>NW_026647131.1:0-600000 GCF_950295315.1 Erinaceus europaeus | reverse complement strand
TCTGCACAGCACACTAGGGATTGGGCGGCAGGAGACCCAAATGTTACATTGTAGATGGACTGTTTGCAGTTCTTGCTCCCCAGGACATTGGACTGTCTCAACTCCCTCCCCTACAGCATGGAAAAAAGACTCTTGACAACCTTGGAGCAAATGGAGTGGGGGTGAGGGTAGCTGTTTGCATGTCTGCGCTGCTGATGCCCAGGTGTCTGTGGGGGGCCGTGGGCGAGGCTGTAAGGGGGCTAGGGGGCAGAAGGAGACTGTTTGAGAGGCAGGCTACAGGCAGGGGAGCCCGTGAGTGTGTGCAGGGCTGTGTGTGTGGGTGTGGTGGCAGGGGGTTAGGGCAGGTCCCCCTCTGGATGGTGAGATGGCAGCTGGGCTGGCCCTGGGCCCACAGGGCTGAAGGGCAGAAGCAGGGTGGCAGTAAAGTAGCACAGGGAAGCACACAGTAGATGTTAGTTGGGGAGCTGGGGGACAGAGGGCAAGGGGAAAGGGGGCATCCTTGAGGAGGGGTCTGGACTAGAGAGTGGGGGGAGCTGGAGGCATGGAAGGTCCCAGGAATCAGGGACTGACAGGAACAGATTCCTGCACCCACCCACTGGATAGAAGCTGCAGCAGCCAGAGCAGCAGCCCTGGCTTGCCTAGGCCAAGGGCCCTGATTGAGTCCCTCTGAGGATGAGGAAGAAGAGGAGGAGGTAGAGGAGGAGGAGGTGCAGGAGGAGGAGGAGGAGGAGGAGGAGGAGGAGGAGGAGGAAGAGGAGGAGGAAGAAGAGGAGGAGGAGGAGGAAGGGCAGGAGGGCAGCTGTCAGTAGGCAACGGGATTAATAGAGGCCTCCATTATGGAGGCATGTGTCCAGGCAGGCACCCACCAACCCTCAGGGGCAGCTCAGGGCACCCAGGGACCTGGTGTGGGTATCTCTGGGGCGGGAACTGTCAGTCAGTCAGCAAGACTGTGTGTCAGTGCACATGGTGGGACAGGGGCCTGGCGGACCTTGGTCCCCAGCCCTGGGCTGTCAGATGCCAGCCCCATGCCCAGACACACACCAATCTGCCCATAGCCCCTTGGCCCGGCCGACCAGCACCTGCTTTGCCCTGGGGCTCTGGCTCTGGTGGCTGGCCACCACCCCTCAGGTCAAGTTCAGCGTGGGGGTCATGGCTGCTGGTCAACTGGATGGGCAGGGTCCCCGTAGCCTAGCAACCACAGGAGCCCTCTGTGATGTCCTAGCCCCTGGCAATCTGTGCTGGCCACACTGGCACTGGGTAGCCCAACTGCCCTGCCACTAGGTGAGGCAACAGCGCCCAGACGCCTGGGCCCTGGCACAGAGGGACGGAAGGATGGGAAGACAGTGCTGACCGAAGAGGGACCTCAGGGCTGGCAGCCAAGAGAAGACAGGTGGAGGTGTGCCCGGGATCCAGGGAGCCCAGGCCCGAGCTGCCTGCATGCCTGCCTGCCTTCCTGGATGTCTGTATGCTGCCTTTGTCCAGGTAGGTTTCTCAGGTCCCCTCCACTCCTGTCCTCTCCTGTCCTCTCCTGTCCTCACCATCCTCTCCCCTCTCCTCTCCTCTGCACTTTGCTTCTCTCCTTTGTCTGTCCTCTCTTCCAGGTGCCCTGCTCACCAGCTCCAGCACTTGTGATGGTTCTCCAGTGACAGCTGTTCGCATCCCCTTCCACCCCCTGCCTGCCCCTAATGTGACCCAGCTCACAGGGTCTCCGGCTCACTCCACCCAAACCCACACGCCCCAACACATTCCCTGGTTCAGCCTCTCTGCCCTATTCAGCCAAACTGGCCCCTTTGCAACCTACCTGTGCATCGTTGATTCTTTCACCATTCAAGGAGAGATCTCCTTTTGTACTTAGCTTGGTTGACTGCTGGATGGATAGTTGGATGGATGGATGGATGGATGGATGGATGGATAGATGGATGGGTGGATGGATGGATGGACAGGTCAATGGATCGGTTTTGTAGAGGGAGAGTACCATCTAGGGGTACTGGAGACCCCTGGTGTCAGATCCTTAGTCAATGTCAAATGTAAAACATTAATTCATCAATAACAAAAATGAGTAAGCACCTAAATTAATAAATAAATAAATAAATATAAAATCTGTGTTAAAAATACATGGTGTCTTTGCCTTTCTGCATATGGAATGCTGTGAGGATCTTAACAAGGAAAGCATTTTCCTGAGTAGCCCATTTGAAGTCGTGGCATATTTCCTTTTCCTTTTTCTTTTATTACTTTCTATTTTCTTGATTATTCACTGGAATACATAGACAGGAATTGAGAGGGAAGGGAGGGAGAGAGAGTTTGAGACTCAGAGAGAAACACCTGCAGCACTTCTGCACCACTTGTAAAGATTTCCCCTGGCAGGTGGGGACCAGGGTGTCGAAGCCCAGTCCTCCTGCATTGTAACATGAGTGCTTAACTGGGTGTGGCACCACCTGGTACCCTTGATGGGGCACTTTCTTTTAGCAATGAAAAGAAATTCTCGTGGCAAGGTAATAAATAAATGAAGAAGTAATTAAAAGTGCATTTACATTAACTCCGTGGAAACACACAGGGTCATATACGTCTCTGTTACCTGTATTACTTCTTCATTTATGGATTGATTGCCTCAAGGGGTTATTGCCTCAGCTGAGTGCCTGCCCCACGAATAATCCACAGCTCCTGCACTCCATTTGTTCCCCTTTCGCTGCCCTTGTTGCTTGGTCACTGTGGTGGTTATTGTTGTTGTTGTTGTTGTTGTTACTGACCTTGCATCTGACAGACACAAAAGGAGAGAGCAGAGGAAATACAGGGTGGGAGAGAAAGATAGAACTCCTAAAGACCTGCTTCACCCCCTGTAAAGCGACTCCCCGGAAGGTGGCGGTCTGGGGGCCAGACCCCAGATCCTTCCACCTGTCCCCTTTTCGTGAGCGCCACAAGCCCTTAACCCTCTGACATACCGCCAAACCTCCCTGGATTTACTTTTGAAGGCAATATGACCTGCCTCGTTTTGAATCCTCATTATCCTGAGGGTCAGTGCTGGAGACAGTGTCATGACACGACACACGGAGATCTCTGGTATCAGAGAGCACCTGGAACAGCAGCTGGGGCTCTAGTGCCAGGGCAGGAGCAACTCCTCATCCACCCTCCACGGAGTCCACCTGCCTGCATTTTGGTCCTTTTCCCTCCAAAAAAGATTTTTCCCTTTTTTCACTTTGAAACAGGCAGCAGACAGGTTACCCAGGCAGGGCGAAAAAAATAAAAAGCCTTTTTTTTTTTTTTTTTTTTTTTTAAACCGAAGTGAATGACCATCTTCTGGAAAGTATAGGTTTTGAACCTGAAAACTCTGTCTGTCTGGCTCTTAGTCCACAGAAAGAGCCACTAGCCCAGCCAGATCTCACGCTCAGATGGGGTGTTTTTGCCAGTCAAAGGTCTGCACAGCACACTAGGGATTGGGCGGCAGGAGACCCAAATGTTACATTGTAGATGGACTGTTTGCAGTTCTTGCTCCCCAGGACATTGGACTGTCTCAACTCCCTCCCCTACAGCATGGAAAAAAGACTCTTGACAACCTTGGAGCAAATGGAGTGGGGGTGAGGGTAGCTG
Organism: Erinaceus europaeus; assembly: GCF_950295315.1. Classification (NCBI taxonomy): domain Eukaryota; kingdom Metazoa; phylum Chordata; class Mammalia; order Eulipotyphla; family Erinaceidae; genus Erinaceus; species Erinaceus europaeus. The sequence goes on along the minus strand of NW_026647131.1, from coordinate 596,415 downwards.
TTTGCATGTCTGCGCTGCTGATGCCCAGGTGTCTGTGGGGGGCCGTGGGCGAGGCTGTAAGGGGGCTAGGGGGCAGAAGGAGACTGTTTGAGAGGCAGGCTACAGGCAGGGGAGCCCGTGAGTGTGTGCAGGGCTGTGTGTGTGGGTGTGGTGGCAGGGGGTTAGGGCAGGTCCCCCTCTGGATGGTGAGATGGCAGCTGGGCTGGCCCTGGGCCCACAGGGCTGAAGGGCAGAAGCAGGGTGGCAGTAAAGTAGCACAGGGAAGCACACAGTAGATGTTAGTTGGGGAGCTGGGGGACAGAGGGCAAGGGGAAAGGGGGCATCCTTGAGGAGGGGTCTGGACTAGAGAGTGGGGGGAGCTGGAGGCATGGAAGGTCCCAGGAATCAGGGACTGACAGGAACAGATTCCTGCACCCACCCACTGGATAGAAGCTGCAGCAGCCAGAGCAGCAGCCCTGGCTTGCCTAGGCCAAGGGCCCTGATTGAGTCCCTCTGAGGATGAGGAAGAAGAGGAGGAGGTAGAGGAGGAGGAGGTGCAGGAGGAGGAGGAGGAGGAGGAGGAGGAGGAGGAGGAGGAGGAAGAGGAGGAGGAAGAAGAGGAGGAGGAGGAGGAAGGGCAGGAGGGCAGCTGTCAGTAGGCAACGGGATTAATAGAGGCCTCCATTATGGAGGCATGTGTCCAGGCAGGCACCCACCAACCCTCAGGGGCAGCTCAGGGCACCCAGGGACCTGGTGTGGGTATCTCTGGGGCGGGAACTGTCAGTCAGTCAGCAAGACTGTGTGTCAGTGCACATGGTGGGACAGGGGCCTGGCGGACCTTGGTCCCCAGCCCTGGGCTGTCAGATGCCAGCCCCATGCCCAGACACACACCAATCTGCCCATAGCCCCTTGGCCCGGCCGACCAGCACCTGCTTTGCCCTGGGGCTCTGGCTCTGGTGGCTGGCCACCACCCCTCAGGTCAAGTTCAGCGTGGGGGTCATGGCTGCTGGTCAACTGGATGGGCAGGGTCCCCGTAGCCTAGCAACCACAGGAGCCCTCTGTGATGTCCTAGCCCCTGGCAATCTGTGCTGGCCACACTGGCACTGGGTAGCCCAACTGCCCTGCCACTAGGTGAGGCAACAGCGCCCAGACGCCTGGGCCCTGGCACAGAGGGACGGAAGGATGGGAAGACAGTGCTGACCGAAGAGGGACCTCAGGGCTGGCAGCCAAGAGAAGACAGGTGGAGGTGTGCCCGGGATCCAGGGAGCCCAGGCCCGAGCTGCCTGCATGCCTGCCTGCCTTCCTGGATGTCTGTATGCTGCCTTTGTCCAGGTAGGTTTCTCAGGTCCCCTCCACTCCTGTCCTCTCCTGTCCTCTCCTGTCCTCACCATCCTCTCCCCTCTCCTCTCCTCTGCACTTTGCTTCTCTCCTTTGTCTGTCCTCTCTTCCAGGTGCCCTGCTCACCAGCTCCAGCACTTGTGATGGTTCTCCAGTGACAGCTGTTCGCATCCCCTTCCACCCCCTGCCTGCCCCTAATGTGACCCAGCTCACAGGGTCTCCGGCTCACTCCACCCAAACCCACACGCCCCAACACATTCCCTGGTTCAGCCTCTCTGCCCTATTCAGCCAAACTGGCCCCTTTGCAACCTACCTGTGCATCGTTGATTCTTTCACCATTCAAGGAGAGATCTCCTTTTGTACTTAGCTTGGTTGACTGCTGGATGGATAGTTGGATGGATGGATGGATGGATGGATGGATGGATGGATAGATGGATGGGTGGATGGATGGATGGACAGGTCAATGGATCGGTTTTGTAGAGGGAGAGTACCATCTAGGGGTACTGGAGACCCCTGGTGTCAGATCCTTAGTCAATGTCAAATGTAAAACATTAATTCATCAATAACAAAAATGAGTAAGCACCTAAATTAATAAATAAATAAATAAATATAAAATCTGTGTTAAAAATACATGGTGTCTTTGCCTTTCTGCATATGGAATGCTGTGAGGATCTTAACAAGGAAAGCATTTTCCTGAGTAGCCCATTTGAAGTCGTGGCATATTTCCTTTTCCTTTTTCTTTTATTACTTTCTATTTTCTTGATTATTCACTGGAATACATAGACAGGAATTGAGAGGGAAGGGAGGGAGAGAGAGTTTGAGACTCAGAGAGAAACACCTGCAGCACTTCTGCACCACTTGTAAAGATTTCCCCTGGCAGGTGGGGACCAGGGTGTCGAAGCCCAGTCCTCCTGCATTGTAACATGAGTGCTTAACTGGGTGTGGCACCACCTGGTACCCTTGATGGGGCACTTTCTTTTAGCAATGAAAAGAAATTCTCGTGGCAAGGTAATAAATAAATGAAGAAGTAATTAAAAGTGCATTTACATTAACTCCGTGGAAACACACAGGGTCATATACGTCTCTGTTACCTGTATTACTTCTTCATTTATGGATTGATTGCCTCAAGGGGTTATTGCCTCAGCTGAGTGCCTGCCCCACGAATAATCCACAGCTCCTGCACTCCATTTGTTCCCCTTTCGCTGCCCTTGTTGCTTGGTCACTGTGGTGGTTATTGTTGTTGTTGTTGTTGTTGTTACTGACCTTGCATCTGACAGACACAAAAGGAGAGAGCAGAGGAAATACAGGGTGGGAGAGAAAGATAGAACTCCTAAAGACCTGCTTCACCCCCTGTAAAGCGACTCCCCGGAAGGTGGCGGTCTGGGGGCCAGACCCCAGATCCTTCCACCTGTCCCCTTTTCGTGAGCGCCACAAGCCCTTAACCCTCTGACATACCGCCAAACCTCCCTGGATTTACTTTTGAAGGCAATATGACCTGCCTCGTTTTGAATCCTCATTATCCTGAGGGTCAGTGCTGGAGACAGTGTCATGACACGACACACGGAGATCTCTGGTATCAGAGAGCACCTGGAACAGCAGCTGGGGCTCTAGTGCCAGGGCAGGAGCAACTCCTCATCCACCCTCCACGGAGTCCACCTGCCTGCATTTTGGTCCTTTTCCCTCCAAAAAAGATTTTTCCCTTTTTTCACTTTGAAACAGGCAGCAGACAGGTTACCCAGGCAGGGCGAAAAAAATAAAAAGCCTTTTTTTTTTTTTTTTTTTTTTTAAACCGAAGTGAATGACCATCTTCTGGAAAGTATAGGTTTTGAACCTGAAAACTCTGTCTGTCTGGCTCTTAGTCCACAGAAAGAGCCACTAGCCCAGCCAGATCTCACGCTCAGATGGGGTGTTTTTGCCAGTCAAAGGTCTGCACAGCACACTAGGGATTGGGCGGCAGGAGACCCAAATGTTACATTGTAGATGGACTGTTTGCAGTTCTTGCTCCCCAGGACATTGGACTGTCTCAACTCCCTCCCCTACAGCATGGAAAAAAGACTCTTGACAACCTTGGAGCAAATGGAGTGGGGGTGAGGGTAGCTGTTTGCATGTCTGCGCTGCTGATGCCCAGGTGTCTGTGGGGGGCCGTGGGCGAGGCTGTAAGGGGGCTAGGGGGCAGAAGGAGACTGTTTGAGAGGCAGGCTACAGGCAGGGGAGCCCGTGAGTGTGTGCAGGGCTGTGTGTGTGGGTGTGGTGGCAGGGGGTTAGGGCAGGTCCCCCTCTGGATGGTGAGATGGCAGCTGGGCTGGCCCTGGGCCCACAGGGCTGAAGGGCAGAAGCAGGGTGGCAGTAAAGTAGCACAGGGAAGCACACAGTAGATGTTAGTTGGGGAGCTGGGGGACAGAGGGCAAGGGGAAAGGGGGCATCCTTGAGGAGGGGTCTGGACTAGAGAGTGGGGGGAGCTGGAGGCATGGAAGGTCCCAGGAATCAGGGACTGACAGGAACAGATTCCTGCACCCACCCACTGGATAGAAGCTGCAGCAGCCAGAGCAGCAGCCCTGGCTTGCCTAGGCCAAGGGCCCTGATTGAGTCCCTCTGAGGATGAGGAAGAAGAGGAGGAGGTAGAGGAGGAGGAGGTGCAGGAGGAGGAGGAGGAGGAGGAGGAGGAGGAGGAGGAGGAGGAGGAAGAGGAGGAGGAAGAAGAGGAGGAGGAGGAGGAAGGGCAGGAGGGCAGCTGTCAGTAGGCAACGGGATTAATAGAGGCCTCCATTATGGAGGCATGTGTCCAGGCAGGCACCCACCAACCCTCAGGGGCAGCTCAGGGCACCCAGGGACCTGGTGTGGGTATCTCTGGGGCGGGAACTGTCAGTCAGTCAGCAAGACTGTGTGTCAGTGCACATGGTGGGACAGGGGCCTGGCGGACCTTGGTCCCCAGCCCTGGGCTGTCAGATGCCAGCCCCATGCCCAGACACACACCAATCTGCCCATAGCCCCTTGGCCCGGCCGACCAGCACCTGCTTTGCCCTGGGGCTCTGGCTCTGGTGGCTGGCCACCACCCCTCAGGTCAAGTTCAGCGTGGGGGTCATGGCTGCTGGTCAACTGGATGGGCAGGGTCCCCGTAGCCTAGCAACCACAGGAGCCCTCTGTGATGTCCTAGCCCCTGGCAATCTGTGCTGGCCACACTGGCACTGGGTAGCCCAACTGCCCTGCCACTAGGTGAGGCAACAGCGCCCAGACGCCTGGGCCCTGGCACAGAGGGACGGAAGGATGGGAAGACAGTGCTGACCGAAGAGGGACCTCAGGGCTGGCAGCCAAGAGAAGACAGGTGGAGGTGTGCCCGGGATCCAGGGAGCCCAGGCCCGAGCTGCCTGCATGCCTGCCTGCCTTCCTGGATGTCTGTATGCTGCCTTTGTCCAGGTAGGTTTCTCAGGTCCCCTCCACTCCTGTCCTCTCCTGTCCTCTCCTGTCCTCACCATCCTCTCCCCTCTCCTCTCCTCTGCACTTTGCTTCTCTCCTTTGTCTGTCCTCTCTTCCAGGTGCCCTGCTCACCAGCTCCAGCACTTGTGATGGTTCTCCAGTGACAGCTGTTCGCATCCCCTTCCACCCCCTGCCTGCCCCTAATGTGACCCAGCTCACAGGGTCTCCGGCTCACTCCACCCAAACCCACACGCCCCAACACATTCCCTGGTTCAGCCTCTCTGCCCTATTCAGCCAAACTGGCCCCTTTGCAACCTACCTGTGCATCGTTGATTCTTTCACCATTCAAGGAGAGATCTCCTTTTGTACTTAGCTTGGTTGACTGCTGGATGGATAGTTGGATGGATGGATGGATGGATGGATGGATGGATGGATAGATGGATGGGTGGATGGATGGATGGACAGGTCAATGGATCGGTTTTGTAGAGGGAGAGTACCATCTAGGGGTACTGGAGACCCCTGGTGTCAGATCCTTAGTCAATGTCAAATGTAAAACATTAATTCATCAATAACAAAAATGAGTAAGCACCTAAATTAATAAATAAATAAATAAATATAAAATCTGTGTTAAAAATACATGGTGTCTTTGCCTTTCTGCATATGGAATGCTGTGAGGATCTTAACAAGGAAAGCATTTTCCTGAGTAGCCCATTTGAAGTCGTGGCATATTTCCTTTTCCTTTTTCTTTTATTACTTTCTATTTTCTTGATTATTCACTGGAATACATAGACAGGAATTGAGAGGGAAGGGAGGGAGAGAGAGTTTGAGACTCAGAGAGAAACACCTGCAGCACTTCTGCACCACTTGTAAAGATTTCCCCTGGCAGGTGGGGACCAGGGTGTCGAAGCCCAGTCCTCCTGCATTGTAACATGAGTGCTTAACTGGGTGTGGCACCACCTGGTACCCTTGATGGGGCACTTTCTTTTAGCAATGAAAAGAAATTCTCGTGGCAAGGTAATAAATAAATGAAGAAGTAATTAAAAGTGCATTTACATTAACTCCGTGGAAACACACAGGGTCATATACGTCTCTGTTACCTGTATTACTTCTTCATTTATGGATTGATTGCCTCAAGGGGTTATTGCCTCAGCTGAGTGCCTGCCCCACGAATAATCCACAGCTCCTGCACTCCATTTGTTCCCCTTTCGCTGCCCTTGTTGCTTGGTCACTGTGGTGGTTATTGTTGTTGTTGTTGTTGTTGTTACTGACCTTGCATCTGACAGACACAAAAGGAGAGAGCAGAGGAAATACAGGGTGGGAGAGAAAGATAGAACTCCTAAAGACCTGCTTCACCCCCTGTAAAGCGACTCCCCGGAAGGTGGCGGTCTGGGGGCCAGACCCCAGATCCTTCCACCTGTCCCCTTTTCGTGAGCGCCACAAGCCCTTAACCCTCTGACATACCGCCAAACCTCCCTGGATTTACTTTTGAAGGCAATATGACCTGCCTCGTTTTGAATCCTCATTATCCTGAGGGTCAGTGCTGGAGACAGTGTCATGACACGACACACGGAGATCTCTGGTATCAGAGAGCACCTGGAACAGCAGCTGGGGCTCTAGTGCCAGGGCAGGAGCAACTCCTCATCCACCCTCCACGGAGTCCACCTGCCTGCATTTTGGTCCTTTTCCCTCCAAAAAAGATTTTTCCCTTTTTTCACTTTGAAACAGGCAGCAGACAGGTTACCCAGGCAGGGCGAAAAAAATAAAAAGCCTTTTTTTTTTTTTTTTAAACCGAAGTGAATGACCATCTTCTGGAAAGTATAGGTTTTGAACCTGAAAACTCTGTCTGTCTGGCTCTTAGTCCACAGAAAGAGCCACTAGCCCAGCCAGATCTCACGCTCAGATGGGGTGTTTTTGCCAGTCAAAGGTCTGCACAGCACACTAGGGATTGGGCGGCAGGAGACCCAAATGTTACATTGTAGATGGACTGTTTGCAGTTCTTGCTCCCCAGGACATTGGACTGTCTCAACTCCCTCCCCTACAGCATGAAAAAAAGACTCTTGACAACCTTGGAGCAAATGGAGTGGGGGTGAGGGTAGCTGTTTGCATGTCTGCGCTGCTGATGCCCAGGTGTCTGTGGGGGGCCGTGGGCGAGGCTGTAAGGGGGCTAGGGGGCAGAAGGAGACTGTTTGAGAGGCAGGCTACAGGCAGGGGAGCCCGTGAGTGTGTGCAGGGCTGTGTGTGTGGGTGTGGTGGCAGGTCCCCCTCTGGATGGTGAGATGGCAGCTGGGCTGGCCCTGGGCCCACAGGGCTGAAGGGCAGAAGCAGGGTGGCAGTAAAGTAGCACAGGGAAGCACACAGTAGATGTTAGTTGGGGAGCTGGGGGACAGAGGGCAAGGGGAAAGGGGGCATCCTTGAGGAGGGGTCTGGACTAGAGAGTGGGGGGAGCTGGAGGCATGGAAGGTCCCAGGAATCAGGGACTGACAGGAACAGATTCCTGCACCCACCCACTGGATAGAAGCTGCAGCAGCCAGAGCAGCAGCCCTGGCTTGCCTAGGCCAAGGGCCCTGATTGAGTCCCTCTGAGGATGAGGAAGAAGAGGAGGAGGTAGAGGAGGAGGAGGTAGAGGAGGAGGAGGTGCAGGAGGAGGAGGAGGAGGAGGAAGAGGAGGAGGAAGAAGAGGAGGAGGAGGAGGAGGGGCAGGAGGGCAGCTGTCAGTAGGCAACGGGATTAATAGAGGCCTCCATTATGGAGGCATGTGTCCAGGCAGGCACCCACCAACCCTCAGGGGCAGCTCAGGGCACCCAGGGACCTGGTGTGGGTATCTCTGGGGCGGGAACTGTCAGTCAGTCAGCAAGACTGTGTGTCAGTGCACATGGTGGGACAGGGGCCTGGCGGACCTTGGTCCCCAGCCCTGGGCTGTCAGATGCCAGCCCCATGCCCAGACACACACCAATCTGCCCATAGCCCCTTGGCCCGGCCGACCAGCACCTGCTTTGCCCTGGGGCTCTGGCTCTGGTGGCTGGCCACCACCCCTCACGTCAAGTTCAGCGTGGGGGTCATGGCTGCTGGTCAACTGGATGGGCAGGGTCCCCGTAGCCTAGCAATCACAGGAGCCCTCTGTGATGTCCTAGCCCCTGGCAATCTGTGCTGGCCACACTGGCACTGGGTAGCCCAACTGCCCTGCCACTAGGTGAGGCAACAGCGCCCAGACGCCTGGGCCCTGGCACAGAGGGACGGAAGGATGGGAAGACAGTGCTGACCGAAGAGGGACCTCAGGGCTGGCAGCCAAGAGAAGACAGGTGGAGGTGTGCCCGGGATCCAGGGAGCCCAGGCCCGAGCTGCCTGCATGCCTGCCTGCCTTCCTGGATGTCTGTATGCTGCCTTTGTCCAGGTAGGTTTCTCAGGTCCCCTCCACTCCTGTCCTCTCCTGTCCTCTCCTGTCCTCACCATCCTCTCCCCTCTCCTCTCCTCTGCACTTTGCTTCTCTCCTTTGTCTGTCCTCTCTTCCAGGTGCCCTGCTCACCAGCTCCAGCACTTGTGATGGTTCTCCAGTGACAGCTGTTCGCATCCCCTTCCACCCCCTGCCTGCCCCTAATGTGACCCAGCTCACAGGGTCTCCGGCTCACTCCACCCAAACCCACACGCCCCAACACATTCCCTGGTTCAGCCTCTCTGCCCTATTCAGCCAAACTGGCCCCTTTGCAACCTACCTGTGCATCGTTGATTCTTTCACCATTCAAGGAGAGATCTCCTTTTGTACTTAGCTTGGTTGACTGCTGGATGGATAGTTGGATGGATGGATGGATGGATGGATGGATGGATGGATGGATAGATGGATGGGTGGATGGATGGATGGACAGGTCAATGGATCGGTTTTGTAGAGGGAGAGTACCATCTAGGGGTACTGGAGACCCCTGGTGTCAGATCCTTAGTCAATGTCAAATGTAAAACATTAATTCATCAATAACAAAAATGAGTAAGCACCTAAATTAATAAATAAATAAATAAATATAAAATCTGTGTTAAAAATACATGGTGTCTTTGCCTTTCTGCATATGGAATGCTGTGAGGATCTTAACAAGGAAAGCATTTTCCTGAGTAGCCCATTTGAAGTCGTGGCATATTTCCTTTTCCTTTTTCTTTTATTACTTTCTATTTTCTTGATTATTCACTGGAATACATAGACAGGAATTGAGAGGGAAGGGAGGGAGAGAGAGTTTGAGACTCAGAGAGAAACACCTGCAGCACTTCTGCACCACTTGTAAAGATTTCCCCTGGCAGGTGGGGACCAGGGTGTCGAAGCCCAGTCCTCCTGCATTGTAACATGAGTGCTTAACTGGGTGTGGCACCACCTGGTACCCTTGATGGGGCACTTTCTTTTAGCAATGAAAAGAAATTCTCGTGGCAAGGTAATAAATAAATGAAGAAGTAATTAAAAGTGCATTTACATTAACTCCGTGGAAACACACAGGGTCATATACGTCTCTGTTACCTGTATTACTTCTTCATTTATGGATTGATTGCCTCAAGGGGTTATTGCCTCAGCTGAGTGCCTGCCCCACGAATAATCCACAGCTCCTGCACTCCATTTGTTCCCCTTTCGCTGCCCTTGTTGCTTGGTCACTGTGGTGGTTATTGTTGTTGTTGTTGTTGTTGTTACTGACCTTGCATCTGACAGACACAAAAGGAGAGAGCAGAGGAAATACAGGGTGGGAGAGAAAGATAGAACTCCTAAAGACCTGCTTCACCCCCTGTAAAGCGACTCCCCGGAAGGTGGCGGTCTGGGGGCCAGACCCCAGATCCTTCCACCTGTCCCCTTTTCGTGAGCGCCACAAGCCCTTAACCCTCTGACATACCGCCAAACCTCCCTGGATTTACTTTTGAAGGCAATATGACCTGCCTCGTTTTGAATCCTCATTATCCTGAGGGTCAGTGCTGGAGACAGTGTCATGACACGACACACGGAGATCTCTGGTATCAGAGAGCACCTGGAACAGCAGCTGGGGCTCTAGTGCCAGGGCAGGAGCAACTCCTCATCCACCCTCCACGGAGTCCACCTGCCTGCATTTTGGTCCTTTTCCCTCCAAAAAAGATTTTTCCCTTTTTTCACTTTGAAACAGGCAGCAGACAGGTTACCCAGGCAGGGCGAAAAAAATAAAAAGCCTTTTTTTTTTTTTTTTTTTTTTTAAACCGAAGTGAATGACCATCTTCTGGAAAGTATAGGTTTTGAACCTGAAAACTCTGTCTGTCTGGCTCTTAGTCCACAGAAAGAGCCACTAGCCCAGCCAGATCTCACGCTCAGATGGGGTGTTTTTGCCAGTCAAAGGTCTGCACAGCACACTAGGGATTGGGCGGCAGGAGACCCAAATGTTACATTGTAGATGGACTGTTTGCAGTTCTTGCTCCCCAGGACATTGGACTGTCTCAACTCCCTCCCCTACAGCATGGAAAAAAGACTCTTGACAACCTTGGAGCAAATGGAGTGGGGGTGAGGGTAGCTGTTTGCATGTCTGCGCTGCTGATGCCCAGGTGTCTGTGGGGGGCCGTGGGCGAGGCTGTAAGGGGGCTAGGGGGCAGAAGGAGACTGTTTGAGAGGCAGGCTACAGGCAGGGGAGCCCGTGAGTGTGTGCAGGGCTGTGTGTGTGGGTGTGGTGGCAGGGGGTTAGGGCAGGTCCCCCTCTGGATGGTGAGATGGCAGCTGGGCTGGCCCTGGGCCCACAGGGCTGAAGGGCAGAAGCAGGGTGGCAGTAAAGTAGCACAGGGAAGCACACAGTAGATGTTAGTTGGGGAGCTGGGGGACAGAGGGCAAGGGGAAAGGGGGCATCCTTGAGGAGGGGTCTGGACTAGAGAGTGGGGGGAGCTGGAGGCATGGAAGGTCCCAGGAATCAGGGACTGACAGGAACAGATTCCTGCACCCACCCACTGGATAGAAGCTGCAGCAGCCAGAGCAGCAGCCCTGGCTTGCCTAGGCCAAGGGCCCTGATTGAGTCCCTCTGAGGATGAGGAAGAAGAGGAGGAGGTAGAGGAGGAGGAGGTGCAGGAGGAGGAGGAGGAGGAGGAGGAGGAGGAGGAGGAGGAAGAGGAGGAGGAAGAAGAGGAGGAGGAGGAGGAAGGGCAGGAGGGCAGCTGTCAGTAGGCAACGGGATTAATAGAGGCCTCCATTATGGAGGCATGTGTCCAGGCAGGCACCCACCAACCCTCAGGGGCAGCTCAGGGCACCCAGGGACCTGGTGTGGGTATCTCTGGGGCGGGAACTGTCAGTCAGTCAGCAAGACTGTGTGTCAGTGCACATGGTGGGACAGGGGCCTGGCGGACCTTGGTCCCCAGCCCTGGGCTGTCAGATGCCAGCCCCATGCCCAGACACACACCAATCTGCCCATAGCCCCTTGGCCCGGCCGACCAGCACCTGCTTTGCCCTGGGGCTCTGGCTCTGGTGGCTGGCCACCACCCCTCAGGTCAAGTTCAGCGTGGGGGTCATGGCTGCTGGTCAACTGGATGGGCAGGGTCCCCGTAGCCTAGCAACCACAGGAGCCCTCTGTGATGTCCTAGCCCCTGGCAATCTGTGCTGGCCACACTGGCACTGGGTAGCCCAACTGCCCTGCCACTAGGTGAGGCAACAGCGCCCAGACGCCTGGGCCCTGGCACAGAGGGACGGAAGGATGGGAAGACAGTGCTGACCGAAGAGGGACCTCAGGGCTGGCAGCCAAGAGAAGACAGGTGGAGGTGTGCCCGGGATCCAGGGAGCCCAGGCCCGAGCTGCCTGCATGCCTGCCTGCCTTCCTGGATGTCTGTATGCTGCCTTTGTCCAGGTAGGTTTCTCAGGTCCCCTCCACTCCTGTCCTCTCCTGTCCTCTCCTGTCCTCACCATCCTCTCCCCTCTCCTCTCCTCTGCACTTTGCTTCTCTCCTTTGTCTGTCCTCTCTTCCAGGTGCCCTGCTCACCAGCTCCAGCACTTGTGATGGTTCTCCAGTGACAGCTGTTCGCATCCCCTTCCACCCCCTGCCTGCCCCTAATGTGACCCAGCTCACAGGGTCTCCGGCTCACTCCACCCAAACCCACACGCCCCAACACATTCCCTGGTTCAGCCTCTCTGCCCTATTCAGCCAAACTGGCCCCTTTGCAACCTACCTGTGCATCGTTGATTCTTTCACCATTCAAGGAGAGATCTCCTTTTGTACTTAGCTTGGTTGACTGCTGGATGGATAGTTGGATGGATGGATGGATGGATGGATGGATGGATGGATAGATGGATGGGTGGATGGATGGATGGACAGGTCAATGGATCGGTTTTGTAGAGGGAGAGTACCATCTAGGGGTACTGGAGACCCCTGGTGTCAGATCCTTAGTCAATGTCAAATGTAAAACATTAATTCATCAATAACAAAAATGAGTAAGCACCTAAATTAATAAATAAATAAATAAATATAAAATCTGTGTTAAAAATACATGGTGTCTTTGCCTTTCTGCATATGGAATGCTGTGAGGATCTTAACAAGGAAAGCATTTTCCTGAGTAGCCCATTTGAAGTCGTGGCATATTTCCTTTTCCTTTTTCTTTTATTACTTTCTATTTTCTTGATTATTCACTGGAATACATAGACAGGAATTGAGAGGGAAGGGAGGGAGAGAGAGTTTGAGACTCAGAGAGAAACACCTGCAGCACTTCTGCACCACTTGTAAAGATTTCCCCTGGCAGGTGGGGACCAGGGTGTCGAAGCCCAGTCCTCCTGCATTGTAACATGAGTGCTTAACTGGGTGTGGCACCACCTGGTACCCTTGATGGGGCACTTTCTTTTAGCAATGAAAAGAAATTCTCGTGGCAAGGTAATAAATAAATGAAGAAGTAATTAAAAGTGCATTTACATTAACTCCGTGGAAACACACAGGGTCATATACGTCTCTGTTACCTGTATTACTTCTTCATTTATGGATTGATTGCCTCAAGGGGTTATTGCCTCAGCTGAGTGCCTGCCCCACGAATAATCCACAGCTCCTGCACTCCATTTGTTCCCCTTTCGCTGCCCTTGTTGCTTGGTCACTGTGGTGGTTATTGTTGTTGTTGTTGTTGTTGTTACTGACCTTGCATCTGACAGACACAAAAGGAGAGAGCAGAGGAAATACAGGGTGGGAGAGAAAGATAGAACTCCTAAAGACCTGCTTCACCCCCTGTAAAGCGACTCCCCGGAAGGTGGCGGTCTGGGGGCCAGACCCCAGATCCTTCCACCTGTCCCCTTTTCGTGAGCGCCACAAGCCCTTAACCCTCTGACATACCGCCAAACCTCCCTGGATTTACTTTTGAAGGCAATATGACCTGCCTCGTTTTGAATCCTCATTATCCGGAGGGTCAGTGCTGGAGACAGTGTCATGACACGACACACGGAGATCTCTGGTATCAGAGAGCACCTGGAACAGCAGCTGGGGCTCTAGTGCCAGGGCAGGAGCAACTCCTCATCCACCCTCCACGGAGTCCACCTGCCTGCATTTTGGTCCTTTTCCCTCCAAAAAAGATTTTTCCCTTTTTTCACTTTGAAACAGGCAGCAGACAGGTTACCCAGGCAGGGCGAAAAAAATAAAAAGCCTTTTTTTTTTTTTTTTTTTTTTTAAACCGAAGTGAATGACCATATTCTGGAAAGTATAGGTTTTGAACCTGAAAACTCTGTCTGTCTGGCTCTTAGTCCACAGAAAGAGCCACTAGCCCAGCCAGATCTCACGCTCAGATGGGGTGTTTTTGCCAGTCAAAGGTCTGCACAGCACACTAGGGATTGGGCGGCAGGAGACCCAAATGTTACATTGTAGATGGACTGTTTGCAGTTCTTGCTCCCCAGGACATTGGACTGTCTCAACTCCCTCCCCTACAGCATGGAAAAAAGACTCTTGACAACCTTGGAGCAAATGGAGTGGGGGTGAGGGTAGCTGTTTGCATGTCTGCGCTGCTGATGCCCAGGTGTCTGTGGGGGGCCGTGGGCGAGGCTGTAAGGGGGCTAGGGGGCAGAAGGAGACTGTTTGAGAGGCAGGCAACAGGCAGGGGAGCCCGTGAGTGTGTGCAGGGCTGTGTGTGTGGGTGTGGTGGCAGGGGGTAAGGGCAGGTCCCCCTCTGGATGGTGAGATGGCAGCTGGGCTGGCCCTGGGCCCACAGGGCTGAAGGGCAGAAGCAGGGTGGCAGTAAAGTAGCACAGGGAAGCACACAGTAGATGTTAGTTGGGGAGCTGGGGGACAGAGGGCAAGGGGAAAGGGGGCATCCTTGAGGAGGGGTCTGGACTAGAGAGTGGGGGGAGCTGGAGGCATGGAAGGTCCCAGGAATCAGGGACTGACAGGAACAGATTCCTGCACCCACCCACTGGATAGAAGCTGCAGCAGCCAGAGCAGCAGCCCTGGCTTGCCTAGGCCAAGGGCCCTGATTGAGTCCCTCTGAGGATGAGGAAGAAGAGGAGGAGGTAGAGGAGGAGGAGGTAGAGGAGGAGGAGGTGCAGGAGGAGGAGGAGGAGGAGGAAGAGGAGGAGGAAGAAGAGGAGGAGGAGGAGGAGGGGCAGGAGGGCAGCTGTCAGTAGGCAACGGGATTAATAGAGGCCTCCATTATGGAGGCATGTGTCCAGGCAGGCACCCACCAACCCTCAGGGGCAGCTCAGGGCACCCAGGGACCTGGTGTGGGTATCTCTGGGGCGGGAACTGTCAGTCAGTCAGCAAGACTGTGTGTCAGTGCACATGGTGGGACAGGGGCCTGGCGGACCTTGGTCCCCAGCCCTGGGCTGTCAGATGCCAGCCCCATGCCCAGACACACACCAATCTGCCCATAGCCCCTTGGCCCGGCCGACCAGCACCTGCTTTGCCCTGGGGCTCTGGCTCTGGTGGCTGGCCACCACCCCTCAGGTCAAGTTCAGCGTGGGGGTCATGGCTGCTGGTCAACTGGATGGGCAGGGTCCCCGTAGCCTAGCAACCACAGGAGCCCTCTGTGATGTCCTAGCCCCTGGCAATCTGTGCTGGCCACACTGGCACTGGGTAGCCCAACTGCCCTGCCACTAGGTGAGGCAACAGCGCCCAGACGCCTGGGCCCTGGCACAGAGGGACGGAAGGATGGGAAGACAGTGCTGACCGAAGAGGGACCTCAGGGCTGGCAGCCAAGAGAAGACAGGTGGAGGTGTGCCCGGGATCCAGGGAGCCCAGGCCCGAGCTGCCTGCATGCCTGCCTGCCTTCCTGGATGTCTGTATGCTGCCTTTGTCCAGGTAGGTTTCTCAGGTCCCCTCCACTCCTGTCCTCTCCTGTCCTCTCCTGTCCTCACCATCCTCTCCCCTCTCCTCTCCTCTGCACTTTGCTTCTCTCCTTTGTCTGTCCTCTCTTCCAGGTGCCCTGCTCACCAGCTCCAGCACTTGTGATGGTTCTCCAGTGACAGCTGTTCGCATCCCCTTCCACCCCCTGCCTGCCCCTAATGTGACCCAGCTCACAGGGTCTCCGGCTCACTCCACCCAAACCCACACGCCCCAACACATTCCCTGGTTCAGCCTCTCTGCCCTATTCAGCCAAACTGGCCCCTTTGCAACCTACCTGTGCATCGTTGATTCTTTCACCATTCAAGGAGAGATCTCCTTTTGTACTTAGCTTGGTTGACTGCTGGATGGATAGTTGGATGGATGGATGGATGGATGGATGGATGGATGGATAGATGGATGGGTGGATGGATGGATGGACAGGTCAATGGATCGGTTTTGTAGAGGGAGAGTACCATCTAGGGGTACTGGAGACCCCTGGTGTCAGATCCTTAGTCAATGTCAAATGTAAAACATTAATTCATCAATAACAAAAATGAGTAAGCACCTAAATTAATAAATAAATAAATAAATATAAAATCTGTGTTAAAAATACATGGTGTCTTTGCCTTTCTGCATATGGAATGCTGTGAGGATCTTAACAAGGAAAGCATTTTCCTGAGTAGCCCATTTGAAGTCGTGGCATATTTCCTTTTCCTTTTTCTTTTATTACTTTCTATTTTCTTGATTATTCACTGGAATACATAGACAGGAATTGAGAGGGAAGGGAGGGAGAGAGAGTTTGAGACTCAGAGAGAAACACCTGCAGCACTTCTGCACCACTTGTAAAGATTTCCCCTGGCAGGTGGGGACCAGGGTGTCGAAGCCCAGTCCTCCTGCATTGTAACATGAGTGCTTAACTGGGTGTGGCACCACCTGGTACCCTTGATGGGGCACTTTCTTTTAGCAATGAAAAGAAATTCTCGTGGCAAGGTAATAAATAAATGAAGAAGTAATTAAAAGTGCATTTACATTAACTCCGTGGAAACACACAGGGTCATATACGTCTCTGTTACCTGTATTACTTCTTCATTTATGGATTGATTGCCTCAAGGGGTTATTGCCTCAGCTGAGTGCCTGCCCCACGAATAATCCACAGCTCCTGCACTCCATTTGTTCCCCTTTCGCTGCCCTTGTTGCTTGGTCACTGTGGTGGTTATTGTTGTTGTTGTTGTTGTTGTTACTGACCTTGCATCTGACAGACACAAAAGGAGAGAGCAGAGGAAATACAGGGTGGGAGAGAAAGATAGAACTCCTAAAGACCTGCTTCACCCCCTGTAAAGCGACTCCCCGGAAGGTGGCGGTCTGGGGGCCAGACCCCAGATCCTTCCACCTGTCCCCTTTTCGTGAGCGCCACAAGCCCTTAACCCTCTGACATACCGCCAAACCTCCCTGGATTTACTTTTGAAGGCAATATGACCTGCCTCGTTTTGAATCCTCATTATCCTGAGGGTCAGTGCTGGAGACAGTGTCATGACACGACACACGGAGATCTCTGGTATCAGAGAGCACCTGGAACAGCAGCTGGGGCTCTAGTGCCAGGGCAGGAGCAACTCCTCATCCACCCTCCACGGAGTCCACCTGCCTGCATTTTGGTCCTTTTCCCTCCAAAAAAGATTTTTCCCTTTTTTCACTTTGAAACAGGCAGCAGACAGGTTACCCAGGCAGGGCGAAAAAAATAAAAAGCCTTTTTTTTTTTTTTTTTTTTTTAAACCGAAGTGAATGACCATCTTCTGGAAAGTATAGGTTTTGAACCTGAAAACTCTGTCTGTCTGGCTCTTAGTCCACAGAAAGAGCCACTAGCCCAGCCAGATCTCACGCTCAGATGGGGTGTTTTTGCCAGTCAAAGGTCTGCACAGCACACTAGGGATTGGGCGGCAGGAGACCCAAATGTTACATTGTAGATGGACTGTTTGCAGTTCTTGCTCCCCAGGACATTGGACTGTCTCAACTCCCTCCCCTACAGCATGGAAAAAAGACTCTTGACAACCTTGGAGCAAATGGAGTGGGGGTGAGGGTAGCTGTTTGCATGTCTGCGCTGCTGATGCCCAGGTGTCTGTGGGGGGCCGTGGGCGAGGCTGTAAGGGGGCTAGGGGGCAGAAGGAGACTGTTTGAGAGGCAGGCTACAGGCAGGGGAGCCCGTGAGTGTGTGCAGGGCTGTGTGTGTGGGTGTGGTGGCAGGGGGTTAGGGCAGGTCCCCCTCTGGATGGTGAGATGGCAGCTGGGCTGGCCCTGGGCCCACAGGGCTGAAGGGCAGAAGCAGGGTGGCAGTAAAGTAGCACAGGGAAGCACACAGTAGATGTTAGTTGGGGAGCTGGGGGACAGAGGGCAAGGGGAAAGGGGGCATCCTTGAGGAGGGGTCTGGACTAGAGAGTGGGGGGAGCTGGAGGCATGGAAGGTCCCAGGAATCAGGGACTGACAGGAACAGATTCCTGCACCCACCCACTGGATAGAAGCTGCAGCAGCCAGAGCAGCAGCCCTGGCTTGCCTAGGCCAAGGGCCCTGATTGAGTCCCTCTGAGGATGAGGAAGAAGAGGAGGAGGTAGAGGAGGAGGAGGTCCAGGAGGAGGAGGAGGAGGAGGAGGAGGAGGAGGAGGAAGAGGAGGAGGAAGAAGAGGAGGAGGAGGAGGAGGGGCAGGAGGGCAGCTGTCAGTAGGCAACGGGATTAATAGAGGCCTCCATTATGGAGGCATGTGTCCAGGCAGGCACCCACCAACCCTCAGGGGCAGCTCAGGGCACCCAGGGACCTGGTGTGGGTATCTCTGGGGCGGGAACTGTCAGTCAGTCAGCAAGACTGTGTGTCAGTGCACATGGTGGGACAGGGGCCTGGCGGACCTTGGTCCCCAGCCCTGGGCTGTCAGATGCCAGCCCCATGCCCAGACACACACCAATCTGCCCATAGCCCCTTGGCCCGGCCGACCAGCACCTGCTTTGCCCTGGGGCTCTGGCTCTGGTGGCTGGCCACCACCCCTCACGTCAAGTTCAGCGTGGGGGTCATGGCTGCTGGTCAACTGGATGGGCAGGGTCCCCGTAGCCTAGCAACCACAGGAGCCCTCTGTGATGTCCTAGCCCCTGGCAATCTGTGCTGGCCACACTGGCACTGGGTAGCCCAACTGCCCTGCCACTAGGTGAGGCAACAGCGCCCAGACGCCTGGGCCCTGGCACAGAGGGACGGAAGGATGGGAAGACAGTGCTGACCGAAGAGGGACCTCAGGGCTGGCAGCCAAGAGAAGACAGGTGGAGGTGTGCCCGGGATCCAGGGAGCCCAGGCCCGAGCTGCCTGCATGCCTGCCTGCCTTCCTGGATGTCTGTATGCTGCCTTTGTCCAGGTAGGTTTCTCAGGTCCCCTCCACTCCTGTCCTCTCCTGTCCTCTCCTGTCCTCACCATCCTCTCCCCTCTCCTCTCCTCTGCACTTTGCTTCTCTCCTTTGTCTGTCCTCTCTTCCAGGTGCCCTGCTCACCAGCTCCAGCACTTGTGATGGTTCTCCAGTGACAGCTGTTCGCATCCCCTTCCACCCCCTGCCTGCCCCTAATGTGACCCAGCTCACAGGGTCTCCGGCTCACTCCACCCAAACCCACACGCCCCAACACATTCCCTGGTTCAGCCTCTCTGCCCTATTCAGCCAAACTGGCCCCTTTGCAACCTACCTGTGCATCGTTGATTCTTTCACCATTCAAGGAGAGATCTCCTTTTGTACTTAGCTTGGTTGACTGCTGGATGGATAGTTGGATGGATGGATGGATGGATGGATGGATGGATGGATGGATAGATGGATGGGTGGATGGATGGATGGACAGGTCAATGGAACGGTTTTGTAGAGGGCGAGTACCATCTAGGGGTACTGGAGACCCCTGGTGTCAGATCCTTAGTCAATGTCAAATGTAAAACATTAATTCATCAATAACAAAAATGAGTAAGCACCTAAATTAATAAATAAATAAATAAATATAAAATCTGTGTTAAAAATACATGGTGTCTTTGCCTTTCTGCATATGGAATGCTGTGAGGATCTTAACAAGGAAAGCATTTTCCTGAGTAGCCCATTTGAAGTCGTGGCATATTTCCTTTTCCTTTTTCTTTTATTACTTTCTATTTTCTTGATTATTCACTGGAATACATAGACAGGAATTGAGAGGGAAGGGAGGGAGAGAGAGTTTGAGACTCAGAGAGAAACACCTGCAGCACTTCTGCACCACTTGTAAAGATTTCCCCTGGCAGGTGGGGACCAGGGTGTCGAAGCCCAGTCCTCCTGCATTGTAACATGAGTGCTTAACTGGGTGTGGCACCACCTGGTACCCTTGATGGGGCACTTTCTTTTAGCAATGAAAAGAAATTCTCGTGGCAAGGTAATAAATAAATGAAGAAGTAATTAAAAGTGCATTTACATTAACTCCGTGGAAACACACAGGGTCATATACGTCTCTGTTACCTGTATTACTTCTTCATTTATGGATTGATTGCCTCAAGGGGTTATTGCCTCAGCTGAGTGCCTGCCCCACGAATAATCCACAGCTCCTGCACTCCATTTGTTCCCCTTTCGCTGCCCTTGTTGCTTGGTCACTGTGGTGGTTATTGTTGTTGTTGTTGTTGTTGTTACTGACCTTGCATCTGACAGACACAAAAGGAGAGAGCAGAGGAAATACAGGGTGGGAGAGAAAGATAGAACTCCTAAAGACCTGCTTCACCCCCTGTAAAGCGACTCCCCGGAAGGTGGCGGTCTGGGGGCCAGACCCCAGATCCTTCCACCTGTCCCCTTTTCGTGAGCGCCACAAGCCCTTAACCCTCTGACATACCGCCAAACCTCCCTGGATTTACTTTTGAAGGCAATATGACCTGCCTCGTTTTGAATCCTCATTATCCTGAGGGTCAGTGCTGGAGACAGTGTCATGACACGACACATGGAGATCTCTGGTATCAGAGAGCACCTGGAACAGCAGCTGGGGCTCTAGTGCCAGGGCAGGAGCAACTCCTCATCCACCCTCCACGGAGTCCACCTGCCTGCATTTTGGTCCTTTTCCCTCCAAAAAAGATTTTTCCCTTTTTTCACTTTGAAACAGGCAGCAGACAGGTTACCCAGGCAGGGCGAAAAAAATAAAAAGCCTTTTTTTTTTTTTTTTTTTTTTAAACCGAAGTGAATGACCATCTTCTGGAAAGTATAGGTTTTGAACCTGAAAACTCTGTCTGTCTGGCTCTTAGTCCACAGAAAGAGCCACTAGCCCAGCCAGATCTCACGCTCAGATGGGGTGTTTTTGCCAGTCAAAGGTCTGCACAGCACACTAGGGATTGGGCGGCAGGAGACCCAAATGTTACATTGTAGATGGACTGTTTGCAGTTCTTGCTCCCCAGGACATTGGACTGTCTCAACTCCCTCCCCTACAGCATGGAAAAAAGACTCTTGACAACCTTGGAGCAAATGGAGTGGGGGTGAGGGTAGCTGTTTGCATGTCTGCGCTGCTGATGCCCAGGTGTCTGTGGGGGGCCGTGGGCGAGGCTGTAAGGGGGCTAGGGGGCAGAAGGAGACTGTTTGAGAGGCAGGCTACAGGCAGGGGAGCCCGTGAGTGTGTGCAGGGCTGTGTGTGTGGGTGTGGTGGCAGGGGGTTAGGGCAGGTCCCCCTCTGGATGGTGAGATGGCAGCTGGGCTGGCCCTGGGCCCACAGGGCTGAAGGGCAGAAGCAGGGTGGCAGTAAAGTAGCACAGGGAAGCACACAGTAGATGTTAGTTGGGGAGCTGGGGGACAGAGGGCAAGGGGAAAGGGGGCATCCTTGAGGAGGGGTCTGGACTAGAGAGTGGGGGGAGCTGGAGGCATGGAAGGTCCCAGGAATCAGGGACTGACAGGAACAGATTCCTGCACCCACCCACTGGATAGAAGCTGCAGCAGCCAGAGCAGCAGCCCTGGCTTGCCTAGGCCAAGGGCCCTGATTGAGTCCCTCTGAGGATGAGGAAGAAGAGGAGGAGGTAGAGGAGGAGGAGGTCCAGGAGGAGGAGGAGGAGGAGGAGGAGGAGGAGGAGGAAGAGGAGGAGGAAGAAGAGGAGGAGGAGGAGGAGGGGCAGGAGGGCAGCTGTCAGTAGGCAACGGGATTAATAGAGGCCTCCATTATGGAGGCATGTGTCCAGGCAGGCACCCACCAACCCTCAGGGGCAGCTCAGGGCACCCAGGGACCTGGTGTGGGTATCTCTGGGGCGGGAACTGTCAGTCAGTCAGCAAGACTGTGTGTCAGTGCACATGGTGGGACAGGGGCCTGGCGGACCTTGGTCCCCAGCCCTGGGCTGTCAGATGCCAGCCCCATGCCCAGACACACACCAATCTGCCCATAGCCCCTTGGCCCGGCCGACCAGCACCTGCTTTTCCCTGGGGCTCTGGCTCTGGTGGCTGGCCACCACCCCTCAGGTCAAGTTCAGCGTGGGGGTCATGGCTGCTGGTCAACTGGATGGGCAGGGTCCCCGTAGCCTAGCAACCACAGGAGCCCTCTGTGATGTCCTAGCCCCTGGCAATCTGTGCTGGCCACACTGGCACTGGGTAGCCCAACTGCCCTGCCACTAGGTGAGGCAACAGCGCCCAGACGCCTGGGCCCTGGCACAGAGGGACGGAAGGATGGGAAGACAGTGCTGACCGAAGAGGGACCTCAGGGCTGGCAGCCAAGAGAAGACAGGTGGAGGTGTGCCCGGGATCCAGGGAGCCCAGGCCCGAGCTGCCTGCATGCCTGCCTGCCTTCCTGGATGTCTGTATGCTGCCTTTGTCCAGGTAGGTTTCTCAGGTCCCCTCCACTCCTGTCCTCTCCTGTCCTCTCCTGTCCTCACCATCCTCTCCCCTCTCCTCTCCTCTGCACTTTGCTTCTCTCCTTTGTCTGTCCTCTCTTCCAGGTGCCCTGCTCACCAGCTCCAGCACTTGTGATGGTTCTCCAGTGACAGCTGTTCGCATCCCCTTCCACCCCCTGCCTGCCCCTAATGTGACCCAGCTCACAGGGTCTCCGGCTCACTCCACCCAAACCCACACGCCCCAACACATTCCCTGGTTCAGCCTCTCTGCCCTATTCAGCCAAACTGGCCCCTTTGCAACCTACCTGTGCATCGTTGATTCTTTCACCATTCAAGGAGAGATCTCCTTTTGTACTTAGCTTGGTTGACTGCTGGATGGATAGTTGGATGGATGGATGGATGGATGGATGGATGGATGGATGGATAGATGGATGGGTGGATGGATGGATGGACAGGTCAATGGAACGGTTTTGTAGAGGGCGAGTACCATCTAGGGGTACTGGAGACCCCTGGTGTCAGATCCTTAGTCAATGTCAAATGTAAAACATTAATTCATCAATAACAAAAATGAGTAAGCACCTAAATTAATAAATAAATAAATAAATATAAAATCTGTGTTAAAAATACATGGTGTCTTTGCCTTTCTGCATATGGAATGCTGTGAGGATCTTAACAAGGAAAGCATTTTCCTGAGTAGCCCATTTGAAGTCGTGGCATATTTCCTTTTCCTTTTTCTTTTATTACTTTCTATTTTCTTGATTATTCACTGGAATACATAGACAGGAATTGAGAGGGAAGGGAGGGAGAGAGAGTTTGAGACTCAGAGAGAAACACCTGCAGCACTTCTGCACCACTTGTAAAGATTTCCCCTGGCAGGTGGGGACCAGGGTGTCGAAGCCCAGTCCTCCTGCATTGTAACATGAGTGCTTAACTGGGTGTGGCACCACCTGGTACCCTTGATGGGGCACTTTCTTTTAGCAATGAAAAGAAATTCTCGTGGCAAGGTAATAAATAAATGAAGAAGTAATTAAAAGTGCATTTACATTAACTCCGTGGAAACACACAGGGTCATATACGTCTCTGTTACCTGTATTACTTCTTCATTTATGGATTGATTGCCTCAAGGGGTTATTGCCTCAGCTGAGTGCCTGCCCCACGAATAATCCACAGCTCCTGCACTCCATTTGTTCCCCTTTCGCTGCCCTTGTTGCTTGGTCACTGTGGTGGTTATTGTTGTTGTTGTTGTTGTTGTTACTGACCTTGCATCTGACAGACACAAAAGGAGAGAGCAGAGGAAATACAGGGTGGGAGAGAAAGATAGAACTCCTAAAGACCTGCTTCACCCCCTGTAAAGCGACTCCCCGGAAGGTGGCGGTCTGGGGGCCAGACCCCAGATCCTTCCACCTGTCCCCTTTTCGTGAGCGCCACAAGCCCTTAACCCTCTGACATACCGCCAAACCTCCCTGGATTTACTTTTGAAGGCAATATGACCTGCCTCGTTTTGAATCCTCATTATCCTGAGGGTCAGTGCTGGAGACAGTGTCATGACACGACACATGGAGATCTCTGGTATCAGAGAGCACCTGGAACAGCAGCTGGGGCTCTAGTGCCAGGGCAGGAGCAACTCCTCATCCACCCTCCACGGAGTCCACCTGCCTGCATTTTGGTCCTTTTCCCTCCAAAAAAGATTTTTCCCTTTTTTCACTTTGAAACAGGCAGCAGACAGGTTACCCAGGCAGGGCGAAAAAAATAAAAAGCCTTTTTTTTTTTTTTTTTTTTTAAACCGAAGTGAATGACCATCTTCTGGAAAGTATAGGTTTTGAACCTGAAAACTCTGTCTGTCTGGCTCTTAGTCCACAGAAAGAGCCACTAGCCCAGCCAGATCTCACGCTCAGATGGGGTGTTTTTGCCAGTCAAAGGTCTGCACAGCACACTAGGGATTGGGCGGCAGGAGACCCAAATGTTACATTGTAGATGGACTGTTTGCAGTTCTTGCTCCCCAGGACATTGGACTGTCTCAACTCCCTCCCCTACAGCATGGAAAAAAGACTCTTGACAACCTTGGAGCAAATGGAGTGGGGGTGAGGGTAGCTGTTTGCATGTCTGCGCTGCTGATGCCCAGGTGTCTGTGGGGGGCCGTGGGCGAGGCTGTAAGGGGGCTAGGGGGCAGAAGGAGACTGTTTGAGAGGCAGGCTACAGGCAGGGGAGCCCGTGAGTGTGTGCAGGGCTGTGTGTGTGGGTGTGGTGGCAGGGGGTTAGGGCAGGTCCCCCTCTGGATGGTGAGATGGCAGCTGGGCTGGCCCTGGGCCCACAGGGCTGAAGGGCAGAAGCAGGGTGGCAGTAAAGTAGCACAGGGAAGCACACAGTAGATGTTAGTTGGGGAGCTGGGGGACAGAGGGCAAGGGGAAAGGGGGCATCCTTGAGGAGGGGTCTGGACTAGAGAGTGGGGGGAGCTGGAGGCATGGAAGGTCCCAGGAATCAGGGACTGACAGGAACAGATTCCTGCACCCACCCACTGGATAGAAGCTGCAGCAGCCAGAGCAGCAGCCCTGGCTTGCCTAGGCCAAGGGCCCTGATTGAGTCCCTCTGAGGATGAGGAAGAAGAGGAGGAGGTAGAGGAGGAGGAGGTGCAGGAGGAGGAGGAGGAGGAGGAGGAGGAGGAGGAAGAGGAGGAGGAAGAAGAGGAGGAGGAGGAGGAGGGGCAGGAGGGCAGCTGTCAGTAGGCAACGGGATTAATAGAGGCCTCCATTATGGAGGCATGTGTCCAGGCAGGCACCCACCAACCCTCAGGGGCAGCTCAGGGCACCCAGGGACCTGGTGTGGGTATCTCTGGGGCGGGAACTGTCAGTCAGTCAGCAAGACTGTGTGTCAGTGCACATGGTGGGACAGGGGCCTGGCGGACCTTGGTCCCCAGCCCTGGGCTGTCAGATGCCAGCCCCATGCCCAGACACACACCAATCTGCCCATAGCCCCTTGGCCTGGCCGACCAGCACCTGCTTTGCCCTGGGGCTCTGGCTCTGGTGGCTGGCCACCACCCCTCAGGTCAAGTTCAGCGTGGGGGTCATGGCTGCTGGTCAACTGGATGGGCAGGGTCCCCGTAGCCTAGCAACCACAGGAGCCCTCTGTGATGTCCTAGCCCCTGGCAATCTGTGCTGGCCACACTGGCACTGGGTAGCCCAACTGCCCTGCCACTAGGTGAGGCAACAGCGCCCAGACGCCTGGGCCCTGGCACAGAGGGACGGAAGGATGGGAAGACAGTGCTGACCGAAGAGGGACCTCAGGGCTGGCAGCCAAGAGAAGACAGGTGGAGGTGTGCCCGGGATCCAGGGAGCCCAGGCCCGAGCTGCCTGCATGCCTGCCTGCCTTCCTGGATGTCTGTATGCTGCCTTTGTCCAGGTAGGTTTCTCAGGTCCCCTCCACTCCTGTCCTCTCCTGTCCTCTCCTGTCCTCACCATCCTCTCCCCTCTCCTCTCCTCTGCACTTTGCTTCTCTCCTTTGTCTGTCCTCTCTTCCAGGTGCCCTGCTCACCAGCTCCAGCACTTGTGATGGTTCTCCAGTGACAGCTGTTCGCATCCCCTTCCACCCCCTGCCTGCCCCTAATGTGACCCAGCTCACAGGGTCTCCGGCTCACTCCTCCCAAACCCACACGCCCCAACACATTCCCTGGTTCAGCCTCTCTGCCCTATTCAGCCAAACTGGCCCCTTTGCAACCTACCTGTGCATCGTTGATTCTTTCACCATTCAAGGAGAGATCTCCTTTTGTACTTAGCTTGGTTGACTGCTGGATGGATAGTTGGATGGATGGATGGATGGATGGATGGATAGATGGATGGGTGGATGGATGGATGGACAGGTCAATGGATCGGTTTTGTAGAGGGAGAGTACCATCTAGGGGTACTGGAGACCCCTGGTGTCAGATCCTTAGTCAATGTCAAATGTAAAACATTAATTCATCAATAACAAAAATGAGTAAGCACCTAAATTAATAAATAAATAAATAAATATAAAATCTGTGTTAAAAATACATGGTGTCTTTGCCTTTCTGCATATGGAATGCTGTGAGGATCTTAACAAGGAAAGCATTTTCCTGAGTAGCCCATTTGAAGTCGTGGCATATTTCCTTTTCCTTTTTCTTTTATTACTTTCTATTTTCTTGATTATTCACTGGAATACATAGACAGGAATTGAGAGGGAAGGGAGGGAGAGAGAGTTTGAGACTCAGAGAGAAACACCTGCAGCACTTCTGCACCACTTGTAAAGATTTCCCCTGGCAGGTGGGGACCAGGGTGTCGAAGCCCAGTCCTCCTGCATTGTAACATGAGTGCTTAACTGGGTGTGGCACCACCTGGTACCCTTGATGGGGCACTTTCTTTTAGCAATGAAAAGAAATTCTCGTGGCAAGGTAATAAATAAATGAAGAAGTAATTAAAAGTGCATTTACATTAACTCCGTGGAAACACACAGGGTCATATACGTCTCTGTTACCTGTATTACTTCTTCATTTATGGATTGATTGCCTCAAGGGGTTATTGCCTCAGCTGAGTGCCTGCCCCACGAATAATCCACAGCTCCTGCACTCCATTTGTTCCCCTTTCGCTGCCCTTGTTGCTTGGTCACTGTGGTGGTTATTGTTGTTGTTGTTGTTGTTGTTACTGACCTTGCATCTGACAGACACAAAAGGAGAGAGCAGAGGAAATACAGGGTGGGAGAGAAAGATAGAACTCCTAAAGACCTGCTTCACCCCCTGTAAAGCGACTCCCCGGAAGGTGGCGGTCTGGGGGCCAGACCCCAGATCCTTCCACCTGTCCCCTTTTCGTGAGCGCCACAAGCCCTTAACCCTCTGACATACCGCCAAACCTCCCTGGATTTACTTTTGAAGGCAATATGACCTGCCTCGTTTTGAATCCTCATTATCCTGAGGGTCAGTGCTGGAGACAGTGTCATGACACGACACACGGAGATCTCTGGTATCAGAGAGCACCTGGAACAGCAGCTGGGGCTCTAGTGCCAGGGCAGGAGCAACTCCTCATCCACCCTCCACGGAGTCCACCTGCCTGCATTTTGGTCCTTTTCCCTCCAAAAAAGATTTTTCCCTTTTTTCACTTTGAAACAGGCAGCAGACAGGTTACCCAGGCAGGGCGAAAAAAATAAAAAGCCTTTTTTTTTTTTTTTTTTTTTTTTAAACCGAAGTGAATGACCATCTTCTGGAAAGTATAGGTTTTGAACCTGAAAACTCTGTCTGTCTGGCTCTTAGTCCACAGAAAGAGCCACTAGCCCAGCCAGATCTCACGCTCAGATGGGGTGTTTTTGCCAGTCAAAGGTCTGCACAGCACACTAGGGATTGGGCGGCAGGAGACCCAAATGTTACATTGTAGATGGACTGTTTGCAGTTCTTGCTCCCCAGGACATTGGACTGTCTCAACTCCCTCCCCTACAGCATGGAAAAAAGACTCTTGACAACCTTGGAGCAAATGGAGTGGGGGTGAGGGTAGCTGTTTGCATGTCTGCGCTGCTGATGCCCAGGTGTCTGTGGGGGGCCGTGGGCGAGGCTGTAAGGGGGCTAGGGGGCAGAAGGAGACTGTTTGAGAGGCAGGCTACAGGCAGGGGAGCCCGTGAGTGTGTGCAGGGCTGTGTGTGTGGGTGTGGTGGCAGGGGGTTAGGGCAGGTCCCCCTCTGGATGGTGAGATGGCAGCTGGGCTGGCCCTGGGCCCACAGGGCTGAAGGGCAGAAGCAGGGTGGCAGTAAAGTAGCACAGGGAAGCACACAGTAGATGTTAGTTGGGGAGCTGGGGGACAGAGGGCAAGGGGAAAGGGGGCATCCTTGAGGAGGGGTCTGGACTAGAGAGTGGGGGGAGCTGGAGGCATGGAAGGTCCCAGGAATCAGGGACTGACAGGAACAGATTCCTGCACCCACCCACTGGATAGAAGCTGCAGCAGCCAGAGCAGCAGCCCTGGCTTGCCTAGGCCAAGGGCCCTGATTGAGTCCCTCTGAGGATGAGGAAGAAGAGGAGGAGGTAGAGGAGGAGGAGGTCCAGGAGGAGGAGGAGGAGGAGGAGGAGGAGGAGGAGGAAGAGGAGGAGGAAGAAGAGGAGGAGGAGGAGGAGGGGCAGGAGGGCAGCTGTCAGTAGGCAACGGGATTAATAGAGGCCTCCATTATGGAGGCATGTGTCCAGGCAGGCACCCACCAACCCTCAGGGGCAGCTCAGGGCACCCAGGGACCTGGTGTGGGTATCTCTGGGGCGGGAACTGTCAGTCAGTCAGCAAGACTGTGTGTCAGTGCACATGGTGGGACAGGGGCCTGGCGGACCTTGGTCCCCAGCCCTGGGCTGTCAGATGCCAGCCCCATGCCCAGACACACACCAATCTGCCCATAGCCCCTTGGCCCGGCCGACCAGCACCTGCTTTTCCCTGGGGCTCTGGCTCTGGTGGCTGGCCACCACCCCTCAGGTCAAGTTCAGCGTGGGGGTCATGGCTGCTGGTCAACTGGATGGGCAGGGTCCCCGTAGCCTAGCAACCACAGGAGCCCTCTGTGATGTCCTAGCCCCTGGCAATCTGTGCTGGCCACACTGGCACTGGGTAGCCCAACTGCCCTGCCACTAGGTGAGGCAACAGCGCCCAGACGCCTGGGCCCTGGCACAGAGGGACGGAAGGATGGGAAGACAGTGCTGACCGAAGAGGGACCTCAGGGCTGGCAGCCAAGAGAAGACAGGTGGAGGTGTGCCCGGGATCCAGGGATCCCAGGCCCGAGCTGCCTGCATGCCTGCCTGCCTTCCTGGATGTCTGTATGCTGCCTTTGTCCAGGTAGGTTTCTCAGGTCCCCTCCACTCCTGTCCTCTCCTGTCCTCTCCTGTCCTCACCATCCTCTCCCCTCTCCTCTCCTCTGCACTTTGCTTCTCTCCTTTGTCTGTCCTCTCTTCCAGGTGCCCTGCTCACCAGCTCCAGCACTTGTGATGGTTCTCCAGTGACAGCTGTTCGCATCCCCTTCCACCCCCTGCCTGCCCCTAATGTGACCCAGCTCACAGGGTCTCCGGCTCACTCCACCCAAACCCACACGCCCCAACACATTCCCTGGTTCAGCCTCTCTGCCCTATTCAGCCAAACTGGCCCCTTTGCAACCTACCTGTGCATCGTTGATTCTTTCACCATTCAAGGAGAGATCTCCTTTTGTACTTAGCTTGGTTGACTGCTGGATGGATAGTTGGATGGATGGATGGATGGATGGATGGATGGATGGATGGATAGATGGATGGGTGGATGGATGGATGGACAGGTCAATGGAACGGTTTTGTAGAGGGCGAGTACCATCTAGGGGTACTGGAGACCCCTGGTGTCAGATCCTTAGTCAATGTCAAATGTAAAACATTAATTCATCAATAACAAAAATGAGTTAGCACCTAAATTAATAAATAAATAAATAAATATAAAATCTGTGTTAAAAATACATGGTGTCTTTGCCTTTCTGCATATGGAATGCTGTGAGGATCTTAACAAGGAAAGCATTTTCCTGAGTAGCCCATTTGAAGTCGTGGCATATTTCCTTTTCCTTTTTCTTTTATTACTTTCTATTTTCTTGATTATTCACTGGAATACATAGACAGGAATTGAGAGGGAAGGGAGGGAGAGAGAGTTTGAGACTCAGAGAGAAACACCTGCAGCACTTCTGCACCACTTGTAAAGATTTCCCCTGGCAGGTGGGGACCAGGGTGTCGAAGCCCAGTCCTCCTGCATTGTAACATGAGTGCTTAACTGGGTGTGGCACCACCTGGTACCCTTGATGGGGCACTTTCTTTTAGCAATGAAAAGAAATTCTCGTGGCAAGGTAATAAATAAATGAAGAAGTAATTAAAAGTGCATTTACATTAACTCCGTGGAAACACACAGGGTCATATACGTCTCTGTTACCTGTATTACTTCTTCATTTATGGATTGATTGCCTCAAGGGGTTATTGCCTCAGCTGAGTGCCTGCCCCACGAATAATCCACAGCTCCTGCACTCCATTTGTTCCCCTTTCGCTGCCCTTGTTGCTTGGTCACTGTGGTGGTTATTGTTGTTGTTGTTGTTGTTGTTACTGACCTTGCATCTGACAGACACAAAAGGAGAGAGCAGAGGAAATACAGGGTGGGAGAGAAAGATAGAACTCCTAAAGACCTGCTTCACCCCCTGTAAAGCGACTCCCCGGAAGGTGGCGGTCTGGGGGCCAGACCCCAGATCCTTCCACCTGTCCCCTTTTCGTGAGCGCCACAAGCCCTTAACCCTCTGACATACCGCCAAACCTCCCTGGATTTACTTTTGAAGGCAATATGACCTGCCTCGTTTTGAATCCTCATTATCCTGAGGGTCAGTGCTGGAGACAGTGTCATGACACGACACATGGAGATCTCTGGTATCAGAGAGCACCTGGAACAGCAGCTGGGGCTCTAGTGCCAGGGCAGGAGCAACTCCTCATCCACCCTCCACGGAGTCCACCTGCCTGCATTTTGGTCCTTTTCCCTCCAAAAAAGATTTTTCCCTTTTTTCACTTTGAAACAGGCAGCAGACAGGTTACCCAGGCAGGGCGAAAAAAATAAAAAGCCTTTTTTTTTTTTTTTTTTTTTAAACCGAAGTGAATGACCATCTTCTGGAAAGTATAGGTTTTGAACCTGAAAACTCTGTCTGTCTGGCTCTTAGTCCACAGAAAGAGCCACTAGCCCAGCCAGATCTCACGCTCAGATGGGGTGTTTTTGCCAGTCAAAGGTCTGCACAGCACACTAGGGATTGGGCGGCAGGAGACCCAAATGTTACATTGTAGATGGACTGTTTGCAGTTCTTGCTCCCCAGGACATTGGACTGTCTCAACTCCCTCCCCTACAGCATGGAAAAAAGACTCTTGACAACCTTGGAGCAAATGGAGTGGGGGTGAGGGTAGCTGTTTGCATGTCTGCGCTGCTGATGCCCAGGTGTCTGTGGGGGGCCGTGGGCGAGGCTGTAAGGGGGCTAGGGGGCAGAAGGAGACTGTTTGAGAGGCAGGCTACAGGCAGGGGAGCCCGTGAGTGTGTGCAGGGCTGTGTGTGTGGGTGTGGTGGCAGGGGGTTAGGGCAGGTCCCCCTCTGGATGGTGAGATGGCAGCTGGGCTGGCCCTGGGCCCACAGGGCTGAAGGGCAGAAGCAGGGTGGCAGTAAAGTAGCACAGGGAAGCACACAGTAGATGTTAGTTGGGGAGCTGGGGGACAGAGGGCAAGGGGAAAGGGGGCATCCTTGAGGAGGGGTCTGGACTAGAGAGTGGGGGGAGCTGGAGGCATGGAAGGTCCCAGGAATCAGGGACTGACAGGAACAGATTCCTGCACCCACCCACTGGATAGAAGCTGCAGCAGCCAGAGCAGCAGCCCTGGCTTGCCTAGGCCAAGGGCCCTGATTGAGTCCCTCTGAGGATGAGGAAGAAGAGGAGGAGGTAGAGGAGGAGGAGGTGCAGGAGGAGGAGGAGGAGGAGGAGGAGGAGGAGGAAGAGGAGGAGGAAGAAGAGGAGGAGGAGGAGGAGGGGCAGGAGGGCAGCTGTCAGTAGGCAACGGGATTAATAGAGGCCTCCATTATGGAGGCATGTGTCCAGGCAGGCACCCACCAACCCTCAGGGGCAGCTCAGGGCACCCAGGGACCTGGTGTGGGTATCTCTGGGGCGGGAACTGTCAGTCAGTCAGCAAGACTGTGTGTCAGTGCACATGGTGGGACAGGGGCCTGGCGGACCTTGGTCCCCAGCCCTGGGCTGTCAGATGCCAGCCCCATGCCCAGACACACACCAATCTGCCCATAGCCCCTTGGCCTGGCCGACCAGCACCTGCTTTGCCCTGGGGCTCTGGCTCTGGTGGCTGGCCACCACCCCTCAGGTCAAGTTCAGCGTGGGGGTCATGGCTGCTGGTCAACTGGATGGGCAGGGTCCCCGTAGCCTAGCAACCACAGGAGCCCTCTGTGATGTCCTAGCCCCTGGCAATCTGTGCTGGCCACACTGGCACTGGGTAGCCCAACTGCCCTGCCACTAGGTGAGGCAACAGCGCCCAGACGCCTGGGCCCTGGCACAGAGGGACGGAAGGATGGGAAGACAGTGCTGACCGAAGAGGGACCTCAGGGCTGGCAGCCAAGAGAAGACAGGTGGAGGTGTGCCCGGGATCCAGGGAGCCCAGGCCCGAGCTGCCTGCATGCCTGCCTGCCTTCCTGGATGTCTGTATGCTGCCTTTGTCCAGGTAGGTTTCTCAGGTCCCCTCCACTCCTGTCCTCTCCTGTCCTCTCCTGTCCTCACCATCCTCTCCCCTCTCCTCTCCTCTGCACTTTGCTTCTCTCCTTTGTCTGTCCTCTCTTCCAGGTGCCCTGCTCACCAGCTCCAGCACTTGTGATGGTTCTCCAGTGACAGCTGTTCGCATCCCCTTCCACCCCCTGCCTGCCCCTAATGTGACCCAGCTCACAGGGTCTCCGGCTCACTCCTCCCAAACCCACACGCCCCAACACATTCCCTGGTTCAGCCTCTCTGCCCTATTCAGCCAAACTGGCCCCTTTGCAACCTACCTGTGCATCGTTGATTCTTTCACCATTCAAGGAGAGATCTCCTTTTGTACTTAGCTTGGTTGACTGCTGGATGGATAGTTGGATGGATGGATGGATGGATGGATGGATAGATGGATGGGTGGATGGATGGATGGACAGGTCAATGGATCGGTTTTGTAGAGGGAGAGTACCATCTAGGGGTACTGGAGACCCCTGGTGTCAGATCCTTAGTCAATGTCAAATGTAAAACATTAATTCATCAATAACAAAAATGAGTAAGCACCTAAATTAATAAATAAATAAATAAATATAAAATCTGTGTTAAAAATACATGGTGTCTTTGCCTTTCTGCATATGGAATGCTGTGAGGATCTTAACAAGGAAAGCATTTTCCTGAGTAGCCCATTTGAAGTCGTGGCATATTTCCTTTTCCTTTTTCTTTTATTACTTTCTATTTTCTTGATTATTCACTGGAATACATAGACAGGAATTGAGAGGGAAGGGAGGGAGAGAGAGTTTGAGACTCAGAGAGAAACACCTGCAGCACTTCTGCACCACTTGTAAAGATTTCCCCTGGCAGGTGGGGACCAGGGTGTCGAAGCCCAGTCCTCCTGCATTGTAACATGAGTGCTTAACTGGGTGTGGCACCACCTGGTACCCTTGATGGGGCACTTTCTTTTAGCAATGAAAAGAAATTCTCGTGGCAAGGTAATAAATAAATGAAGAAGTAATTAAAAGTGCATTTACATTAACTCCGTGGAAACACACAGGGTCATATACGTCTCTGTTACCTGTATTACTTCTTCATTTATGGATTGATTGCCTCAAGGGGTTATTGCCTCAGCTGAGTGCCTGCCCCACGAATAATCCACAGCTCCTGCACTCCATTTGTTCCCCTTTCGCTGCCCTTGTTGCTTGGTCACTGTGGTGGTTATTGTTGTTGTTGTTGTTGTTGTTACTGACCTTGCATCTGACAGACACAAAAGGAGAGAGCAGAGGAAATACAGGGTGGGAGAGAAAGATAGAACTCCTAAAGACCTGCTTCACCCCCTGTAAAGCGACTCCCCGGAAGGTGGCGGTCTGGGGGCCAGACCCCAGATCCTTCCACCTGTCCCCTTTTCGTGAGCGCCACAAGCCCTTAACCCTCTGACATACCGCCAAACCTCCCTGGATTTACTTTTGAAGGCAATATGACCTGCCTCGTTTTGAATCCTCATTATCCTGAGGGTCAGTGCTGGAGACAGTGTCATGACACGACACACGGAGATCTCTGGTATCAGAGAGCACCTGGAACAGCAGCTGGGGCTCTAGTGCCAGGGCAGGAGCAACTCCTCATCCACCCTCCACGGAGTCCACCTGCCTGCATTTTGGTCCTTTTCCCTCCAAAAAAGATTTTTCCCTTTTTTCACTTTGAAACAGGCAGCAGACAGGTTACCCAGGCAGGGCGAAAAAAATAAAAAGCCTTTTTTTTTTTTTTTTTTTTTTTAAACCGAAGTGAATGACCATCTTCTGGAAAGTATAGGTTTTGAACCTGAAAACTCTGTCTGTCTGGCTCTTAGTCCACAGAAAGAGCCACTAGCCCAGCCAGATCTCACGCTCAGATGGGGTGTTTTTGCCAGTCAAAGGTCTGCACAGCACACTAGGGATTGGGCGGCAGGAGACCCAAATGTTACATTGTAGATGGACTGTTTGCAGTTCTTGCTCCCCAGGACATTGGACTGTCTCAACTCCCTCCCCTACAGCATGGAAAAAAGACTCTTGACAACCTTGGAGCAAATGGAGTGGGGGTGAGGGTAGCTGTTTGCATGTCTGCGCTGCTGATGCCCAGGTGTCTGTGGGGGGCCGTGGGCGAGGCTGTAAGGGGGCTAGGGGGCAGAAGGAGACTGTTTGAGAGGCAGGCTACAGGCAGGGGAGCCCGTGAGTGTGTGCAGGGCTGTGTGTCCCTGTACAGCGACTCCCCTGCAGGTGGGGGTCTGGGCGCCAGACCCCAGACCCTTCCACCTGTCCCTTCTTTTCGTGAGCGCCACAAGCCCTTAACCCTCTGACATACCGCCAAACATCCCTGGATTTACTTTTGAAGGCAATATGACCTGCCTCATTTTGAATCCTCATTATCCTGAGGGTCAGTCCTGAAGACAGTGTCATGACACGACACACGGAGATATCTGGTATCAGAGAACACCTGGAACAGCAGCTGGGGCTCTAGTGCCAGGGCAGGAGCAACCCCCCATCCACTCTACACGGAGTCCACCTGCCTGCATTTTGGTCCTTTTCCCTCCAAAAAAGATTTTTCCCTTTTTTCACTTTGAAACAGGCAGCAGACAGGTTACCCAGGCAGGGCGAAAAAAATAAAAAGCCTTTTTTTTTTTTTTTTTTTTTTTTAAACCGAAGTGAATGACCATCTTCTGGAAAGTATAGGTTTTGAACCTGAAAACTCTGTCTGTCTGGCTCTTAGTCCACAGAAAGAGCCACTAGCCCAGCCAGATCTCACGCTCAGATGGGGTGTTTTTGCCAGTCAAAGGTCTGCACAGCACACTAGGGATTGGGCGGCAGGAGACCCAAATGTTACATTGTAGATGGACTGTTTGCAGTTCTTGCTCCCCAGGACATTGGACTGTCTCAACTCCCTCCCCTACAGCATGGAAAAAAGACTCTTGACAACCTTGGAGCAAATGGAGTGGGGGTGAGGGTAGCTGTTTGCATGTCTGCGCTGCTGATGCCCAGGTGTCTGTGGGGGGCCGTGGGCGAGGCTGTAAGGGGGCTAGGGGGCAGAAGGAGACTGTTTGAGAGGCAGGCTACAGGCAGGGGAGCCCGTGAGTGTGTGCAGGGCTGTGTGTCCCTGTACAGCGACTCCCCTGCAGGTGGGGGTCTGGGCGCCAGACCCCAGACCCTTCCACCTGTCCCTTCTTTTCGTGAGCGCCACAAGCCCTTAACCCTCTGACATACCGCCAAACATCCCTGGATTTACTTTTGAAGGCAATATGACCTGCCTCATTTTGAATCCTCATTATCCTGAGGGTCAGTCCTGAAGACAGTGTCATGACACGACACACGGAGATATCTGGTATCAGAGAACACCTGGAACAGCAGCTGGGGCTCTAGTGCCAGGGCAGGAGCAACCCCCCATCCACTCTACACGGAGTCCACCTGCCTGCATTTTGGTCCTTTTCCCTCCAAAAAAGATTTTTCCCTTTTTTAACTGAGAAACAGGCAGCAGACAGGTTACCCAGGCAGGGGAAAAAAATAAATAAAAAGCCTTTTTTTCTTTTTTTTACCGAAGTGAATGACCATCACTTCCCCAGAGGAGCCCTCTGTGATGTCCTAGCCCTTGGCATTCTGTGCTGGCCACACTGGCACTGGGCAGCCCAACTGCCCTGCCACTAAGTCAGCCAGCAGCGCGCAGACACCTGGGCCCTGGCACAGATGGACGGAAGGATGGGAAGCCAGTGCTGACCAACAAGGGAACTCAGGTCTGGCAGCCAAGAGACGACAGGTGGAGGTGTGCCCGGGATCCAGGGAGCCCAGGCCAGAGCTGCCTACATGCCTGCCTGCCCTCCTGGATGTCTGTATGCTGCCTTTGTCCATGTAGGTTTCTCAGGTCCTCTCCACTCCTGTCCTCTCCTGTCCCTCGTGTCCTCTCCTGCCCTAACCATCCTCTCCCCTCTCCTCTCCTCTGAACTTTGCTTCTCTCCTTTGTCTGTCGTCTCTTCCGCGTGCCCTGCTCAACAGCTCCAGCACTTGTGATGGTTCTCCAGTGACAGCTGTTCGCAACCCCTTCCACCCCCTCCCTGCCCCTGAGGTGACCCAACTCACAGGTCTCCGGCTCACCCCACCCACACCCACACCCCCCAACACATTCCCTGGTTCAGCCCCTCTGCCCTATTCAGCCGAACTGGCCCCTTTGCAACCTACCTTTGCATCCTGGTTTGTCTTCTCCATTCAAGGAGAGATCTCCTTTTGTACTTAGCTT
The DNA here is from genome assembly GCF_950295315.1 of Erinaceus europaeus. Taxonomy (NCBI): domain Eukaryota; kingdom Metazoa; phylum Chordata; class Mammalia; order Eulipotyphla; family Erinaceidae; genus Erinaceus; species Erinaceus europaeus. Next base: position 560,148 of record NW_026647131.1, on the reverse strand, counting down.
GGTTGACTGGTGGATGGATGGATGGATGGATGCATGGATGGATGGATGAATGGATGTATAGATTGATGGGTAGAAGGATGGATGCATGGACAGGTCAATGGATTGGTTTTGTAGAGGCAGAGTACCATCTAGGGGTAGTTGAGACAGCTGTTGTCAGAGCCAGAGTCTATGTCAAATGTAAAACATTAATTCATCAATAACAAAAATGAATAAGCATCTAAATAAATAATTAAATAAGTAAATATAAAAACTGGGTTAAAAAATACATGGCGTCTTTGCCTTTCTGCATATGGTATGTGAGGATCTTTTTTTTGTTGTTGTTGTTGTTGTTTTTTTTTTATTGTTGTAGTTATTATTGTTGTTGTCATCGTTGTTGGATAGGACAGAGAGAAAAGGAGAGAGGAGGGGAAGACAGAGAGGGGGAGAGAAAGATAGACACCTGCAGACCTGCTTCACCGCCTGTGAAGCGACTCCCCTGCAGGTGGGGAGCCGGGGTTCGAACCGGGATCCTTATGCCGATCCTTGTGCTTTGCGCCACCTGCGCTTAACCCGCTGCGCTACAGCCCGACTCCCGATGTGAGGATCTTAACAAGGAAAGCATTGTCTGAGTAGCCCCTTTGAAGTCGTGGAATATTTCCTTTTCCTTTTTTCTTTTTTTACTTTCTATTTTGTTGATTATTTATTGGAATAAATAGACACGAATTGAGAGGGAAGGGAGGGATAGAGAGTTTGAGACACAGAGAGAGTCACCTGCAGCACTTCTGCACCACTTGTAAAGATTTCCCCCGGCAGGTGGGGACCAGGGTCTTGAAGCCCAGTCCCCCTGCATTGTAACATGAGTGCTTAGCTGGGTGTGGCACGACCTGGTACCTTTGATGGGACACTTTTTTTAGCAATGAAAAGAAATTCTCGGGGCAAGGTAATAAATAAATGAAGAAATAAATAAAAGTGCATTTACATTAACTCTGTGGAAACACACAGGGACATATACATCTCTGTTACCCGTATTACTTACTCAGTTATGGATTGATTGCCTCAAGGGGTTATTGCCTCAGCTCACTTCCTGCGCCACAAATAATCCAGCTCCTGAACTCCATTTGTTCCCCTTTCACTGCCCTTCTTGCTTGATCACTGTGGTGGTTATTGTTGTGGTTGTTGTTGTTGTTACTGACCTTGCAACAGACAGAGAGAAAAGGAGAGAACAGGGGAAAAACAGAGTGGGAGAGAAAGATAGAGCCCCTAAAGACCTGCTTCACCCCCTGTAAAGCGACTCCCCTGCAGGTGGGGGTCTGGGCGCCAGACCCCAGACCCTTCCACCTGTCCCCTCTTTTCGTGAGCGCCACAAGGCCTTAACCCTCTGACATACCGCCAAACATCCCTGGATTTACTTTTGAAGGCAATATGACCTGCCTCATTTTGAATCCTCATTATCCTGAGGGTCAGTCCTGAAGACAGTGTCATGACACGACACACGGAGATCTCTGGTATCAGAGAACACCTGGAACAGCAGCTGGAGCTCTAGTGCCAGGGCAGGAGCAACCCCCCATCCACTCTACACGGAGTCCACCTGCCTGCATTTTGGTCCTTTTCCCTCCAAAAAAGATTTTTCCCTTTTTTAACTGAGAAACAGGCAGCAGACAGGTTACCCAGGCAGGGGAAAAAAATAAATAAAAAGCCTTTTTTCTTTTTTTTACCGAAGTGAATGACCATCTTCTGGGAAGTACAGGTTTTGAACCTGAAAACTCTGTCTGTCTGTCTCCTAGTCCACAGAAAGAGCCACTAGCCCAGCCAGATCTCACGCTCAGATGGGGTGTTTTTGCCAGTCAAATGTCTGCACAGTGCACTAGGGATTGGACGGCCTGAGACCCAAATGTTACATTGTAGATGGACTGTTTGCAGTTCTTGCTCCCCAGGACATTGGGCTTTCTCAACTCCCTCCCCTACAGCACGAAAAAAAGATTCTTGACAACCTTAGAGCAAATGGAGTGGGGGCGAGTGGAGCTTGCTGCATGTCTGCGCTGCTCATGCCCACGTGTCTGTGTGGGGCCATGGAAGAGGCTGTAAGGGGGCTAGGGGGCAGAAGGAGACTGTTTGAGAGGCAGGCTGCAGGCAGGGGAGCCTGTGAGTGTGTGCAGGGCTGTGTGTGTGTGTGTGTGGTGGCAGGGGGTTAGCGCAGGTCCCCCTGCAGATGGTGAGATGGCAGCTGGTCTGGCCCTGGGCCCCCAGGGCTGAAGGGCAGAAGCAGGGTGGCAGTAAAGTAGCACAGGGAGGCACACAGTAGATGTTAGTTGGGGAGCTGGGGGACAGAGGTCAAGGGGAAAGGGGGCATCCTTGAGGAGGGTTCTGGAATAGAGAGTGTCGGGAGTTGGTGACATGGAAGGTCCCTGGATCCAGGGAAAACAGGAACAGATTTCTGCACCCACCCACTGGATAGAAGCTTCAGCAGCCAGAGCAGCAGCCCTGGCTTGCCTTGGCAAAGGGTCCTGAGTGACTCCCTCTGAGGATGAGGAAGAGAAGGAGGAGGAGCTGGAGGGGGAGGAAGTGGGGCAGGAGGGCAGCTATCAGTAGGCAAAGGGATTAATAGAGGCCTCCATTACGGAGGCATGTGTCCAGGCAGGCACCCACCAATCCTCAGGGGCAGCTCAGGGCACCCAGGGACCTGGTGTGGGTATCTCTGGGGCGGGGACTGTCAGTCAGTCAGCAAGACTGTGTGTCAGTGCACATGGTGGGACAGGGACCTGGCTGACCTTGGACCCCAGCCTTGGGCGGTCAAATGCCAGCCCCATGCCCAGACACACAACAATCTGCCCATAGCCCCTTGGCCCGGCCGACCAGCACCTACTTTGGCCGGGGGCTCTGGCTCTGGTGGCTGGCCACCAGCCCTCAGGTCAACTTCATGGTTGGGGTCATGGCTGCTGGTCAACTGGCACAGTTGGGACGGAAGGATGGGAAGACAGTGCTGACCGACGAGGGACCTCAGGGACCTCAGGGACCTCAGGGACATCTGGCAGCCAAGAGAAGACAGGTGGAGGTGTGCCCGTTATCCGGGGATCCCAGGCCAGAGCAGCCTGCATGCCTGCCTGCCTTCCTGGATGTCTGTATGCTGCCTTTGTCCAGGTAGGTTTCTCAGGTCCCCACCACTCCTGTTCTCTCCTGTCCTCTCCTGTCCTCACCATCCACTCCCCTCTCCTCTCCTTTATCTGTCCACTCTTCCGGGGGCCCTGCTCAACATCTCCATCACTTGTGATGGTTCTTCAGTGACAGCTGTTCGCAACCCCTTCCACCCCCTCCCTGCCCCTGACTTGACCCAGCTCACAGGGTCTCCGGCTCACCCCACCCACACCCACACCCCCCAACACATTCCCTGGTTCAGCCCCTCTGCCCTATTCACCAAACTGGCCCCTTTGCAACCTACCTATGCATCGTGGTTTGTCTTCATCATTCAAGGAGAGATCTCCTTTTTTACTTAGCTTGGTTGATTGGTGGATGTCTGGATGGATGTATGGATGGCTGGATGGATAGATGGATAGCTGGATGGATAGCTGGATGGATAGCTGGATGGATAACTGGATGGATAGCTGGATGTATGGATGGATGGATGGACAGGTCAATAAATTGGTATTGTAGAGGCAGAGTACCATCCAGAGGTACTTGAGACCGCTGGTGTAAGAGCCCTAGTCTATGTCAAATGGAAAACATGAATTCATCAATATCAAAAATGAATAACCACCTAAATAAATAAATAAATAAATATAAAAACTGGGTTAAAAAATACATGGCGCCTTTGCCTTTCTGCATATGGTATGCTGTGAGGATCTTAACAAGGAAAGCATTGTCCTGAGTAGCCCCTTTGAAGTAGTGGAATATTTCATTTTCCTTTTTTTTTGACTTTCTATTTTATTGATTATTTATTGGAATAAAAAGACAGGGATTGAGAGGGAAGGGATGGATAGAGAGTTTGAGACACAGAGAGAGACAGCTGCAGCACTGCTGCAACACATGTATAGATTTCCCCCGTCAGGTGGGGACCAGGGTCTTGAAGCCCAGTCCTCCTGCATTGTAACATGAGTGCTTAACTGGGTGTGGCACCACCTGGTACCCTTGATGGGACACTGTTTTTAGCAAGGAAAAGAAATTCTCGTGGCAAGGTAATAAATAAATAAATGAAGAAATAAAGAAAAGTGCATTGACATAAACTCAGTGGAAACACACAGGGACATATACATCTCTGTTACCTGTATTACTTATTCATTGATTGATTGATTGCCTCAAGGGGTTATTGCCACAGCTCAGTGCGTGCACCACGAATAATCCACAGCTCTGCACTCCATTTGTTCCCCTTTCGCTGCTCTTGTTGCTTGGTCACTGTGGTGGTTATTGTTGCTGTTGTTGTTCTTACTGACACTTGCATCAGACAGAGAGAAAAGGAGAGAGCAGGGGAAATAGAGAGTGGGAGAGAAAGATAGAGCCCCTAAAGACCTGCTTCTCCCCCTGTAAAGCGACTCCCCTACAGGTGGGGGTCTGGGCGCCAGACCCCAGATCCTTCCACCTGTCCCCTCTTTTCGTGAGCGCCACAAGCCCTTAACCCTCTGAAATACCGCCAAACCTCCCTGGATTTACTTTTGAAGGCAATATGACCTGCCTCATTTTAAATCCTCATTATCCTGAGGATCAGTCCTGGAGACAGTGTCATGACAGGACACACGGAGATCTCTGGTTTCAGAGAACACCTGGAAACGCAGCTGGGGCTCTAGTTCCAGGGCAGGATCAACTCCCCATCCACCCTCCATGGAGTCCACCTGCCTGTATTTTGGTCCTTTTCCCTCAAAAAAAGGTTTTTCCCTTTTTTCACTGAGAAACAGGCAGCAGACAGGTTACCCAGGCATGGAAAAAAATAATAATAAAAAGCTTTTTTTTTTTAACCATAGTGAATGACCATCTTTGGGTAGTACAGGTTTTGAACCTGAAAACAATGTCTGTCTGTCTGCTACTCCACAGAAAGAGCCACTGGCCCAGCCTGATCTCACAGTCAGATGGGGTGTTTTTGCCATTCAAAGGTCTTCACAGCGCACTAGGGATTGGGCGGTCTGAAACCCAAATGTTACATTATAGATGGACTGTTTGCAGTTCTTGCTCCCCAGAACATTGGACTGTCTCAACTCCCTCCCCTACAGCATGAAAAAAAGACTCTTGAAAACCTGGAGCAAATGGAGTGGGGTCGAGGGGAGCTGGTTGCATGTCTGTGCTGCTCAAGCCCAGGTATCTTTGGCGGGCTGTGGCAGAGGCTGTAAGGGGGCTAGCGGGCAGAAGGAGACTGTTTTAGAGGCAGGCTGCAGGCAGGGGAGCCTGTGAGTGTGTGCAGAGCTGTGTGTGTGAGTGTGGTGGCAGGGGGTTAGGGCAGGTCCCCCTGCTGGATGGTGAGATGGCAGCTGGGCTGGCTCTGGGCCCCAGGGCTGAAGGGAAGATGCAGGGTGGCAGTAAAGTAGCGCAGGGAGGCACATAGTAGTTGTTAGTTGGGGAGCTGAGGGACAGAGGGCAAGGGGAAAGGGTGCATCCTTGAGTAGGGGTCTGGAATAGAGAGTGGCGGGAGCTGGAGGCATGGAAGTTCCCAGGAACCATGGACTGACAGGAACAGATTCCTGCACCCACCCACTGGATAGAGGCTGCAGCAGCCAGAGCAGCAGCCCTGGCTTGCCTAGGCCTAGGGCCCTGAGTGAGTCCCTCTGAGGATGAGTAAGAGGAGGAGGAGGTGGAGGAGGAGTAGTAGGAGGAGGAGGATGAAGAGGAGGAGGAAGAAGGGGAGGAGGAGGAAGAGGAGGGTCTGGAGGGCTGCTGTCAGTAGGCAAAGGGATTAATAGAGGCCTCTATTACGGAGGCATGTGTCCAGGCAGGCACCCACCAACCCTGAGGGGCAGCTCAGGGCACCCAGGGTCCTGGTGTGGGTATCTCTGGGGCAGGGACTGTCAGTCAGTCAGCAAGATTGTGTGTCAGTGCACATGGTGGGACAGGGGCCTGGCGTACCTTGGTCCCCAGCCCTGGGCTGTGAGATGCCAGCCCCTTGCGCAGACACACACCAATCTGCCCATAGCCCCTTGGCCCGGCCGACCTGCATCTGCTTTGGCCTGGGGCTCTGGCTCTGGTGGCTGGCCACCACCCCTCAGGTCAACTTCATGGTTGGGGTCATGGCTGCTGGTCAACTGGATGGGCGTGGTCCCCATGGCCTAGCAACCACAGGAGCCCTCTGTGATGTCCTAGCCCCTGGCATTCTGTGCTGGCCACACTGGCACTGGGCAGCCCAACTGCCCTGCCACTAGGTCAGGCAACAGCGCCCAGATGCCTAGGCCCTGGCTCAGAGGGACCGAAGGATGGGAAGACAGTGCTGACTGACGAGGGACCACAGGGCTGGCAACAAAGAGAAGTCAGGTGGAGGTGTGCCCGGGATCCAAGGAGCCCAGGCCAGAGCTGCCTGCATTCCTGTCTGCCTTCCTGGATGTCTATATGCTGCCTTTGTCCAGGTAGGTTTCTCAGGTCCCCTCCACTCCTGTCCTCTCCTGTCCTCACCATCCACTCCCCCTCTCCTCTCCTCTGCACTTTTCTTCTCTCCTTTGTCTGTCCTCTCTTCTGGGGGCCCTGCTCAACATCTCCAGCACTTGTGATGGTTCTCCAGTGACAGCTGTTCGCAACCCCTTCCACCCCCTCCCTGCCCCTGATGTGACCCAGCTCACAGGGTCTCCGGCTCACCCCGCCCACACCCACACCCCCCAACACATTCCCTGGTTCAGCCCCTCTGCCCTATTCAGCCGAACTGGCCCCTTTGCAACCTACCTATGCATCGTGGTTTGTCTTCATCATTCAAGGAGCGATCTCCTTTTGTACTTAGCTTGGTTGACTGGTGGATGGATGGATGTCTGGATGGATGGATGGATGGATAGATGGATGGATAGCTGGATGGATAGCTGGATGGATAGCTGGATGGATAGTTGGATGGGTGGATGGATGGATGTACAGGTCAATGGATTGGTTTTGTAAAGGCAGAGTACCGTCTAGGGGTACTTGAGACTGCTGGTATCAGAGCCATAGTCTATGTCAAATGTAAAACATTAATTCTTCAATAACAAAAATGAATAAGCACCTAAATAAATAAATATAAAAACCGGGTTAAAAAATACATGGCGTCTTTGCCTTTCTGCATATGGTATGCTGTGAGGATCTTAACAAGGAAAGCATTGTCCTGAGTAGCCCCTTTGAAGTAATGGAATATTTCATTTTCCTTTTTCTTTTTTGACTTTCTATTTTCCTGATTATTTATTGGTATAAATATACAGGAATTGAGAGGGAAGGGAGGGATAGAGAGTTTGAGACACAGAGAGAGCCACTTGCAGCACTTCTGCACCACTTGTAAAGATTTCCCCCGGCAGGTGGGGACCAGGGTCTTGAAGCACAGTCATCCAGCTTTGTAACATGAGTGCTTAACTGGGTGTGGCACCACCAAGAAAGGAGAAATCTACAGGGCCGGGGTGGGGGTAAATAGCATAATGGTTATAGAAAGAGACTCTCATGCCTGAGGTTTCAAAAGTCTCAGCTTCAATCACTCGACACCATATCCCCCCCGAACCACCATCTGGTGACAGAGAGAGATTGAGAGAGAGAGAGAGAGAGAGAGAGAGAGAGAGAGGGAGAAATCTACACACAGAGACTAACCAGAGCACTACTCAGCTCTGGTTTGTGGCCTTGTGGAATGAATATGGCTGGCACTTTGATGCCTCAGGGGAAAAAGTGAAGGTCTTTTGTATAACCAAATGTTATACAACTTCTTTTGTATAAACCAAACCCCCAACCCTGCCCCCCTTTTCCTTCTCCCCCCCCATCAGGGTCTTGTTTTTTCCATAAAACAACAAGAGCTGAGACAGCATTGACAAGAATAACATTAACAACAACTGTAACAGCAAGGGCAAAAAAATGGGAAAAACAACCTCCAGGAGCAGTGGATATGTAGTGCAAGCAGGCACTGAGCGCCAGCCATAATACAAACAAACAGGCAAAAAAATAAGAAAAAAAAAAGAAGAAAGAGAAAAGTAAAGAAAACAAGAGCTGAGCAGTGCTCTGGTAAAAATTAAAACATAACATTAGTGGGAGTCCGGCAATAGCACAGCACATTTAGCGCGCTTGATGCAAAGCTCAAGGACGGGAGGAAGGATCCCGGTTCGAGCCCCTGGATCCCCACCTGCAGGGGAGTTGTTTCACAGGCGGTGAACAACCTCCTAGAATGGCAACAACAGCAACAGCAACAGCAACAGCAGTGCAGGGGGAGTGTTCTAGGAAAGGAAAAGTAGACCTAAGCATCCTTCCTCTCCCCCCCCGCCCCCCACCCAGGTTTATGTCTGTGGTTCCGTGCCTACAGTAAGAATCCACTGCTCCTAGAGACCATCCCCGCCCCCCCCCCCCCCGCTTTGTATGGCCGTGGTTGTTCATCATTACCGTTGTTATTATTGCTGTCGTTGTTGTCGGATAGGACAGAGAGAAATCCGGAGAGGAGGGGAAGACAGAGAGGGGGAGAGAAAGATAGACAAGTTGGGGTAGGGGTTGGGAGGGGGCTTGACTGTAGCGCTGTGGTTTGAGAGCACATGGTACAAAGTGCAAGGACCAGGGTGGGCATCCCAGGTCGAGAGCCTCTCGCATGGCAGTGGGGGTGGGGGGAGGCTCGAAGAATCGGTGAAGCTGGTCTGCAGGTCTGCTCCCTGCCATGTGTACTTAACCCTCTGCACTACCACCCGGGCCTCCCCAGTCCCTCCATTCTTTCCAGAGAGAGAGAGACAGAGACAGAGAGACAGAGATAGAGACAGAGACAGAGTACAGGGTGTGAGAAAGACATTAAAACAACACACCACTGCCTTTGGAGTTCCATGTCTTTTCTTTTTTTTAATATTTATTTTATTTATTTATTCCCTTTTGTTGCTCTTGTTGTTTTATTGTTGTAGTTATTATTGTTGTCGTTGTTGGATAGGACAGAGAGAAATGGAGAGAGGAGGGGAAGACAGAGAGGAGGAGAGAAAGATAGACACCTGCAGACCTGCTTCACCGCCTGTGAAGCGACTCCCCTGCAGGTGGGGAGCCGGGGTTCCAACCGGGATCCTTATGCAGGTCCTTGTGCTTTGCGCCACCTGCGCTTAACCCACTGCGCTACAGCTGGACTCCCAGTTCCATCTCTTTTCATCCTCAGTGGTTCTCACTGTGGTTTCTTAGATTTCTTCCTATGAAATGAAAAGTTACATTGTGGCGGTCCAGAAGGTTGCGAGGTGGATAAATAAAGTATTGGACTTACAACGACGAGGAGGTCCTGAGTTTGACCCCTGGCAGCACATGTACCAGAGTGATGTCTGGCTATTTCTCTGTCTCCCGTCGTATCTTTCTGCTTCAGAAATAAGTACAATCTTAAATAAAATAAAATTAAATGAAAATAAAGTGACAAACCTTTGTGTCCTGAACCCTATCACCATGTAAATGGATAGTTTTAGTGATGCCTCCATCAGAGGGCATGTGTCAAGGTGGTGAGGGGACTGAAGGCAAGAAGGGAGAGAGTGAGAAAATAAATAATTTAAAAAGGGGTGGTAGTGGTGGTGGTAGAGGAGGAGGAGGAGGAGGAGGAAGGGGGGGGGCCCGGTCAATGAATTAAAGTGAGGCAGTCAATTAATTAATTACTCAAAAATCAGTTTTTTTCCGGGCTTGGGGTAGGTGTATTTAGGAAACTATATACCTCTCCCAAAGGGGAGAGGTGTGAATTCTTAGAAAAGAAAGGAGAGGCCTAATCCCTCCACCTTTTCTGTGTGTGTATGCCTGTGTTTGGGGGGGATGTCAATGTGTAAATGGCCTTTATACACACATGCACACACACGCACACGCACACACGCACCAACATCTGTGGAGTTCCACCTATTTTCATCTTTGTTGCTGTCCCGTACACTCTTAGATGTTCTCATTTTAAATGTAAAATGATGTTTTAGTCTGAACCTTTTCTGATCACATACAAAGAAATGGCATTTTTCTGGGTTACTCTCATCCATCTCTCTCTCTCCCTCCCTCCCTCCCTGCCCCCCAAAGTATTTTATTAGAGATGGGACTTAGAACAAAAAAGTGTGTGTGTGTGTGTGTGTGAGAGAGAGAGAGAGAGAGAGAAAGGAGAGAGTTGTGTATATGCCTGTCTTCCACACTTTTCACCATTAACAAAGGAATAGGTTTATCACAGAGACTCTCATGCCTGAGTCTCCCAAGTACCAGGTTTGATTCTCGACTCCCCCAACATAAAGGAGAGTTGAGCAGTGCTGGTGTGGGGGGCAAGAAGGAGGATAAACAAGGGCAACAAAAGGGGGAAAAATGGACCCCAGGAGCGGTGGATTCAGGGTGCAGGCATGGAGCCCAGCAATAACCCTGGAGGGATAAGAAGGAGAAGGAGAAGGAGGAGGAGGAGAAGGAGAAGGAGAAGGAGAAGGAGAAGGAGAAGGAGTAGGAGGAGAAGGAGGAGAAAGATAAATAGATATAATTTATATATATGTATATTTCATTTCAATCATAGGAACGGAGGCACTGAAATAGGCAGATGGGAACACTGGTCTTTTCTGGTTTGACAGTGGTGTGCTTTGCCTTGGGACATCTGGGGCCTCTAGCCAGAAAAGACATGGTGGTATGCAGCAAGCTCACAGGAGACCTTTCTCCCTCTCTCTCTCTCTCTCTCTCTCTCTCTCTCTTTTTCTCTGTTTCCTTCCTTCCTCCCTTCATGGGGGGTGTTGTTAATGGTTTACAGTCGACAGAAAAATACAACAGTTTGTACATGCACAACATGTCTCATCTTTCCACATAACTCTTCAACCCCCTCTAGGTTCTCCTCTCCCATCATGTCCCAAGAGCTGAACACTCCCCCCCGACCCCGACCCCCCCCAGAGTCTGTTACTTCCGTGCCATAGATGACAGACTGACATCTTTCTCTCATTAGTATTTCAATACTGGAAGCAAAGAGCTTGTTCATGGCTCCGCCTCCTCCGCCTCCACCTCCACCTGCCTCTGTAGCCTCAGGTTCCCCCTCCCCCGTGGAAGAAATTTATTTTATTCATTTATTTTATTTTTCATGGGGAAATGACCACTGACCACAATTTGGGGAGATGGAGAGCAGGAGGTGTGTCCTTTCTCGAAACAGATAGTGTTTTTTAAGGAGAATGAATGAATGAATGAATGAATGAATGAATGAACTGGATCATGCCAGTGTGGACCATCCTTTCAAAGGCTTCATTCAGATGCAGATAGTCCCAGCTTTGGGGCAGGATGGTCTTTTTTATCTTCCCTCAACACTCAACTGTTGTTGTTGTTGTTTCCAAGCTGCAGAGAGAGGGGGGAGGGGGGGAATGAAATGTGCTTTCTTTTTTCTTTTCTTTCTTTTTTTTTGTTTTTTGGTTTTTGTTTGTTTGTTTGTTTTGTTGTTGTTTTCAAGTTGAGGTAGCTCGAACTGTTTTCCTGAGGCCAAAGTAGTCCAGCATGAAATTTAGTGGGGGGGTGTTTGTAGAGGGAGAAGGAAAAATTAAAAGAGCAAGCAAGCAAGCAAAGAAAGGGTGAGTGAAAGAGCATAATGTTTATGCAAACAGACTCAAGCACTGAGACTCCAAGGTTCCAGGTTCCAGCCCACACACCACCATAAGCCACAGCTGAGCAGTGCTGTTGGGAAAAGGAGAAGGAGGAGGAGGAGGAGGAGGAGAAGAACACACCCTGCTTTCTGTATTCTTTCCTCTTCTTTCACAAGTAGTGAAGCAGGGCTGCAGGTGTCTCTCTTTCTATCCCCCACTCCCCCCACCCCTTCCCTCTCAATTTCTGGCTATCTCTATCCAAGATATAAAGATAATCTAGTGATCCGGGAGGTGGCCTGATGGATAGAGCACTGAACTCTCAAGCATGAGGTCCCCGAGTTCAACCCCCTGGTAACATATGTACTGGGGTGATGTCTGGTTCTTTCTGTCTCCGCCTGTCATTCTAATAAATAAATAAATGAATAAATAAATAAATAAGGGAGTCAGTTGGGCGTGAGCACAGCAGGTCAAGGGTACACGTGGCACAAAGGGCAAGGACCACCGGTGTGAGGATCCCGGTTCAAGCACAGGGCTCCCCACCTGCAGGTGAGTTAGTTGCTTCACAAGCAAGCAGCAGTGAAGCAGGTCTGTCTGCATATGTCTAACTTTCTCTCTGTCTTCCCCTCCTGTCTGTCCTATCCAACAACGGTGACGAAAATAAACCAAAGACAACAAAAGGGAATAAATAAGTAAATAAATAAAATATTTTTAAAAGATAATTTGTTTATCTTGAGAGAGAGAGAGATGCACAGCCTTCTCCCCTGACGCCCCACCCCCCCCAACACACACACACACACACACATACACAATCTGTTAAGCTCTCTCAGGCATGTAATAGACAATGAATATACTAAAATAGAATCAGACACGAGAGAAAGGGACCCCGGTGATACCAAGATTATGCAAAAGACTTTCATGTATTGGACTCCTCTGAGGTTACAACTTCAGTCAGTCCCTGGTGATTTCACAAAACCTGTACGTGCAAGACAGGGAATCCTGTTCCTCAGTAGCTCTTGAGATGAACAACAGCAGAAATAAGACTTTGTGACACACAACCCCCAGCTTTATACATTCATACATTCAGCAAGCAAGCAAGCAAGCAAGCAAGCAAGCAATATGTGTTGTTCCCCTCCCCCAGTTTTATTTTCTAAAGGAATGTGTGTGTGGTCTTGGACAGACATGATACATATTATATACAGACATTTCTTTTCTGCTCCATATAGATATATAAATCCATTGAATAAAAAATGGCGGGGGGTGTGAGGGAAAGGAAATTGGGGGCGGTGACTACCTACCAGGTACCCTTTCTCTGAGGAATCCCCAACACTCTGCTCACCACCACCCTTCACCCTTCACTTCACTCCACTCCACTCCACTCCACCCCAACCCACCCACTCATTTACAATGCAAATTTCTGGCCAGAAAGATACACAGTGTTGCCGAGCAGGTGTAGAGAGGATAATGGTTGTGCTAAGAGACCCTCATTCCTGAGGCTCCACAACCATGGCCAGGAAGCCTGCGGCGATTCAAGGAGCCAGAGTGCAGCATCATTCAGACTTCCGTTCCAACTCGCAAATTCTTCTGCCAGAGACTAAGTCCCAGGGGAGTGCTGGTCGACCCGCCGGCTCCACAACGAAGGCGGTCCGGGTCCGGGGTCCGGGGGTGCCACGGCGGACTTCATCCAGACGCCCGGTCGACCCGCGAGCCGCTCCACCAGCGACCAAGTCCCAAGGGACTGCTGGTCGACCCGCCGCCTCCACAACCGGGGCCCGATGATCCATCTGGTGGCAGCGCTGTGACGGCGGACTCTGCCGCCATCCAGAGTCGGGAGCGGGCTGCTGGTCGACCCCACGGCCGGTCTGGGAGGACGGGCGAGAGCACCGCGCCAACGCCTCGAGGCGCTTTGCCACCCCCCCACACCGGCCTCCCGGGCAGCGGGTGGGTGGGCGGGCAAGAGCGCCCGCGAGGTCCCGGCGGCGGGCCGGGCGTTCCCGTGAACGCGCCGCCGCACTCGCAGAGTGCGCCGCGTCCCCCCCCCCCTCCTGAGCCCGGACGCCCAGGCGGAGATGGATGGGAGAAGGCAGGGCAGGGCAGGGGTCGGACGAGATGGATAGATGGACCGACCCCGCCCCTCCACCTCCCCCCCCCAGAGGGTGGGAGAGAGCGAGAGCGAGACAAACCCTTGTGTCCAGTGCTGACTTTCAATAGATCGCAGCGAGGGAGTTGCTCTGCTACGTAGGAAACCCTGACCCAGAAGCAGGTCGTCTATGAATGGTTTAGCACCAGGTTCCCCACGAACGTGCGGTGCGTGATGGGCGAGGGGGTGGCCGCCTTTCCGGCCTCAAGCCGCCCGCCCGCGCGCCTGCCCATGCAGCGCCGCGGCTCGGCCCGGCCCGGCACGGCCCGGCCCAGACCAGACCAGACCCACTTCCGAGGGCGGAGGCTCCGGCAGGCCCGACCGGCTGGCATCAAGCCGCCCTCCCGCGCGCCTGACCGGGCAGCGCCGCGGCGGTGTCGCCTGGCCGGCAACACTCACTCCCCTAGTAAACTGCAGCTACGGCATGCGTCCAGAGAGTGGCGTGAGCACAGGCCACCAGGGGCGCGACAGACCGGCTCGACAGCCGGGCTCCTAGAACTCTCGCCCGGCCAAGCGCAGCCAGATCTCTCCCCTCTGCCTCTGCAGCCGGAACTCGGGAGGAGGCGGCGGCAATATAGAAGCGGCCGCCAGGGGGCACCTACACTCATCCCCTTGAGCCGAGAAAGTGAAAGTCAGGCCTTCCGCAGGGGCGGCGGTGGCGGCGGACCCCGGTAGGACAGTGGCGGCGGACCCCGGCAAGACAGTGGCGGCGGCGGCGGCGGCGGACGCCCGCGGACCCGGGGAGGATCGGAGGATCGCCGCGAAGGCGGCCCCCGGCACGATCAGGGCGCGCGCGCGCGCACGCGCACACACACACACACACACACACACACACACACGGCCAGTGGGCAAGCCTGACATACATTCCTGAGTGCGTGACTGAGTGACGGAGAGAGGGAGTGCATGGAGGGCAGGGAAACGGGGGAGGAGGAAGGAGGGAGGGAGGGCGCCATGTGGGGAGGGAGTCCATGAGCAAAGGTTAGTGACTGAAGCAGCAGTGCGGGCAGTGGTGGCAGGACCCAGGCAGGAACCCGGCTCCTTGCATTTCTTTCTCTGTGTGCTTAACCGGGTGCACCGCCCCCCAATCTTTCTTTCTGAACTAGGGGGAGGTGTATTTAGAAAACTGTACATCCCTACCCCTAAAGTGTGTTTGGGGGAGAGGGAACAATAAGTGTTGGGGGGGTCGAGGTAGTTAGTCCCTCTATGGAGAGAGAGAGAGAGAGAAAGAGAGAGAAGAGGGGTGTGGGAAGGACACCTTTGGAGTTCCCTATGATTTATTGGATTTCTTTCTTTTAAAGGAAAAGTTACAGTTTATGCTGAACCCCTTACAATGTATCCGAATTGTTATATTGAAGAGTAGATTTAAAAAAAAAAACAAAAAAGGAGGGGGGAAGGCAGGAGTGACAGAATATTGCTGAGTTCTGGCAACTGGTCTTGGTCTGTGGGGATCCCACCTGAGACCTCAGCTCCCTCTCTCAAATGAAAATAGATGATAGATAGATAGATAGAGTCGGGGTTGGGTGGTGGCGTAGCACACTGGGTTAGGCACACGTAGTATGCAATGGGAAAAAAATGCACACACACACACATACATATTCCCCTCCCAAATTATTGCTGGGGCTTGGTGCCTGCACCAGGATTTCACTGCTCCTGGAGGCCTTTTTTTTTTCTTCCCCCCTCTCAGTTTTGTTGCCCTTGTTCATATATATTAAAAAAAAAGTCAGTCAATCAATCAAAAATAAATGCTTTAAAAATTGTATTTATTCCATTTTATAAATAAAACTTAAGAAATTATGTATTTGTGAGAAAGGAGAAATCTACAGGGCTGGGGTGGGGGTAAATAGCATAATGGTTATAGAAAGAGACTCTCATGCCTGAGGTTTCAAAAGTCTCAGGTTCAATCACTGGACACCATATCCCCCCCAACCACCATCTGGTGACAGAGAGAGATTGAGAGAGAAAGAGAGAGAGAGAAATCTACACACAGAGACCAACCAGAGCACTACTCAGCTCTGGTTTGTGGCCTGTTGTGGAATGAATCTGGCTGGCACTTTGACTTCTCAGGGGAAAAAGTGAAGGTCTTTTGTATAACCAAAGGTTATACAACTTCTTTTGTATAAACCAAACCCCCACCCCTCCCCCCCCTATCCTTCTCCCCCCCATCAGGGTCTTGTTTTTTCCATAAAACAACAAGAGCTGAGACAGCATTGACAAGAATAACATTAACAACAACAATGGTAACAACAAGGGCAAAAAAAATGGGAAAAACAACCTCCAGGAGCAGTGGATTTGTAGTGCAAGCAGGCACTGAGCACCAGCCATAATACAAACAAACAGGCAAAAAAAGAAGAAAAAAAAAAGAAGAAAGAGAAAAGTAAAGAAAACAAGAGCTGAGCAGTGCTCTGGTAAAAATTAAAACATAACATTAGTGGGAGTCCGGCAATAGCGCAGCAAGTTAAGCGCGCTTGATGCAAAGCTCAAGGACCAGAGGAAGCATCCTGGTTCGAGCCCCGGTATCCCCACCTGCAGGGGAGTCGCTTCACAGGAGGTGAACACCCTCCTAGAATGGCAACAACAGCAACAGCAACAGCAACAGCAGTGCAGGGGGAGTGTTCTAGGAAAGGAAAAGTAGACCTAAGAGTCCTTCCTCTCCCCCCCGCACCCCACCCAGGTTTATGTCTGTGGTTCCATGCCTACAGTAAGAATCCACAGCTCCTAGAGGCCATCCCCGCCCCCCCCCTCCGCTTTGTATGGCCCTGGTTGTTCATCATTACCATTGTTATTATTGCTGTCATTGTTGTTGGGTAGGACAGAGGGAAATCCGGAGAGGAGGGGAAGACAGAGAGGGGGAGAGAAAGATAGACACCTTGGGGTGGGGGTTGGGAGGGGGCTTGACTGTAGCACTGTGGTTTGGGAGCACATGGTACAAAGTGCAAGGACCAGGGTGGGCATCCCAGGTCGAGAGCCTCTCGTGTGGCAGGTGGGGGTGTGGGGAGGCTCGAAGAAGCAGTGAAGCTGGTCTGCAGGTCTGCTCCCTGCCATGTGTACTTAACCCTCTGCACTACCACCCGGGCCTCCCCAGTCCCTCCATTCTTTCCAGAGATAGAGAGACAGAGGCAGAGAGAGAGACAGAGTACAGGGTGTGAGAAAGACATGAAAACAACACACCACTGCCTTTGGAGTTCCATCTCTTTTCTTTTTTTTAATATTTATTTTATTTATTTATTCCCTTTTGTTGCCCTTGTTTTATTGTTGTAGTTATTATTGTTGTTGTCGTTGTTGGATAGGACAGAGAGAAATGGAGAGAGGAGGGGAAGACAGAGAGGAGGAGAGAAAGATAGACACCTGCAGACCTGATTCACCACCTGTGAAGCGACTCCCCTGCAGGTGGGGAGCCAGGGTTCGAACAGGGATCCATATGCAGGTCCTTGTGCTTTGCGCCACCTGTGCTTAACCCACTGCGCTACAGCTGGACTCCCAGTTCCATCTCTTTTCATCCTCAGTGGTTCTCACTGTGGTTTCTTAGATTTCTTCCTATGGAATGAAAAGTTACATTGTGGTGGTCCAGAAGGTTGTGCAGTGGATAAATAAAGTATTGGACCTTCAACGACGAGGAGGTCCTGAGTTCAACCCCTGGCAGCACAGTACCAGAGTGATGTCTGGCTCTTTCTCTGTCTCCCGTCATATCTTTCTGCTTCAGAATTAAGTACAATCTTTAATAAAATAAAAATAATGAAAATAAAGTGACAAACCTTTGTGTCCTGAACCCTATCACCATGGAAATGGATAGTTTTAGTGATGCCTCCATCAGAGGGCATGTGTCACATGGTGAGGGGACTCAAGGCAAGAAGGGAGAGAGTGAGAAAATAAACAATTTAAAAAGGGATGGTAGTGGTGGTGGTAGCAGAGGAGGAGGAGGAGGAGGAGGAAGGGGGGCCCAGTCAATGAATTAAAGTGAGGCAGTCGTTTTCTCTCCTCTCCTCTCCCGGATCAACTAGGAATACCAAAGGAGACCACCCGGACCGAAACAAGACAGGACTAGAATGACCACAGAAACCCAGTAAATCACCCTTGAGTACAAACACGCGTGGCTGGTGACAGAGAGGAGAGAGGGGCCTAAGGAGAGATTAAGTGACTGCTAACAGTTCAACAGTCTGTCAGTGGAGACACCACCTCCAGTCTGCTCCACCAACAAGGGGACAGCTGAAGGGAGGAAAGGACTCCCCAGAGACTCACCAAGTACAACTCTGAGTCTCCATTGCTACTACCCTCAGAATCTGGAGCAGCAACAGGGAGGGACACCAGGGCACAGAGATCTAACCGGGAAACTCAGGAGAAGACCTATACCTCAGTGGCATAGCTGAAGGGCTGTGAAAGTCTCTTTGCATAACCACTGGATTATCTCTGCCACACCCTGCTTTATCTCTTGGTCAGGAGTCATTGATTAAGCCAAGAAGCCTATTGATAGTTTAAAAGCCCTCAGGCTACCATAGCCTACAGGGGAAAAAAAAAGGCTTTTACACCACTGAACTCCAACTCAGGGATTGAAAAAACTGTTAACTTATATAAAATGGTTAAAACAACAAGAAAAAGTAATGGAGACTCGAACCAGGACAAGAGTCCAGCTAAAAGTCCTCCAGAGGGTGAAGCACAAAACATCCAAACATTAGCTAAGGAAATAATAACAGGAGTGAGTAAAGAATTTGAAAAAATTGTAATCAGAAATGCAGGAACAACAAATGAGAATATGGAAGAAAATTCTAATAATCTCATGGTTATTAGAGAGCTGAAAGCTGAAATTGCTGAGCTAAGAAGGCAACTAGCTGAACAAGCTAAAACAGTATCAGAGCAGGGCAACAAAATAGATGAACTCCAGAAAGCAGTAGAGGGCAGAGAGAATAGAATCAATGAGGCTGAAGACAGAATTAGCAAGATTGAGGATGAATTAGAGACAACTAAAGAAGAAGTAAGAGATCTCAAAAAGAGATTAAGAGATGCTGAAAACAACAACAGAGTACTATGGGATGACTTCAAAAGAAACAATATACGCATTATTGGCTTACCAGAGGAAGAAAGAGAAGGGGAGGAAGAAAGCGTTCTCCAGGCCATAATAGCTGAAAATTTCTCTAGTCTAGACAACACCAAAGACATAAAGATTCAAGAAGCCCAGAGGGTCCCAAACAGAATTAACCCAGACCTAAAGACACCAAGACATGTCATACTTAGATTGGAAAGGAATAAGGATAAAGAAAGGATCCTCAAGGCTGCAAGAGAAAAACAAAGAGTCACCTACAAAGGAAAACCCATAAGATTAGCAGCAGACTTCTCCATACAAACACTACAGGCCAGAAGAGAATGGCAAGATATCTATCGAGTGCTCAATGAGAAAGGCTTTCAGCAAAGAATACTATATCCTGCTAGATTGTCATTCAGACTAGATGGAAGCATCAAAACCTTCTCAGACAAGCAACAGTTGAAGGAAGCAACCATCACCAAGCCTGCCTTGAAAGAAGTTCTGAAAGGTTTCCTATAAACAACCAGACCACCACAAATAGAACACATATCAAAACACTCTAAAACTCTACAAGAATGGCGTTAAAATATCTTCAATCTTTGATATCAATAAATGTCAATGGCCTGAATTCACCTATTAAAAGACACAGAGTAGGAAGATGGATCAGAAAACACAACCCAACAATATGTTGTCTACAGGAAACTCACCTAACGCAACAAGACAAACACAGACTTAAAGTGAAAGGATGGAAAACTATCATTCAAGCCAATGGCCCACAAAAAAGGGCAGGAACAGCTATTCTCATATCTGACATGATAGACTACCCTATGATCCTGCAATTCCTCTCCTGGGGATATATCCTAAGGAACACAACATATCTATCCAAAAAAAATCTGTGTACACATATGTTCTTGGCAGCACAATTTGTAATAGTCAAAACCTGGAAGCAACCCAGGTGTCCAACAACAGATGAGTGGCTGAGCAAGTTGTGGTATATATACACAATGGAATACTACTCATCTGTAAAAAATGGTGACTTCACCGTTTTCAGCCGATCTTGGATGGACCTTGAAAAAATCATGTTGAGTGAAATAAGTCAGAAACAGAAGGATGAATATGGGATGATCTCACTCTCAGGCCGAAGTTGAAAAACAAGATTAGAAAAGAAAACACAAGTCGAACCTGAAATGGAATTGGAGTATTACACCAAAGTAAAAGACTCTGGGGTGGGTGGGTGGGTGGGTGGGGAGAATACAGGTCCATGAAAAATGATGAATGAAATAGTGGGGGTTGTATTGTTGAATGGGAATCTGGGGAATGTTATGCATGTAAAAAAAAAAAAAAAGAAGTAGAAACGCAAAGCAGAAATTGACTGAGTTTGGAGTATGGCACCAAAGTAAGAAAGCAGAAGTACACTAGAGTTTGCAGTGAGTACCTCCCTAATACTTCCTCTCCACTTTTCCAAGCTTTGGGACCAGGATTGCTCAACAATTTGTTTGGCTTTGTATGTTAACTCTCTTTTCAGTCACCAGGTTCCAGGTGTCATCACGATGCCGGCCAGACTTCCCTGGATTGAAGACACCACCAATGTGTCCTGGAGCTCAGCTTCCCCAGAGACCCATCCTACTAGGGAAAGAGAGAGGCAGACTGGGAGTATGGACCGACCAGTCAACACCCATGTTCAGCGAGGAAGCAATTACAGAAGCCAGACCTTCTACCTTCTGCAACCCTCAATGACCCTGGGTCCATGCTCCCAGAGGGATAGAGAATGGGAAAGCTATCGGGGGAGGGGGTGGGATATGGAGATTGGGCAGTGGGAATTGTGTGGAGTTGTACTCCTCCTACCCTATGGTTTTGTTAATTAATCCTTTCTTTAATAAAAAATTAAAAAAAATAAAGTGAGGCAGTCAATTAATTAATTACTAAAAATCAATTTTTTTCCGGGCTCGGGGTAGGTGTATTTAGGAAATTATATACCCCTCCCAAAGGGGAGAGGGGTGAATTCTTAGAAAAGAAAGGAGAGGCCTAATCCCTCCACCTTTTCTGTGTGTGTATGCCTGTGGGGGGGATGTCAATGTGTAAATGGCCTTTATACACACATGCACACACACACAGGCGCACACACGCACCAACATCTGTGGAGTTCCACCGATTTTCATCTTTGTTGCTGTCTCATACACTCTTAGATGTTCTCATTTTAAATGTAAAATGATGTTTTAGTCTGAACCTTTTCTGATCACATGCAAAGAAATGGCATTTTTCCGGGTTACTCTCATCCATCTCTCTCTCTCTCCCTCCCTCCCGCCCTTTCCCCCCCAAAGTATTTTATTAGAGATGGGACTTAGAACAAAAAAGTGTGTGTGTGTGTGTGTGTGTGAGAGAGAGAGAGAGAGAGAGAGAGGAGAGAGCTGTGTATATGCCTGTCTTCCACACTTTTCACCATTAACAAAGGAATAGGTTTATCACAGAGACTCTCATGCCTGAGTCTCCCAAGTACCAGTTTCGATTCTCCACCCCCCCAACATAAAGGAGAGTTGAGCAGTGCTGGTGTGGGGGGCAAGAAGGAGGATAAACAAAGGCAACAAAAGGGGGATAAATGGCCCCCGGGAGCGGTGGAATCATGGTGCATACACGGAGCCCAGCAATAACCCTGGAGGGATAAGAAGGAGAAGGAGAAGGAGAAGGAGGAGAAAGATAAATTATATATATATATATATATATATATATATATATATATATATATATATATATATATATATATATATATATATATATCATAGGAACAGAGGCACTGAAATAGGCAGATGGGAACACTGGTCTTTTCTGGTTTGACAGTGGTGTGCTTT
Organism: Erinaceus europaeus; assembly: GCF_950295315.1. Taxonomy (NCBI): domain Eukaryota; kingdom Metazoa; phylum Chordata; class Mammalia; order Eulipotyphla; family Erinaceidae; genus Erinaceus; species Erinaceus europaeus. Next base: position 538,542 of record NW_026647131.1, on the reverse strand, counting down.
GCCTTGGGACATCTGGGGCCTCTAGCCAGAAAAGGCATGGTGGTATGCAGCAGGCTCACAGGAGACCTTTCTCTCTCTCTCTCTCTCTTTCTGTGTTTCCTTCCTTCCTCCCTTCCATCCTTCCTTCCTTCCTTCATGGGGGTGTTGTTAATGGTTTAGAGTCGACAGAAAAATACAACAGTTTGTACATGCACAACATGTCTCATCTTTCCACATAACTCTTCAACCCCCTCTAGGTTCTCCTCTCCCATCATGTCCCAAGAGCTGAACACTCCCCCCTCGACCCCCACCCCAGAGTCTGTTACTTCCATGCCATAGATGACAGACTGACATCTTTCTCTCATTAGTATTTCAATGCTGGAAGCAAAGAGCTTGTTCATGGCTCCGCCTCCTCCACCTCCACCTGCATCTGTAGCCTAGGGTTCCCCCTCCCCCGTGGAAGAAATTTCTTTTATTCATTTATTTTATTTTTCATGGGGAAATGACCACTGACCACAATTTGGGGAGATGGAGAGCAGGAGGTGTGTCCTTTCTAGAAACAGATAGTGTTTTTGTAAGGAGAATGAATGAATGAATGGATGAATGAATGAACTGGATCTCACCAGTGTGGACCATCCTTTCAAAGGCTTCATTCAGATGCAGATAGTCCCAGCTTTGGGGCAGGATGGTCTTTTTTATCTTCCCTCAACACTCAACTGTTGTTGTTGTTGTTTCCAAGCTGCAGAGAGAGGGGGGAGGGGGGGAATGAAATGTGCTTTCTTTTTTCTTTTCTTTCTTTTTTTTTTGTTTTTTGGTCTTTATTTGTTTGTTTGTTTTGTTGTTGTTTTCAAGTTGAGGTAGCTCGAACTGATTTCCTGAGGCCAAAGTAGTCCAGCATGAAATTTAGTGGGGGGGTGTTTGTAGAGGGAGGAGAAGGAAAAATTAAAAGAGCAAGCAAGCAAGCAAGCAAAGAAAGGGTGAGTGAAAGAGCATAATGTTTATGCAAACAGACTCAAGCACTGAGACTCCAAGGTCCCAGTTTCCAGCCCCCCACACCACCATAAGCCACAGCTGAGCAGTGCTGTTGGGAGAAGGAGAAGGAGAAGGAGAAGGAGAAGGAGAAGGAGAAGGAGGAGGACACACCCTGCCTTCTGTATTCTTTCCTCTTCTTTCACAAGTAGTAAAGCAGGGCTGCAGGTGTCTCTCTTTCTCTCCCCCACTCCTCCCACCCCTTCCCTCTCAATTTATGGCTATCTCTATCCAAGACATAAAGATAATTTAGTGATCCAGGAGGTGGCGTGATGGATAGAGCACTGAACGCTCAAGAATGAAGCCCCCGAGTTGAAACCCTGGTAACATATGTACCGGGGTGATGTCTGGTTCTTTCTGTCTCCTCCTGTCATTCTAATAAATAAATAAATGAGTCAGTCAGGCGTGAGCACAGCAGGTCAAGTGTGCACGTGGCACAAAGGGCAAGGACCACCGGTGTGAGGATCCCGGTTCTAGCACCCGGCTCCCCACCTGCAGGGGAATTAGTTGCTTCACAAGCAAGCAGCAGTGAAGCAGGTCTGTCTGCATATGTCTATCTTTCTCTCTGACTTCCCCTCCTGTCTGTCCTATCCAACAACGGTGACGAAAATAAACCAAAGACAACAAAAGGGAATAAATAAGTAAATAAATAAAATATTTTTAAAAGATAATTTGTTTATCTTGAGAGAGAGAGAGATGCACAGTCTTCTCTTCTCCCCTGATGCCCCACCCCCCACCACACACACACACACACACACACACGCACACGCACACACACACAAAATCTGTTAAGCTCTCTCAGGCATTTAATAGACAATGAATATACTAAAATAGAATCAGACACGAGAGAAAGGGACCCCGGTGATACCAAGATTATGCAAAAAACTTTCATGTATTGGACTCCTCTGAGGTTACAACTTCAGTCAGTCCCTGGTGCCTTCACAAAACCTGTACATGCAAGACAGGGCATCCTGTTCCTCAGTAGCTCTTGAGATGAACAACAGCAGAAATAAGGCTTTGTGACACACAACCCCCAGTTTTATTCATTCATACATTCAGCAAGCAAGCAATGTGTGTTGCTCCCCTCCCCCAGTTTTATTTTCTAAAGGAATGTGTGTGTGGTCTTGGACAGACATGAAACATATTATATACAGACATTTCTTTTCTGCTCATATATAAAAATATATAGATATATAAATCCAGTGAATAAAAAATGGCGGGGGGTGAGGGAAAAGAAATTGGGGGTGGTGGCTACCTACCAGGTACCCTTTCTCTGAGGAATTCCCAACACTCTGCTCACCACCACCCTTCACCCTTCACTTCACTCCACTCCACTCCACCCCAACCCACCCACTCATTTACAATGCAAATTTATGGCCAGAAAGATACAAAGTGTTGCCGAGCAGGGGTAGAGAGGATAATGGTTATGCTAAGAGACCCTCATTCCTGAGGCTCCACAACCATGGCCAGGAAGCCTGCTGCAATTCAAGGAGCTAGGGTGCAACATCATTCAGACTTCCTTTCCAACTCACAAATTCTTCTGCCAGAGACTAAGTCCCAGGGGAGTGCTGGTCGACCTGCCGGCTCCACAAGGCAGCAGTCCAGGAAACGGAGGGGTGGCGGGGTGGTGGGGTGGTGGGGTCCTGGGATCCTGAGATGCCACCGCAGACTTCATCCAGCGATTAAGTCCCAAGTGAGTTCTGGTCGACCCGCCAGCTCCACAAGGAAGGCAGTCTGAGATTCGGGATCCGGAGTCCAGGGGTGCCATGGAAGACTTCATCCAGATGCCAGGTAGACCCGCAGGCCACTACACCAGCGACCAAGTCCCAATGGAGTGCTGGTCGACCTGCGAGCCACTCCAGCAGCGACCAAGTCCCAAGGGACTGCTGGTCGACCCACCAGCTCCACAAAGAAGGCGGTCTGGGGTCCCAAGGGACTGCTGGTCTACCCACCGGCTCCAAAGAAGGTGGTCCGGGGTCTGGGGGTGCCACGGCGGACTTCATCCAGAAGTCAGTAAAATAAGTATATAAGTAAAATATTAATGATTGAAGACAGAGTGTGTGAGAGCATGTGAGAGTTAGAGACAGAGAAGGCGAGAAGAGTAATAGAGGAGTTGGAAAGACACCAGAATTCAAAAACCTCCTACACTGTGTTCATTGATGACAAGTTCAAAGCTGGCTTGTAGAGATTGTAAGGCAGCAGCTCTCATGCCCACACACCCCAGACAGCACCAGCCTTCACCATATGCTGTACTACCAGACCTAACAGTAATGTGTGTGTGTGTCTGTCTGTCTGTCTGTCTGTGTCTGTGTGTGCTCAGAGTTCACCTATAGTAGTCTCAAAGCATGGGTGGGAAGGTAGCCAGCCTCACCCGCAACTTATGTACAGAGAACCTAGCTGGTCAGGGCAAGCCAGCTAGACCAGATTCTGGCTAAGCAAGAATGCACATGCAAAGGGACTCTCATGTCTCCCTCTCCTGAGTTCCCGATTCAATCTCATGCCTCACTATCGTCCAAACACTGTCAAAGGGGTAAGCTGGGTCACGCCTCAGAATTCAGGGGCAGGCGCCAGTCTAGTCACGTTTGGCTACCTACCCAGCCTCCAGACTCTCAGTCCACTGCTAAGGGCAGCAGATTACAAGCCCAGAATGAACCCAGAAAGAGCTGTGTTTCAACATAGATGGGGACTGTGTTTGACCAAACAATAGTGGATGGACCCGGCCCCTTACACCTACCCTTTGGTCGGGCTAAGGCAATTGCTCCTGTGGCCTCACAATCCCTGATCATGGTGTCCTTGTGTCCACACATCACACTCAGAGAGATTCCCAGGAGTAGGCATGCATGAGTGTCCCATACAAATTCGCTTTGCTTGCAGGAAGCACAAACTTCCCGGGCCCTTGCTATGGAGAGACAAAAGGAAGATGGATGCCTCCATTGGCTAAATTAGAAGCTTCCAGTGGAGATCACAGCCCTGCCCCTCACCTGAGGGCCTGGCTGCTGCTAATAAAGGCAATTGGAAACACCTGTTACCACTTGGGGCCTGAGGACATACTCAGGAATCCCTCCAGGAGCTAGCAGGCTGGCAGACCTCCTGATCCTGGGATAGCTGTGCTCCTAGTTGGGAGGGCCTTCGGGCCAGAGGTGAGAATATTCCCTAGATACAAGAACGAACTTCAGGTTTCAAAAGGATTTGAAACTCCAGGAGGCACTTGGAAAAGACATTTCACAGCAATCAAGACACCCTCTTTCTGAACCCTGGAAGCTTCCGTTTTGCATGGAAAATCTGGACACTGGTGTGGCCATCAGTACCACAGATCCTTTACATTTGGCCCAATAGAGGGAAAGCACAATGTGTTTGCCAGGGTGGTAGAGTTTCACTTCTCTTGACCTGGGCTCTCATGGAATAAGGACAAGGATGTGGTGCAGGAAATGGAGGAGGGCTGCATTTAGGCTGAGTGTCAGCCACAGGACCCTGGAGAATGGGAGTCAAGCACAGAGGGCATGGACAGCTGCAGCTGGAGTTGGACATATGCCTATTACCTACAGCAGGAACGCTGACTCCTCAGTTCTCCTCTGTACTACACCATATGCACGAGACTAAGTAATCCAAAGGGCAAAGAAAGGACAATTTCAACACCAGGAAGACTGAGTTCACGATGCATGCAGTGACTTCCACTTAGGGTCCAGGGAAGAAGGCACATAGAGACGGTCAGAGAGACAGAATGACAGTGACAGAAAAGGACAAATTCTGTCCCTGTGTTGATAAGTGCCAGAGCACTGAAGACAAACCCTCCATTCCCATGCATACTTCTAACAAGTGGCATTGTGATTTTATGTTTGTGAGGAAAGGTTACACTTAGAACATCTAGGTCTTAGCCCACTCTGAGAAGCAACACTTCGCCTGCAGTCCACTCTCCAAAACTGCCCTTCCCTCTCCAAATTGGAAGTAGTTTTAGTGATGCTCCAGCCAAATGCAGGCTGGCGTATTTCATCTCCCCGGTCCTGCCTCACCATGTCCTGTGTGCAGGGTACTGCACTATGTCTATTTCTTCTTTGATTTACAGTTTTGGAATAGGACTCGGTGGACAAAAAGAGCAAGAGTGAAGTAGATGATTTGGCAGCTGTAGTTTGTGCTGAGATAGATTTGTATAGTGACAAGAGGTAAACGAATGGCTCTGTGAGATGTCTCTCATGACTCTGGCTCAGAAGGGACAGGTGTATCCGCATTACTACCCTAATCCAGAGCTGTGCAGGTCTCTAGAAAAAATATATATTTTCAGAACTCTACATGATATATATATATATATATATATATATATATATATATATATATGCCACACCTGTCTGGCCAGATAGGCAGGCCACGACCGCGGTGTGACAAAACAGTGCGGGTGACCTGGTTAGGGAACCGGACAGGGGCCTTACAAGCTCCTGTACGGAAGACCGTACCCAAGATAGGTGGTGGACAGAAGCCTGGATATTTGTGTGGACGGATCCCTGGGTCTCCCGGTTGGCGGAAAGGCCTTGGATGGCTAGGTGGACTTGGTTTCGCTTCTGAAAGCTTACTGTTGTTGTTTATCATGCTTTATGCAGGCCACCCAGGGAATGTCCAGGAGACTCCGAAGACGCTTACAGTGCAACCCCCCAAGTCTAGTCTGGACATTCCAGATGGGACCCCACTGGATGAAAAGCCCCTTACAACAGTAAATCCCAGCACTTCAAGCCCCAATGACTTGGCTATCCAGGTTGAGCAAGGACTGAGCACTATTCTCAGAAATATTACATTCAATCATACAGACAATGGTCCTTTAGCTTTCCCAGGAAACATGTTACATAGCAACCCTGAAATGCACCTGCATATTGTCTTAGGTAGATTACAGGAAAGTGAGCTTGGCATAAGGATCAGAGCAAGACGCCGTGTTCCCACTAGTGCCCCCCCTATTCTGGGTATTAAGGTCCAGTGCTTGGAAGGAGAAAGAATAGCCCTTTGGATAAATGAGAGCAGTGAAAGCATTTAGTTCTTACTGATAAATTGACTTTTGTCTGAAACCAAAGGGATGTGGTTAATAACCCATGAAAGAACAGTATGGCTGTGCTTTCGTTTTGATGGTAGTTGTATGCCTTCAGTTCCTCCTGTCTGTGTTACTTATAAAAAATGTACCCTGCGTACTTTGTGGTCAACTGACTTGGCCAGCTTTTGATTTATACTTCTTTGTTATGCTATTATAAAAAGAATCTCTATATCAGTAAAAGATTGCAGCAGCATTGAAACTCATGTGTCTCAGTGTTGTCTGTCGCGCCGAATCCACCTCCCACCTATAAGTCTCATTCTCCCTGGATCGACCTGCTGAGCCCCCAGTTGGGTGGTCGGCGGCATATATATATATATATATATATATATATATATATATATATATATATATAGAGAGAGAGAGAGAGAGAGAGAGAGAGACTGATGTAGTCATTTTCTACAATGGATGCGATATGACATTCATACAATTGATTGCTAAAACCTGGAGAGAAACTGTGCATCAGGAAAAGAATTGTCCAAAGGAGTAAAATCTCCAAATCATTAGCTATATGCAGATCCAATGGGAACTAGCTAAAAAGGCTCGAGAAGGAACTCATCCAGGAGACTCTCCAAATGGACACGCACCACAAGTTTCCTAGTTTGGCAACACACACAGGGCAGCTGCTATTTCCCAGTGCAAGCCTCAGGGCAAAAACCTCTCCCTCTTCAGTGTCTTTACGTCTGAAAAGAAGAAAAGTGACCAAGGTCCAAGGAGAGCCACAATGGTGTCAATATTGAGCTGTAAATCAGAATGTGCCAAGTGTTTTGCACAAAATCACCTGTGCCACAGTGATTTTGTTGTTCTCTCTCTCTCTCCCTCCCTCACACACACACACAAACACACACTCACAGTTACACGCACACATCCAAAGAGGCACAGGCACAAACGGAGTTATACACATGCACACTGGACAGCTTCTGCAAGGAAGGAACCTGGGTGAACCCTGCTTCGCACTTTCTGGAAGCACGAACAGCCTTTTAAGGCCAGCTCTGAGCTCCCATTGTTGGGCTTACTGCAGAAGGCCTGCAGACAGGGCACCAGCCATGCTCTGATATGCCAGAGGCCTAGCCACGCCCAGAACCCCTGCCAGAAATATCATTGGCCAGTGTGCTAGGACACGCACAGGAGTGTCAAGGCCCCTAGACAGTGATTGACCAGCAACATTGAGCAACGCCCACACGGCCCTGCACCATGCTCACAGGCAGCCTCTGGAAGGCCCGCCCACCAGCAACTTCTGCTGGAAAGAGATGAGAATTAAAAAACCTCCTACACTGTGTTCATTGATGACAGGTTCAAATCTGGCTTGTAGAGATTGTAAGGCAGCAGCTCTCATGTCCACAGACCCCAGACAGCCCCAGCCTTCACCATATGCTGTCCAGCAGACCTGACAGTAATGTGTGTGTGTGTGTGTGTGTCTGTCTGTCTGTCTGTGTCTGTGTGTGCTCAGAGCTCACCTATAGTAGTCTCAGAGCATGGTTGGAAGGTATCCAGCCTCACCTGCAACTTATGTACAGAGAATCTAGCTGGTCAGGGCAAGCCAGCTAGCCCAGATTCTGGCTAAGCAAGAAGGCACATGCAAAGGGACTCTCATGTCTCCCTCTCCTGAGTTCCCGATTCAATCTCATGCCTCACTATCATCCAAACACAGTCAACTGGGTAAGCTGGGGCAGGCCTCAGAATTCAGGGGCAGGAGCCTGTCCAGTCATGTTTGGCTGCCTACTTAGCCTCCAGACTCTCAGTCCACTGCTCAGGGCAGCAGATTACAAGACCAGAATGAACCCAGAAAGAGCTGTGTTTCAACATAGATGGGAACTGTGTTTGACCAAACAATAATGGATGAACCCGGCCCCTTACAACTACCCTTTGGATCCGGCTAAGGCAATTGCTCCTGTGGCCACACAATCCCTGATCATGGTGTCCTGGTGTCCACACATCACACTCAGAGAGATTCCCAGGAGTAGGCATGCATGAGTGTCCCATACAAATTCGCTTTGCTTGCAGGAAGCACAAACTTCCCGGGCCCTTGCTATGGAGAGACAAAAGGAAGATGGATGCCTCTATTGGCTGAATTAGGAGCGTCGAGTGGAGATCACAGCCCCGCCCCTCACTGAGGGCCTGGCTACTGCTAATACAGGCAATTGGAAACACCTGTTACTACTGGGGGCCTGAGGACATACTCAGGAATCCCTCCAGTAGCTAGCAGGCTGGCAGACCTCCTGATCCTGGGATAGCTGTGCTCCTAGTTGGGAGGGCCTTCGGGCCAGAGGTGAGAATATTCCCTAGATACAAGAACGAACTTCAGGATTCAAAAGGATTTGAAATTCCAGGAGGCACTTGGAAAAGACATTTCACAGCAATCAAGACACCCTCTTTCTGAACCCTGGAAGCTTCCGTTTTGCATGGAAAATCTGGACACTGGTGTGGCCATCAGTACCACAGATCCTTTACATTCGGCCCAATAGAGGGAAAGCACAATGTGTGTGCCAGGGTGGTAGAGTTTCACTTCTCTTGACCTGTGCTCTCATGGAATAAGGACAAGGATGTGGTGCAGGAAATGGAGGAGGGGTGCATTTAGGCTGAGTGTCAGCCACAGGGCCCTGGAGAATGGGAGTCAAGCACAGAGGGCCTGGACAGCTGCAGCTGGATTTGAACATATGCCTATTACCTGCAGCAGGAACGCTGTCTCTTAAGTTCTCCTCTGTACTACGCCATATGCACGAGACTAAGTAATCCAAAGGGCAAAGAAAGGAAAATTTCAACACCAGGAAGACCGAGTTCATGATGCATGCACTGACTTCCACGAAGGGTCCAGGAAGAAGGCACATAGAGACAGTCAGAGAGACAGAATGACAGTGATTGAAAAGGACAAATTCTGACCCTGGGTTGATCAGTGCCAGAGCACTGACGACAAACCCTCCATTCCCATGCATACTTCTAACAAGTGGCATTGTGATTTTATGTTTGTGAGGAAAGGTTACACTTAGAACATCTAGGTCTTAGCCCACTCTGAGAAGCAACACTTGGCCTGCAGCCCACTCTCCAAAACTGCCCTCACCTCTCCAATTTCGAAGTATTCTTAGTGATGCTCCATCCAAGATGTAGGCTGGCGTATTGCATCTCCCTGGTCCAGCCTCAGACTGTCCTGTGTGCAGGGAACTGCACTATGTCTATTTATTCTTTGATTTACAGTTTTGGGAATGGATTCTGTGGACAAAGAGAGCACGAGGGAAGTAGATGATTTGCCCGCAGTAGTTTGTGCTGAGAAAGTTTTGTAGAGTGGTAAGAGGTATATGAATGGCTCTGTGAGATGTCTCTCATGACTGTGGCTCAGAGGGCCAGGTTTATCCTCATTACTACCCTAATCCAGAGCTGTGCAGGTCTCTAGATAAAAAATATTTTCAGATCTCTACATGTTACATATATATATGGAGAGAGAGAGAGACACTGATGTAGTCATTTTCTACAATGGATTCGATATGACATTCAGACAATTGATTGCTAAAACCTGGAGAGAAACTGTGCATCAGGGAAAGAATTGTCCAAAGGAGTAAAATCTCCAAATCATTAGCTATATGCAGATCCAACGGGAACTAGCTAAAAAGGCTCGAGAAGGAACTCATCCAGGAGACTCTCCACTTGGACACGCACCACAAGTTTCCTAGTTTGGCAACACACACAGGGCAGCTGCTAGTTCCCAGTGCAAGCCTCAGTGCAAAAACCTCTCCCTCTTCAGTGTCTTTACATCTGAAAAGAAGAAAAGTGACCAAGGGCCAAGGAGAGCTACAATGGTGTCAATATTGAGCTGTAAATCAGAATGTGCCAAGTGTTTTGCACAAAATCACCTGTGCCACAGTGATTCTGTTGTTCTCCCTCTCTCTCCCTCCCTCACACACACACAAACACACACAAACACACACTCTCACAGTTACATACGCACACATCCACAGAGGAACAGGCACAAACAGAGTTATACACATGCACACTGGACAGCTTCTGCAAGGCAGGGCCCTGGGTGAACACTGCTTCACACTTCCTTGAAGCACGCCCAGCCATTTAAGGCCAGTTCTGAGATCCCATTGTCAGGCTTACTTCAGAAGGCCCGCAGAGAGGCACCAGCCATGCTCTGATATGCCAGAGGCCTAGGACACACCCAGGAACCCTGCCAAATATCATTGGCCTGTGTGTTTGGACACGCCCAGGAGTGTCAAGGCCCCTAGTCAGTGATTGGCCAGCAACCTTGAGCACCGCCCACAGGGCCCTGCAGCACGCTCTTTGGGAAGCCTCTGAAAGGCCCGCCCACCAGCCACTTCTGCTGGAAAGAGATGAGAATTCAAAAACCTCCTACACTGTGTTCATTGATGACAGGTTCAAAGCTGGCTTGTAGAGATTGTAAGGCAGCAGCTCTCATGCCCACAGACCCCAGACATCCCCAGCCTTCACCATATGCTGTACTAACAGACCTGACAATAATGTGTGTGTGTGTGTGTCTGTCTATCTGTCTGTGTCTGTGCGTGCTCAGAGCTCACCTATAGTAGTCTCAGAGCATGGGTGGGAAGGTAGCCAGCCTCACCTGCAACTTATGTACAGAGAACCTAGCTGGTCAGGGCAAGCCACCTAGCCCCGATTCTGGCTAAGCAAGAATGCACATGCAAAGGGACTCTCATGTCTCCCTCTCCTGAGTTCCCGATTCAATCTCATGACTCACTATCATTCAAACACTGTCAACGGGGTAAGCTGGGGCTCCGCTCAGAATTCAGGGACAGGAGCCTGTCCAGTCACATTTGGCTGCCTACTCAGCCCGCAGACTCTCTGTTCACTGCTCAGGGCAGCAGATTACAAGCCCAGAATGAACCCAGGAAGAGCTGTGTTTCAACATAGATGGGAACTGTGTTTGACCAAACAATAGTGGAAGAATCCGTACCCTTACACCTACCCTTTGGTTCCGGCTAAGGCAATTGCTCCTGTGGCCACACAATCCCTGATCATGGTATACTGGTGTCCACACATCACACTCAGAGAGATTCCCAGAAGTAAGCATGTATGAGTGTCCCATACAAAGTCGCTCTGCTTGCAGGAAGCACAAACTCCCCAGGCACTTTCTATGGAGAGACAAAAGAAAGATGGATGCCTTCATTGGCTGAATTAGGAGCTTCCAGTGGAGATCACAGACCCGCACCTCACCTGAGGGCCTGGCTGCTGCTAATAAAGGCAATTGGAAACACCTGTTACCACTTGGGCCCTGAGGACATACTCAGGAATCCCTCCAGGAGCTAGCAGGCTGGCAGACCTCCTGACCCCAAAATAGTAGTGCTCCTAGTTGGGAGGGCCTTCTGGACAGAGGTGAGAATATTCACTAGATACAAGAACGAACTTCAGGTTTCAAAAGGATTTGAAACTCCAGGAGGCACCTGGAAAAGACATTTCACAGCCATCAAGACACCCTCTTTCTGAACCCTGGAAGCTTCCGTTTTGCATGGAAAATCTGGACACTGGTGTGGCCATCAGTACCACAGATCCTTTACATTTGGCCCAATAGAGGGAAAGCACAATGTGTGTGCCAGGGTGGTAGAGTTTCACTTCTCTTGACCTGGGCTCTCATGGAATAAGGACAAGGATGTGGTGCAGGAAATGGAGGAGGGCTGCATTTAGGCTGAGTGTCAGCCACAGGACCCTGGAGAATGGGAGTCAAGCACAGAGGGCCTGGACAGCTGCAGCTGGATTTGAACATATGCCTATTACCTGCAGCAGGAACGCTGTCTCTTAAGTTCTCCTCTGTACTACGCCATATGCACGAGACTACGTAATCCAAAGGGCAAAGAAAGGAAAATTTCAACACCAGGAAGACCGAGTTCATGATGCATGCACTGACTTCCACGAAGGGTCCAGGAAGAAGGCACATAGAGACAGTCAGAGAGACAGAATGACAGTGATTGAAAAGGACAAATTCTGACCCTGGGTTGATCAGTGCCAGAGCAATGACGACAAACCCTCCATTCCCATGCATACTTCTAACAAGTGGCATTGTGATTTTATGTTTGTGAGGAAAGGTTACACTTAGAACATCTAGGTCTTAGCCCACTCTGAGAAGCAACACTTGGCCTGCAGCCCACTCTCCAAAACTGCCCTCACCTCTCCAATTTCGAAGTATTCTTAGTGATGCTCCAGCCAAGATGAAGGCTGGCGTATTGCATCTCCCTGGTCCAGCCTCAGACTGTCCTGTGTGCAGGGAACTGCACTATGTCTATTTATTCTTTGATTTACAGTTTTGGGAATGGATTCTGTGGACAAAGAGAGCACGAGGGAAGTAGATGATTTGCCAGCAGTAGTTTGTGCTGAGAAAGTTTTGAAGAGTGGTAAGAGGTTTATGAATGGCTCTGTGAGATGTCTCTCATGACTGTGGCTCAGAGGGCCAGGTTTATCCTCATTACTACCATAATCCAGAGCTGTGCAGGTCTCTAGATAAAAAATATTTTCAGATCTCTACATGTTACATATATATATGGAGAGAGAGAGAGACACTGATGTAGTCATTTTCTACAATGGATTCGATATGACATTCAGACAATTGATTGCTAAAACCTGGAGAGAAACTGTGCATCAGGAAAAGAATTGTCCAAAGGCGTAAAATCTCCAAATCATTAGCTATATGCAGATCCAACGGGAACTAGCTAAAAAGGCTCGAGAAGGAACTCATCCAGGAGACTCTCCACATGGACACGCACCACAAATTTCCTAGTTTGGCAACACACACAGGGCAGCTGCTAGTTCCCAGTGCAAGCCTCAGGGCAAAAACCTCTCCCTCTTCAGTGTCTTTACATCTGAAAAGAAGAAAAGTGACCAAGGGCCAAGGAGAGCTACAATGGTGTCAATATTGAGCTGTAAATCAGAATGTGCCAAGTGTTTTGCACAAAATCACCTGTGCCACAGTGATTCTGTTGTTCTCCCTCTCTCTCCCTCCCTCACACACACACAAACACACACAAACACACACTCTCACAGTTACACACACACATCCACAGAGGAACAGGCACAAACAGAGTTATACACATGCACACTGGACAGCTTCTGCAAGGCAGGGCCCTGGGTGAACTCTGCTTCACACTTCCTTGAAGCACGCCCAGCCATTTAAGGCCAGTTCTGAGATCCCATTGTCAGGCTTACTTCAGAAGGCCCGCAGAGAGGCACCAGCCATGCTCTGATATGCCAGAGGCCTAGGACACACCCAGGAACCCTGCCAAATATCATTGGCCTGTGTGCTTGGACACGCCCAGGAGTGTCAAGGCCCCTAGTCAGTGATTGGCCAGCAACCTTGAGCACCGCCCACATGGCCCTGCAGCACGCTCTTTGGGAAGCCTCTGAAAGGCCCGCCCACCAGCCACTTCTGCTGGAAAGAGATGAGAATTCAAAAACCTCCTACACTGTGTTCATTGATGACAGGTTCAAAACTGGCTTGTAGAGATTGTAAGGCAGCAGCTCTCATTCCCACAGACCCCAGACAGCCCCAGCCTTCACCATATGCTGTACTAACAGACCTGACAGTAATGTTTGTGTGTGTGTGTCTGTCTATCTGTCTGTGTCTGTGTGTGCTCAGAGCTCACCTATAGTAGTCTCAGAGCATGGGTGGGAAGGTAGCCAGCCTCACCTGCAACTTATGTACAGAGAACCTAGCTGGTCAGGGCAAGCCAGCTAGCCCCGATTCTGGCTAAGCAAGAATGCACATGCAAAGGGACTCTCATGTCTCCCTCTCCTGAGTTCCTTATTCAATCTCATGACTCACTATCATCCAAACACTGTCAACGGGGTAAGCTGGGGAACCCCTCAGAATTCAGGGACAGGAGCCTGTCCAGTCACATTTGGCTGCCTACTCAGCCCCCAGACTCTCAGTTCACTGCTCAGGGCAGCAGATTACAAGCCCAGAATGAACCCAGGAAGAGCTGTGTTTCAACATAGATGGGAACTGTGTTTGACCAAACAATAGTGGATGAACCCGTACCCTTACACCTACCCTTTGGTTCCGGCTAAGGCAATTACTCCTGTGGCCACACAATCCCTGATCATACTGGTATACTGGTGTCCACTCATCACACTCAGAGAGATTCCCAGAAGTAGGCATGCATGAGTGTCCCATACAAAGTCGCTCTGCTTGCAGGAAGCACAAACTCCCCAGGCACTTTCTATGGAGAGACAAAAGAAAGATGGATGCCTTCATTGGCTGAATTAGGAGCTTCCAGTGGAGATCACAGACCCGCACCTCAACTGAGGGCCTGGCTGCTGCTAATAATAATAAGGCAATTGGAAACACCTGTTAGCACTTGGGGCCTGAGGACATACTCAGGAATCCCTCCAGGATCTAGCAGGCTGGCAGACCTCCTGACCCCAAAATAGTTGTGCTCCTAGTTGGGAGGGCTTTGTGGACAGAGGTGAGAATATTCCCTAGATACAAGAACGAACTTCAGGTTTCAAAAGGATTTGAAAGTCCAGGAGGCACCTGGAAAAGACATTTCACAGCCATCAAAACACCCTCTTTCTGAACCCTGGACAGCTGCAGGTGGAGATGGACATATGCCTGTTAGCTGCAGCAGGAATGCTGTCTCCTAAGTTCTCCTCTGTACTACGCCATATGCACGAGATGAACTAAACCAAAGGGCAAAGAAAGGAAAATTTCATCACCAGGAAGACCAAGTTCACGATGCATGCACTGACTTCCATGTAGGGTCCATGGAAGAAGGCACGTATAGACAGTCAGAGAGACAGAATGACAGTGACTGAAAAGGACAAATTCTGTCCCTGTGTTGATCAGTGCCAGAGCACTGAAGACAAACCCTCCATGCCCATGCATACTTCTAACAAGTGGCATTGTTATTTTATGGATAGAGGCGGGGGAAAGAATGCTGGGTTTCATTCTCATGTGAATTAGCAATAGGAGAGTCAATTGAGGGAACTTTAGTAAGTGCAGTGGGACCTGTAGGGAGGGGAATAGGGCTTTTACTTTCATCAGGTGCTTGGAGGCTTTTATTTTGACTGGGTACTGGGGGATCAAGATCAATAATCACAGAAGGGCATGGGGATGGGGACTTTGTCCTGGACGGTGGAGTAGAAAGTTGCAGGAGGACATTTTCACCCTCTGTAATAGGTTTTTAATATTGGGGTGGTTATTATAGATTTTTAAAATATCATTAATTAAATTCCAGTATCAAAAGGCAGAAACAGGTACACGTTCAGGACCAAAAGACTGATAGTGATCCTTAAGACAGTCACCAATTCTCCTCCAACGCTTCTCATCTATAGTGCCTTCCTGGGGGAACCAGGGGCAAATATTTCCAATATAATCAAAAAACTTCTTTAATTCTTTCTTTTTAACCCTATTTATTCGTGTCTTGAGTGACTCCTTGAGTCCTTTAATGAATAAATAGTTTGCTGAATTCATGTCCCATGGTATTGCTTACCTCAGCCTCTGTGACACTCTCCTCCAAATGCGACTCATGGTTGGGTATCCGTGGCGATCTATGCGAGTCTTTGCGTTACCCCCTCAGACCACGGTGACTCAGTGAATTCGGGTAGGCCTACCCTCTTGATCAGTGGAGTTTCTATGTCCAGAAGGCTTATTCACCCCAAGTTCCGGGCGCCAGAATGCCCCGACCAGCAGGGCGGTGAACAGGGGCTAGGAAGCCAATGAGATCTGAAATGAAGGAACATGAGACACGAAGAATGACAGCAAGTTAAGTTTCTGATCAAGCTGTAAATGTTTATTTTGAATACAGGCATTATAAGGCTTTGGGGAAGGAGAGGGAATGCTGGAGGAGGAGGGAGGGGGAGAAAACTTCAAAGAGGACTGTTCCTTGCAACAAATGGCAGGAACCAAACTGTGTGTTGACTCACTTGAATACTGATAAATGCTATACCTAAGGGGAAATGGCCTGCCCAGGGGGGAATTAACACTTGTCTTGAGGGGTTCTATTGTATCAAAGCTTATCATCTATCAAGCAGATAAATGGCTCCTGGCAGGACCCAAAGGGGAGGTGTAAGGGGACGGGTTCATCCACTATTGTATGGTCAAACACAGTTCCCATCTATGTTGAGATACAGCTCTTTCTGGGTTCTTTCTGGGAATGTAATCTGCTGTCCACTGAGAAGTGGACTGGGAGCCAGGAGGCTGAGTATGCAGCCTAACGTGACTGGACAGGGTCCTGCCCCTGAATACTGAGGGGTGCCTCAGCTTCCCCCGATGGCAGTGTTTGGATGATAGTGAGGCATGAGATTGAATCTGGAACTCAGGAGAGAAAGACATGAGAGTCCCTTTGCATATGCATTCTTACTTAGCCAGAATCTGGGCTAGCTGGCTTTCTGAGACACTGCATTACTACCCTAATGCAGAGCTGTGCAGGTCTCTAGCTAAAAATATTTTCAGATCTCTACATGTTACATATATATATATATATATATATATATATATATATATAGAGAGAGAGAGAGAGAGAGAGAGAGAGGGAGAGAGAGAGAGAGAGGGAGAGGAGAGACTGATGTAGTCATTTTCTACAATGGATTCGATATGACATTCAGAAAATTGATTGCTAAAACTTGGAGAGAAACTGTGCATCAGGAAAAGAATTGTCCAAAGGAGTAAAATCTAAAAATCATTAGCTATATGCAGCTCCAACGGGACAGAGCGAAAAAGGATTGAGAAGGAACTCATCAAGGAGACTCTCCACATGGACAGGCACCACAAGTTTCCTAGTCTGGCAACAGACACAGTGAATCTGTTAGTTCCCAGTGCAAGCCTCAGGGCAAAAACCTCTCCCTCTTCAGTGTTTTTACATCTGAAAAGAAGAAATGTGACCAAGGGACAAGGAGAGCTACAGGGTGTCAATATTGAGCTGTAAATCAGAATGTGCCAAGTATTTGAAAAAAATCACTTTATTATAAACTCTGAGTGATTGATGACAGGTTCAAAGCTGGCTTGCCAAAGGGGGAAGCTCGGACACCCCTCATAATTCAGGGGCAGGACCCTGTCCATTCACGTTTGGCTGCATACTCAGCCTCCAGGCTCCCAGTCCTCTTCTCAGTGGAAGCAGATTACAAGCCCAGAAAGAACCCAGAAAGAGCTGTGTCTCAACATAGATGGGAACTGTTTTTGACCAACCAATAGTGGATGAACCCGGCCCCTTACACCTCCCTTTTGGGTCCTGCTAAGGCAATTGCTCCAGTGGCCTCACAATCCCAGATCATGGTGTCCTGGTGTCCACACATCACACTCCGAGAGATTCCCAGAAGTAGGCATCCATGTGTGTCCCATACAAAGTTGCTCTGCTTGCAGGATGCACAAATTCCCCAGGCCCTTGCTTTGGAGAGACCAAAGGAAGATGGATGCCTCCATTGGCTGAATTAGGAGCTTCCAGTGGAGATCACAGCCCCGCCCCTCAACTGAGGGTCTGGCTGCTGCTAATAAAGGCAATTGGAAACACGTGTTACCACTTGGGACCTGAGGACATACTCAGGATTCCCTCCAGGAGCTAGCAGGCCGGCAGACCTCCTGACCCCAGGATAGCTGTGCTCCTAGTTGGGAGGGCCAGAGGTGAGAATATTACCTAGATATAAGAAAGAACTTAAGGGTTTCAAAAGGATTTGAAACCCCATGAGGAACTTGGAAAAGACATTTAACATTCATCAAAAAACCCTCTTGCTGACCCCTGGAAGCTTCCGTTTTGTGTGGAAAATCTGGACACTGGTGTGGCCATCAGTACCACAGATCCTTTACATTGGGCCCAATAGAGGGAAAGCACAATGTGTGTGCCAGGGTGGTAGAGTTTCACTTCTCTTGACCTGGGCTCTCATGGAATAAGGACAAGAATGTGGTGCAGGAAATTGAGGAGGGCTACATTTAGGCTGAGTGTCAGCCTCAGGGCCCTGGAGAATGGGAGTCAAGCACAGAGGGCCTGGACAGCTGCAGCTGGAGATGGACATATGCCTGTTACCTGCAGCAGGATCGCTGTCTCCTCAGTTCCCCAATGTACTACGCCATATGCAGGAGACGGAATAATCCAAAGGGCAAAGAAAGGAAAATTTCAACACCAGGAATTCTGAGTTCACGATGCATGCACTATCTTCCATAAGGGACCACCCAGTGAAGAAGGCACGTAGAGACAGTCAGAGAGACAGGATGACAGAGACAGAAAAGGACTGAAATTCTGGCCCTGTGTTGATCAGTGCCAAAGCACTGAAGACAAACCCTCCATGCCCATGCATACTTCTAACAAGTGGCATTGTGATTTTATGTTTGTGAGGAAAGGTTACACTTAGAACATCTAGGTCTTAGCCCACTCTGAGAAGCAACACTTGGCCTGCAGCCCACTCTCCAAAACTGCCCTCACCTCTCCAATTTCGATGTACTCTTAGTGATGCTCCAGCCAAGATGCAGGCTGGCGTATTGCATCTCCCTGGTCCAGACTCAGACTGTCCTGTGTGCAGAGAACTGCACTATGTCTATTTCTTCTTTGATTTACAGTTTTGGGATAGGACTTGGTGGACAAAAAGAGCAAGAGGGAAGTAGATGATTTGGCAGCAATAGTTTGTGCTGAGAGATATTTGTAGAGTGATAAGAGGTATACGAATGGCTCTGTGAGATGTTTCTCATGACTTTGGCTCAGAAGGGCCAGGTGTATCCTCATTACTACCCTAATCCAGAGCTGTGCAGGTCTCTAGATAAAAAATATTTTCAGATCTCTACAGGTTATATGTATATATATATATATTTATAGAGAGAGAGAGACAGAGAGAGAGTGAGACACTGATGTAGTCAATTTCTACAATGCATTCTATTTGACATTCAGACAATTGATTGCTAAAACCTGGAGAGAAACTGTGCATCAGGAAAAGAATTGTCCAAAGGAGTAAAATCTCAAAATCATTAGCTATATGCAGCTCCAATGGGACAGAGTGAAAAAGCTTGAGAAGGAACTCATCAAGGAGACTCTCCACATGCACAGGCACCACAAGGTTCCTAGTCTGGCAACAGACACAGTGAATCTGTTAGTCCCCAGTGCAAGCCTCAGGGCAAAAACCTCTCCCTCTTCAGTGTTTTTACATCTGAAAAGAAGAAAAGTGACCAAGGGCCAAAGAGAGCTACAATGGTGTCAATATTGAGCTGTAAATCAGAATGTACCAAGTGTTTTGCAAAAAAAATCACTTTTTTATAAACTCTGAGTGATACTGGCATGGAAATGAGGAGACAGAATATGGCTTGTGTCAGAAAGACTTACAAACTGAGGCTCCAGTAGCCTAGGTGAAATCGCCAACACAACAAGCCAGAGCTCAGCAGTGCTCTGGTAACTCTCTTTGTATATCTGGGCCTGTCAGTAAAGTAAGTATATAAGTAAAATATTAATAAGTGAAGACAGAGTGTGTGAGAGCATATGAGAGTTAGAGACAGAGAAGGAGAGAAGAGAAATAGATGAGTTGGAAAGAGACCAGAATTAAAAAAAAACTCCTACACTGTGTTCATTGATGACAGGTTCAAACCTGGCTTGTAGAGATTGTAAGGCAGCAGCTCTCATGCTCACAGACCCCAGACAGCACCAGCCTTCACCATATGCTGTATTACTAGACCTGACAGTAATGTGTGTGTGTGTGTGTGTCTGTCTGTCTGTCAGTGTGTGTCTGTATGTGCTCAGAACTCACCTATAGTAGTCTCAGAGCATGGGTAGCAAGGTAGCCAGCGTCACCTGCAACTTATGTACAGAGAACATAGCTGGTTAGGAAAATCCAGCTAGCCCAAATTCTGGCTAAGCAAGAATGCATATGCAAAGGGACTCTCATGTCTCCCTCCCTGAGTTCCCAATTCAATCTCATGCCTCACTATCATCCAAACACTGCCAACGGTGCAAGCTGGGGTACCCCTGAGAATTCAGGGGCAGGACCCTGTCCAGTCACATTTGGCTGCCTACTCAGCCTCCAGGCTCCCAGTCCACTTCTCAGGGCAGCAGATTACATCCCAGAAAGAACCCAGAAAGAGTTCCAACATAGATGGGAACTGTGTTTGACCAAACAATAGTGGATGAACCTGGCCGCTTACACCTCCCCTTTGGGTCCTGCTAAGGCATTTGCTCCATGGGCCTCACAATCCCAGATCACGGTGTCCTGGTGTCCACACATCACACTCAGAGAGATTCCCAGAAGTAGGCATCCATGTGTGTCACATACAAAGTCGCTCTGCTTGCAGGATGCACAAATTCCCCAGTCCCTTGCTATGGAGAGAGAAAAGGAAGATGGTTGCCTCCATTGGCGGTATAAGGAGTTTCCAGTGGAGATCACAGCCCCGCCCCTCACCTGAGGGCCTGGCTGCTGCTAATAAAGGCAATTGGAAAAACCTGTTACCATTTGGGACCTGAGGACATACTCAGGAATCCCTCCAGGAGCTAGCAGTCTGGCAGACCTCCTGAGCCCAGGATAGCTGTGCTCCTAGTTGGGAGGGCCTTTCCGGCCAGAGGTGAGAATATTCCCTAGATAGAAGAAAGAAATTCAGGTTTCTAAATGATTTGAAACCCCATGAGGCACTTGGAAAAGACTTTTCACAGCCATCAAAACACCCTCTATCAGAACCCTGGAAGCTTCTGTTTTGCGTGGAAAATCTGGACACTGGTGTGGCCATCAGTACCACAGATCCTTTACATTGGGCCCAATAGAGGGAAAGCACAATGTGTGTGCCAGGCGGATAGAGTTTGACTTCTCTTGTCCTGGGCTCTCATGGAATAAGGACCAGGATGCGGTGCAGGAAAGTGAGGAAGGCTGCATTTAGACTGAGTGTCAGCCTCAGGGCCCTGGAGAATGGGAGTCAAGCACAGAGGGCCTGGACAGCTTCAGCTGGAGATGGACATATGCCTGTTCCCTGCAGCAGGGTCGCTGTATCCTCAGTTCCCCATTGTACTACGCCATATGCAGGAGACTAAATAATCCAAAGGGCAAAGAAAGGAAAAATTCAACACCAGGAAGCCCGAGTTCTTGATTCATGTACTGAATTCCAGTAAGGGTCCAGTGAAGAAAGCAAGTAGAGACAGTCAGAGAGACAGGATGACAGAGACAGAAAAGGACTGAAATTCTGGCCCTGTGTTGATCAGTGCCAGAACACTGAAGACAAACCCACCATGCCCAAGCATATTCTTACAAGTGGCATTGCTATTTTATGTTTTTGAGGAAAGGTAACACTTAGAACATCTAGGTCTTTGCCCACTGTGAGAAGCAACACTTGGCCTGCAGCCCACTCTCCAAAACTACCCTCGCCTCACCAATTTGGTAGTAGTCTTAGTGATGCTCCAGCCAAGATGCAGGCTGGGGTTTTGCATCTCCCTGGCCCTGCCTCAGACTGTCCTGTGTGCAGGGAACTGCACTATGTCTATTTTCATTGATTTACAGTTTTGGGATAGGACTTGGTGGACGACAAGATTAAGAGGGAAGTAGATGATTTGGCAGCGGTAGTTTGTGCTGAGGGAGATGTGTAGAGTGATAAAAGGTATACAAATGACTCTGTGAGATGTCTCTCATGACTGTGGCTCAGAAGGGCCAGGTGTATCCACATTACTACCCTAATCCAGAGCTGTTCATGTCTTTAGCTAAAAAATATTTTCAGACCTCTACATGTTACATATATATATATATATATATATATATATATATATATATATATATATATAGAGAGAGAGAGAGAGAGAGAGAGAGAGAGACTGATGTAGTCATTTTCTACAATGGATTCGATATGACATTCAAACAATTGATTGCTAAAACTTGGAGAGAAGGTGTGCATCAGGGAAAGAATTTTCCAAAGGAGTAAATCTCCAAATAATTACCTATATGCAGCTCCAACGAGACCGAGTGAAAAAGGCTCGAGAAGGTTCTCATCCAGGAGACTCTCCACATGGACAGGCACCACAAGTTTCCTAGTCAGGCAACACACACAGTGTAGCTGCTAGTTCCCAGTAAAAGCCTCAGGGCAAAAACCTCTCCCTCTTCAGTGTCTTTAGATTTGAAAAGAAGAAAAGCGACCAAGGGCCAAGGAGGACTACAATGGTGTCAATATTGAGCTGTAATTCATAGTGTGCCATGTGTTTTGCATAAAATTACCTGTTCCACAGTGATTCTGTTGTTCTTTCCCTCTCTCCCTCCCTCACACACTCACACACACATAAACACACACAAACACACACTGTCACAGTCACAGACACATTCATCGAGGTACTGGCATTATATATATATAATGACTGATATATATATATATATATGTTTATATATATGTACATTTATGTATGTGTTTCTTTATTAAACACTATGAGGTATACTGGCATGGCTATGAGGAGACAGAGTATGGCTTGTGCCAGAGAGACTTACAAAGCTTAGGCTTCAGAAACCTAGGTGAAATCGCCAACAAAACAAGCCAGAGCTCAGCAGTGGCCTGCTGACTGACTTTTTATATCTGGGCCTGTCAGTAAAATAATATATAAGTAAAATATTAATGAGTGCAGACAGAGTGAGGTCTAGCCTGTGAGAGTCAGAGACAGAGAAGGCAAGAAGAGAAAAAGAAGTGTTGGAAAGAGACCAGAAGTCAAAAACCTCCCACACTGTATTCATACATGACAGTTTCAATCCTGGGTTGTAGAGATTGTAAGGCAGCAGTCTCATGTCCACAGACCCCAGACAACCCCAGCCTTCACCATATGTGTGTAGTATTTATGACAGGAAATGTATTGTGAATGTAAAGTTCCCTTCAATTATAAGGGAAAAATCTATCAAGCAGAAGAAATGACCTCTCATGGAATTTAGGACTAAATAAATTAATAAATATGCAAATAAATGGGGATTATCAAGGAGGATTTGAAAAAATAAATAAAGCACAAGAAGACCTGATTACAGTAGAAACATAGAAACCATATGCTGGGAAACAGAGGGCTGCTTCAAAAATTCTGAGACACTTCAGAGTCCAGGGAAATTAAGATTTCAGGATAATGAAAAGAAACACATATGTATTGAAGCTTATACTTGAGAAAGGAGGCAAGTTCCGTACTATGATAATTTCAATAAGGATGCTGATAGAAATGCTATTAGAAATGCTACTGGAGGAGGATTCAACTTCCGGAGGCAGAGCTACGAGCAGCAGATCGCTTTCTCTCCTCTCCTCTCCTCTCCTCTCCTCTCCTGGATCAACTAGGAATACCAGAGGAGACCACCCGGACCGAAACAAGACAGGACTAGAATGACCACAGAAACCCAGTAAATCACCCGTGAGTACAAACACGCGTGGCTGGTGACAGAGAGGAGAGAGGGGCCTAAGGAGAGATTAAGTGACTGCTAACAGTTCAACAGTTTGTCAGTGGAGACACCACCTCAAGTTTGCTCCACCAACAAGTGGACAACTGAAGGGAGGAAAGGACTCCCCAGAGACTCACCAAGTGCAACTCTGCGTCTCCATTGCTACTACCCTCAGAATCTGGAGCAGCAACAGGGAGGGACACCAGGGTACAGAGATCTAACCGGGAAACTCAGGAGAAGACCTATACCTTGGTGGCATAGCTGAGGGGCTGTGAAAGTCTCTTTGCATAACCACTGGATTATCTCTGCCACACCCTGCTTTATCTCTTGGTCAGGAGTCAGTGATTAAGATAAGAAGCCTATTGATAGTTTAAAAGCCCTCAGGCTCCCATAGCCTACAGGGGGA
This sequence comes from Erinaceus europaeus, assembly GCF_950295315.1. NCBI lineage: Eukaryota > Metazoa > Chordata > Mammalia > Eulipotyphla > Erinaceidae > Erinaceus > Erinaceus europaeus. Next base: position 514,765 of record NW_026647131.1, on the reverse strand, counting down.
AAAAAAGGCTTTTACATCACTGAACTCCAACTCAGGGATGGAAAAAACTGTTAACTTATAGAAAATGGTTAAAACAACAAGAAAAAATATTGGAGACTCGAACCAGGACAAGAGTCCAGCTAAAAGTCCTCCAGAGGGTCAAGCACAAAACAACGAGTTCAACATCCAAACATTAGCCAAGGAAATAATAACAGGAGTGAGTAAATAATTTGAAAAAATTGTAATCAGAAATGCAGGAACAACAAATGACAATATGGAAGAAAATTCTAATTATCTCATGGTTATTAGAGAGCTGAAAGCTGAAATCGCTGAGCTAAGAAGGCAACTAGCTGAACAAGCTAAAACAGTATCAGAGCAGGACAACAAAATAGATGAACTCCAGAAAGCAGTAGAGGGCAGAGAGAATAGAATCAATGAGGCTGAAGACAGAATTAGCAAGATTGAGGATGAATTAGAGACAACTAAAAAAGAAGTAAGAGATCTCAAAAAGAGATCAAGAGATGCTGAAAACAACAACAGAGTACTATGGGATGACTTCAAAAGAAACAATATACGCATTATTGGCCTACCAGAGGAAGAAAGAGAAGGGGAGGAAGAAAGCGTTCGCCAGGCTATAATAGCTGAAAATTTCTCTAGTCTAGACAACACCAAAGACATAAAGATTCAAGAAGCCCAGAGGGTACCAAACAGAATTAACCCAGACCTAAAGACACCAAGACATGTCATACTTAGATTGGAAAGGAATAAGGATAAAGAAAGGATCCTCAAAGCTGCAAGAGAAAAACAAAGAGTCACCTACAAAGGAAAACCCATAAGATTAGCAGCAGACTTCTCCATACAAACACTACAGGCCAGAAGAGAATGGCAAGATATCTATCGAGTGCTCAATGAGAAAGGCTTTCAGCAAAGAATACTATATCCTGCTAGATTGTCATTCAGACTAGATGGAAGCATCAAAACCTCAGACAAGCAACGGTTGAAGGAAGCAACCATCACCAAGCCTTTCCTGAAAGAAGTTCTGAAGGGTCTCCTATAAACAACCAGACCACCACAAATAGGACATATATCAAAACACTCTAAAACTCTACAAGAATGGCATTAAAATATCTTCAATCTTTGATATAAAAAAATGTCAATGGCCTGAATTCACCTATTAAAAGACACAGAGTAGGAAGATGGATCAGAAAACACAACCCAACAATATGTTGTCTACAGGAAACTCACCTAACGCAACAAGACAAACACAGACTTAAAGTGAAAGGATGGAAAACTATCATTCAAGCCAATGGCCCACAAAAAAGGGCAGGAACAGCTATTCTCATATCTGACATGATAGACTTTAAAATAGATAAGATTAAAAAAGATAGGAATGGACACTACTTAATGCTCAGAGGATCAGTCAATCAAGAGGACTTAACAATTATTAATATATATGCACCCAATGAGAAGCCATCTAAATACATCAAACTTCTACTGAAAGAGCTACAGCAATATATTAACAGTAACACAATCATAGTAGGGGACATCAACACCCCACTATCTCAACTTGACAGATCATCCAGATCAATCAGTAAAGACATAAGGGAGCTAAATGAAGAGATAGATAAACTAGAAGTATTGGACATTTTCAGAGTCATTCATCCCAAGAAACTGGAATACACATTTTACTCAAATCCACATGGATCATTCTCAAGGATAGACCATATATTAGGCCACAAAGACAGCATCAGCCTATTCAAGAGCACTGAAATCATCCCAAGCATCTTCTCAGACCACAGTGGAAATAAACTAACACTTAACAATCAACAAAAGATTAGTAACAGTGCCAAAATGTGGAAGCTCAACAGTACACTTCTTAACAACTTCTGGGTCAAAGAGGAAATCTAGGAAGAAATCAAAATGTTTCGAGAGTTCAATGAAAATGAAGACACAAGCTATCAAAATATTTGGGACACAGCTAAAGCAGTCCTAAGAGGGAAGTTCATAGCTATACAAGCACACATTAGGAAACAAGAAAAGGCACAAATAAACAGCCTGATTGCACATCTTAAAGACCTAGAAGAAGAACAACAAAGGAATCCTAAAGAAACCAGAAGGACAGAAATTACTAAAGTTAGGGCAGAAATAAATAACATTGAGAATAGGAAAACCATACAAAAGATCAATGAAAGTAAATGTTGGTTCTTCAAAAGAGTAAACAAAATCGACAAACCTTTAGCCAGACTCACAAAACAAAAAAGGGAGAAGACCCAAATAAATCGGATAGTAAATGAAAGAGGAGAAATCACAACAGACACTGCAGAAATTCAACATATCATGCGAGGCTTCTATGAACAACTATATGCCACCAAGCTAGAGAACCTGGAAGAAATGAATGATTTCCTAGATACCTACCAACTTCCAAAACTAAGTAAAGAGGAAGTGGATAACATGAACAGGCCCATCACAGCTAATGAAATTGAAACAGTTATCAAAAATCTTCCCAAAAATAAAAGTCCTGGACCAGATGGTTTTAAAAATGAATTCTACAAAACTTTCAAAGAAGAACTAATACCTCTACTTTTAAAAGTCTTCCAGAAGATTGAAGACACTGGAATACTCCCTGCCAGCTTCTATGAAGCCAACATCACCCTGATACCAAAAGCAGACAGGGACACAACCAAAAAAGAAAACTACAGACCAATATCTCTGAAGAACATAGATGCGAAAATATTGAACAAAATTCTAGCCAACCGGATAAAGCAGTATATCAAAAAAATTGTTCATCATGACCAAGTGGGGTTTATCCCTGGCATGCAAGGTTGGTTTAATATACGTAAATCAATCAATGTGATCCACCACATCAACAAAAGCAAGACCAAAAACCACATGGTCATATCAATAGATGCAGAGAAAGCCTTTGACAAAGTACAACATCCCTTTATGATCAAAACACTACAAAAAATAGGAATAGATGGAAAATCCCTGAAGATAGTGGAGTCTCTATATAGCAAACCTACAGCCAAAATCATACTCAATGGTGAAAAACTGGAATCATTTCCCCTCAGATCAGGTACTAGACAGGGCTGCCCACTATCACCATTACTATTCAACATAGTGTTGGAAGTTCTTGCCATAGCAATCAGGCAGGAGCAAGGAATTAAAGGCATACAGATTGGAACAGAAGAAGTCAAACTCTCCTTATTTGCAGATGACATGATAGTATACATGGAAAAACCTAAGGAATCCAGCAAGAAGCTTTTGGAAATCATCAGGCAATACAGTAATGTGTCAGGCTATAAAATTAACATTCAAAAGTCAGTGGCATTCCTCTATGCAAACACTAAGTTAGAAGAAATTGAAATCCAGAAATCAGTTCCTTTTTCTATAGCAACAAAAACAATAAAATATCTAGGAATAAACCTAACCAAAGAAGTGAAAGACTTGTATACTGAAAATTATGAGTCACTACTCAAAGAAATTGAAAAAGACACAAAGAAGTGGAAAGATATTCCATGTTCATGGGTTGGAAGAATTAACATCATCAAAATGAATATATTACCCAGAGCCATCTACAAATTTAATGCTATCCCCATCAAGATCCCAAGCACATTTTTTAGGAGAATAGAAAAAATGCTACAAATGTTTATCTGGAACCAGAAAAGACCTAGAATTGCCAAAACAATCTTGAGAAAAAAGAACAGAACTGGAGGCATCACACTGCCAGATCTCAAACTGCATTATAGGGCCGTTGTCATCAAAACTGCTTGGTACTTGGACATGAACAGACACACTAACCAGTGGAATAGAATTGAGAGCCCAGAAATGAGGCCCCACACGTATGGACATCTAATCTTTGACAAAGGGGCCCAGACTATTATATGGGGGAAGCAGAGTCTCTTCAACAAATGGTGTTGGAAACAATGGGTTGAAACATGCAGAAGAATGAAACTGAATCATTGTATTTCACCAAATACAAAAGTAAATTCCAAGTGGATCAAGGACTTGGATGTTAGACCAGAAACTATCAGATACTTAGAGGAAAATATTGGAAGAACTTTTTTCCACATAAATTTTAAAGACATTTTCAATGAAACGAATCCAATTACAAGGAATACTAAGGCAAGTATAAACCTATGGGACTACATCAAATTAAAAAGCTTCTTCACAACAAAAGAAATCACTACCCAAATCAAGAGACCCCTCACAGAATGGGAGAAGATCTTTACATGCCATACATCAGATAAGAGTTTAATAACCAACATATATAAAGAGCTTACCAGACTCAACAACAAGACAACAAAAAACCCCATCCAAAAATTGGGGGAGGACTTGGACAGAATATTCACCACAGAAGAGATCCAAAAGGCCGAGAAACACATGAAAAAATGCTCCAAGTCTCTGATTGTCAGAGAAATGCAAATCAAGATAACAATGAGATATCACTTCACTCCTGTGAGAATGTCACACATCAGAAAAAGTAACAGCAGCAAATGCTGGAGAGGGTGTGGGGTCAAAGGAACCCTCCTACACTGCTGGTGGGAATGTCAATTGGTCCAACCTCTGTGGAGAACAGTCTGGAGAACTCTCAGAAGGCTAGAAATGGACCTACCCTATGACCCTGCAATTCCCCTCCTGGGGATATATACTAAGGAACCCAACACATCCATCCAAAAAGATCTGTGTACACATATGTTCTTGGCAGCACAATTTGTAATAGCCAAAACCTAGAAGCAACACAGGTGTCCAACAACAGATGAGTGGCTGAGCAAGTTGTGGTATATATACACAATGGAATACTACTCAGCTGTAAAAAATGGTGACTTCACCGTTTTCAGCCGATCTTGGATGGACCTTGAAAAAATCATGTTGAGTGAAATAAGTCAGAAACAGAAGGATGAATATGGGATGATCTCACTCTCAGGCCAAAGTTGAAAAACAAGATTAGAAAAGAAAACACAAGTCGAACCTGAAATGGAATTGGAGTATTACACCAAAGTAAAAGACTCTGGGGTGGGTGGGTGGATGGGGAGAATACAGGTCCATGAAAGATGATGAATGACATAGTGGGGGTTGTATTGCTAAATGGGTATCTGGGGAATGTTATGCATGTAAAAAAAAAGAAGTAGAAACGCAAAACAGAAATTGACAGAGTTTAGAGTATGGCACCAAAGTAAGAAAGCAGAAGTACACTAGAGTTTGCAGTGAGTACCTCCGTAATACATCCTCTCCACTTTTCCAAGCTTAGGGTCCATGATTGCTCAACAATTTGTTTGGCTTTGTATGTTAACTCTCTTTTCAGTCACCAGGTTCCAGGTGTCATCAGGATGCCGGCCAGACTTCCCTGGATTGAAGACCCCACAAATATGTCCTGGAGCTCAGCTTCCCCAGAGAACCACCCTACTAGGGAAAGAGAGAGGCAGAATGGGAGTATGGACTGAACAGTCAACGCCCATGTTCAGTGGGGAAGCAATTACAGAAGCCAGACCTTCTACCTTCTGCAACCCACAATGACCAAGGGTCCATGGTCCCAGAGGGATAGAGAATGGGAAAGATATCGGGGGAGAGGGTGGGATATGGAGATTTGGCAGTGGAAATTGTGTGGAGTTGGACCCCTCCTACCCTATGGTTTTTTAAATTAATCCTTTCTTAAATAAAAAAAGAAAGTAAAAAAAAAAAGAAATGCTACTGGAAGGTTCTATTATTTATAATTGTATTGAATCCTGCTCCAGTTATGTGGCCAATTATTCATGAAAAAGAAGCTGTTATAAATGTGTTAATTCGGTTTAAGACCAATTACATAGTTTGGCAATTCCAAAAATGACAGATATATATATATATATATATATATATGTATATTTATATATGTATATTTATATATGTATATGGATGTATATCTTTATTATAAAGTCTAAGAGATACTGCCATGGATATGAGGAGACAGAATATGGCTTGAGTCAAAGAGACTTACAAAGCTGAGGCTCAAGTAGCCTAGGTGAAAACACCAACAAAAAAGCCAGAGCTCAGCAGTGCTCTGGCAACTCACTTTGTATATCTGGGCCTGTCAATAAAATAAGGATATAAGTAAAATATTACTGAGTGCAGACATAGTGAGTGAGAGCCTGTGAGAGTCAGAGACAAAGAAGGCGAGAAGAGAAATAGAAGAGTTGAAAAGAGACCAGAATTCAAAAACCTCCTACACTGTGTTCATTAATGACAGGTTCAAACCTGGCTTGTAGAGATTGTAAGGTAGCAGCTCTTATGCCCACAGACCCCAGACAGCCCCAGCCTTCACCATAAGCTGTACTACCAGACCTGACACTAATGTGTGTGTGTGTGTGTGTCTGTGTATGTGTGTCTCTGTCTGTGTGTGTCTGTGTGTGCTCAGAGCTTACTTGTAGTAGTCTAAGAGCATGGGTGTCAAGGTAGCCAGCCTCACCTGCAACTTATGTACAGAGAACCTAGCTGGTCAGGGCAAGCCAGCTAGCCCAGATTCTGGCTAAGCAAGAATGTCAGAGAACTATGTGGAATCCCAGGACCCCATTTTGAGCCCCTGGTCACCACTTACCCAGCTAGGGAAAAGCTGGGCTAGTGGCAAATCAGAGCTGCAGCTGTCTCTCTGTCTCTCTTCCTGCTTGGGCCCTGCTCTCTCAATTTATGACTGTTTCCTTCTCCTCAATAAGAAAGTTACAAATGATGTACAGAAATACAGGGAAAGTGGGAAAAATCTCCCCCGTAGCCACTATTACATGTAACTGTTGACTGTAAACCATTCATCCCCCAAGAAAGAACAGAATAAATATTTGTGAGGTTAAAAACACTGTAGGTTAAATAGGGAACATTTATTAGAGCCATGCAATACTAATCCATTGTACATTGGATGTCACTGTCAAAAACAGTGCAGTAGTAGTTGTAGTAGTGTGTAGTATCTGCAAAAGGAAATGTATTGTGTGTCAAAAGTTCCCTTCAATTATAAGAGAAAATCTATCAAGCAGAAGAAATGACCCCTCATGTGATATCGGAATAAATATATAAATAAATATGAAAATATATAGGGATGATCTAGGAGGATTTGAAAAAATAAAAAATAAAAAATAAAAACAAAAACCACAGGAAGACCTGATTACAGCAGAAATATAGAAAACTGTCTGCTGAGAAACAGAGGGCTGCTTCAAAAATTCCCTGACAATTCAGGGTCCAGGCAAATTAAGAATTCCCGTGAATGAAAAGAAACACATACATATTAAAACTTACACTAGAAATTGGAGGCAAGTTCTGTGCTATGATAATTACAATAAGGATACGGATAGAAAGGCTATTGGAAATGCTCCTGGAAGGTTTATAATTTATAATTGTATTGAAACCTGCTCCAACTATGTGACCAACTATTTATGAATAATTAGGCTGTTATAAATGTGGTAATTCTGCATTAAGATCAAATAAAATGGTCAACAATTCAAAAATGACTGATATATATATATATATATGTACATATATGTATGTGTTTCTTTATTATAAACTATGAGGTATACTGGCATGGCTATGAGGAGACAGAGTATAGCTTGTGCCAGAGAGACTTACAAAGCTGAGACTCCAGAAACCTAGGTGAAATCGACAACAAAACAAGCCAGAGCTCAGCAGTGCCCTGGTGACTCTTTTTGTATATCTGGGCCTGTCAGTAAAATAAGTATATAAGTAAAATATTAATGAGTGCAGACAAGAGTGAGAGCCTGTAAGAGTCAGAGACAGAGAAGGCAAGAAGAGAAATAGAAGAGTTGGAAAAAGACCAGAAGTCCAATACCTCCCACACTGTGTTCATACATGACAGGTTCAAACCTGGGTTGTAGAGATTGTAAGGCAGCAGTCTCATGTCCACAGACCCCAGACAACACCAGCCTTCACCATATGTGTGTAGTATTTACCACAGGAAATGTATTGTGAGTGTAAACTTCCCTTCAATTATAAGAGAAAATCTATCAAACAGAATAAATGACCCCTCATGTAATATAGGACTAAATAAATAAATAAATATGCAAATAAATTTGGATGATCTAGGAGGATTTGACAGAAATGAAAAATAAATACAAAAAGCACAAGAAGACCTGATTAGAGCAGAAACAAAGAAACCATCTGCTGAGAAACAGAGGGCTGCTTCAAAAATTCCCTAACACTTTAGGGTCCAAGGAAATTAAGATTTCCGGAAAAAGAAAACAAACACATACGTATTGAAGCTTACACTAGAAAAAGGAGGGAAGTTCTGTGCTATGATAATTACAATAAGGATGCTGATAGAAACACGATTAGAAATGCTACTGGAAGCTTCTATTATTTATAATAGTATTGAATCCTGCTCCAACTATATGGCCAATTATTTCTGAAAACTAGGCTGTTATAAATGTGTAATTCTGAATTAAGGTCAAATACATAGGTCAACAATTCTAAAAATGACATATATATATAAATATATATGTATATATATGTATGTATATCTTTATTATAAACTCTGAGTGATACTGGCATGGAAATGAGGAGACAGAATATGGCTTGTGTCAGAAAGACTTACAAACTGAGGCTCCAGTAGCCTAAGTGAAATCGCCAACACAACAAGCCAGAGCTCAGCAGTGCTTGGGTAACTCTCTTTGTATATCTGGGCCTGTCAGTAAAATAAGTATATAAGTAAAATATTAATGATTGAAGACAGAGTGTGTGAGAGCATGTGAGAGTTAGAGACAGAGAAGGCTAGAAGAGAAATAGATGAGTTAGAAAGAGACCAGAATTCAAAAACCTCCTACACTGTGTTCACTGATGACAGGTTCAAATCTGGCTTGTAGAGATTGTAAGGCAGCAGCTCTCATGCCCACAGACCCCAGACAGCCCCAGCCTTCACCATATGCTGTACTACCAGACCTGACATTAATGTGTATTTGTGTGTGTGTGTGTGTGTGTGTGTCTGTCTGTGTGTATCCATGTGTGCTCTGATCTCAACTATAGTAGTCTCACAGCATGGGTGTCAAGGAAGCCAGTCTTACCTGCCACTTATGTACAGAGAACCTAGCTGGTCAGGGCAAGCCAGCTAGCCCAGATTCTGGCTAAGCAAGAATGCATATGCAAAGGGACTCTCATGTCTCGCTCTCCTGAGTTCCCCATTCAATCCCATGCCTCACTATCATCCAAACACTGCCAACGGGGTAGCTGGGGCACCCCTTAGAATTCAGGGGCATGAGCCTGTCCAGTCATGTTTGGCTGCCTACTCAGCCTCCAGTCTCTCACTCCACTGCTCAGTGCGGCAGATTACTAGCCTGGAAAGAACCCAGAGACAGCTGTGTTTCAACATAGATGGGAACTGTGACCAAACAATAGTGGATGAACCCGGCCCCTTAAACCTACCATTTGGGTCCAGCTAAGGCAATTGCTGCTGTGGCCCCACAATCCCTGATCATCATGTACTGGTGTCCAATCATCACACTCAGAGAGATTCCCAGAAGTAGGCATGCATGAGTGTCCCATACAAAGTCACTCTGCTTGCAGGAAGCACAAACTCCCCGGGCCCTTGCTATGGAGAGACAAAAGGAAGATGGATGCCTCCATTGGTGGAATTAGGAGCTTCCACTGGCTGAATTCGTAGCTTCCAGTGGAGATCACAGCCCCACATCTCACCTGAGGCAATTGGAAACACCTGTTACCACTTGGGGCCTGAGGACATACTCAGGAATCCCTCCAGGAGCTAGCAGGCTGGCAGACATCCTGACCCCGGCATAGCTGTGCTCCTAGTTGGGAGGGCCTTCAGGCCAGAGGTGAGAATATTCCCTAGATATAAGAACGAACTTCAGGTTTCAAAAGCATTTGAAACCCCAGGAGGCACTTGGAAAAGACATTTCACAGCCATCAAAACACCCTCTTTCTGAACCCTGGAAGCTTCCGTTTTGCGTGGAAAATCTGAACACTGGTGTGGCCATCAGTACCACAGATCCTTTACATTTGGCCCAATAGAGGGAAAGCACAATATGTGTGCCAGGGGGATAGAGTTTCACTTCTCTTGACCTGGGATCTCATGGAATAAGGACAAGGATGCAGTGCAGGAAACTGAGGATGGCTGCATAAAGACTTAGTGTCAGCCACAGGGCCCTGGCGAATGGGAGTCAAGCACAGAGGGCCTGGACAGCTGCAGCTGGAGATGGACATATGCCTGTTACCTGCAGCAGGAAAACTGTCTCCTCAGTTCCCCTCTGTACTACGCCATATGCATGAGACTAAATAATCCAAAGGGCAAAGAAAGGAAATTTTCAACACCAGGAAGACCGAGTTCACGATGCATGCACTGACTTCCACGAAGGGTCCAGGGAAGAAGGCACGCAGAGACAGTCAGAGAGACCGAATGACAGTGACTGAAAAGGACAGAAATTCTGGCCCTAGGTTGATCAGTGCCAGAGCACTGAAGACAAACCCTCCTTGCCCATGCATACATCTTACAAGTGGCATTGCTATTTTATGTTTGTGAGGAAAGGTTACACTTAGAACATCTAGGTCTTAGCCCACTCTGAGAAGCAACACTTGGCCTGCAGCCCACTCTCCAAAACTGCCCTCACCTCTCTAATTTCGAAGTAGTCTTAGTGATGCTCCAGCCAAGATGCAGGCTGGCGTATTGCATCTCCCTGGTCCAGCCTCAGCCTGTCCTGTGTGCAGGGATCTGAACTATGTCTATTTATTATTTTATTTAAAGTTTTGGGATAGGATCTGTGGACAAAAAGAGCAAGAGGGAAGTAGATATTTGGCAGCTGTAGTTACTGCTGAGAGAGATTTGTAGAGTGACAAGAGGTATACGAATGGCTATGTGAGATGTCTCTCATGACTGTGGTTCAGAAGTGCCAGGTGTATCCGCATTACTACCCTAATCTAGAGCTGTGCAGGTCTCTAGCTAAAATATATTTTCAGACATCTACATGTTACATATATACATACATATATGTATATATATATGTATATATATATATATATATATATAGAGAGAGAGAGAGAGAGAAAGACACTGATGTAGTCATGACATTCAGACAATTGATGGCTAAAACCTGGAGAGAAACTGCATTAGGAAAAGAATTGTCCAAAGGAGTAAAATCTCCAAATCATTAGCTAGATGCAACTCCAGCGGGACCAAGCAAAAAAGGCTTTAGAAGGAACTCATCCAGGAGACTCTCCACATGGACAGGCACCACAAGTTTCCTAGTCTGGCAACACACACAGGGAAGCTGCTAGTTCACTGTGGAAGTCTCAGGAAAAAAATTTCTCCCTCTTCAGTGTCTTTACATCTGAAAAGAAAAAAAGTGACCAAGGGCCAAGGAGAGCTACAATGGTGTCAATATTGAGATGTAAATCAGAATGTGCCAAGTGTTTTGCACAAAATCACATATGCCACAGTGATTCTGTTGTTCCCTCTCTCTCTCCCTCCCACACACACACACACACACACAAACACACACAAACACACACTCTCATAGTGACACACAATTCCACAGAGGCACAGGCACAAACAGAGTTATACACATGCGCACTGGACAACTTCTGCAAGGCAGGGCCCTGGGCTGAACCCTGCTTTGCACTTCCTGGAAGCATGCCCAGCCTTTTAAGGCCAGCTCTGAGCTCCCATTGGTGGGCTTCCTTCAGAAGGCTGCTCTCTGAGTCCCGCCCTCGCAACTCCTCCTCTGTTCTCATTGGACAGCTCTTGGTTCTCGCCCCTGAGGGTGATGTTCCTCTTCTCTAATTGGCCAGCAGTCTCTATGAATACACACTGGACCCTCCCCTCAGGCTCAGTGGGCAGGGGCTCTTAGACTCCCCCCCTGCGACTGTCTGTCTTCCTCTGAAGGCCCTGTTTCTGCCAACACGACCCACACAGCTCCTGTCTGGAGCCGTCCTTAGGACACTGCCTGATTGCGCTAGGCTGGCCATGCTCTTGGGGCACACCCAGAAACACTGTCTCCACTCTCATAGCCCAGTGCCTCAGGGCACTTGCCCCATGGAGCATTAGTCCCGCACTGTGCTGCCGTCTTGTGGACACACAAGCTCCCAGTAGAGTCATCCCAGACAAAGAAAGAAACCCCTTCCACTTGCAAAGCCAAATGGGGCATCCCCCACCCCACAGAAAAGAACAGATGTCTAGGGCACAATTTTAATCTTGCTGTCCATGGGCCACAAAACCAGAGTTCTCCTCATTCCACAGAATCACTACACTCAACTATGGGCTTTGCTGCCACCTTGTGGACACACAGCAGAATGCAGCTGAGCTCCCCCATGCCACTCCTCTTTGAGTCTATGCAGAAAATTACACAGAACATGGGAATAGCAAAGGAAAGAACCCATCTGAGTACCACCTGGGAGAATGCACAACAGTGTCCAGAATATCCAACGTGCCATTCATATTTGAAAAACCACTTGTGCAGTGAAAACTTCCTTTGTCATAGCACAACCCAGTTCCTAAGAATCTGTGTCAGGAATAAAGAAACAACAGTGGTAATCATAACTGAAACACACTTATGTACACTTACACACACACACACACACACACACACCCTCCCACAGAGACGCACACACTTTTCCCTGAAATAACGTGGACTGGGGTTGCTGTTTTGCACTCAAGTAAAAGGTCAAAGCTTCATGGGTGGAGGGGAGAAGTGTTAAGTTTCTGGCATATGAAGGTGAGAAATGCCTAGAGCAGATCAATAGTTATATGGACAACGAAGGGAGCATGGGTTGCAGGCACAGCTGGTGGAGATGCCAGGGAACTATGTGGAAGTCCAGGACTCCATTTTGAGCCCCTGCTCACCACTTACCCAGCTAGGGAAAAGCAGGGCTAGTGTCAAATCTGAACTGCAGCTGTCTCTCTGTCTCTCTTCCTGCTTGGGCCCTGCTCTCTCAATTTATGACTGTTACCTTCTCCTCAATATGAAAGTTACAAATGATGTACAGAAATACAGGGAAAGTGGGAAAAATTACCCCTGTGCCCACTATTACATGTAACTGTTGACTGTAAGCCATTCATCCCCCAGGAAATAACAGAATAAATATTTGTGAGGTTAAAAACATTGTAGGTTAAATAGGGAACATTCTTTAGAGCCATGCAATACTAATCCATTGTGCATTGGATGACACTGTCAAAAACAGTGCAGTAATAGTTGTAGAAGTGTGTAGTATCTGCAAAAGGAAATGTATTGTGTGTCAAAAGTTCCCTTCAATTTAAGAGAAAATCTATCAGGCAGAAGAAATGACCCCTCATGTGATATGGGACTAAATAAATACATAAATATGCAAATGCATGGGGATTATCTAGGAGGATTTGAAAAAAATAAAAACAAAATCCACAGGAAGACCTGATTACAGCAGAAATATAGAAAACATCTGCTGAGAAACAGAAGGCTGCTTCAAAACTTCCCTGACACTTCAGGGTCCAGGCAAATTAAGAATTCCCAAGAATGAAAAGAAAGGCATACATATTGAAGCTTACACTAGAAAATGGAGGCAAGTTCTGTGCTATGATAACTACAATGAGAATACTGATAGAAAGGTTATTGGAAATGCTCCTGGAAGGCTTATAATTTATAATTGTATTGAATCCTGCTCCAACTATGTTACCAATTATTTATGAGTAAGGAGGCTGTTATAAATGTGGTAATTCTGCATTAAGACCAAATAGAAAGGTCAACAATTCTAAAAATGACTGATATATATATATATATATATATATATATATACATATATGTATGTGTATCTCTATTATAAACGCTGAGGGATACTGGCATGGCTATGCGGAGACAGAGTATGGCTTGTGTCAGAGAGAATTACAAAGCTGAGGCTCCAGAAACCTAGGTGAAATCGCAAACAAAACTAGCGACTCTCTTTGTATATCAGAGCATGTCAGTAAAATAAGTATATAAGTAAAATAAGTTGCTCTGCTTGCAGGAAGCACAAACTCCCTGGTCCTTGCTATGGAGAGACAAAAGGAAGATGGATGCCTCCATTGGCGGTATAAGGAGTTTCCAGTGGAGATCACAGCCCCGCCCCTCACCTGAGGGCCTGGCTGCTGCTAATAAAGGCAATTGGAAACACCTGTTACCACTTGGGGCCAGAGATCATACTCAGGAATCCCTCCAGGAGCTAGCAGGCTGGCAGACATCCTGACCCCGGGATAGCTGTGCTCCTAGTTGGGAGGGCCTTCTGGCCAGAGGTGAGAATATTCCCTAGATACAAGAATGAACTTCAGGTTTCAAAAGGATTTGAAACCCCAGGAGGAACTTGGTAAAGACATTTCACAGCCATCAAAATACCCACTTTCTTAACCCTGGAAGCTTCCATTTGGCATGGAAAATCTGGACACTTGTGTGGCCATCAGTACCACAGATCCTTTACATTCGGCCCATTAGATGGAAAGCACAATGTATGTGCCAGGGTGGTAGAGTTTCACTTCTCTTGACCTGCGCTCTCATGGAATAAGGACAAGGATGTGGTGTAGGAAATTGAGGAGGGCTGCATTTAGGCTGAGTGTCAGCCACAAGGCCCTGGAGAATGGGAGTCAAGCACAGAGGGCCTGGACAGCTGCAGCTGGAGATGGACATATGCCTGTTACCTGCAGCAGGAACGCTGTATCCTAACTTCTCCTCTGTACTACACCATATGCATGAGAATAACTAATCCAAAGGGCAAAGATTGGAAAATTTCAACACCAGGAAGACCGAGTTCACGATGCATGCACTGACTTCCATGAAGGGTCCAGGGAAGAAGGCATGTAGAGACAGTCAGAGAGACAGAATGTTAGTGACTGAAAAGGACAAATTCTAGCCCTGTGTTGATCAGTGCCAGAGCACTGAAGACAAATCCTCCATTCCCATGCATACTTCTTACAAGTGGCATGGTTATTTTATGTTTGTGAGGAAAGGATACACTTAGAATATCTAGGTCTTAGCCCACTCTGAGAAGCAACACTTGGACTGCAGCCCACTCTTCAAAACTGCCCTTGCCTCTCCAAATTGGAAGTAGTTTTAGTGATGCTCCAGCCAAATGTAGGCTGGCGTATTTCATCTCCCTGGTCCAGCCTCAGTCTGTCCTGTGTGCAGGGAACTGCACTATGTATATTTCTTCTTTGATTTACAGTTTTGGGATAGGACTCGGTGGAAAAAAGAGCAAGAGTGAAGTAGATGATGTTGCAGCTGTAGTTTGTTCTGAGATTTGTAGAGTGACAAGAGGTAAACGAATGGCTCTGTGAGATGTCTCTCATGACTGTGGGTCATAAGGGCCAGGTGTATCCGAATTACTACCCTAATCCAGAGCTGTGCAGGTCTCTAGCTAAAATATATTTTCAGACCTCTACATGTTATATTATATATATATATATATATATATATATATATATATATATATATATATAGAGAGAGAGAGAGAGAGAGAGAGAGAGAGCAAGACACTGATGTAGTCATTTTCTACAATGGATGTGATATGACATTCAGACAATTGATTGCTAACCTGCAGAGAAACTGCGCATCAGGAATAGAATTGTCCAAAGGAGTAAAATCTCCAAATCATTAGCTATATGCAGCTCCAAGGGGACCTAGCGAAAAAGGTTCGAGAAGGAACTCATCCAGGAGACTCTCCACATGGACAGGCACCACAAGGTTCCTAGTCTGGCAACACACACAGGGCAGCTGCTAGTTCCCAGTGCAAGCCTCAGGGCAAAAACCTCTCCCTCTTCAGTGTCTTTACATCTGAAAAGAATAAAAGTGACCAAGGGCCAAGGAGAGCTACAGTGGTGTCAATATTGAGCTGTAAATCAGAATGTGCCAACTGTTTTGCACAAAATCACCTGTGCCACAGTGATTATTTTGTTCTCACTCATTCTCCCTCCCTCAGACACACACACAAACACACACAAACACACACTCTCACAGTTACATACACGCAGACATTAACAGAGGCACAGGCACAAACGAAGTTATACACATGCACACTGGACAGCTTCTGCAAGGCAGGGCCCTGGGTGAACCCAGCTTCGCACTTCCTGGAAGCACGCCCAGACTTTTAAGGCCAGCTCTGAGCTCCCATTGTCGGTTTTACTTCAGAAGGCCCGCAGACAGGGCACCAGCCATGCTCTGATATACCAGAGGCCTGGACCACGCCCAGAATCCCTGCCATCAACATCATTGTCCAGTGTGGTAGGCCACTCCAGGAGTGTCAAGGCCCCTAGTCAGTGATTGGCCAGCACCGCCCACACGGCCCTGCAGCACGCTCATTGGGCAGCTCTGGAAAGCCCACTCACCAGCCACTTCTGCTGGAAAGCAATGAGAATTCAAAAACCTCCTACACTGTGTTCATTGATGACAGGTTCAAAGCTGGCTTGTAGAGATTGTAAGGCAGCAGCTCTTATGCCCACAGACCCTAGACAGCCCCAGCCTTCACCATATGCTGTACGACCAGACCTGACAGTAATGTGTGTGTGTGTGTCTGTCTGTCTGTGTGTGTCTGTGTGTGCTCAGAGCTCACGTATAGTAGTCTCAGAGCATGGGTGACAAGGTAGCAGCCTCACCTGCAAATTATGTACAGAGAACCTAGCTGGCAAGGGAAAGCCAGCTAGCCCAGTTGCTGGCTAAGCAAGAATGCATATGCAAAGGGACTCTCATGTCTCTCTCTCTTGAGTTCCCGATTCAATCTCATGCTTCACTATCATCCAAACACTGCCGATGGGGGAAGCTGGGGCACCCCTCAGAATTCAGGGGCAGGACCCTGTCCAGTCACGTTTGGCGGCATACTCAGCCTCCAGGCTCCCAGTCCACTTCTCAGTGGACAGCAGATTACAAGCCCAGTAGAACCAAGAAAAAGCTGTGTCTCAACATAGATGGGAACTGTTTTTGACCAAACAATAGTGGATGAACCCGGCCCCTTACACCTCCACTTTGGGTCCTGCTAAGGCAATTGCTCCTGTGGCCTCACAATCCCTGATCATTGTGTCCTGGTTTCCGCACATCACACTCAGAGATATTCCCAGAAGTAGGCATCCATGAGTGTCCCATACAAAGTCGCTCTGCTTGCAGGAAACACAAACTCCCTGGGCCCTTGCTATGGAGAGACAAAAGGAATATGGATGCCTCTATTTTCTGAATTAGGAGTTTCCAGTGGAGATCACAGGCCTGCTCCTTACCTGAGGGCCTGGCTGCTGCTAATACAGGCAATTGGAAACACCTGTTACCACTTGGGACCTGAGGACATACTCAGGAATCCCTCCAGGTGCTAGCAGGCTGGCAGACCCTCTGACCCAAGTTTAACTGTTGCTTCTAGTTGGGAGGGCATTCTGGCCAGAGGTGAGAATATTCCCTAGATACAAGAAAGAACTTCAGGTTTCAAAAGGATTGGAAAACCCCATGAGTCACTTGTAAAATACATTGCACAGCCATCAAAAAACCCTCTTTCTGAACCCTGGAAGCTTCCGCTTTGCGTGGAAAATCTGGACACTGGTGTGGCCAACAGTACCACAGATACTTTACATTCAGACCAATAGAGGGTAAGCACAATGTGTGTGACAGAAGGATAGAGTGTCACTTCTCTTGACCTGGGCTCTCATGGAATAAGGACAAGGATGCAGTGCAGGAAATTGAGGAGTGCTGCATTTAGGCTGAGTGTCAGCCTCAGGGCCCTGGAGAATGGGAGTCAAACACAGAGGGCCTGGACAGCTTCAGCTGGAGATGGACATATGCCTGTTACCTGCAGCAGGATCACTGTCTCCTCAGTTCCCCAATGTACTATGCTATATGCAGGAGACTGAATAATCCAAAGGTTAAAGAAATGAAAATTTCAACACCAGGAAGTCTGAGTTCAGGATGTATGCACTGACTTCCAGTAAGGTCCCAGTGAAGAAGGCACATAGAGACAGTCAGAGAGACAGGATGACAGAGACAGAAAATGACTGAAATGCTGGCCCTGTGTTGATCAGTTCCAGAGCACTGTAGACAAACCCTCCATGCCCATGCATACTTCTAACAAGTGGCATTGTTATTTTATGTTTGTGAGGAAAGGTTACACTTAGAATATCTAGGTCTTAGCCCACTCTGAGTAGAAACACTTGGCCTGCAGACCACTCTCCAAAACTGCCCTCGCCACTCCAATTTGGAAGTAGTCTTAGTGATGCTCCAGCCAAGATGCAGGCTGGCGTATTGCATCTCCCTGGTCCAGCCTCAGACTGTCCTGTGTGCAGGGATCTGCACTATGTCTATTTCTTCTTTGATTTACACTTTTGGGATAGGACTCGGTGGACAAAAAGAGCAAGAGGGAAGTAGATGGTTTGGCAGGGGTAGTTTGTGCTGAGAGAGATTTGTAGACTGATAAGAGGTAAAGGAATGGCTCTGTGAGATGTCTCTCATGACTGTGGCTCAGAAGGGCCAGTTGTATCCTCATTACTACCCTAATCCAGAGCTGTGCAGGTATCTAGCTAAAAACTATTTTCAGATCTCTACATGTTACATATATATATGTAAACATATATATAAATAAATATATATATATATATATAGAGAGAGAGAGAGAAACACTGATGTAGTCATTTTCTACAATAGATTCGATATGACATTCAGACAATTGATTGCTAAAACCTGGAGAGAAACTGTGCATCAGGAAAAGAATTGTCCAAAGGAGTAAAATCTCAAAATCATTAGCTATATGCAGCTCCAGTGGGACAGAGTGAAAAATGCTTGAGAAGGAACTCATCAAGGAGACTCTCCACATGGACAGGCACCACAAGTTTCCTAGTCTGGCAACAGACACAGTGCATCTGCTAGTACCCAGTACAAGCCTCAGGGCAAAAACCTCTCCCTCTTCAGGGTTTATACATCTGAAAAGAAGAAAAGTGACCAAGGGCCAAGGAGAGCTACAATGGTGTCAATATTGATCTGTAAATCAGAATGTACCAAGTGTTTTGCAAAAAAAATCACTTTATTATAAACTGAGTGATACTGGTATGGAAATGAGGAGACAGAACATGTCTTGTGTCAGAAAGACTTACAAACTGAGGCTCCAGTAGCCTAGGTGAAATCGCCAACACAACAAGCCAGAGCTCAGCAGTGCTCTGGTAACTCTCCTTGTATATCTGGGCCTGTCAGTAAAATAAGTATATAAGTAAAATATTAACGATTGAAGACAGAGTTTGTGAGAGCATGTGAGAGTTAGAGACAGAGAAGGCGAGAAGAGAAATAGATGAGTTGGAAAGAGACCAGAATTCAAAAACCTCCTACACTGTGTTCATTGATGACAGGTTAAACATGGCTTGTAGAGATTGTAAGGCAGCAGCTCTCATGCCCACAGACCCCAGACAGCCCTAGCCTTCACCATATGCTGTACTACTAGACCTGACAGTAATGTGTGTGTGAGTGTCTGTCTGTCTGTGTGTGTCTGTGTGTGCTCAGAACTCACGTATAGTAGTCTAAGAGCATGGGTGGCAAGGTAGCCAACCTCACCTGCAACTTATGTACAGAGAACCTATCTGGTTAGGGAAAGCCAGCTAGACCAGATGCTGGCTAAGCAAGAATGCATATGCAAAGGGACTCTCATGTCTCGCTCTCCTGAGTTCCTGATTCAATCTCATCCTCCCTATCATCCAAACACTGCCAACAGGGGAAACTCGGGCATCCCTAGAATACAGGATCAGGAAACTTTCCAGTCATGTTTTGCTGCATACTCAGCCTCCAGGTTCCCAGTCCACTTCTCAGTGGACAAAATATTACAAGTCCAGAAAGAACCCAGAAAGAGCTGTGTCTCAACATAGATGGGAACTGTTTTTGACCAAACAATAGTGGAAGAACCCGGCCCCTTATACCTCCCCTATGGATCCTGCTAAGAAAATTGCTCCTGTGGCCTCACAATCCCTGATCATGGTTTCTTGGTGTCCACACATCACACTCAGAGAGATTCCCAGAAGTAGGCATCCATGAGTGTCCCATACAAAGTCGCTTTGCATGCAGGAAGCACAAACTCCCCGGGCCCTTGCTATGGAGAGACAAAAGGAAGATGGATGCCTCCATTGGCTGAATTAGGAGTTTCCAGTGGGGATCACAGCCCCACCCCTCACCTGATGGCCTGGCTACTGCTAATAAAGGCAATTGAAACACCTGTTACCACTTGGGACCTGAGGACATACTCAGGAATCCCTCCAGGAACTAGCAAGCTGGTAGACCTCCTGACCCCAGGATAGCTGTGCTCCTAGTTGGGAGGGCCTTCTGGCCAGAGGTGAGAATATTCTCTAGATACAACAAAGAACTTCAGGTTTCAAAAGGAATTGAAACCCCATGAGGCACTTGGAAAAGACTTTTCACAGCCATCAAAACACCCTCTTTCAGAACCCTGGAAGCTTCAGGTTTGCGTGGAAAATCTGGACACTGGTGTTCATCAGTACCACAGATCCTTTACTTTCGGCCCAATAGAGGGAAAGCACATGTGTGTGCCAGGGGGATAGAGTTTCACTTCTCTTCACCTGGGCTCTCATGGAATAAGGACAAGGATGCGGTGCAGGAAATTGAGGAGGGCTGCATTTAGGCTGTGTCAGCTTCAGGGCCCTGGAGAATTAAAGTCAAGCACAGAGGGCCTGGACAGCTGCAGCTGGAGATGTACATATGCCTGTTACCTGCAGCACTATCGCTGTCTCCTCAATTCCCCAATTTACTACGCCATATGCAGGAGACTGAATAATCCAAAGGGCAAAGAAAGGAAAAATTCAACACCAGGAAGTCGGAGTTCACAATGCATGCACTAATTTCCATAAGGTCCCAGCGAAGAAGGCACATAGAGACATTCAGAGAGACAGGATGACAGAGACAGGAAAGGACTGAAATTCTGGCCATGTGTTGATCATTTCCAGTGCACTGAAGACAAACCCTCCATGCCCATGCATACTTCTTACAAGTGGCATTGTTATTTTATGTTTGTGAGGAAAGGTTACACTTAGAACATCTAGGTCTTAGCCCACTCTGAGAAGCAATAATTGGCCTGCAGCCCACTCTCCAAAACTGCCCTTGCATCACCAATTTGGAAGTAGTCTTAGTGATGCTCCAGCCAAGATGCAGGCTGGCGTATTGCATCTCCCTGGCCAAGCGTCAGACTGTCCTGTGTGCACGGAACTCCACTATGTCTATTTCTACTTTGATTTACAGTTTTGGTATAGGACTCAGTGGACAAAAAGAGCAAGAGGGAAGTAGATGATTTGGCAGCGATAGTTTGTGCTGAGAGAGATTTGTAGAGTGATAAGAGGTATACGAATGGCTCTGTGAAATGTCTCTCATGACTGTGGCTCAGAAGGGCCAGTTGTATTCTCATTACTACCCTAATCCAGAGCTGTGCAGGTCTCTAGCTAAAAAATATTTTCAGATCTCTACATGTTACATATATATATAGAGAGAGAGAGACAGAGAGAGAGACACTGATGTAGTCATTTTCTACAATGGATTCGATATGACATTCAGACAATTGATTGCTAAAACTTGGAGAGAAACTGTGCATCAGGAAAAGAATTGTCCAAAGGAGTAAAATCTCAAAATCATTAGCTATATGCAGGTCCAACGGGACAGAGCGAAAAAGGCTTGAGAAGGAACTCATCAAGGAGACTCTCCACATGGACAGGCACCACAAGTTTCCTAGTCTGGCAACAGACACAGTGCATCTGGTAGTTCCCAGTGCAAGCCTCAAGGCAAAACCCTCTCCCTCTTCAGTGTTTTTACATCTGAAAAGAAGAAAAGTGACCAAGGGCCAAAGACAGCTACAATGGTGTCAATATTGATCTGTAAATCAGAATGTACCAAGTGTTTTGCAAAAAAATCACTTTATTATAAACTGTGAGTGATACTGGCATGGAAATGAGGAGACAGAATATGGCTTGTGTCAGAAAGACTTACAAACTGAGGCTCCAGTAGCCTAGGTGAAATCGCCAACACAACAAGCCAGAGCTCAGCCGTGCTCTGGTAACTCTCCTTGTATATCTGGGATTGTCAGTAAAAAAAGTATATAAGTAAAATATTAATGATTGAAGACAGAGTGTGTGAGAGCATCTGAGAGTTAGAGACAGAGAAGGCAAGAAGAGAAATAGATGAGATGGAAAGAGACCAGAATTCAAAAACCTCCTACACTGTGTTCATTGATGACAGGTTCAAACGTGGCTTGTAGAGATTGTAAGGCAGCAGCTCTCATGCCCACATAACCCAGACAGCCCCAGGCTTCACCATATGCTGTACTACCAGACCTGACAGTAATGTGCATGTGTGTGTGTGTGTGTGTGTGTGTGTGTCTGTCTGTCTGTCTGTCTGACTGTGTGTGTCTGTGTGTGCTCAGAACTAATGATTTTGAGTAAAATCTCAAAATCATTAGCTATATGCAGGTCCAACGGGACAGAGCAAAAAAGGCTTGAGAAGGAACTTATCAAGGAGACTCTCCATATGGACAGGCACCACAAGTTTCCTAGTCTGGCAACAGACACAGTGCATCTGGTAGTTCGCAGTGCAAGCCTCAGGGCAAAAACCTCTCTCTCTTTAGGGTTTTTACATCTGAAAAGAAGAAAAGTGACCAAGGGCCAAAGAGAGCTACAATGGTGTCAATATTGAGCTGTAAATCAGAATGTACCAAGTGTTTTGCAAAAAAAAATCACTTTATTATAAACTGTGAGTTATACTGGCCTGGAAATGAGGAGACAGAATATGGCTTGTGTCAGAAAGACTTACAAACTGAGGCTCCAGGAGCCTAGGTGAAATCGCCAACACAACAAGCCAGAGCTCAGCAGTGCTCTGGTAACTCTCTTTGTACATCTGGGCTTGGCAGTAAAATAGTATATAAGTAAAATATTAATGAGTGAAGACAGAGTGTGTGAGAGCATGTCAGAGTTAGAGACAGAGAAGGCGAGAAGAGCAATAGATGAGTTGGAAAGAGATCAGAATTCAAAAACCTCCTACACTGTGTTCATTGATGACATGTTCACACGTGGCCTGTAGAGATTGTAAGGCAGCAGATCTCATGCCCACAGACCCCATACAGGCCCAGCCTTCACCATATGCAGTACTACCAGACCTGACAGTAATGTGTGTTTGTTTGTGTGTGTGTGTCTGTCTGTCTGTCTGTGTGTGCTCAGAACTCACCTATAGTAGTGTAATATCATGGGTGGCAAGTTAGCCAGCCTCACTTGCAACTTATGTACAGAGAACCTCGCTGGTTAGGGAAAGCCAGCTAGCCCAGTTTCTGGCTAAGCAAGAATGTATATGCAAAGGGACTCTCATGTCCCTTTGCATATGCTTTCTCGTCATCCCTCCTTTTCCATGTAAACTGGGTCCAGGGATGAGTTCCCAATCTTGGGGAACCTCTTCTTGTCTTAATATCATCTTTTCTGCCCCCGTGTCAATAAAAAATTTAAAAGGAATATTGCCAATCTTTACTGTCATAGAAGGGTGACCTTGTTCTAAAACAGGAGTGGTCCACAAAATCTCAGGCCCCGAATTTGTACCATTCAGGGGCGAACCATCTTTATGAAATTGGGACCAACAATCTCTCTTCCAATGAAACCCCTTACGACATTTTGGACAAACAGTACGTGGTCTCTGGCTCCCTTACTGAAAGCAGGGTTGTTCTGTATGGAGGCATGGTTTCCCTGACTGGAGGCGTGGTAGCAACTTATCAGGACATTGGTGACCAATGTCCTTGGCGACTGCACTGAAAGCAGGCCCCGTTTTGCTTATGTGGGGCAACTGCATAGACCTGTGTCGTTTTTAGTGGAATATGGCTGCCACGGCTGAGGGTTTTGTTTAGAAGGGGCCAAGTTTACTGGGAATGTGTGGATTTGGTCCGATGGAGCGGGAGAGGGAGCTACAGAAGTGGAAAGTTCAGTAGAAACTGCTGTAGTGGCTGCAGGGGAGACTAAACGCATATCTATGGGGACGGAGCTCCCGGGGTGGACTGCACATGGTTTAAAATCCTTAAATGCTGAAAAAATATCATTTAGCTCTAGTATCTCAGCCACTAGGTCCCTTAATGGTGACGTATCAGCGGGGGGGGGGGTCAGGGACGAGGAAGCCTCAGGCGGAGCTGAAGCCATGGCAGCAGGATACTGATAGAAAGGCTATTGGAAATGCTCCTGGAAAATTTCTAATTTAAAATTGTAGTGAATCCTGCTCCAACTATGTGACCAATTATTTATGAATATGGAGGCTGTTATAAATGCAGTGATTCTGCATTAAGATCAAATAAAAAAGTCAACAATTCTAAAAATAACTGATATATATGTGTATATATGTACATATATGTATGTGTATCTTTATTATCAACTATGAGGGATACTGGCATGGCTATGAGGAGACAGAGTAAGACTTGTGCCAGAGAGACTTATAAAGCTGAGGCTCCAGAAATCTAGGTGAAAGCCAGAGCTCAGCAGTGCTCTGGCAAATATCTTTGTATATCTGGGCCTGTCAGTAAAATAATATATAAGTAAAATATTAATGAGTGCAGACAGAGTGAGTGAGAGCCTGTGAGAGTCAGAGACAGAGATGCCAAGAAGAGAAATAGAAGAGTTGGAAAGAGACCAGAAGTCCAAAACCTCCTACACTGTGTTCATTGATGACAGGTTCAAACCTGGGCTGTAGAGATTGTAAGGCAGCAGTCTCATGTCCACAGACCCCAGACAACCTCAGCCTTCACCATATGTGTGTAGTATTTACCACAGGAAATGTATTGTGAGTGTAAACTTCCCTTCAATTATAAGAGAAAAATCTATCAAGCAGAATAAATGACCCTTCATGTAATATAGGACTAAATAAATAAATATGCAAATAAATTTGGATGAACTAGGAGGAATTGACAAAAATGAAAAATAAATACAAAAAGCACAAGAAGACCTGATTAGAGCAGAAACATAGAAACCATCTGCTGAGAAACAGAGGGCTGCTTCAAAAATTCCGAGACACTTCAGAGTCCAGGGAAATTAAGATTTCAGGAGATTGAAAAGAAACTCATATGTATTGAAGCTTACACTAGAGAAAGGAGGCAAGTTCTGTACTATAATAATTACAATAAGGATTCTGATAGAATGCTATTAGAAATGCTACTGGAAGGTTCTATTATTTATAATTGTATTGAATCCTGCTCCAACTATGTGGCCAATTATTAATGAAAAAGGAAGCTGTTATAAATGTGTTAATTCGGATTAAGATCAATTACATAAGTTGACAATTCCAAAAATGACACATATAAATATGTATATTTATAAATGTGTATATATATGTATATGGATTTATATCTTTTTTATAAAGTCTGAGACATACTGCCATGGATATGAAGAGACAGAATATAGCTTGTGTCAGAGAGACTTACAAAACTGAGGCTCCAGTAGCCTAAGTGAAATCACCAACAAAACAAGCCAGAGCTCAGCAGTGCTCTGGCAACTCTCTTTGTATATCTGGGCCTGTCAATAAAATAAGGATATAAGTAAAATATTACTGAGTGCAGACAGAGTGAGTGATAGCCTGTGAGAGTCAGAGACAGAGATGGAGAGAAGGGAAATAGAAGAGTTGGAAATAGACCAGAAGACAAACCCCCCTAGACTGTGTTCATTCATGACAGGTTCAAACCTGGGTTGTAGAGATTTTAAGGCAGCAGCTCTAATACGCACAGACCCCAGACAACCCAAGCCTTCACCATATGTGTGTAGTATTTCCCCAGGAAGTGTATTGTGCGTCAAAAGTTCCCTTCAATTATAAGAGAAAATCTATCAAGCAGAAGAAATGACCCCTCATGTGATACCTGACCAAATAAATAAATATGCAAATAAATGGGGATGATCTAGGAGGACTTTAAAAAATAAAAAAAGAAAACAAAAAACCACAAGAAGACCTGCTTCAAAAATTTCCTAACACTACAGGATCCAGGGAAATTAAGATTTCCAGAAAAAGAAAACAAACACATACGTATTGTGGCTTACACTAGAAAAAGAAGGGAAGTTCTGGGCTATGATAATTACAATAAGGATACTGATAGAAACACTATTAGAAATGCTACTGGAAGGTTCTATTATTTATATTTGAATTGAATGCTGCTCCAATTATATGGCCAATTATTTCTGAAAAACTAGGCTGTTATAAATATGGTATTTCTGAATTAAGGTCAAATACATATGTCAAAAATTCTAAAAATGACAGATATAAAAATATATATATTTATATATGTATGTATATCTTTAATATAAACTCTGAGTGATATTGGCATGGAAATGAGGAGACAGAATATGGCTGTGTCAGAAAGACTTACAAACTGAGGATCCAGTAGCCTAGGTGAAATCGCCAACACAACAAGCCAGAGCTCAGCAGTGTTCTGGTAACTCTCTTTGTATATTTGGTCCTATCATTAAAATATGTATATAAGTAAAATATTATGAGAGAAGACAGAGTGTGTGAGAGCATGTGAGAGTTAGAGACAGAGAAGGCGAGAAGAGAAATAGATGAGGTGGAAAGAGACCAGAATTGAAAAAACTCCTACATTGTGTTCATTGATGACAGGTTCAAACCTGGCTTGTAGAGATTGTAAGGCAGCAGCTCTCATGCCCACAAACCCCAGAAATCCCCAGCCTTCACCATATGCTGTACTACCAGAACTGACAGTAATGTGTGTGTGTGGGTCTGTCTGTCTGTCTGACTCTGTGTGTCTGTGTGTGCTCAGAACTCACATATAGTAGTCTAAGATCATGGGTGGCAAGGTAGCCAGCCTCACCTGCAACTTATGTACAGATAACCTAGCTGGTTAGGGAAAGCCAGCTAGCCCAGATTCGGGCTAAGCAAGAATGCATATGCAAAGGGACTCTCATGTCTAGCTCTCCTGAGTTCCGATTCAATCTCATGACTCACTATCATCCAAACACTGCCAATGGGGGAAGCTGGAGAACCCCTCAGAATTCAGAGGCAGGACCCTGTCCAGTCACGTTTGGCTGCATGCTCAGCCTCCAGGTTCCCAGTCCACTTCTCAGGGCAGCAGATTACAAGCCCAGAAAGAACCCAGAAAGAGCTGTGTCTCAACATAGATGGGAACTGTTTTTGACCAAACAATAGTGGATGAACCTGGCCCCTTACACCTCCCCTTTGGGTCCAGCAAGGCAATTGCTCCCGTGGCCTCACAATCCCTGATCATGGTGTCCTGGTGTCCACACATCACACTCAGAGAGATTCCCAGAAGTAGGCATCCATGAGTGTCCCATACAAAGTCACTCTAATTGCAGCAAGCACAAACTCCCCGGGCCCTTGCTATGGAGAGACAAAAGGAAGATGGATGCCTCCATTGGCTGAATTAGGAGTTTCCAGTGGAGATCACAGCCCCGCCCCTCACCTGAGGGCCTTACTGCTGCTAATAAAGGCAATTGGAAACACCTGTTACCACTTGGGCCCTGAGGACATACTCAGGAATCCCTCCAGGAGCTACCAGGCTGGCAGACCTCCTGAACTGGGATACCTGTGCTCCTAGTTGGGAGGGCATTCTGGTCAGAGGTGAGAATATTCCCTAGATACAAGAATGAACTTCAAGTTTCAAAATGATTTGAAACCCCATGAGGCACTTGGAAAAGACTTTTCACAGACATCAAAACACCGTCTTTCAGAACCCTGGATGCGTCCATT
This sequence comes from Erinaceus europaeus, assembly GCF_950295315.1. NCBI lineage: Eukaryota > Metazoa > Chordata > Mammalia > Eulipotyphla > Erinaceidae > Erinaceus > Erinaceus europaeus. The sequence continues at coordinate 487,142 of NW_026647131.1, read as the reverse complement.
TTGTGTTGAAAATCTGGACACTGGTGTGTCCATCAGTACCACAGATCCTTTACATTGGGACAAATAGAGGGAAAGCACAATGTGTGTGCCAGGGGGATAGCGTTTGACTTCTCTTGACCTGGGCTCTCATGGAATAAAGACAAGGATGCAGTGCAGGAAATTGAGGAGGGCTGCATTTAGGTGAGTGTCAGACTCAGGGCCCTGGAGAATGGGAGTCAAGCATAGAGGGCCTGGACAGCTGCAGCTGGAGATGGACATATGCCTGTTACCTGCAGCAGGATCGCTGTCTCCTCAGTTCCCCAATGTACTACGCCATATGCAGGAGACTAAATTATCCAAAGGGCAAAGAAAGGAAAATTTCAACACCTGGAAGTCCGAGATCACTATGCATGCACTGATATCCAAAAATGGACCAGTGAAGAAGGCACATAGAGACAGTCAGAGAGACAGGATGACAGAGATAGAAAAGGACTGAAATGCTGGCCCTGTGTTGATCAGTGCCAGAGCACTGAAGACAAACCCTCCATGCCCATGCATACTTCTTACAAGTGGCATTGTTATTTTATGTTTGTGAGGAAAGGTCACACACTTAGAACATCTAGGTCTTAACCCTCTCTGAGAAGCAACACCGGGCCTCGAGCCCACTCTCCAAAACTGCCCTCACCTCTCGATTTGGAAGTAGTCTTAATGATACTCCAGCCAAGATGCAGGCTGGTGTATTACATCTCCCTTGTCCATCCTCAGACATTGCTGTGTGCAGGGAAATGCACTATGTCTATTTCTTCTTTGATTTACATTTTTGGGATAGGACTCCATGGACAAAAAGAGTAAGAGGGAAGTAGATGATTTGGCAGACGGAGTTTGTGCAGAGAGAGATTTGTAGAGTGATAAGAGGTATAGGAATGGCTCTGTGAGATGTCACACATGACTGTGGCTCAGAAGGGCCAAGTGTAATAGCATTCTTACCCTAATCCAGAGCTGTGCAGGTATCTAGCTAAAATTTTTTTTCAGACCGCTACATGTTACATATATATATATATATATATATATATATATATATATATATATATATATGTAGAGAGAGAAAGAGAGCAAGAGAAACTGATGTACTCATTTTCTACAATACATGTGATATGACATTCATACAATTGATTGCTAAATCAGGAGAGAAACTGTGCATCAGGAAAAGAGTTGCCCAAAGGAGTAAAATCTCCAAATCATTAGCTATATGTAGCGCCAATGGGACCTAGCGAAAAAGGCTCCAGAAGGAACTCATCCTGGAGACTCTCCACATGGACAGGCACCACAAGTTTCCTAGTCTGGCAACACACACAGGGCAGCTGCTAGTTTCCAGGGCAAGCCTCAGGGCAAAAACCTCTCCCTCTTCAGTGTCTTTACATCTGAAAATAAGAAAAGTGACCAAGGGCCAAGGAGAGCTACAATGGTGTCTATATTGAGCTGTAAGTCAGAATGTGCCAAGTGTTTTGCACAAAATCACCTGTGCCACAGTGATTCTGTTGTTCTCTCTCTCTCCCTCCCACACACATACACACACACAAACACACACTCTCACAGTTACACACACGCACACATCCACAGAGGCACAGGCACAAACGGAGTTATACACTGCACACTGGACAGCTTCTGCAAGGCAGGGCCCTGGGTTGAACCCTGCTTCGCACTTCCTGGAAGCAAGCCCAGCCTTTTAAGGCCAGATCTGAGCTCCCATTGTCGGGCTTCCTTCAGAAGGCCTGTAAACAGGGCAACAGCCATGCTCTGATAGGCCAGAGGCCTAGGCCATGCCCAGAACCCCTGCCAGCAATATCATTGGTGAGTGTGCGAGGAAACGCCCAGGAGTGTCAAGGCCCCTAGTCACACTGCCCAGGAGCACGCTCATTGGGGATCCTCTGGAAGGCCCGCCAACCAGTGAATTCTGCTGGAAAGAGATGAGAATTCAAAAACCTACTACACAGTGTTCATGGATGACAGGTTCAAAGCTGCCTTGTAAAGATTGTAAGGCAGCAGCTCTCATGCACAAAGAACCAGAGAGCCCCAGCCTTCACCATATGCTGTACTACCCGACCTGACAGTAATGTGTGTATGTGAGTCTGTCTGTCTGTCTATCTGTCTTTCTGTCTGTGTGTGCTCAGAGCTCACCTATAGTAGTCTCAGAGCATGGGTGGGAAGGTAGCCAGCCTCACCTGCAACTTATGTACAAAGAACCTAGCTGGTTAGGGAAAGCCAGGAGCCCAGATTCTGGCTAAGCAAGAATGCACATGCAAAGGGACTCTCATGTCTCCCTTTCCTGAGTTCCCGATTCAATCTCATGCCTCACTATCATCCAAACACTGCCAATGGGCGAAGCTGGGGCACCCCTCAGAATTCAGGGGCAGAAGCCAGTCCAGTCACGTTTGGCTGCCTACTCAGCCTCGAGACTCACAGTCCACTTCTCAGGGCAGCAGATTACAAGCCTAGAATGAACACAGAAAGATCTGTGTCTCAACATAGATGGGAACTGTGTTTGACCAAACAATAGTGGATGAACCCGGCCCATCACACCTACTTTTTGGGTCCGGCTAAGGCAATTGCTCCTGTGGCCTCACAATCCCTGATCATGGTTTCCTGGTGTCCACACATCACACTCAGAGAGATTCCCAGAAGTAGGCATCCATGAGTGTCCCATACAAAGTTGCTCTGCTTGCAGGAAGCACAAACTCCCTGGGCCCTTGCTATGGAGAGACAAAAGGAAGATGGATGCCTCCATTGGCTATATTAGGAGCTTCCAGTGGAGATCACAGAACCGCACCTCACCTGAGGGCCTGGCTGCTGCTAATAAAGACAATTGGAAACACCTGTTACCACTAGGGCCCTGAGGACATACTCAGGAATCCCTCCAGGAGCTAGCAGGTTGGCAGACATCCTGACCCTGGGATAGGTGTGCTCCAAGTTGGGAGGGCCTTCGGGCCAGAGGTGAGAATATTCCCTAGATACAAGAACGAACTTTAGGTTTCAAAAGGATTTGAAACCCCAGGTGGCACTTGGAGAAGAGATTTCACAGCCATCAAAACACCCTCTTTCAGAACCCTGGAAGCTTCTGTTTTGCTTGGAAAATCTGGACACTGGTGTGTCCATCAGTACCACAGATCCTTTACATTCGGCCCTATAGAGGGAAAGCACAGAGTGTGTGCCAGGGGGATAGAGTTTCACTGCTCTTGACCTGAGCTCTCATAAGGGCAAGGATGTGGTGCAGGAAGGTGAGGAGGGCTGCATTTAGGCTGAGTGTCAGCCTCAGGGCTGGAGAATTGGAGTCAAGCACAGAGGGCCTGGACAGCTGCAGCTGCAGATGGACATATTCCTGGAACCTGCAGCAGCAACGCTGTCTCCGCAGTTCCCCTCTATACTACACCATGTGCAGGAGACTAAATAATCCAAAGGGCAAAGAAAGGAAAATTTCAACACCAGGAAGACCGAGTTCATGATGTATGCACTGACTTCCAGTAAGGGCCCAGTGAAGAAGGCACGTAGAGACAGTCAGAGAGACAGAATGACAGAGTCAGAAAAGGACTGAAATTCTGGTCCTGTGTTGATCAGTGCCAGAGCACTGAAGACAAACCCTCCATGCCCATGCATACTTCTTACAAGTGGCATTGCTATTTTATGTTTGTGAGGAAAGGTAACACTTAGAACATCTAGGTCTTAGCCACTCTGAGAAGCAACACTTGGCCGGCAGCCCACACTCCAAAACTGCCCCAGCCTCTCCAAATTGCAAGTAGTCTTAGTGATGCTCCAGCCAAGATGCAGGCTGGCATATTGAATCTCTCTGTTCCAGCCTCAGCCTGTCCTGTGTTCAGGGAACTGCACTATGTCTATTTCTTCTTTGATTTACAGTTTTGGTATAGGACTCGGTGGACAAAAAGAGCAAGAGGGAAGTAGATGATTTGGCAGCTGTAGTTGTGCTGAGAGAGATTTGTAGAGTGATAAAAGATATGGCTCTGTGAGATGTTTCACATGACTGTGGCTCAGAATGGCCAGGTGTATCCACTTTACTACCCTAATCCAGAGCTGTGCAGGTCTCAAGCCAAAAAATATTTTCAGACCTCTACATGTTACATATATATAGAGAGACAGAGAGAGAGAGAGAGACACTGATGTAGTCATTTTCTAAAATGGATTCGATATGACATTCAGACAAATGATTGCTAAAACCTGGAGAGATACTGTGCATCAGGAAAAGAATTGTTCAAATGAGTAAAATCTCCAAATCATTAGCAATATGCAGCTCCATCAGTACAGATTGAAAAAGACTTGACAAGGAACTCATCCAGGAGACTCTCCACATGGACAGGCACCACAAGTTTCCTAGTCTGGCAACACACACAGGGCAGCTGCTAGTTCCCAGTGCAAGCCTCAGGACAAAAACCTCTCCCTCTTCAGTGTCTCAGAATTCAAAAACCTCCTACACTGTGTTCATTGATGAAAGGATCAAACCTGGCTTGTAGAGATTGTAAGGCAGCAGCTCTCATGCCCACAGACCCCAGACAGCCCCAGCCTTCACCATATGCTGTACTACCAGACTTGACAGTAACGTGTGTGTGTGTTTGTGTGTGTCTGCTGTCTGTCTGACTTTGTGTGTCTGTGTGTGCTCAGATCTTACCTGTAGTAGTCAGAGCATGGGTGGAAGGTAGCTAGCCTCAGCTGCAACTTATTAAAGAAAACCTAGCTGGTCAGGATAAGCCAGCTAGCCCAGATTCTGGCTAAGCAAGAATGTATATGCAAAGGGACTCTCATGTCTAAATCTCCTGAGTTCCCTATTCAATCCCATGCCTCACTATCTATCATCCAAACACTGCCAACAGGGGAAGCTGGGGAACCCCTCAGAATCAAGGGCATGAGCCTGTGCAGTCACATTTGGCTGCCTACTCAACCTCCAGGCTCTCAGTCCACTGCTCAGGGCAGCAGATTACAAGCACAGAAAGTACCTAGAAAGAGCTGTGTTTCAACATAGATGGGAAGTGTGTTCGACCAAACAATAGTTGATGAACCTGGTCCCTTACACAAACCCTTTGGGTCCAGCTGATGCAATTGCTCCTGTGGCCTCACATCCCTGATCATGGTGTCCTGGTGTCCACACATCACACTCAGAGAGATTCCCAGAAGTAGGCATGCATCAGTGTCCCATACAAAGTTGCTCTGCTTGCAGGAAGCACAAACTCCCTGGGCCCTTGCTATGGACAGACAAAAGAAAGATGGATGCCTCCATTGGCTGAATTCGGAGCTTCCACTGGAGATCACAGCACTGGCCCTCTCCTGAGCGCCTGGCTGCTGCTAATAAAGACAATTGGAAACACCTGTTGCCACTTGGGACCTGAGGACATACTCAGGAATCCCTCCAGGAGCTAGCAGGCTGGCATACCTCCTGACCCCAAGATAGCTGTGCTCCCAGTTGTGAGGGCATTCTGGCCAGAGGTGAGAATATTCCCTAGATACAAGAAAGAACTTCAGGTTTCAAAAGGATTTGTAAACCCCATGAGGCACTTGGAAAAGACATTTCACAGCCATCAAAACACCCTCTTTCAGATCCCTGGAAGCTTCAGTTTTGCGTGGAAAATCTGGACACTGGTGTGGCCATCAGTACCACAGATCCTTTACATTCAGCTTAATAGAGGGAAAGCACAATGTGTGTGCCAGGGGGATAGAGTTTCACTTCTCTTGACCTGGATTTCACATGGAATAAGGACAAGGATGCGGTGCTGGAAATTGAGGAGTGCTGCATTTAGGCTGAGTGTCAGCCTCAGGGCCCTGGAGAATGGGAGTCAAGCACAGAGTGCCTGGACAGCTGCAGATGCAGATGGACATATGCCTGTTACCTGCAGCAGGATCGCTGTCTCCTCAGTTCCCCAATGTACTATGCCATATGCAGGAGACTAAATAATCCAAAGGGCAAATAAAGGAAAATTTCAACACCAGGAAGTCCGAGATCTGCATGACTACCAATAAGGGCCCAGTGAAGAAGGCATGTAGAGACAGTCAGACAGACCGAATGACAGTGATAGAAAAGGACTGAAATTCAGGCACTGTGTTGATCAGTGCCAGAGCACTGAAGAGAAAACCTCCATGCCCATGCATACTTGTTACAAGAGGCATTGTTATTTTATGTTTGTGAGGAAAGGTTACACTTAGAACATCTAGGTCTTAGCCCACTCTGAGAAGCAACACTTGGCCTGCAGCCCACTCTTCCAAACTGCCCTTGCGTCACCAATTTGGAAGTAGTCTTAGTGATGCTCCAGCCAAGATGCAGGCTGGCGTATTGCATCTCCCTGGCCAAGCGTCAGACTGTCCTGTGTGCACGGAACTGCACTATGTCTATTTCTTCTTTGATTTATAGTTTTGGGATGGGACTCGGTGGACAAAAAGAGCAAGAGGGAAGTAGATGATTTGGCAGCTGTAGTTTGTGCTGAGAGAGATTTGTAGAGTGATAAGAGGTATACGAATGGCTCTGTGAGATGTCTCTCATGACTGTGGCTCAGAAGGGCCAGGTGTATCCACATTACTACCCTAATCCAGAGCTCTGCAGGTCTCTAGTTAAAAAATATTTTCAGATCTCTACATGTTACATACATATATATATATATATATATATATATATATATATATATATATATATATAGAGAGAGAGAGAGAGAGAGAGAGCGAGACACTGATGTAGTCATTTTCTACAATGGATTTGATATGACATTCAGACAATTGATTGCTAAAACTTGGAGAGAAACTGTGCAGCAGGAAAAGAATTGTCCAAAGGAGTAAAATCTCAAAATCATTAGGTATATGCAGCTCCAATGGGACAGAGGGAAAAAGGTTTGAGAAGGAACTCATCAAGGAGACTCTCCACATGGACAGGCACCACAAGTTTCCTAGTCTGGCAACAGACACAGTGCATCTGGTAGTTCCCAGTGCAAGCCTCAGGGCAAAAACCTCTCCCTCTTCAGTGTTTTTACATCTGAAAAGAAGAAAAGTGACCAAGGGCCAAAAGAGGTACTATGGTGTCAATATTGAGCTGTAAATCAGAATGTACCAAGTGTTTTGCAAAAAATCACTTTATTATAATCTCTGAGTGATACTGGCATGGAAATGAGGAGACAGAATATGGCTTCTGTCAGAAGGACTTTCAAACTGAGGCTCCAGTAGCCTAGGTGAAATCGCCAACACAACAAGCCAGAGCTCAGCAGTGCTCTGGTAACTCTCTTTGTATATCTAGGCCTGTCAGTAAAAAACGTATATAAGTAAAATACTAATGATTGAAGACAGAGTGTGTGAGAGCATATGAGAGTTAGAGACAGAGAAGGCAAGAAGAGAAATAGATGAGTTGGAAAGAGACCAGAATTCAAAAACCTCCTACAGTGTGTTCATTGATGACAGGTTCAAACGTGGCTTGTAGAGATTGTAAGGCAGCAGCTCTCATGCCCACAGACCCCAGACAGCCCCAGCCTTCACCATATGCTGTACTACCACACCTGACAGTAATGTGTGTGTGTGTGTGTGTGTCTGTCTGTCTGTGTGTGTCTGTGTGTGCTCAGAATTCACCTATAGTAGTCTAAGAGCATGGGTGGAAAGGTAGCCAGCTTCACCTGCAACTTATGTACAGAGTACCTAGCTGGTTAGGGAAATCCAGCTAGCCAAGATTCTGGCTAAGCAAGAATGCATATGCAAAGGGACTCTCATGTCTTGCTCTCCTGAGTTCCCGATTCAATCTCATGCCACACTATCATCCAAACACTGCCAACGGGGGAAGCTGGGGCACCCTCAGAATTCAGGGGCATGAACCTGTCCAGTCACGTTTGGCTGCATACTCAGCCTCCAGGCTCCAAGTCCACTTCTCAGTGGACAGTAGATTACAAGCCCAGAAAGAACCCAGAAAGAGCAGTGTCTCAACATAGATGGGAACTGTTTTTGACCAAACAATAGTGGATGAACCCGGCCCCTTACACCTCCCCTTTGGCTCCTGCTAAGGCAATTGCTCCTGTGGCCTCACAATCCCTGATCACGGTGTCCTGGTGTCCACACATCACACTCAGAGAGATTCCCAGAAGTAGGCATGCATGAGTGCCCCATACAAAGTCTCTCTGCTTGCAGGAAGCACAAACTCCCTGGGCCCTTGCTATGGACAGACAAAAGGAAGATGGATGCCTCCATTGGCTGAATTAGGAGTTTCCAGTGGAGATCACAGCCCTACCCCTCTCCTGAGCGCCTGGCTGCTGCTAATAAAGACAATTGGAAACACCTGTTGCCACTTGGGACCTGAGGACATACTCAGGAATCCCTCCAGGAGCTAGCAGGCTGGCATACCTCCTGACCCCAAGATAGCTGTGCTCCCAGTTGTGAGGGCATTCTGGCCAGAGGTGAGAATATTCCCTAGATACAAGAAAGAACTTCAGGCTTCAAAAGGATTTGTAAACCCCATGGGGCACTTGGAAATGACATTTCACAGCCATCAAATCACCCTCTTTCAGATCCCTGGAAGCTTCAGTTTTGCGTGGAAAATCTGGACACTGGTGTGGCCATCAGTACCACAGATCCTTTACATTCGGCTTAATAGAGGGAAAGCACAATGTGTGTGCCAGGGGTATAGAGTTTCACTTCTCTTGACCTGGATTCACATGGAATAAGGACAAGGATGCGGTGCTGGAAATTGAGGAGTGCTGCATTTAGGCTGAGTGTCAGCCTCAGGGCCCTGGAGAATGGGAGTCAAGCACAGAGTGCCTGGACAGCTGCAGATGCAGATGGACATATGCCTGTTACCTGCAGCAGGATCGCTGTCTCCTCAGTTCCCCAATGTACTATGCCATATGCAGGAGACTAAATAATCCAAAGGGCAAATAAAGGAAAATTTCAACACCAGGAAGTCCGAGATCTGCATGACTACCAATAAGGGCCCAGTGAAGAAGGCATGTAGAGACAGTCAGACAGACCGAATGACAGTGATAGAAAAGGACTGAAATTCAGGCACTGTGTTGATCAGTGCCAGAGCACTGAAGAGAAAACCTCCATGCCCATGCATACTTGTTACAAGAGGCATTGTTATTTTATGTTTGTGAGGAAAGGTTACACTTAGAACATCTAGGTCTTAGCCCACTCTGAGAAGCAACACTTGGCCTGCAGCCCACTCTTCCAAACTGCCCTTGCGTCACCAATTTGGAAGTAGTCTTAGTGATGCTCCAGCCAAGATGCAGGCTGGCGTATTGCATCTCCCTGGCCAAGCGTCAGACTGTCCTGTGTGCACGGAACTGCACTATGTCTATTTCTTCTTTGATTTATAGTTTTGGGATGGGACTCGGTGGACAAAAAGAGCAAGAGGGAAGTAGATGATTTGGCAGCTGTAGTTTGTGCTGAGAGAGATTTGTAGAGTGATAAGAGGTATACGAATGGCTCTGTGAGATGTCTCTCATGACTGTGGCTCAGAAGGGCCAGGTGTATCCACATTACTACCCTAATCCAGAGCTCTGCAGGTCTCTAGCTAAAAAATATTTTCAGATCTCTACATGTTACATACATATATATATATATATAGAGAGAGAGACAGAGAGAGAGAGAGAGCGAGACACTGATGTAGTCATTTTCTACAATGGATTTGATATGACATTCAGACAATTGATTGCTAAAACTTGGAGAGAAACTGTGCAGCAGGAAAAGAATTGTCCAAAGGAGTAAAATCTCAAAATCATTAGGTATATGCAGCTCCAATGGGACAGAGGGAAAAAGGCTTGAGAAGGAACTCATCAAGGAGACTCTCCACATGGACAGGCACCACAAGTTTCCTAGTCTGGCAACAGACACAGTGCATCTGGTAGTTCCCAGTGCAAGCCTCAGGGCAAAAACCTCTCCCTCTTCAGTGTTTTTACATCTGAAAAGAAGAAAAGTGACCAAGGGCCAAAAGAGGTACTATGGTGTCAATATTGAGCTGTAAATCAGAATGTACCAAGTGTTTTGCAAAAAATCACTTTATTATAATCTCTGAGTGATACTGGCATGGAAATGAGGAGACAGAATATGGCTTCTGTCAGAAGGACTTTCAAACTGAGGCTCCAGTAGCCTAGGTGAAATCGCCAACACAACAAGCCAGAGCTCAGCAGTGCTCTGGTAACTCTCTTTGTGTATCTAGGCCTGTCAGTAAAAAAAGTATATAAGTAAAATATTAATGATTGAAGACAGAGTGTGTGAGAGCATATGAGAGTTAGAGACAGAGAAGGCAAGAAGAGAAAAAATGAGTTGGAAAGAGACCAGAATTCAAAAACCTCCTACAGTGTGTTCATTGATGACAGGTTCAAACGTGGCTTGTAGAGATTGTAAGGCAGCAGCTCTCATGCCCACAGACCCCAGACAGCCCCAGCCTTCACCATATGCTGTACTACCACACCTGACAGTAATGTGTGTGTGTGTGTGTGTGTGTGTGTGTGTGTGTGTGTGTGTGTGTGTGTGTGTGTGTTTCTGTGTGTGCTCAGAATTCACCTATAGTAGTTTAAGGGCATGGGTGGAAAGGTAGCCAGCTTCACCTGCAACTTATGTACAGAGTACCTAGCTGGTTAGGGAAATCCAGCTAGCCAAGATTCTGGCTAAGCAAGAATGCATATGCAAAGGGACTCTCATGTCTTGCTCTCCTGAGTTCCCGATTCAATCTCATGTCACACTATAATCCAAACACTGCCAACGGGGGAAGCTGGGGCACCCTCAGAATTCAGGGGCATGAACCTGTCCAGTCACGTTTGGCTGCATACTCAGCCTCCAGGCTCCCAGTCCACTTCTCAGTGGACAGTAGATTACAAGCCCAGAAAGAACCCAGAAAGAGCAGTGTCTCAACATAGATGGGAACTGTTTTTGACCAAACAATAGTGGATGAACCCGGCCCCTTACACATCCCCTTTGGCTCCTGCTAAGGCAATTGCTCCTGTGGCCTCACAATCCCTGATCACGGTGTCCTGGTGTCCACACATCACACTCAGAGAGATTCCCAGAAGTAGGCATGCATGAGTGTCCCATAAAAAGTCTCTCTGCTTGCAGGAAGCACAAACTCCCTGTGCCCTTGCTATGGAGAGACAAAAGGAAGATGGATGCCTCCATTGGCTGAATTAGGAGTTTCCAGTGGAGATCACAGCCCTACCCCTCTCCTGAGCGCCTGGCTGCTGCTAATAAAGACAATTGGAAACACCTGTTGCCACTTGGGACCTGAGGACATACTCAGGAATCCCTCCAGGGGCTAGCAGGCTGGCATACCTCCTGACCCCAAGATAGCTGTGCTCCCAGTTGTGAGGGCATTCTGGCCAGAGGTGAGAATATTCCCTAGATACAAGAAAGAACTTTAGGTTTCAAAAGGATTTGAAACCCCATGAGGCACTTGGAAAAGACATTCACAGACATCATAAAACCCTCTTTCTGAACCCTGGAGGCTTCCTTTTTGCGTGGAAAATCTGGAGACTGGTGTGGCGATCAGTACCACATATCCTTTATATTCAGCCCAATAGAGCTAAAGCACAATGTGTGTGCCAGGGGAATAGAGTTTCACTTCTCTTGACCTGGGCTCTCATGGAATAAGGACAAGGATGTGGTGCAGGAAATTGAGGAGGGCTGCATTTAGGCTGAGTGTCAGCCTCAGGGCCCTGGAGAATGGGAGTCAAGCACAGAGGCCTGGACAGCTGCAGCTGGAGATGGACATATGCCTGTTAACTGCAGCAGGATCGCTGTCTCCTCAGTTCCCCAATGTACTACGCCATATGCAGGAGACTGAATAATCCAAAGGGCAAAGAAAGGAAAATTTCAACACCAGGAAGTCCTAGTTCACAATGCATGCACTGACTTCCATAGGGGCCCAGTGAAGAAGGCACGTAGAGACAGTCAGAGAGACAGGATGACAGAGACAGAAAAGGACTGAAATTATGGCCATGTGTTCATCAGTGCCAGAGCACTAAAGACAAACCCTCCATGCCCATGCATACTTCTAACAAGTGGCATTGTTATTTTATGTTTGTGAGGAAAGGTTACACTTAGAACCTCTATATCTTAGCCCACTCTGAGAAGCATCACTTGGCCTGCAGCCCACTCTCCAAAACTGCCCTCGCCTCTCCAATTTGGAAGTAGTCTTAGTGATGCTCCAGCCAAGATGCAGGCTGGCGTATTGCATCTCCCTGGTCCAGCCTCAACTGTCCTGTGTACAGGGAACTGCACTATTTCTATTTCTTCTTTGATTTATAGTTTTGGGATAGTAGTCGGTGGACAAAAAGAGCAAGAGGGAAATAGATGATTTGGCAGTGGTAGTTTGTGCTGAGAGAGATTTGTAGTGATAAGAGGCATACGAATGGCTCTGTTAGATGTCTCTCATGACTGTGGCTCAGAAGGGCCAGGTGTATCCTCATTACTAATATAATCCACAGCTGTGAAGGTATCTAGCTAAAAAATATTTTCAGATCTCTACATGTTACATATATATATATATGTGTGTGTTTGAGTGTGTGTGTGTGTGTGTGTGTTTGTATAGAGAGAGAGAGAGAGAGACTGATGTAGTCGTTTTCTACAATGGATTCGATATGACATTCAGAAAATTGATTGCTAAAACCTGGATAGAAACTGTGCATCAGGAAAATAATTGTCCAAAGGAGTAAAATCTCAAAATCCTTAGCTATATGCAGCTCCAACGGGACAGAGCGAAAAAGTCTTGAGAAGGAGCTCATCAAGGAGACTCTCCACATGGACAGGCACCACAAGTTTCCTAGTCTGGCAACAGACACAGTGCATCTGGTAGTTCCCAGTGCAAGCCTCAGGGCAAAAACCTCTCCCTCTTCAGTTTTTTTACATCTGAAAAGAAGAAAAGTGACCAAGGGCCAAAGAGAGCTACAATGGTGTCAATATTGATCTGTAAATCAGAATGTACCAAGTGTTTTGCAAAAAAAATCACTTTATTATAAACTGTGAGTGATACTGTCATGGAAATGAGGAGACAGAATATGGCTTGTGTCAGAAAGTCTTACAAACTGAGGCTCCAGTAGCCTAGGTGAAATCGCCAACACAACAAGCCAGAGCTCAGCAGTGCTCTGGTAAATCTCTTTGTATATCTGGGCCTGTCAGTAAAATAATTATATAAGTAAAATATTAATGATTGAAGACAGAGTGTGTGAGAGCATGTGAGAGTTAGAGACAGAGAAGGTGAGAAGAGAAATAGATGAGTTGGAAAGAGACCAGAAATCAAAAACCTCCTACACTGTGTTCATTGATGACAGGTTCAAACCTGGCTTGTAGAGATTGTTAGGCAGCAGCTCTCATGCCCACAGACCCAGACAGCCCCAGCCTTCACCATATGCTGTACTACCAGACCTGACAGTAATGTGTGTGTGTGTGTCTGTCTTTGTGTGTCTGTGTGTGGTCAGTACTCAACTATAGTAGTCTCAGAGCATGGGTGGCAAGGTAGCCAGCCTCACCTGCCACTTATGTACAGAGAACCTAGGTGCTCAGGGCAAGCCAGAAAAGGAATGAAATTCTGGCCCTGTGTGAACAGTGCCAGAGCACTGAAGACAAACGCTCCATGTTCATGCAAACTTCTTACAGGTGACATTTCTATTTTATGTTTGTGAGGAAAGTAACACTTAGAACATCTAGATCTTAGCCCATTCTGAGACGCAACACTTGGCCTGCAGCCCACTCTCCCAAACTGCCCTTGCCTCTCCAAATTAGAAGTAGTCTTAGTGATGCTCCAGCTAAGATGTAGGCTGATGTATTGCATCTCCTTGGTCCAGCCTCAGCCTGTCCTGTGTGCCGGGAACTGCACTATGTCTATTTCTTCTTTGATTTATAGTTTTGGGATAGGACTTGCTGGACAAAATGAGCAAGAGGGAGGTAGATGATTTGGCAGCTGTAGTTTGTGCTGAGAGAGATTTTTAGAGTGATAAGAGGTATACGAATGGCTCTGTGAGATGTATCTCATGACTGTGGCTCAGAAGGGCCAGGGGTTTCCGCATTACTACCCTAATCCAGAGTTGCACAGGTCTCTAGCTAAAAAATATTTTCAGACCTCTACATGTTACATTTATATATAGAGAGAGCGAGATACTGATGTAGTCATTTTCTACAATGGATTCGATATGACATTCAAACAATTGCTAAAACCTGGAGGGAAACTGTGCATCAGGAAAAGAATTGTCCAAAGGAGTAAAATCTCCAAATCATTAGCTATATGCAGCTCCAACGGGACTGAGCAAAAAAGTCTCGAGTAGGAACTCATCCAGGAGACACTCCACATGGACAGGCTCACAAGTTTCCTAGTCTGGCAACACACACAGGGCAGCTGCTAGTTTCCAGTGCAAGCCTCAGGGCAAAAACCTCTCCCTCTTCAGTGTCTTCACATCTGAAAAGAAGAAAAGTGGCCAATGGCCAAGGAGAGCTATAATGCTGTCATATTGAGCTGTAAATCAGAATGTGCCAAGTGCTTTGCACAAAATCACCTGTGCCACAGTGATTCTGTTGTTTTCTCTCTCTCTCCCTCCCTCCCTCACACACATACACAAACACACACTCTCACAGTCACACACACGCACACATCCACAGAGGCACAGGCACCAACGGAGATATACACATGCGCACTGGACAGCTTCTGCAAGCCAGGGCCCTGGGCTGAACCCTGCTTCGCACTTCCTGGAAGAATCCCAGCCTTTTAAGGCCAGCTCTGAGCTCCCATTGGTGGGCTTCCTTCAGAAGGCCCTCACACAGGGCGCCAGCCAGGCTATGATAGGCCAGAGGCCTAGGTCATGCCCAGAACCCCTGCCAGCAATCTCATTGGCCAGTGTGCTTGGACACCCCTTGGAGGGTCAGGGCCTCTAGTCAGTGATAGGCCAGCAGCCTTGAATACCATGAGTGAAGACAGAGTGTGTGAGAGCATGTGTAAGTTAGGGACAGAGAAGGCAAGAAGAGAAATAGATGAGTTGGAAAGAGACCAGAATTCAAAAACCTCCTACACTGTGTTCATTGATGACAGGTTCAAACGTGGCTTGTAGAGATTGTAAGGCAATCTCTTTTTGAACCCTAAGACAGCAGGAACCTCACATCTTCACTATAGAGCCCCTACTTCCCCCAGTCCTGGAACCCTTGGATAGGGCCCACTTTCCCGTATGCATCTCCCAATCCAAACCAAATAACATTGCATCTGCCGATCACAACCTAACCAAAGCAACGATTGCTACCTCAACATGCTTCACCTCAGAATGTATCCAGAGACTTCACGTGTGGAATGACAACCCTTCAACTTCATTACTCGGGTGAGACCTTTCCTTTAATAGTACACTCTAATTTCATCTCAGGTAGTTCACTTTCTAACAAAGTCCCATAACCTAGATATACACCAGTTTCTGTGAGAGAGAGCTTA
Source organism: Erinaceus europaeus (assembly GCF_950295315.1). Classification (NCBI taxonomy): domain Eukaryota; kingdom Metazoa; phylum Chordata; class Mammalia; order Eulipotyphla; family Erinaceidae; genus Erinaceus; species Erinaceus europaeus. Next base: position 471,745 of record NW_026647131.1, on the reverse strand, counting down.
TGTGCACACGTATCCATAAACTACTGCAAAATATATACCTTAAAGCAGGACTACACTAGAGTTTGCAGTGAGTACCTCCCTAACACTTCCTCTCCACTATTCCAAGCTTGGGATCCATGATTGCTCAACAAATTGTTTGGCTTCATATGTTAACTCTGTTTTCAATCACCAGGTTCCAGATGCCACCAGGATGCTGGCTAGGCTTCCCTGGATTGAAGACCCCACCAATGTGTCCTGGAGCTCAGCTTCCCCAGAGTCACACCCTACTAGGGAAAGAGAGAGGCAGACTGGGGGTATGGACCGACCAGTCAACGCCCATGTTCAGCGGGGAAGCAATTACAGAAGCCAGATCTTCTATCTTCTGCATCCCTCAACGACCCTGGGTCCATGCTCCCAGAGGGATAGAGAATGGGAAAGCTATCAGGGGAGGGGGTGGGTTATGGGGATTGGGTGTTGGGAATTGTGTGGAATTGTACCCCTCCTACCTTATGCTTTTGTTCACTAATCCTTTCTTAAATAAAAAATTTAAAAAAATAAAAAATATATATTTAAAAATAAAAGAAATTAAAACATGAAAAAAAAAGAAAAAAAGAAAATCAAAAACTACAGGAAGACCTGATTACAGCAGAAATATAGAAAATGTCTGCTGAGAAACAGAGGGCTGCTTCGAAAATTCCCTGACACTTCAGGGTCCAGGCAAATTAAGAATTCCTGAGAATGAAAAGAAAGGCATACGTATTGAAGCTTACACTAGAAAATGGAGGCATGTTCTGTTCTATGATAATTACAATAAGGATACTGATAGAAAGTCTATTGGAAATTTTCCTGGAAGGTTTATAATTTATAATTGTAGTGAATCCTGCTCCAACTATGTGACCAATTATTTATGAATAAGGAGGATGTTATAAATGTGATAATTCTGCCTTAAGATCAAATAAAAAGATCAACAATTCTAAAAATGACTGATATATATATATGTACATATATGTATGTGTATCTTTATTATTAACTCTGAGGGATACTGGCATGTCTATGAGGAGACAGTGTATGGCTTGTGCCAGAGAGACTTACAAAGCTGAGGCTCCAGAAATCTAGGTGTAATCGCCAACAAAACAAGCCAGAGCTCAGCAGTGCCCTGGTGACTCTCTGTATATCAGGGCCTGTCAGTAAAATAAGTATATAAGTAAAATATTAATGAGTGCAGACAGAGTGAGTGAGAGCCTGTGAGATTCAGAGACAGAGAAGGCAAGAAGAGAAATAGAAGAGTGGGAAAGAGACCAGAAGTCAAAAACCTCCCACAGTGTTCAAACATTACAGGTTCAAACCGGGGTTGTAGAGATTGTAAGGCAGCAGTCTCAAGTCGACAGACCCCAGACCACCCCAGCCTTCACCATATGTTTGTAGTATTTATGACACAAAATGTATTGTGAGTGTAAACTTCCCTTCAATTATAAGAGAAAAATCTATCAAGCAGAATAAATGACCCGTCATGTAATATAGGACTAAATAAATAAATAAATAAATGAGGATGATCTAGGAGGATTTGAAAAAAATGAAAAATAAAGACAAAAAGCACAAGAAGGCCTTATTACAGCATAAAATGGAAACCTTCTGCTGAAACAGAGGCCTGCTTCAAAAATTCCGAGACACGTCAGAGTCCAGGGAAATTAAGATTTCAGGAGAATGAAAAGAAACTCGTATGTACTGAAGCTTACACTAGAGAAAGGAGGCAAGTTCTGTACTATGATACTTACAATAAGGATGCTGATAGAAATCCTATTTGAAATGCTACTGGAAGGTTCTACTATTTATAATTGTATTGAATCCTGCTCCAACTAGGTGGACAATTACTAATGAAAAAAGGAAGCTGTTATAAAAGTGTTAATTCTGATAAATATCAATTACATAGTTCGACAATTCTATAAATGCGATATATATATGGATGTATATGTCTGAGATATACTGCCATGGAAATGAGGAGACAGAATATGGCTTGTGTCAGAGAGACTTACAAAGCTGTGGCTCCAGTAGCCTAGGTGATATCACCAACAAAACAAGCCAGAGCACAGCAGTGCTCTGGTAACTCTCTTTGTATATCTGGGCCTGTCAGTAAAATAAGTATATAAGTAAAATATCAATGAGTGAAGACAGAGTGTGTGAGAGAATGTGAGAGTTAGAGAAGAGAAGGCAAGAAGAGAAATAGATGAGTTGGAAAGAGACGAGAAGTCAAAAACCTCCTACACTGTGTTCATTGATGACAGGTTGTAGAGATTGTAAGGCAGCAGCTCTCTTCCCCACAGACCCTAGACAGCCTCAGCCTTCACCATATGCTGTACTACCAGACCTGAGAGTAATGTGTGTGTGTGTGTCTGTCTGTCTGTGTCTGTGTGTGCTCAGAGCTCACCTATAGTAGTCTCAGAGTATGGGTGGCAAGGTAGCCAGCCTCACCTTCAAATTATGTACAGAGAACCTAGCTGGTCAGGGCAAGCCAGCTATACCAGATTCTGGCTAAGCAAGAATCCATATGCAAAGGGACTCTCATGTCTCCCTCTCCTGACTTCCCTATTCAATCTCATGACTCACTATCATCCAAACACTGCCAATGGGGTAAGCTGGGGCACCCCTCAGAATTCAGGGGCAGGATCCTGTCCAGTCACGTTTGGTTGACTACTCAGCCTCCAGACTCTCAGTCCACTGCTCAGGGCAGCAGATTACAAGCCCAGAAAGACCACAGAAAGAGCTGTGTTTCAACATTGATGGGAACTGTGTTTGACCAAACAATAGTGGATGAACCCAACCCCTCACACCTACCCTTTGGGTCCGGCTAAGGCAATTGCTCCTGTGGCCTCACAATCTCTGATCATGGTGTCCTGGTGTCCACACATCACAATCAGAGAGACTCCCAGAAGTAGACATGCATGAGTGTCCCATACAACGTATCTCTGCTTGCAGGAAGCACAAACTCCCTGGGCCCTTGCTATGGAGAGACAAAAGGAAGATTGATGCCTCCATTGGCTAAATTAGGAGATTCCAGTGGAGAGCACAGCCCCTCCCCTCACCTGAGGGCCTGGCTGCTGCAAATAAAGACAATTGGAAACACCTGTTACCACTTGGGGCCTGAGGACATACTCAGGAATCCCTCCAGGAGCTAGCAGTCTGACAGACCTCCTGAGCCCAGCATAGCTGTGCTCCTAGTTGGGAGGGCCATCTGGCCAGAGGTGAGAATATTCCCTAGATACAAGAAAGAACTTCAGGTTTCAAAAGGATTTGAAACCCCAGGAGGCACTTGGAAAAGACATTTCACAGCCATCAAAACACCCTCTTTCTGAACCCTGGAAGCTTCCGTTTTGCGTGGAAAATCTGGACACTGGTGTGGCCATCAGTACCACAGATCCTTTACATTCAGCCCAATAGAGGGAAAGCACAACGTGTGTGCCAGTGTGGTAGAGTTTCACTTCTCTTGACCTGGGCTCTCATGGAATAAGGACCAGGATGCAGTGCAGGAAATTGAGGAGGGGTGCATTTAGGCTGAGTGTTAGCCACAGGGCACTGGATAATGGGAGTCAAGCACAGAGGGCCTGGACAGCTGCAGCTCGAGATGGACATATGCCTATTACCTGCAGCAGGAACGCTGTCTCCTCAGTTCCCCTATGTACTAAGCCATATGCACAAGACTAAATAATCCTAAGGGCAAAGAAAGGAAAATTTCAACAACAGGAAGACCGAGTTCACGATGCATGGACTGACTTCCACGAAGGGTTCAGGGAAGAAGGTACGTATAGACAGTCAGAGAGACAGAATGATAGTGACAGAAAAGTACAGAAATTCTGGCCCTGTGTTGATCAATGCCAGAGCACTGAAGATAAACCCTCCATGCCCATGCATACTTCTTACAAGTGGCATTGTTATTTTATGTTTGTGAAGAAAGGTTACACTTAGAACATCTAAGTCTTAGCCCACTCTGAGAAGCAACACTAGGCCTGCAGCCCACTCTCCAAAACTGCCCTTGCCTCTCCAAATTGGAAGTGGTTTTAGTGATGCTCCAGCCAAGATGCAGGCTGGCGTATTGCATCTCCCTGGTCCAGCCTCAGCCTGTCCTGTGTGCAGCGAACTGCACTATGTCTATTTCTTCTTTGATTTACAGTTTTATAATAGGACTCGGTGGACAGAAAGAGCAAGAGGGAAGTAGATGATTTGGCAGCTGTAGTTTGTGCTGAGAGAGATTTGTAGAGTGACAAGAGGTAAACGAATGGTTCTGTGAAATGTCTCTCATGACTGTGACTCAGAAGGGCCAGGTGTATCCTCATTGCTACCCTAATGCAGAGCTGTGCATGTCTCTAGCTAAAATATATTTCCTGACCTCTACATGTTATATATATATATATATATATATATATATATATATATATATATATATATATAGAGAGAGAGAGAGAGAGAGAGAGAGAGAGAGGGAGAGAGAGAGAGAGAGAAAGAGAGAGAGAGAGAGAGAGAGCAAGACACTGGTGTAGTCATTTTCTACAACGGATGCAGTATGATATTCAGACAATTGAATTCTAAAACATGGAGAGAGAATGTGCATCAGGAAAAGAATTTTCCAAAGGAGTAAAATCTCCAAATCATTAGCTATATGTAGCTCCAACGGGACCTAGCAAAAAATGCTCTGGAAGGAACTCATCCAGGAGACTCTCCACATGGACAGACACCACAAGTTTCCTAGTCTGACAACACACACAGGGAAGCTGCTAGTTCCTTGTGCAAGCCTCAGGGCAAAAACCTCTCCCTCTTCAGTGTCTTATCATCTGAAAAGAAAAAAGTGACCAAGGGTCAAGGAGAGCTACAATGGTGTCAATACTAAGTGGTAAATCAGAATGTGCCAAGTTTTTTGCACAAAATCACCTGTGCCACAGTGATTCTGTTGTTCTCTCTCCCTCCCCCCCCACACACACACAAACACACACAAACACACACAAACACACACTCTCACAGTTACACACACATGCAAATATCCACAGAGGCACAGGCACAAAAGGAGTTATCCACATACGCACTGGACAGCTTCTGCAAGGCAGGGCCCTGAGCTGAACCCTGCTTCGAACTTACTGGAAGCATGCCCAGCCTTTTAAGGACAGCTCTGAGCTCCCATTGGCGGGCTTCCTTCAGAAGGCTGCTCTCTGAGTCCCGCACTTGCAACTTCTCCTCTGTTCTCATTTGCCAGCTCTTGGTTCACGCCCCTGAGGGTGATTTTCCTCTTCTCTAATTGGCCAGCTATCTCTATGAATACACACTGGACCCTCCCCTCAGGCTCATTGGGCACCAGCTCCTAGAACCGCACCCTGGGACTGTCTGCCGTCCTCTGAAGGCCCTGTTTCTGCCAACACGACCCACACAGCTCCTGTCTGGACCTGTCCTTAGGACACTGCCTGCTTGTGCTAGGCTGGCCATGATCTTCAGGCACACCCAGAAACACTGTCTCCACTCTCATAGCCCAGTGCCTCAGGGCACTTAACCCATGGAGCCTTAGTCCTGGACTGGTGCTGCCCTCTTGTGGACACCCAGTAGAATGCAGCTGAGCACAGGGATTCACAAGCACACAGTAGAGTCATCCCGGACAAAGAGAGAAACCCCTTCCACTTGCACAGCCAAACAGGGGATCCCCCCACCACACAGGAAAGAACAGATGTCTAGGGCACTCTATGTCAATTTCAACCTTGCTGTCCATGGGCCACAAATCCCAGAGTTCTCCTCATTCCACAGAATCACTACACTCAACTATGGGCTTTGCTGCCACCTTGTGGAAACACAGCAGAATGCAGCTGAGCTCCCCCATGCCACTCCACTTTGAGTCTACACAGAAAATTACACACCGGATGGGAATAGTAAAGGAAAGAACCCATCTGAGGACCACCTGGGAGAATGCACAACAGTGTCCAGAATATCCAATGTGCCATTCATATTTGAAAAACCACTTGTGCAGTGGAAACTTCCTTTATTATAGCACAACCCAGTTCCTAAGACACTGCGTCAGGAATAAAGAAACAACAGCGGTAATCATAACTGAAACACACTTACGTACACACACACACACACACACACACACACCCTCCCACAGAGAAGCACACACTTTTCCGTGAAATAACGTGGATGGGGTTGCTGTTTTGCACTCAATAGGTCAAATTTTCATGGGTGGAGGGGAGGTGTTAAGTTACTGGCATATGAAGGTGAGAAGTACCTAGAGCAGATCGATAGTTACATGGACAACGAAGGAAGCTTGGGTTGGAGCTGCAGCTGGAGATGGACATATGCCTGTTACCTCAGCAGGAATGCTGTCTCCTCAGTTCCCCTCTGTAGTACGCCATATGCACGAAACTAAGCAATCCAAAGGGCAAAGAAAGGAAAATTTCAACACCAGAAACACCGAGTTCACGATGCATGCACTGACTTCCACGAAGGGACCAGGGGAGAAGGCACGTAGAGACAGTCAGATAGACAGAATGACAGTGAATGAAAGGGACAGAAATTCTGGCCCTGTGTTGATCAGTGCCAGAACACTGAAGACAAAGCCTCCATGCCCACTCTCCAAAACTGCCCTTGGCTCTCCAAATTGGAAGTAGTTTTAGTGGTGCTCCAGCCAAGATGCAGGCTGGCGTATTTCATTTCTCTGGTCCAGCCTCAACCTGTCCTGTGTGCAGCGAACTGCACTATGTTTATTTCTTCATTGACTTACAGTTTTGGGATAGGACTCGGTGGAGAAAAAGAGCAAGAGGGAAGTAGATCATATGGCAGCAGTAGTTTGTGCTGAGAGAGATTTGTAGACTGATAAGACATATAGGAATGGCTCTGTGAGGTGTCTCTCATGACTGTGGCTCAAAAGGGCCAGGTGTATCCACATTACTACCTGAATCCAGAGCTGTGCAGGTCTCTAGCAAAAATATATTTTCAGACCTCTACATGTTATATATATATATATATATATATATATATATATATATATATATATATATATTAGAGAGAGAGAGAGAGAAAGAAAGACACTGGTGTAGTCATTTTCTACAATGGATGCGATATGACATTCAGACAATAGATTGCTAAAACCTGAAGAGAAACTGTGCATCAGGAAAAGAATTGTCCAAAGGAGTAAAATCTCCAAATCATTAGCTATATGCAGATCAAACGGCACCTAGCGAAAAAGGCCCAAGAAGGAACTCATCCAGGAGACTCTCCACATGGAAAGGCACCACAAGTTTCCTAGTCTGGCAACACACACAGGGCAGCTGCTACTTCCCAGAGCAAGCCTCATGGCAAAAACCTCTCCGATTTCAGTGTGTTTATATCTGAAAATAATAAAAGTGACCTAGGGCCAAGGAGAGCTACAATGGTGTCAATATTGAGCTGTAAATCAGAATGTGCCAAGTGTTTTGCACAAAATCACCTGTACCACAGTGATTCTGTTGTTCTCTCTCTCTCTCCCTCCCTCACACACACACACACACACACACACACACACAAACACACTCTCACTGTTACACACACGCACATATCCACAGAGGCACAGGCACAAACGGAGTTATACACATGCACACTGGACAGCTTCTGCAAGGCAGGGCCCTGGGCTGAACCCTGCTTCGCACATCCTGGAAGCAGGCCCAGCCTTTTAAGGCCAGCTTTGAGCTCCCATTATCGGGCTTATTTCAGAAGGCCCGCAGACAGGGCACCAGCCATGCTCTGATATGCCAGAGGCCTAGGCCACGCCCAGAACTCCTGCCAGCGATATCATTGGCCAGTGTACTAAGACACGCCCAGGAGTGTCAAGGCCCCTAGTCAGTGATAGGCCAGCAACCTTGACCACCGCCCACACGGCCCTACAGCAAGCACATTGGGCAGCCTCTGGAAAGCCCGCCCACCAGCCACTTCTTCTGGAAAGAGATGAGAAGTCAAAAACCTCCTACACTGTGTTCATTGATGACAGGTTCAAACCTGGCTTGTAGAGATTGTAAGGCAGCAGCTCTCATGCCCACAGACCCCAGACAGCCCCAGACTTCACCATATGCTGTACTACCAGACCTGAAAGTAATGTGTGTGTGCTGTCTGTTTGTCTGTCTTTCTGTTTCTGTGTGTGCTCAGATCTCACCTATAGTAGTCTCAGAGCATGGGTGGGAAAGTAGCCAGCCTCAACTGCAACTTATGTACCGAGAACCTAGCTGGTCAGGGCAAGCCAGCTAGCCCAGATTCTGGCTAAGCAAGAATGGACATGCAAAGCGACTCTCATGTCTCCCTCTCCTGAGTTCCCAATTCAATCCCTTGCCTCACTATCATCCAAACACTGTCAATGGAGGAAGCTGGGGCACCCCTCAGAATTCAGGGGCAGGAGGCTGTCCAGTCACGTTTGGATGCAGCTGGAGATGGACATATGCCTGTTACCTGCAGCAGGAACGCTGTCTCCTCAGTTCCCCTCTGTTCTATGCCATATGCATGAGAGTAAGTAACCCAAAGGGCAAAGAAAGGAAAATTTCAACACCAGGAAGACGGTGTTCATGATGCATGCACTGACTTCCACGAAGGCTCCAGGGAAGAAGGCATGTAGAGACAGTCAGAGAGACAGAATGACAGTGACTGAAAAGGACAAATACTGGCCCTGTGTTGATCAGTGCCAGAGCACTGAAGAAAAACCCTCCATGCCCATGCATACTTCTTACAAGTGGCATTGTTATTTTATGTTTGTGAGAAAGGTTACACTTTGAACATCTAGGTCTTAGCCCACTCTGAGAAGCAACACTTGGCCTGCAGCCCAACTCCAAAACTGCCCTTGCCTCTCCAAATTGGAAGTAGTTTTAGTGATGCTCCAGCCAAATGCAGGATGGCATATTTCATCTCCCTGGTCCAGCCTCAGCCTGTCAGGTGTGCAGGGAACTGCACTATGTCTACAGTTCTGGGATAGGATTTGGTGGACAAAAAGAGCAAGAGGGAAGTAGATGATTTGGCAGCTGTAGTTTGTGCTGAGAGAGATTTATAGAGTGACAAGAGGTAAACGAATGGCTCTGTGAGATGTCTCTCATGACTGTGACTCTGAAGGGCCAGGTCTATCCGCATTACTACCTGAATCTAGAGCCTTGCAGGTCTCTAGCTAAAATAAATGTTCAGAGAGAGATAAAGAGCAAGACACTGATTTAGACATTTTCTACAATGGATGCGATATGACATTCAGACAATTGATTGCTAAAACCTGGAGAAAAACTGTGTATCAGGAAAAGAACACTCAAGTAGAAGGTCAAAATTTCATGGGTGGAGGGGAGAAGTGTTAAGTTTCTGGCATATGAAGGTGAGAAGTGCCTAGAGCAGATCGATAGTTACATGGACAACGAAGAGTGCATGGGTTGGAGGCACTGCTGGTGGAGATGCCAGGGAAATATGTGGAAGCCCAGGACCCCGTTTTGAGCCACTGCTCACCACTTACCCAGCTAGGGAAAAGCTGGGTTAGTGTCAAATCAGAACTGCAGCTGTCTCTCTGTCTCTCTTCCTACTTGGCCCCTGCTCTCTCAATTTATGAATGTTTCTTTCTCCTCAATAATAAAGTTACAAATGATATACATAAATACAGGGAAAGTGGGAAAAATTACCCGCGTGCCCACTATTACATGTAACTGTTGACTGTAAAGCATTCATCCCCCAAGAAAGAACAGAATAAATATTTGTGAGGTTAAAAACATTGTAGGGTAAATAGTGAACATTCTTTAGAGCCATGCAATACTAATCCATTGTGCATTGGATGTCACTGTCAAAAACAATGCAGTAGTAGTTGTAGTAGTGTGTAGTATCTGCAAAGGAAATGTATTGTGTGTCAAAAGTTCCCTTCAATTATAAGAGAAAATCTATCAGGCAGAAGAAATGACCCCTCATGTGATATTGGACTAAATAAATAAACAAATATGCAAATAAATGGGGATGATCTAGGAGGATTTGAAAAAAAGAAAAACAAAACCACAGGAAGACCTGATTATAGCAGAAATATAGAAAAGGTCTGCTGAGAAACAGAGGGCTGCTTCAAACCTTCCCTGACACTTCAGGGTCCAGGCAAATTAAGAATTCCTGAGAATGAAAAGAAAGGCATACGTATTAAAGCTTACACTAGAAAATGGAGGCAAGTTCTGTGCTATGATAATTACAATGAGGATACTGATAGAAAGGCTATTGGAAATGCTCCTAGAAGGCTTATAATTTATAATTGTAGTGAATCCTGCTCCAACTATGTGACCAATTATTTATGAATAAGGAGGCTGTTATAAATGTGGTAATTCTGCATTAAGATCAAATAAAAAGGGCAACAATTCTAAAAATGACTGATATATATGTATATATATATGTACATATATGTAAGTGTATCTTTATTATAGACTCTGAGGGATACTGGCATGACTATGAGGAGACAGAATATGGCTTGTGCCAGAGAGACTTACAAAGCTGAGGCTCCAGAAACCTAGGTGAAATCACCAAAAAAACAGCCAGAGATCAGCAGTGTCCTGGTGATTCCCTTTGTATATCTGGGCCTGTCATTAAAATAATGTATAAGTAAAATATTAATGAGTGCCGACAGAGTGAGTGAGAGCCTGTGAGAGTCAGAGACAGAGAAGGCAAGAAGAGAAATAGAAGAGTGGGAAAGAGACCAGAAGTCAAAAACTTCCCACACTGTGTTCATACATGACAGGTTCAAACCTGGGTTGTAGAGATTGTAAGGCAGAAGTCTCAAGTCCACAGAACCCAGACCACCCCAGCCTTCCCCATATGTGTGTAGTATTTACCACATGAAATGTATTGTGAGTGTAAACTTCCCTTTCAATTATAAGAGAAAAATCTATCAAGCAGAAGAAATGACCCCTCATGTAATATAGGACTAAATAAATAAATAAATATGCAAATAAATGGGGATGATCTAGGAGGATTTGAAAAAAATGAAAAATAAAAACAAAAAGCACAAGAAGACCCGATTACAGCAGAAAATGGAAACCATCTGCTGAGAAACAGAGGGCTGCTTCAAAAATTCTGAGACACTTCAGAGTCCAGGGAAATTAAGATTTCAGGAGAATGAAAAGAAACTCATATGTACTGAAGCTTACACTAGAGAAAGGAGGCAAGTTCTGTACTATGATAATTACAATAAAGATGCTGATAGAAATGCTATTAGAAATGCTACTGGAAGGTTCTATTATTTATAATTGTATTGAATCCTGCTCCAACTAGGTGGCCAATTATTAATGAAAAAGGAAGCTGTTATAAATGTGTTAATTCTGATAAAGGTCAATTACATAGGTCGACAATTCTAAAAATAACAGATATATATATATATATATATATATGTATATGTTTATTATAAAATCTAAGAGATACTGCCATTGATATGAGGAGACAGAATATGGCTTGTGTCAGAGAGACTTACAAAGCTGAGGCTCCAGTAGCCTAGGTGAAATCACCAAGACAACAAGCCAGAGCTCAGCAATGCTCTGGCAAATCTCTTTGTATATCTTGGCCTGTCAATAAAATACGGATATAAGTAAAATATTACTGAGTGCAGACAGAGTGATTGAGAGCCTGTGAGAGTCAGAGACACAGAAGGAGAGAAAAGAAATAGATGAGTTGGAAAGTGACCAGAAGTAAAAAAACTCCTACACTGTGTTCATTGATGACAGGTTCAAACCTGGCTTGTAGAGATTGTAAGGCAGTAGCTCTCATGCCCACAGACCCCATACAGCCCCATCCTTCAACATATGCTGTACTACCAGACCTGACAGTAATGTGTGTGTGAGTGTGTGTCTGTCTGTCTGTCTGTATGTCTGTGTGTGTCTGTGTGTGCTCAGAGCTCAACTATAGTAATCTCAAACCATTGGTGTCAAGGTAGCCAGCCTCACCTGCAACTTATGTACAGAGAACCTAGCTGGACAAGGCAAGCCAACTAGACCACATTCTCAATAAGCAAGAATGCATATGCAAAGGGACTCTCATGTCTCCCTCTCCTGAGTTCCCGATTCAATCCCATGCCTCACTATCATCCAAAACTGACAACGGGGTAAGCGGGGGCACCCCTCAGAATTCAGGGGCATAAGCCTGTTCAGTCACATTTGGCTGACTACTCAGCCTCCTGAATCTCAGTCCACTTCTCAGGACAGCAGATTACAAGCCCTGAAAGAACCCAGAAAGAGCTGTGTTTCAACATAGATGGGAACTGTATTTGACCAAACAATAGTGGATGAACCTGGCCCCTTACACCTACCCTTTGGGTCCAGCCAAGGCAATTGCTCCTGTGGCCTCACAATCCCTGATCCTGGTGTCCTGGTTTCCACACATCACACTCAGAGAGATTCCCAGAAGTAGGCATGCATGAGTTTCCCATACAATGTCGCTCTGCTTGCAGGAAGCACAAACTCCCCGGGCCCTTGCTATGGAGAGACAAAAGGAAGATGGATGCCTCCATTGGCTGAATTAGGAGCTTCCAGTTGAGATCACAGCCCCGCCCCACACCTGAGGTCCTGTCTGCTGCTAATAAAGGCAATTGGAAACACCTGTTACCACTTGGGGCCTGAGGACATACTCAGGAATCCCTCCAGGAGCTAGCAGGCTGGCAGACCTCCTGACCCGGGATAGCTGTGCTCCCAGTTGGGAGGGCCTTTGGGCCAGAGGTGAGAATATTCGCTAGATACAAGAAAGAACTTCAGGTTTCAAAAGGATTTGAATCCCCAGGAGGCACTTGGAAAAGACATTTCACAGCCATCAAAACACCCTGTTTCTGAACCCTGGAAGCTTCCATTTTGCGTGGAAATCTGGAAACTGGTGTGGCCATCAGTACCACAGATCATTTATATCGGCCCAATAGAGGGAAAGCACAATGTGTGTGCCAGGGTGGTAGAGTTGCGGTGCAGGAAATTGAGGAGGGCTGCATTTAGGCTGAGTGTCAGCCACAGGGCCCTGGAGAATGAGAGTCAAGCACACAGGGCCTGGACAGCTGCAGCTGAAGATGGACATATGCCTGTTACCTGCAGCAGGAATGCTGTCTCCTCCATTACCCCTGTACTATGCCATATGCAGGAGACTAAATAATCCAAAGGGCAAAGAAAGGAAAATTTAAACACCATGAAGACCGAGTTCACGATGCATGCACTTACTTCCAGGAAGGTTCCAGGGAAGAAGGCACACAGAGACAGTCTGAGAGACAGAATGACAGTGACAGAAAAGGACAGAAATTCTTGCCCCGTGTTGATCAGTGCCAGAGCACTGAAGACAAACCCTCCATGTCCATTCATACTTCTTACAAGTGGCATTGTTATTTTATGTTTGTGAGGAAAGGTTACACTTAGAACATCTCGGTCTTAGCCCACTCTGAGAAGCAACACTTGGCCTGCAGCACACTCTCCAAAACTGCCCTTGCCTCTCCAAATTGGAAGTAATTTTAGTGATGCTCCAGCCAAATGCAGGCTGGCGTATTTCATATCCCTCGTCCAGCCTCAGCCTGTCCTGTGTGCAGGGAACTGCATATGTCTATTTCTTCTTTGATTTACAGTTTTGGGATAGGACTCGGTGGACAAAAGGAGCAAGAGGGAAATATTTGTTTTGGAAGTGGTAGTTTGTGCTGAGAGAGATTTGTAGAGTGACAAGAGGTAAACGAATGGCTCTGTGAGATGTCTCTCATGACTGTGGCTCAGAAGGGCCAGGTTTATCCACATTACTACCCTAATCCAGAGCTGTGCAGGTCTCTAGCTAAAAGATATTTTCAGAACTCTACATGTTATATATATATATAAAGAGGAGAGACAGAAAAACAGAGAGAGACAGTCATGTATTCATTTTCTACAATGGATTCGATATGACATTCAGACAATTGATTGCTAAAACCTGGAGAGAATCTGTGCATCAGGAAAAGAATTGTCCAAAGGAGTAAAATCTCCAAATCATTAGCTATATGCAGCTCCAACGGGACCGATCGAAAAAGGCTCAAGAAGGAACTCATCCAGGAGACTCTCCACATGGACAGGCATCACGAGTTTCCTAGTCTCGCAACACACACAGGGCAGCTGCTAGTTCCCAGTGCAAGCCTCTGGACAAAAAACCTCTCCTCTTCAGTGTCTCAGAATTCTAAAACCTCCTACACTGTGTTCATTGATGACAGGTTCAAACATGGCTTGTAGAGATTGTAAGGCAGCAGCTCTCATGCCCACTGACTCCAGATAGCCCCTGCCTATACCATATGCTATACTCCCAGAACTGACAGTAATGTTTGTGTGTGTCTGTTTGTCTGTCTGACTGTGTGTGTCTGTGTGTGCTCAGAGCTCACCTGTTGTAGTCTCAGAGCTTGGGTGGCAAGGTATCCAGCCTCACCTGCAACTTATGTACAGAGAAGCTAGCTGGTCAGGACAAGCCAGCTAGCCCAGATTCTAGATAAGCAAGAATGCATATTCAAGGGGAGTCTCATGTCTAAATCTCCTGAGTTCCCTATTCAATCCCATGCCTCACTATCTATCATCCGGGGGAAACTGGGGCACCCCTCAGAATTCAGGGCCATGAGCCTGTCCAGTCACATTTGGCTGCCTACTCAGCTCCTGGCTCTCAGTCCACTGCTCAAAGCAGCAGATTACAAGGACGGAAAGTACCCAGAGAGAGCTGTGTTTCAACATAGATGGGAACTGTGTTCGACCAAACAATAGTGGATGAACCCGGTCCCTTACACCTACCCTTTCGGTCCGGCAAAAGGCAATTTCTCCTGTGGCCTCACATCCAAGATCATGGTGTCCTGGTGTCCACACATCACACTCATAGAGATTCCCAGAAGTAGGCATGCATGAGTGTCCCATACAAAGTCGCTCTGCTTGCAGGAAGCACAAAATCCCTGGGACCTTGCTATGGACAGACAAAAGAAAGATGGATGCCTCCATTGGCTGAATTCGGAGCTTCCAGTGGAGATCACAGCCACACACCTCACCTGAGGGCCTGGGTGCAGCTTATAAAGGCAATTGGAAACACCTTTTACCACTTGGGGCCTGAGGACATACTCAGGAATCCCTCCAGGAGCTAGCAGGCTGGCAGACCTACTGACCCCGGGATAGTTGAGCTCCGAGTTGGGCGGCCCTTCTGGCCAGAGGTGAGAATATTCCCTAGATACAAGAAAGAACTTCAGGTTTCAAAAGGATTTGAAAACCCCATGAGGCACATGGAAATGTCATTTCACAGCCATCAAAACACCCTCTTTCAGAACCCTGGAAGCTTCCGTTTTGCGTGGAAAATCTCAGAATTCAAAATCATCCTAAACTGTGTTCATTGATGACAGGTTCAAACCTGGCTTGTAGAGATTGTAAGGCAGCAGCTCTCATGCCCAGAGAACCCAGACAGCCCCAGCCTTCACCATATGCTGTACTACCAGACCTGACTAATGTGTGTGTGTGTGTTTGTCTGTCTGAATGTGTGTGTCTGTGTGTGCTCAGAGCTCACCTGTAGTAGTCTCAGAGCATGGGTGGGAAGGTAGCGAGCCTCACCTGCAACTTATGTACAGAGAACCTAGCTAGTCAGGGCAAGCCAGCTAGCCCAGATTCTGGCTAAGCAAGAATGCATATGCAAAGGGACTCTCATGTCTAAATCTCCTGAGTTCCCTATTCAATCCCATGCCTATCTATCATCCTGGGGAAGCTGGGGCACCCCTCAGAATTCAGGGGCATGAGCCTTTCCAGTCACATTTGGCGGCCTACTCAGCCTCCAGGCTCTGAGTCCACTGCTCAGGGCAGCAGATTACAAGCACAGACAGTACCCAGAAAGAGCTGAGTTTCAACATAGATGGGAACTGTGTTCGACAAAACAATAGTGGATGAACCCAGTCCCTTACACCTACCCTTTGGGTCTGGCTAAGGCAATTGCTCCTGTGGCCTCACATCACTGATCATGGTGTCCTGGTGTCCACACATCACACTCAGAGATTCCCAGAAGTAGGCATGCATTATTGTCCCAAACAAAGTCCCTCTGCTTGCAGGAAGCACAAAGTCACCGGGCCCTTGCTATGGACAGACAAAAGAAAGATGGATGCCTCCATTGGCTGAATTCGGAGCTTCCAGTGGAGATCACAGCCCCGCACCTCACCTGTGGGCCTGGCTGCTGCTAATAAAGGCAATTGGAAACACCTGTTACCACTTGGGGCCTGAGGACATACTCAGGAATCCCTCCAGGAGCTAGCAGGCTGGCAGACCTCCTGACCCTGGGATAGCTGTGCTCCTAGTTGGGTGGCCCTTCTGGCCAGAGGTGGGAATGTTCCCTAGATACAAGAATGAACTTTAGGTTTCAAAAGGATTTGAAAACCCCATGAGGCACTTGGAAAAGACATTTCACAGCCATCAAAACACCCTCTTTCAGAACCCTGGAAGTTTCCGTTTTGCGTGGAAAATCTGGACACTTGTGTAGCCATCAGTACCAAATATCCTTTACATTCGGCTTAATAGAGGGAAAGCACAATGTGTGTGCCAGCAGGATAGAGTTAGACTTCTCTTCACCTGGGCTCTCATGGAATAAGGACAAGGACGCACTGGAAGGTGAGGAGGGCTGCATTTAGGCTGAGTGTAAGCCTTAGGGCCCTGGAGAATGGGAGTCAAGCACAGAGGGCCTGGACAGCTGCAACTGCAGATGGACATATGCCTGGAACATGCAGCAGCAACGCTGTCTCCGCATTGCCCCTCTGTACTACACCATGTGCAGGAGACTAAGTAATCCAAAGGGCAAAGAAAGGAAAATTTCAACACCAGGATGACTGAGTTCATGATGCATGCACTGACTTCCAGTAAGGGCCCAGGGAAGAAGGCACATAGAGACAGTCAGAGATACAGAATGACAGAGACAGAAAAGGACTGAAATTCTGGCCCTGTGTTGATCAGTGCTAGAGCACTGAAGACAAACACTCCATGCCTATGCATACTTCTTACAAGTGGCATTGCTATTTTATGTTTTTGAGGAAAGGTAACACTTAGAACATCTAGGTCTTAGCCACTCTGAGAAGCAACACTTGGCCGGCAGCCCACTCTCCAAAACTGCCCCTTCCTCTCGAAATTGGAAGTAGTCTTAGTGATGCTCCAGCCAAGATGCAGGCTGGCTTATTTCATCTCCCTGGTTCAGAATCATCCTGTATTGTGTACAGAGAACTGCACTATGTCTATTTCTTCTTTGATTTACAGTTTCGGGATAGGACTCCGTGAACAAAATGAGCAAGAGGGGAGTAGATGATTTGGCAGCTGTAGTTTGTGCTGAGAGTGTTTTTTAGAGTGATAAATGACATGGCTCTGTGAGATGTCTCTCATGACTGTGGCTCAGAAGGGCCAGGTGTATCCACTTTACTACCCTAATACAGAGCTGTGCAGGTCTCTAGCTAAAAAATATTTTCAGACTTCTACAAGTTACATATATATATGAGAGAGAGAGAGACTGATATAGTCATTGTAGCCAATTTCTACAATGGATTCGATATGACATTCAGACAATTGATTGCTAAAACCTGGAGAGAAACTGTGCATTAGGAAAAGAATTGTCTAAAGGAGTAAAATCTCCAAATCATTAGCTATATGCAGCTCCAACGGGATGGATCGAAAAAGGCTCGAGAAGGAACTCATCCAGGAGACTCTCCACATGGACAAGCACTACAAGTTTCCTAGTCTGGAAACAAACACAGGGCAGCTGCTAGTTCCCAGTGCAAGCCTCAGGGCAGAAACCTCTCCTTCAGTGTCTCAGAATTCAAAAACCTCCTAAACTGTGTTCATTGATGACAGGATCAAACCTGGCTTGTAGATATTGTAAGGCAGCAGCTCTCATGCCCAGAGAACCCAGACAGCCCCAGCCTTCACCATATGCTGTACTACCAGACCTGACAGTAATGTGTGTGTCTGTCTGTCTGTCTGACTGTTTGTGTCTGTGTGTGCTTAGAGCTCACTGTAGTAGTCTCACAGCATGGGTGTCAAGGTAGCCAGCCTCAGCTGCTACTTATGTACAGAGAACCAACTGGTCAGGACAAGCCAGCTAGCCCAGATTCTGGCTAAGCAAGAATGCATATGCAAAGGAACTCTCATGTCTAAATCTCCTGAGTTCCCTATTCAATCCCATGTCTCACTATCTATCATCCAAACATGCCAACAGGGGAAGCTGGGGAACCCCTCAGAATCAGGGTCATGAGCCTGTCCAGTCAAGTTTGGCTGCCTACTCAGCCTCCAGGCTCTCAGTCCACTCCTCAGGACAGCAGATTACAAGCACAGAAAGAACCCAGAAATAGCTGTGTTTCAACATAGATGGGAACTGTGTTAGACCAAACATTAGTGGATGAACCCGGACCCTTATGCCTACCCTTTGAGTCTGGCTAAGGCAATTGCTCCTGTGGCCTCACATCACTTGATCATGGTGTCCTGGTGTCCACACATCACACTCATAGAGATTCCCAGAAGTAGGCATGCATGAGTGTCCCATACAAAGTCGCTCTGCTTGCAGGAAGCACAAAATCCCTGGGCCCTTGCTATGGACAGACAAAAGAAAGATGGATGCCTCCATTGGCTGAATTCGGAGCTTCCAGTGGAGATCACAGCCCCGCACCTCACCTGAGGGCCTGGGTACTGCTAATAAAGGCAATTGGAAACACCTTTTACCACTTGGGGCCTGAGGACATACTCGGGAATCCCTCCAGGAGCTAGCAGGCTGGCAGACCTACTGACCCCGGGATAGTTGAGCTCCGAGTTGGGCGGCCCTTCTGGCCAGAGATGAGAATATTCCCTAGATACAAGAAAGAACTTCAGGTTTCAAAAGCATTTGAAAACCCCATGAGGCACTTGGAAAAGACATTTCACAGCCATCAAAACACCCTCTTTAAGAACCCTGGAAGCTTCCGTTTTGCGTGGAAAATCTGGACACTGTTGTGGCCATCAGTACCACAGATCCTTTATATTCGGCCCAATAGAGGGAAAGCACAATGTGTGTGCCAGAGGGATAGAGTTTCACTTCTCTTAACCTGGGCTCTCATGGAATAAGGACTAGGATGCTGTGCAGGAAGGTGACGAGGGCTGCCTTTAGGCTGAGTGTCAGCCTCAGGGCCCTGGAGAATGGGACTCAAGCATAGAGGGCCTGGATAGCTGCAGCTGGTGATGGACACATGCCTGTTACCTGCAGTAGGATCGCTGCCTCCACAGTTCCCCACTGTACTACGCCATATGCACGAGATTAAATAATCCAAAGGGCAAAGAAAGGAAAATTTCAACACCAGGAAGACTGAGTTAACGATGCATGCATTGACTTCCAGTAAGGTCCCAGTGAAGAACGCATGTAGAGACAGTGAGAGAGACAGAATGACAGTGACAGAAAAGTACAGAAATTCTGGACCTGTGTTGATCAGTGCCAGAGCACTGAAGACAAATCCTCCATGCCCATGCATACTTCTTACAAGTGGCATTGTTATTTTATGTTTGTGAGGAAAGGTTACACTTAGAACATCTAGGTCTTACCCCACTCTGAGAAGCAACATTTGGCCTGCAGGCAACTCTCCAAAACTGCCCTCACCTCTCCAAATTGGAAGTAGTCTTAGTGAGGCTCCAGGCAAGAAGCATGTTGGCGTATTGCATTCCCTGGTCCAGCCTCAGCCTGTCCTGTGTGCAGCGAACTGCACTATGTTTATTTCTTCTTTGACTTACAGTTTTGGGATAGGACTCGGTGGAGAAAAAGAGCAAGAGGGAAGTAGATCATATGGCAGCAGTAGTTTGTGCTGAGAGAGATTTGTAGACTGATAAGACATATAGGAATGGCTCTGTGAGATGTCTCTCATGACTGTGGCTCAGAAGGGCCAGGTGTATCCAAATACTTACAATAATCCAGAGCTGTTCAGGTCTCTAGCTAAAAATAGTTTCAGACCTCTACATATATATATATATATATATATATATATATATATATATAGAGAGAGAGAGAGAGAGAGAGAGAGAGAGGGGGGGGGAGACACTGATGTATTCATTTTCTATAATGGATGCGATATGACATTCAAACAATTGATTGCTAAAACCTGGAGAGAAACTGTGCATCAGGAAAAGAATTGTCCAAAGGAGTAAAATCTCCAAATCATTAGCTATATGCAGTTCCAAGTGTACTGAGCGAAATAGGCTCGAGAAAGTACTCATCCAGGAGACTCTTCACATGGACAGGCACCACAAGTTTCCTAGTCTGGCACACACACAGGGAAGCTGATAGTTCCCAGTGCAAGCCTCAGGGCAAAAACTTCTCCCTCTTCAGTGTCTTTACATCTGAAAAGAAGAAAAGTGACCAAGGGCCAAGGAGAGCTACAATGGTGTCAATATTGAACTGTAAATCAGAATGTGCCAAGTGTTTTGCACAAAATCACCTGTGCCACAGTGATTCTGTTGTTCTCTGTCTCTCCCTCCCTCACACACACACACAAACACACACTCTCACAGTCACACTCACGCACACATCCACAGATGCACAAGCACAAAGGGAGTTATACACATGCGCACTGGGCAGCTTCTGCAAGGCAGGGCCCTAGGCTGAACCCTGCTTCGCACTTCCTGGATGCACGCCCAGCCTTGTAAGGCCAGCTCTGAGCTCCCATAGTCGGGCTTCCTTCAAAAGGCCCGCCCAGAGGGCGCCAGCCATGCTATGATAGTCCAGAGGCCTAGGCCACGCCCAGAACCCCTGCCAGCAATCTCATTGGTCAGTGTGCTTGGACACGCCCAGGAGGGTCTGCACTCCTAGTGATTGATTGGCCAGTGGCCTTGAGCACCACCACCACTGCATTGGAGTACGCTCATTGGGCAGCCTCTGGAAGCCCGCCCACCAGCCACATCAGCTCGAGTCTGATTGGCCTGTTGTCCCAGGGACACGTCCCCAGCCAGCCAGAGAATGTGAGAGTTAGAGAAGGTGAGAAGAGAAGTAGATGACTGGAAAGAGACCAGAATTCTAAAACCTCCTACACTGTGTTCATTGATGACAGGTTCAAACCTGGCTTGTAGAGATTGTAAGGCAGCAGCTGTCATGCCTACAGACACCAGACAGCTCCAGTCTTCACCATATACTGTACTACCAGACCTGACAGTAATGTGTGTGTGTGTGTGTGTGTGTGTGTGAGTTTGTGTCTGTCTGTGTGTGTCTGTGTGTGCTCAGAGCTCACCTGTAGTAGTCTCAGAGCATGGGTGTCAAGGTAGCCAGCCTCACCAGCAACTTATGTACAGAAAACCTCGCTGGTCAGGGCAAGCCAGCTAGCCCATTTTCTGGCTAAGCAAGAATACCAGAGAACTATGTGGAAGCCCAAGAACCCATTTTGAGCCCCTGGTCTCCACTTACCCAATTAGGAAATAGCTGGGCTATTGGCAAATCAGAGCTGCAGCTGTCTCTCTATCTCTTTTCCTGCTTGGGCCCTGCTCTCTCAATTTATGACTGTTTCCTCCTCCTTAATAGGAAAGTTACAAATGAAATACAGAAATACAGGGAAAGTGTGAAAAATTAACCCCATAGCCACTATTACATTTAACTGTTGACTGTAAACCATTCATCCCCCAAGAAAGATCAGAATAAATATTTGTCAGGTTAAAAACATTGTAAGTTAAATAGGGAACATTCTTTGAGCCATGCAATACTAATCCATTGTGCATTGGATGTCACTGTCAAAAACAGTGCAGTAGTAGTTGTAGTAGTGTGTAGTATTTGCAAAAGCAAATGTATTGTGTGTCCAAAGTTCCCTTCAATTATAAAAGAAAATCTATCAGGAAGAAGAAATGACCCCTTATGTGATATTGGACTAAATATATATGTGATATTGGACTAAATAAATTATATTTGTGGTGGTCTGTTTTCCTGCTGCACCGCGGAGAAGAGAGCAGACGTCCAGAGCAAATGGGTAGACAAATCTTTATTATAGGATGGGGGGGTTTGGTTCAGACCACATGGAGCCAGCCGACAATGGCCGTCCCCACTATCTGACCATGGGGGGGAGAGCAGGAGCCAGACCTCAGAGAGGGAGAGCTGAGAGCCCAGAGAGAGAGGGGGGGTGAGGGGGCTTTTTATAGGGTGACAATCAGGGGTGACGTGTAGGGCCAGGATTGGTTGAAACGGGGCACTCTATGAGATTCCGGGGCATAGAAAAACCTGGGGGCGGAGACTGCATCAGAATAACTCCTCAGCAACATCTCCTATCCTGGTGTATATCTAGGTTATGGGACTTTGTTAGAAAGTGAACTACCTGAGATGAAATTAGAGTGTACTATTAAAGGAAAGGTCTCACCCGAGTAATGAAGCTGAAGGGTTGTCATTCCACACGTGAAGTCTCTGAATACATTCTGAGTTGAAGCATGTTGAGGTAGCAATCATTGCTTTGGTTAGGTTGTGATCGGCAGATGCAACGGGGTCAGAGGAGGAGCATCCGACCACGTGTGCGTTTCTGTGGAATGGAATTCTTTGGTTTAGCCACTGATCGCTTAGGATGTCTAAGTCTTAAGCACATGTGATTTAACTCTCGTACCTCAGCCTCAAGGTCACTTATCCTTATGGCATACCACGTTTTACATATCTTGAAATTGGCGACCACAGTTAAAAAAATCCTAGGGGTAGTGATAATTAAACCATTAATGACAGCACAAATCTGTCCCTGGTCAAGAGATAATGACTGGGAAACATCCTCATAAAACGAGAAATTTCCCATGGTGGAGGGAAACAGGGGCACAGAAGTGGGCGGATGCCACTTACCTGTGTCTGGGTGGTTTCGGAGACCTCAGGCCTGGCATGGTGTGGGTACGGAACACGATGGGCGCCAGATATTGTTGTGGTGGTCTGGTGTCGGGCTGCACCGCAGAGAAAAGAGCAGATGTCCAGAGCAAAGGGGTACACAAATCTTCATTACAGGATGGGGGGGTTTGATTCAGACCATGTGGAGCCAGCAGGCAATGGCCGTCCCCACTATCTGACCATGGGGGGGAGAACAGGGAGCCAGACCTCAGAGAGGGAGAGCTGAGAGCCCAGAGGGGGGGTGAGGGGGCTTTTTAATGGGCAAAAACCAGGGGTGACGTGTAGGGCCAGGATTGGTTGAAAGGGGGCACTCTAGGATTTTGCGCAGTGTAGAAAACCCTGGGAGCGGAGACTGCATCAGAATAACACCTCAGCAACAATATATAAATAAATATGCAAATATATGGGGATGATCTAGGAGGATTTGAAAAAATAAAAAAATAATAAAAACCACAGGAAGACCATAGATCGACAGTACTAAAAATGACAGATATATATGTATATTTATATATGTATATGGATGTATATCTTTATTATAAAGTCTGAGAGATACTGCCATGGATATGAGGAGACAGAATATGGCTTGTGTCAGAGAGAATTACAAAGCTGAGGCTCCAGTAACCAAGGTAAAATCACCAACAAAACAAGCCAGAGCTCAACAGTGCTCTGGCAACTCTCTTTGTATATCTAGGCCTGTAAATAAAATAAGGATATAAGTAAAATATTACTGAGTGCAGACAGAGTGAGTGAGAGCCTGTGAGATTCAGAGACAGAGAAGGCGAGAAAAGAAATAGAGCAGTTGGAAATAGACCAGAAGTCAAAAACCCCATAGACTGTGTTCTTTCATGACAGGTTCAAACGTGGGTTGTAGAGATTGTAAGGCAGCAGCTCTAATGCCCACAGACCCCAGACAACCCAAGCCTTCACCATATGTGTGTAGTATTTGCCCCAGGAAATGCATTGTGCATCAAGAGTTCCCTTCAATTATAAGAGAAAATCTATCAAGCAGAAGAAATGACCATCATGTGATATCTGACTAAACAAAAAAATATGCAAATAAATGGGGATGATCTAGGAGGACTTGAAAAAATAAAAATAATGAAAACAAAAACCACAAGAAGACCTGATTACAGCAGAAACATAGAAACCATCTGCTGAGAAATAGAGGGCTGCTTCAAAAATTCCCTAACACTTGATAGGCCAGATGACTATGCCACGCCCAGAACCCCTGACAGCAATCTCATTGGCCAATGTGCTTGTACATGCCCAGGAGGGTCCGGGCCCCTAGTGAGTGATTGGCCAGCGGCCTTGAACAACAGCAACAGGGCCTCGGAGCATGCTCATTGGGCAGCCTCTGGAAGGCCCACCCACCAGCCCCACCAGCTCGACTCTGATTGTCCTGTTGTCCCAGGGACACGCCCCCAGCCAGCAGAGAATGTGAGAGTTAGAGAAGGCGAGTAGAGAAATAGATGAGTTGGAAAGAGACCAGAATTCAAAAACCTCCTACACTGTGTTCACTGATGACAGGTTCAAACCTGGCTTGTAGAGATGGTAAGGCAGCAGCGCTCATGCCCACAGACCCCAGATAGATCTAGTTGTCACCATATGCTGTACTACCAGACCTGACAGTAATGTGTGTGTGTGTGTGTGTGTGTCTGTCTTTCTGTCTGTGTGTGTGTCTGTGTGTGCTCAGAGCTCACCTGTAGTAGTCTCGGAACATGGGTGTCAAGGTAGCCAGCCTCACCTGCAACTTATGTACAGAGAACCTAGCTGGTCAGGGCAAGCCAGCTAGCCCAGATTCTGGCTAAGCAAGAATGCCAGAGAACTATGTGGAAGCCCAAGACCCCATTTTGAGCCCCTGGTCACCACTTACCAAATTAGGAAAAAGCTGGGCTAGTGGCAAATCAGAGCTGCAGCTGTATCTCTGTCTCTCTTCCTGCTTGGGCCCTGCTCTCTCAATTTATGGCTGTTTCCTTCTACTCAATAGGAAAGTTACAAATGACGTACAGAAATACAGGGAGAGTGGGAAAAATTATCCCCGTAGCCACTATTAAATGTAACTGTTGACTGTAAACCATTCCTCCCCCATGAAAGAAAAGAATAAATATTTGTGAGGTTAAAAACTTTGTAAGTTAAATAGGGAACATTTTTAGAGCCATGCAATAATAATCCATTGTGCATTGGATGTCACTGTCAAAAACAGTGCAGTAGTAGCTGTAGTAGTGTGTAGTCTCTGCAAAACGACATGTATTGTGTGTCCAAAGTTCCCTTCAATTATAAAAGCAAATCTATCAGGCAGAAGAAATGACCCCTCATGTGATATCGGACTAAATATATAAGGCGAGTAGAGAAATAGATATGTTAGAAAGAGACCAGAACTCAATAACCTCCTACACTGCGTTCATTGATGACAGGTTCAAAGATGGCTTTTAGAGATTGTAAGACAGCTGTTCTCATGCTCACAGACCCCAGACAGCCCCAGCCTTCACCATATGCTGACAGACCTGACAGTAATGTGTGTGTGTGTTTCTCTGTCTGTGCTCACTGAGACACCTCTGTCTGTGTCTCAGAGCATGGCTGCCTTCTCAGCCTCCAGGAGACTGGGAGTCAAGCACAGGTGCCAGGACAGCTGCAGCTGCAGATGTACATATGCCTGGAATCTGCAGCATCAATGCTGTCTCCGCAGTTCCCCTCTGTACTACACCATGTGCAGGAGACTAAATAATCCAAAGGGCAAAGAAAGGAAAATTTCAACACCAGGATGACTGAGTTCACGATGCATGCACTGACTTCCAGTAAGGGCCCAGGGAAGAAGGCACGTAGAGAAAGTCAGAGAGAGAGAATGACAGAGACAGAAAAGGACTGAAATTCTGGCAGCGTGTTGATCAGTGCCAGAGCATTGAAGACAAACCCTGCATGCCCATGCATACTTCTTACAAGTGGCATTGCTATTTTATGTTTTTGAGGAAAGGTAACACTTAGAACATCTAGGTCTTAGCCACTCTGAGGAGCAACATTTGGCCGGCAGCCCACTCTCCAAAACTGCCCCCGCCTCTCCAAATTGGAAGTAGTCTTAGTGATGCTCCAGCCAAGAAGCAGGCTGGCGTATTGCATCTCCCTGGTCCAGCCTCAGCCTGTCCTGTGTGCAGGGAACTGCACTATGTCTATTTCTTCTTTGATCTACAGTTTTGGGATAGGACTCGGCGGACAAAATGAGCAAGAGGGAACTAGATGATTTGGCAGCGGTAGTTTGTGGTGAGAGAGATTTGTAGAGTGATAAACGATATGGCTCTGAGATGTATCTCATTACTGTGGCTAGAAGGGCCAGTTGTATCCACTTTACTACCCTAATACAGAGCTGTGCAGGTCTCTAGCTAAAAAATATTTTCAGACCTCTACATGTTATATATATATGTATATATATAGAGAGAATGACACTGATGTAGTCATATTATACAATGGAATCGATATGACATTCAGACAATTGATTGCTAAAACCCGGTGTGAAACTGTGCATCAGGAAAAGAATTGTCCAAAGGAGTAAAATCTCCAAATCTTTAGCTATATGCAGCTCCAACGGGACAGATCGAAAAAGGCTCCAAAAGGAACTCATCCAGGAGACTCTCCACATGGACAGGCACCACAAGTTTCCTAGTCTGGAAACACACCCAGGGCAGCTGCTAGTTCCCAGTGCAAGCCTCAGGGCAAAAACCTCTCCCTCTTCAGTGTCTCAGAAATTAAAACCTCCTACACTGTGTTCATTGATGACAGGTTCAAAGCTGGCTTGTAGAGATTGTAAGGCAGCATCTCTCATGCCCACAGACCCCAGACAGCCCCAGCCTTCACCAAATGCTGTACTACCAGACCTGAGAGTAATGTGTGTGTATCTGTCTGTCTGTCTTTCTGATTGTGTGTGTCTGTGTGTGCTCAGAGCTCACCTGTAGTAGTGTCAGATCATGGGTGGCAAGGTAGCCAGCCTCACCTGCAACTTATGTATAGAGAACCTAGCTGGTCAGGGGAAGCCAGATAGCCCAGATTCTGTCTAAGAAAGAATGCATATGCAAAGGGACTCTCATGTCTAAATCTCCTGAGTTCCCTATTCAATTCCATGTCTCACTATCTATCATCCAAACACTGCCAACGGGGGAACCTGGGGAACCCCTCAGAATTCAGGGGCATGAGCCTGTCCAGTCAAGTTTGGCTGCCTACTCAGTCTCCAGGCTCTTAGTCCACTGCTCAGGGCAGCATATTAGAAACACATAAAGTACCCAGAAAGAGCTGTGTTTCAACATAGATGGGAACTGTGTTCGACCAAACAATAGTGGATGAACCCGGTCCCTTACACCTACCCTTTGGGTCCGGCTAAAGCAATTTCTCCTGTGGCCTCACATCACTGATCATGGTGTCCTGGTGTCCACACATCACACTCAGAGAGATTCCCAGATGTAGGCATGCATGAGTGTCCCATACAAAGTCGCTCTGCTTGCAGGAAACACAAACTCCCCTGGACCTTGCTATGGACAGACAAAAAAAAAGATGGATGCCTGCGTTGGCTGAATTCGGATCTTCCAATGGAGATGGCAGTCCCACACCTCACCTGAGGGGCTGGCTTCTGCTAATAAAGGCAATTTGAAACACCTGTTTCCACTTGGGCCCTGAGGACATACTCAGGAATCCCTGAGGCTCCAGTAGCCTAGGTGAAATCGCCAACACAACAAGCCAGAGCTCAGCAGTGCTCTGGTAACTCTCTTTGTATATCTGGGCCTGTCAGTAAAATAAGTATATAAGTAAAATATTAATGAGTGAAGACAGAGTGTGTGAGAGCATGTGAGTGTTAGAGACAGAGAAGGTGAGAAGAGAAATAGATGAGTTGGAAAGAGACCAGAATTCAAAAACCTCCTACACTGTGTTCATTGATGACAGGTTCCAACCTGGCTTGTAGAGATTGTTAGGAAGCAGCTCTCATGCCCACAGACCCCAGACAGCCCCAGCCTTCACCATATGCTGTACTACCAGACCTGACAGTAATGTGTGTGTGTGTGTGTCTGACTGTCTGTTTGTGTGTCTGTGTGTGGTCAGAACTCATCTATAGTAGTCTCAGAGCATGGGTGGCAAGGTAGCCAGCCTCACCTGCAACTTATGTACAGAGAACCTAGCTGGTTAGGGAAATCCAGCTAGCCCAGATTCTGGCTAAGCAAGAATGAATATGCAAAGGTACTCTCATGTCTCGCTCTCCTTAGTTCCGTCAACGGGGGAAGCTGGGGCCCCCCTCAGAATTCAGGGGCAGGACCCTGTCCAGTCAGGTTAGGCTGCAAACTCAGCCTCCAGGCACACAGTCCCCTTCACAGGGCAGCAATAACAAGCCCAGAAAGAACCCAGAATGAGTTCCAACATAGATGGGAACTGTGTTTGACCAAACAATAGTGGATGAACCCGGCCCCTTACACCTCCCCTTTGGGTCCGGCTAAGGCAATTGCTCCTGTGTCCTCACAATCCCTAATTATGGTGTCCTGGTGTCCACACATCACACTCAGAGAGATTCCCAGAAGTAGGCATCCATGAGTGTCCCATACAAAGTCGCTCTGCTTGCGGGAAGCACAAACTCCCCAGGCCCTGGCTATGGAGGGACAAAAGGAAGATGGATACCCTCATTGGCATAATTAGGAGTTTCTAGTGGAGAGCACAGCTCCGCCCTTCACCTGAGGGTCTGGCTGCTGATAATAAAGGCAATTGGAAAAACCTGTTACCACTTGGGCCCTGAGGACATACTCAGGAATCCCTCCAGGAGCTAGCAGGCTGGCAGACCTCCTGAACCCAGGATAGCTGTGCTCCTAGTTGGGAGGGCATTCTAGCCAGAGGTGAGAATATTCCGTAGATACAAGAAAGAACTTCAGGTTTCAAAAGGATTTGAAACCCCATGAGGCACTTGGAAAAGACTATTCACAGCCATCAAAACACTCTTTCAGAACCCTGGATGCTTTCGTTTTGCGTGGAAAATCTGGACACTGGTGTGGCCATCAGTACCACAGATCCTTTACATTAGGCCCAATAGAGGGAAAGCACAATTAGTGTGCCAGGGGGATAGAGTTTCACTTCTATTGACCTGGGCTCTCATGGAATAAGGACAAGGATCCGTGCAGGAAAATGAGGAGGGCTGTATTTAGGCTGAGTGTCAGCCTCAGGGCCCTGTTAGAATGGGAGTCAAGCACAGATGGCCTGGACAGCTGCAGCTGGAGATGCAGAAATGCCTGTTTATTTTAACATTTCAGCTATAAGGTTTATCTTAGCTTTTTAATTTACCTATCCAAATCAAAGTGAAAGATCAATTAAGTTGTGTACCCACCCTTGTTCATAGCTGCCCTAAGGGTGTGATAGCTTTGTGATAAACAAAGGTCCTAGCAAACAAAGTTTAACATTTTACTTAAAATTGTTTTTAAGACTGGCTTGGGTTAGTAAAAGATAACACAATAGTTATGTTAATTATTTACATGCCAGAGTCTCTTGCGCTGGTTTTCCTCTTTATATCTTTCTGCTTTTAAAAATTATCTGGTTTGTTTTAAGAAACTGCCAGAGGTTTATTCTTGATAAATTAAGGTAATACATTGTGTTTTTGGTCTGATAGAAGATTTGTTTTGGCAAATCCTGATTTACCAAAATTAATATTTTGAACATTTAAACTATGAGGTTTTATTTTAGCCTTTTAAGTTGCCATATTAGAGTTCTAGAGTAAAATCTATATCTATATTTACTCATGATAGCCTTGTGATGAGTAAAGATCTTAATAAACTAAAGGTATAATAGTGTGCTTAAACTGTCTAATCAGTTTAAAATAATGCCAAAAAAAGGTAAACATTTTATCATGTCAACACATTAGGTATTGACTTTCTATAACATATTGGTATATTCTAATAAAGAGCCTTCTAAAATCATAGAAAAAAAAAACAAATCAATTCTAACCATTAGATCATCAATTAACTTGGTACAAGTTCTCTCCCTATGTAAATAATTATAGGTACATCTGCACATGAAGAACTGACTGCTCATATGGCAAGATTTAAAACTAAACATTTAAAATTATTTATCGGTGTGTGATGACTCCTAAAGTCACTCATATCCTAAAATTTTTCTCATTTTTTTACAATCCTCTTAAAAAAAAATTATCGCTTGACCTGCCATAGTGAGAGCACTTTACTGGCTCCTACATTGTTTAATTAAGATCTTGCTATTCAGACTTTTAAGATTAATCTCCATTGATAAAAGCCAATGCTCTGTGACAGATTGATGTAATTCACCTGCCCATGTTTAGTAAACAAAAAACTTTTTTCTCAGTTGATATTTTTTTTCTAAATTTATGTGGGCAACAGCTCAAACAAGAAAAACTAAAACACTTAAGATAATTAACAAAAAAAAAGAAGGGAAATGCACCCCCAGTATTCAGTTGGCTAAAGTGTCAATGAAGTAACATACTAAATATTTTTAATATTTACAAAAATTCTAATTGTCCATTTATTGTATCTCATTGACAAAGCCACCCACTTTTCCAGTCATAGAGACATATTCTTTTTCTCTTTTTTCAACACTGGATGTCCATGTTTGTTTTCCTTTTATTATGGTGGATGACATTATTGTTCTTACAAAATCCACAGAGTCCCTGTTCGCAAGTCCTTACCACAAAAGACGCCATGGCAGTATATACTCCAGCTAACCTCACCAGCTTATCCAAGTCTTCTCTTTCTGCTGACCTACCACTGCTGACATCATCTTTGCATGCTTACTGACTGCTCACTTTTCTCAAAATGTTCCTTGATGGTCAAGGAACCTCACCTTGACTTCTAATGTGTATGCACCTCCTCTGTGTTTTGGTAAACACCATCCTATATTTTCATGTCAATTCTTCTCTACCTGGTCCTTGCCTCCTAGTTTTGCTTGTTCCACAGCTGACCCTCTATGATGAAGAAAAATTTCATAAGTTGGCGCTGACCAGAAGACCAGACGTGCTGTGTTTCTTCCCCTGGACATCACATCCACAGACTGCTTCCCTTAGACTTGCTGGTGGCATGCTAGGACACTCTATATATTCCTCCTATAAATTTTCTGACAAATTACAACAGGTTATAGACTCCACCACAAATAGTCTTGAGTCACTACAGAACCCCTTATGGGAACCTTATTAGTCTTTTGTTAATGATTACCTTAAGACCCTTTATTTTTAATAAGATTACTGATTTTATAAAATGGCAGATTGACTCCTTGGCATCAAAACCTTTGCAAATACATTATCACAGACTTGATTTAGCTGACAGAGGCCTGGATGAACCTTAGGATGACAGACCCCCTTTGCGGATGGCATAAAACTCAGAATTATGCATTGAGACATACAACCATGGCAGGGCAAGGACACCAGTAAGGGGTGCAAGGCAAAGCACTGCAGGGGGAGGACCCTATAATCTGCCTCTGAGATCCCGTGAAGCAAACATGATTTGCATGGAGGTTGGTGTCAGCAACAAAAATTGTTTCCCTAGAAACTGTGGTACTGCCTCCCCTCCCCAAAAAGACACCAAGAGCCTTATAAGATGCGGGAAGGTTGGTTTTGCACCCAACCAGCGGGAGGAATCAGGTCAATACTTCCCTCCTATGGTTACGCCCACCAAAACTGCTGTTAGGGTCTCTGCTCCTCACCCCCATTTCCTGCCTCAATTTAAAATTATAACAAAAGGAGGATATGCCAGGAGCCATTTCTCTGCTTGATAGATGATAAGCTTTGAGACAAAGGAACCCCTCAAGACAAGTGTTAATTCCCCCCTGGGCAGGCCCTTTCCCCTTAGGTAAACCATTTATCAGTAATAAAGTGAGTCAACAAAAGTGAGTCAACACACAGTTTGGTTCCTGCCATTTGTTGCAAGGAACATTCCTCTTTGAAGTTTGCTCCCCCTCCCCCCTTGTCCAGCATTCCCTCTCCTTCCCCAAAGCCTTATAATGCCTGTGTTCACAATAAAATTTTAGAGCTTGATCAGAAACTTGATTTGCAGTCATTATTCGTGTCTCATCTTCCTTAATTTCAGATCTCATTGGGTTCCTAGCCCCTGTTCACCACCCAGCTGGTCGGGGCACCAGGGCCCTTGCTATGGAGAGACAAAAGGAAGATGGATGCCTCCATTGGCTGAAGTAGGAGTTTCCAGTGGAGATCACAGCCCCGCCCCTCACCTGAGGGCCTAGATGCTGATAATATAGGCAATTGGAAACACCTGTTACCACTTGGGACCTGAGGAAATACTCTGGAATCACTAAAGGAGCTAGCAGGCTGGCATACATCCTGACCCCAGTTTAGCTGTGCTCCTAGTTGGGAGGGCCTTCGGGCCAGAGGTGCGAATATTCCCTAGATACAAGAAAGAATTTCAGGTTTCAAACGGATTTGAAACCCCATGAGGCACTTGGAAAAGACATTTCACAGCCATCAAAACACCTACTTTCTAACCCGGAAGCTTCTGTTTTGCATGGAAAATCTGGACACTGGTGTGGGCATCAGTACAACAGATCCTTTACATTCGGCCCAATAGAGGGAAAGCACAATGTGTGTGCCAGGGGGATAGAGTTTCACTTCTCTTGACCTGGGCTCTCATGGAATAAGGACAAGGATGCTGTGCAGTAAATTGAGGAGGGCTGCATTTAGGCTGAGTGTCAGCCTCAGGGCCCTGGAGAATGGAAGTCAAGCACAGAAGGACTGGACAGTTGCAGCTGGAGATGGTCATATGCCTGTTACCTGCAGCAGGATCGCTGTTTCCTCATTTCCCCAATGCACTACACCATATGCAGGAGACTGAATAATCCAAAGGACAAAGAAAGGAAAATTTCAACACCCGGAAGTCGGAGTTCACGATGCATGCACTGAATTCCATAAGGGCCCAGTGAAGAAGGCACATAGAGACAGTCAGAGAGACAGGATGACAGAGACAGAAAAGGACTGAAATTCTGGCCAAGTGTTGATCAGTGCCAGAGCACTGAAGAGAAACCCTCCATGCCCATGCATACTTCTAACAAGTGGCATTGTTATTTTATGTTTGTGAGGAAAGGTTACACTTAGAACATCTAGATCTTTGCCCACTCTGAGAAGCAACACTTGGATGCAGCCCACTCTCCAAAACTGCCCTTGCCTCTCCAAATTGGAAGTAGTCTTACTGATGCTCCAGCCAAGTTGCAGGCTGGCTGATTGCATCTGCCTAGTCCAGCCTCAGACTGTCCTGTGTGCAGGGAACTGCACTATGTCTATTTCTTCTTTGATTTACAGTTTTGGGATAGGACTCGGTGGACAAAAAGAGCAAGAGGGAAGTATATGATTTGGCAGAGGTAGTTTGTCCTGAGAGAGATTTGTAGAGTGATAAGAGGTATACGAGTGGCTCTCTCTCATGACTGTGGCTCAGAAGGGCCAGGTGTATCCGCATTACTACCCTAATCCAGAGTTGTGCAGGTCTCTAGCTAAAAAATATTTTCAGATCTCTACATGTTACATATATATATATATATATATATATATATATATATATAGAGAGAGAGAGAGAGAGAGACAGAGAGAGACAGAGAGAAAGAGAGAGGGAGACACTGATGTAGTCATTTTCTACAATGGATTCGATATGACATTCAGACAATTGATTGCTAAAACTTGGAGAGAAACTGTGCATCAGGAAAAGAATTGTCCAAAGGAGTAAAATCTCAAAATCATTAGCTATATGCAGCTCCAATGGGACAGAGCAAAAAAGGCTTGAGAAGGAACTCATCAAGGAGACTCTTCACATGGACAGGCACAACAAGTTTCCTAGTCTGGCAACAGACACAGTGCATCTGGTAGTTCCCAGTGCAAGCCTCAGGGCAAAAACCTCGCCCTCTTCAGTGTTTTTACATCTGAAAAGGAGAAAAGAGACCTAGGGCCAAAGAGAGCTACAATGGTGTCCATAGCCTAGGCCACGCCCAGAACCCCTGCCAGCAATATCATTGGTCAGTGTGCTAAGACACGCTGAGGAATGTCAAGGCTCCTATTCAGTGATTGGCCAGCAAACTTTTGCACTGCTCACAGGGCCCTGAAGCACTCTCATTGGGCAGCCTCTGGAAGGCCCACCCACCAGCCACTTCTGCTGTAAAGAGATAAGTATTCAAAAACCTCCTACACTGTGTTCATTGATGACAGGTTCAAAGCTGGCTTGTAGAGATAGTAGGGCAGCAGCTCTCATGCCCACAGACCCCAGAAAGCCCCAGGCTTCACCATATGCTGTACCACCGGACCTTACAGTAATGTGTGTGTGTGTGAGTCTGTCTGTCTGTCTGTCTGTGTCAGTGTGTGTTCAGAGCTCACCTATAGTAGTCTCAGAGTATGGGTGGGAAGGTAGCCAGCCTCAAATGCAACTTATGTACCAAGAACCTAGCTGGTCAGGGCAAGCCAGCAAGTCCAGATTTTGGCTAAGCAAGAATGAAAATGCAAAACAACTCTCATGTCTCCCTCTCCTGAGTTCCCGATTCAATAACATGCCTCACTATCATCCAAACACTGCCAATGGGGGAAGGTGGGGCACCCCTCAGAATTCAGGGGCAGGAGCCTGTCCAGTCACGTTTGCGGCCTACTCAGCCTCCAGACTCTCAGTACACTGCTCAGGGCAGCAGATTACAAGCCTAGAATGAACCCAGAAAGACCTGTGTTTCACCATTGATGGGAATGTTTTTTGACCAAACAGTAGTGGATGAGCCCGGCCCCTCACACCTACCCTTTGGGTCCGGGTAAGGCAATTGCGGCTGTGGCCTCACAATCCCTCATCACGGTGTCCTGGTCTCCACACATCACACTCAGAGAGATTCCCAGAAGTATGCACATGAGTGTCCCATGCAAAGTCGCTCTGATTGCAGGAAGCACAAACTCCCTGGGCCCTTGATGTGGACAGACAAAAGGAAGATGGATGCCTCCATTGGCTGAATTAGGAGCTTCCAGTGGAGATCACAGCCCCGCCCCTCACCTGATGGACTGGCTGCTGCTAATAAAGGCAATTGGAAACACCTGTTACCACTTGGGGCCTGAGGACATACTCAGGAATCCCTCCAGGAGCTAGCAGGCTGGCAGACCTCCTGACCCGGGAAAGCTGTGCTCCAAGTTGGGAGGGCCTTCAGGCCAGAGGTGAGAATATTCCCTAGATACAAGAACGAACTTCAGGTTTCAAAAGGATTTGAAACCCCAGGAGGCACTTGGAAAAGACATTTCACAGCCATCTAAAGACCCTCTTTCTGAACCCTGGAAGCTTCCGTTTTGCGTGGAAAATCTGAACACTGGTGTGGCAATCAGTACCACAGATCCTTTACATTCCGCTCAATAGAGGGAAAGCACAATGTGTGTGCCAGGTGGATAGAGTTTCACTTCTCTTGACCTTGTCTCTCATGAAATAAGGACAAGGATGCAGTGCAGTAAATTGAGGAGAGCTGAATTTAGTGTGAGTGTCAGCCACAGGGCCCTGGAGAATGGGAGTCAAGCACAGAGGGCCTGGACAGCTGCAGCTGGAGATGGACATATGCCTGTTACCTGCAGCAGGATCGCTGTCTCCTCAGTTCCCCAATGTACTACGCCATATGCAGGAGACTGAATAATCCAAAGGGCAAAGAAAGGAAAATTTCAACACCAGGAAGTCCGAGTTCATGATGCATGCACTGACTTCCATAGGGGCCCAGTGAAGAAGGCACGTAGAGACAGTAAAAGAGACAGGATGACAGAGACACAAAAGGACAGAAATTCTGGCCCTGTGTTGATCAGTGCCAGAGCACTGAAGACAAACCCTCCATTCCCATGCATAGTTCTTAAAATTGGCATTGTTATTTTATGTTGTGATGAAAGGTTACACTTAGAACATCTAGGTATTATCACACTGTGAGAAGGAACACTTTGCCTGCAGCCCACTCTCCAAAACTGCCCTTGCCTCTCCAAATTGGAAGTAGTTTTAGTGATGCTCCAGCCAAGATGTAGGCTGGCGTATTTCATCTCCCTGGTCCAGCCTCAGCTTGTCCTGTGTGCAGGGAACTGCACTATGTCCATTTTTTCTTTGATTTACAGTTTTGGGATAGGACTCGGTGGATAAAAAGAGGAAGAGGGTAATATATGATTTGGCATCTAGTTTGTGCTGAGAGATTTGTATAGTGACAAGAGGAAAACGAATGGCTCTGTGAGATGTCTTTCATGACTGTGGCTCAGAAGGGCCAGGTGTATCCGCATTACTACCTGAATCCAGAGCTGTGCAGGTCTCTAGCTAAAATATATTTTCTGACCTCTACATTTTATATATATATATATGGAGAGAGAGAGAGCAAGACACTCATGTAGTTATTTTCTACAATGGATGCGACATGACATTCAGACAATTGATTGCTAAAACCTGGAGAGAAACTGTGCATCAGGAAAAGAATTGTCCGAAGGAGTAAAATCTCCAAATAAATAGCTATATGCAGCTCCAAAGGGACCTAGCGAAAAAGACTCAAGAAGGAACTCATCCAGGCGACTCTCCACATGGACAGGCACCACAAGTTTCCTAGTATGGCAACACACACAGGGCAGCTGCTAGTTCCCAGTGCAAGCCTCAGGGCAAAATCCTCTCCCTCTTCAGTGTCTTTACATCTGAAAAGAAGAAAAGTGACCAAGGGCCAAGGAGAGCTACAATGGTGTCTATATTGAGCGGTAAATCAGAATGTGCCAAGTGTTTTTCACAAAATCACCTTTGCCACAGTGATTCTGTTGTTCTCTCTCTCTCTCCCTCCCACACACACACAAACACACAAACACACACTCTCACAGTTACACACACGCACATATCCACAGAGGCACAGGCACAAACGGAGTTATACACATGCACACCTGACAGCTTCTGCAAGGTAGGGCCCTGGGCTGAACCCTGCTTCGCAATTCTTGGAAGCACGCCCAGCCTTTAAGGCCAGCACTGAGCTCCCATTTTCGGGCTTACTTCAGAAGGCCTGCAGACGGGGCACCAGCCATGCTCTGATATGCCAGAGTCCTAGGTCACGCGCAGAACCCCTGCCAGCAATATCATTGGCCTGTGTGCTAAGACACGCCCAGGAGTGTGAAGGCCCCTAGACAGTGATTGGCCATCAACCTTGAGCACAGCCCACACGGCCCTGCAGCATGCTCTTTGGGCAGCCTCTGGAAGGCCCGCCCACCAGCAACTACTGCTGAAAAGAGATGAGAATTCAAAAACCTCTTACACTGTGATCATTATTGACAGGTTCAAACCTGGCTTATAGAGATTGTAAGGCAGCAGCTCTCATGCCCACAGACCCCAGACAGCCCCAGCCTTCACCATATGCTGTACTACCAGACCTGACAGTAATGTGTGTGTGTGTGTGTGTGTGTGTGTGTCTGTCTGTCTGTCTGCCTGTGTCTGTGTATGTTCAGAGCTCACCTATAGTAGTCTCAGAGCATGGGTGGGAAGGTAGCCAACCTCACCTGCAAATTATGTACAGAGAACCTAGCTGGTCAGGGCAAGCCAGCTAGCCAAGATTCTGGCTAAGCAAGAATACATATGCAAAGAGAATCTCATGTCTAAATCTCCTGAGTTCCCTATTCAATCCCATGCCTCACTATCTATCATCCAAACGCTGCCAACGGGGTAAGCTTGGGAAACCCTCAGAATTCAGGGGCATGAGCCTGTCCAGTCATGTTTGGATGCCTACTCAGCCTCCAGGCTCTCAGTCCACTGCTCAGGGCAGCAGATTACTAGCAAATAAATTACACAGAAAGAGCTGTGTTTCAACATAGATGGTAACTGTGTTCGACCAAACAATAGTGGATGAACCTGGTCCCTTACACCTACCCTTTGGGTCTGGCTAACGCAATTGCTCCAGTGGCCTCACATCCCTGATCATGGTGTCCTGGTGACCACACATCACACTCAGAGAGATTCCCAGAAGTAGTCATGTATGAGTGTCCCACACAAAGTCACTCTGCTTGCAGGAAACACAAAATCCCTGGGCCCTTGCTAGAGACAAACAAAAAAAGATGGATGCCTCCATTGGCTGAATTCGGAGCTTCCAGTGGAGATCACAGCCCCAAACCTCACCTGAGGGCCTGGCTGCTGCTAATAAAGGCTATTGGAAACACCTGTTACCACTTGGACCCTGAGGACATATTCAGGAATCCCTCCAGGAGCTAGTAGGCTGGCAGACCTCCTGACCCAGGGATAGCTGTGCTCCTAGTTGGGAAGGCCTTCTGGCCAGAGGTGAGAATATTACCTAGATACAAGAAAGAACTTCAGGTTTCAAAAGGATTAGAAAGCCCATGAGTAACTTGGAAAAGACATTTCATAGCCATCAAAACACCGTCATTCTGAACCCTAAAAGCTTCCGTTTCACGTGGAAAATATGGAAACTGGTATGGCTATAAGTACCACAGATCCATTTCATTCGGCCCAAGAGGGAAAGCACAATGTGTGTGCCAGGTGGATAGAGTTTCACTTCTCTTGACCTGGGCTCTCATGGAATAAGGACAAGTGTGGTGCACGCAATTGAGGAGGGCTGCATTTAGGCTGAGTGTCAGCCTCAGGGCCCTGGAGAATGGGAGTCAAGCACAGAGGGCCTGGATAGCTGCAGCTTGAGATGGACATATGCCTGTTACCTGCAGCAGGATAGCTTTCTTCTCAGTTCCCCCATGTACTACGTCATATCCATGAGACTAAATAATCCAAAGGGCAAAGAATGGAAATTTTAAACTCCAGGAAGACTGAGTCCACAATGCATGCACTGACTTCCAGTAAGGGCCCAGTGAGGAAGGCAGTCAGAGAGACAGAATGACAGAGATAGAAAAGGACTGAAATTCTGGCCCTGTGTTGATCAGTGCCAGAGCACTGAAGACAAACCCTCCATGCCCATGCATACTTCTTACAAGTGGCATTGTTATTTTATGTTTGTGAGGAAACATTACACTTAGAACATCTACGTCTTAGCCCATTCTGAGAAACAATTGTCTAAAGGACTAAAATCTCCAAATCATTAGCTATATGCAGCTCCATTGGGACCGATTGAAAAATGCTCGAGAAGGAACTCATCCAGGAGTCTCTCCACATGGAAAAGCACCACAAGTTTCCTAGTCTGGCAACAGACACAGGGCAGCTGGTAGTTCCCAGTGCAAGCCTCAGGGGAAAAAACCTCCCACCCTTCAGTGTCTCAGAATTCACAAAACTCCTACACTGTGTTCATAGATTACAGCATCAAACCTTGCTAGTAGAGATTGTAAGGCAGCAGCTCTCATGCCCACAGACACCAGACAGCCCCAGCCTACACCATATGCTGTACTACCAGAACTGAGAGTAACTGTGTGTGTTTGTCTGTCTGTCTGTCTGTCTGTGTCTGTGTGTGCTCAGAGCTCACCAGTAGTAGTCTCGGAGGATGGGTGTCAAGCAAGCCAGCCTCACATGAAACTTATGTTCAGAGAACCTAGCTCATCAGGGCAAGCCAGTTAGCCCAGATTCTGGCTAACCAAGAATGCATGTGCAAAGGGACTCTCGTGTCTAAATCTCCTGAGTTCCCTATTCAATCCTATGCCTCACTATCTATCATCCAAACACTGCCAAAGGGGAAGCTGGGGCACCCGTCAGAATTCAGGGGCATGAGCAGGTACAGTCACGTTTGGCTGCCTACTCAGCCTCCAGTCTCTCAGTTCACCGCTTAGGGCAACAGATTACAAGCACAGAAAGTACCCAGAAAGAGCTGTGTTTCAACATAGATGGGAACTGTTTTCGACCAAACAATAGTGGATGAACCCGTTCCCTTACACCTACCCTTTGGGTCTGGCTAAGGTAATTGCTGATTATTTATTCGAATAAAAAGACAGGAATTGAGCAAGTGACCATCTTCTGGGAAGTACAGGTTTTGAACCTGAAAACTCTGTCTGTCTGTCTCCTAGTGCACAGAAAGAGCCACTAGCCCAGCCAGATCTCACGCTCAGATGGGGTGTTTTTGCCAGTCAAAGGTCTGCACAGCACACTAGGGATTGGGCGGCCTGAGACCCAAATGTTACATTGTAGATGGACTGTTTGCAGTTCTTGCTCCCCAGGACATTGGACTGTCTCAACTCCCTCCCATACAGCATGAAAAAAAGACTCTTGACAAACTTGGATCAAATGGAGTGGTGGCGAGGGGATCTGGTTGCATGTCTGCGCTGCTCAAGCCCAGGTGTCTGTGGGGGGCCGTGGTAGAGGCTGTAAGGGGGCTAGGGGGCAGAAGGAGATTGTATGAGAGGCATGCTGCAGTCAGGGGAGCGCATGAGTGTGTGAAGGGCTGTGTGTGGGTGTGGTGGCAGGGGGTTAGGACAGGTCCCCCTGCTGGATGGTGAGATGGCAGCTGGGCTGACCCTGGGCCCCCAGGGCTGAATGGCAGAAGCAGAGTGGCAGTAAAGTAGAGCCGGGAGGCACAAAGTAGATGTTAGTTGGGAAGCTGTTGGACAGAGGGCAAGGGGAAAGGGGGCATCCTTGTGGAGGGGTCTGGACTAGAGAGTGGGGGGAGGTGTAGGCATGGAAGGTCCCAAGAACCAGGGACTGACAGGAACAGATTCCTGCACCCACCCACTGGATAGAAGCTGCAGCAGCCAGAGCAGCAGCCCTGGCTAGCCTAGGCCAAGGGCCCTGAGTGAGTCCATCTGAGGATGAGGAAGAGGAGGAGGATGTTGCTGAGGATTTATTCTGATGCAATCTCCGCCCCCATGTTTTCCTATGCCCGCTAAATCCTAGAGTGCCCCCTTTCAACCAATCCTGGCTCCGCCCCCAGGTATTTCTATGCCCCGCTAAATCCTAGAGTGCCACCTTTCAACCAATCCTGGCCCTACATGTCACCCCTGGTTGTCGCCCAATAAAAAGCCCCCTCACCCCTCCCATCACTCTCTCTGGGCTCTCGGCTCTCCATCTCTGAGATTTGTGTACCCCTTTGCTCTGGACGTCAGCTCTCTTCTCCGTGGTACAGCCAGACACCAGGCCGCCGCAAAAACATCTGGCGCACAACGTGGGGCACGAACCCAAGACCCTGAGATTAAGAGTCTCATGCTCTACCAACTGAGCATGCTCTCCCCCCGTGGTTGGCCATTGCCAACTGTCTCCACGTGGTCTGAACCAAACCTCCCCCCCATCCTGTTATAAAGATTTGTGTACCCCTTTGCTCTGGACGTCCGCTCTCTTCTCCGTGGTGCAGCCCGACACCAGACTGCCACAACAACATCTGGCACCCACCGTGTTCCGTACCCACACCACGCCTGGCCTGAGGTCTCCGAAACCGCCCAGACACAGGTAAGTGGCATCCGCCCACTTCTGTGGCCCTGCGTTTCCCTCCACTATGGGATTTTTTCCGTTTTATGAGGAGGTGTCCCAGACATTCTATCCTTCTCTCCTGGGAAAGGCTTTCGATCTCAGAGACGCTTTAATTTTTGCTACACCATGGGTTCTCATGGCTATATTTACTATTTTCAGGATATGTACAAGGCCTCCTGCCAAAAGATTAAGTGACCTTGAGGCTGAGATACAGGACTCAAAGGATATTTGCTTAGGACTTAAACACCCTAAGCAATCTGCAGTCAGCTCCAAAACCACTGCCTCCGGAGACACGTGTTCGGTTTCTCCTGTGGCAGCTTCTGCTTCCACGACCCCTCACCCCACTGCCCCTGAAGACACGTGTTTGGCTGCTCCTTTGACCCCTCCCCCAGCTGTCCCCACAGACACATGTTCGGCTCCTTCTGCAGACAAGTGTTTGGTCCCTTCTGTGGCAGACATGTGTTCAGTTCCTTCTGATTCTCTGGCCCCGCCCCCTGTTTCCCCTGAGGCTTCTGGTTCTCTAGCCCCTCCCCCTGCCGTTCTGGTTTCAGCGCCGCCTGATGCTTCCTCGTCCCGGACCCTGCCCCCTGCTGATACGTCACCATTAAGGGACCTAGTGGCTGAGATATGAGAGCTAAAGGATATTTTTTCAGCATTTAAGGATTTTAAACCATGTGCAGTCCACCCCGGGAGCTCCGTCCCCATAGATATGCGTTTAGTCTCCCCTGCTTCTGATGCTTTGTTTGGAGCAGGAGCTTATGAATCTGGAGCTCAGCAGGCAGAAGCCAGGTTTCCAACTGGTTATTTTGAACAGGTACGCATCTGTGCAACACAAGCATGGGAAAGGGTGACCACACCTGATGTAGATCCATCAGCTCCCATTAACTCTTTTCACCAAGGCTCTGATGAGTCATTGGCGAGCTTCATCTCAAGGGTGAAGAGAAGCTTAGAGAGAAAGGTTTATAATTCTGACATCCGCAAACTACTCCTGCGCTCTATTGTCTGGGAAGGCATGACACCACAATCCCGTCCGGTATGCCTTAATCTTAAACACCTACACCCAGATAATTGGATTCTAGCTACACAGGAACTTACATCAGGCAATTATGGGACACCCGCTACGATGCAGGTCTATGCAGTTGCCCCACGTAAGCAAAACGGGGCCTGCCTTCAGTGCGGTCACAAAGGACATTGGCGTAACCAATGTCCTGATAAGTTGCGACCACGCCTCCAGTCAGGGAAACCACGCCAACATCCAGAGCAACCCCGCTTTCAGTCAGGGAGCCAGAGACCACGTACTGTTTGTCCAAAATGTCGTAAGGGGTTTCATTGGAAGAGAGATTGTCGGTCCCAATTTCATAAAAATCATTCGCCCCTGAATGGTACAAATTCGAGGCCTGAGATTTTGTGGACCACTCCTGTTTTAGAACAAGGTCACCCTTCTATGACAGTAAAGATTGGCAATATTCCTTTTAAATTTTTGATTGACACGGGGGCAGCAAAGACGATTTTAAGGCAACAAGAGGTTCCCCAAGATTGGGAACTCGTCCCTGGACCCAGTTTACTTGGAATAGGAGGGATGACGAAAGCATTTTACACATGAGACTCGCTTATGTGGGAAGACCCAGAATGTTCTACAGGACACTTTCGCCCTTTGGTAGCTAATATTAGCACCAACTTACTGGGCAGGGATCTTCTGGAATGTCTTAATGTTAGGATATCCACAGATGCCTCTGCAGAGCATAAAACTCATTCCCGCGATACCAGGTCTATTCAGCACCCCCAATACTAAATGCCACTGTTTGTAGCCAAACACCCCGCTAAAGCTGGCTTTCTAATGAGCCTGTCTGGGTGGAATAGTGGCCTTTACCTAGGGATAAGCTAAAAATTTTAAAAGAGCTCGTCTGAGAGCAGTTGTCCTTGGGACACATTCATCATTCTCGAAGCCCATGGAATACTCCTGTCTTTGTGAATAAAAAGCGCTCGGGAAAATGGCGCCTCCTTCAAGATCTCCGTGCAGTAAATAAAACCATGCAGGTCTGGGGCTCCCCCAAAAGGGGTTTGCCTCTTGCTTCTGCAATTCCCACGGGAATTCCAATCATAGCTATTGATATACAAGATTGTTTTTTCTCTATCCCCTTGCATCCGCGAGATTGTAAACGTTTTGCCTTCTCTGTTCCGTCTATTATTAATGCCAGCCCCGCTGATAGATTTGAATGGGTGGTGCTGCCCCGGGGTATGGCCAATAGTCCTACAATTTGTCAGGAGGCTGTTAAATCTGCCCTTGTCCCATATATTCATAAGGGCCTTAATATTTTTCATTATACAGATGATATTTTAATATGGGAGAA
Source organism: Erinaceus europaeus (assembly GCF_950295315.1). Taxonomy (NCBI): domain Eukaryota; kingdom Metazoa; phylum Chordata; class Mammalia; order Eulipotyphla; family Erinaceidae; genus Erinaceus; species Erinaceus europaeus. The sequence continues at coordinate 428,295 of NW_026647131.1, read as the reverse complement.
ATCAGATACAGATCTCTATGCCTTATTTGATTTTCTCATACCTGCATTAAAAAAGCGGCCTTAATGTAGCCCCTGAGAAGATACTGCTAATCCCTCCAATATCCTTCCTAGGTTCAGAGATTTCTCTAACGCAAATTTTTCCCTTAAAACCTAATGTTGCCTTCCCTTCTAACCTTACTCTTGCTTCTTTACAAAGTTTTCTAGGAAATTTAAATTGGCTTAGGTAGTATCTCTATCTGACCACAAGCTGCCTCCAACCACTGTTTGACCTGTTGAAAGGAAACAAACAGCTCTCTTCAAAACGTAAGTTAACTCCTGAGGCCTCCTTGGCACTGGAAAGGGTTAACCAGGCCCTCCAGGACATGCACCTTGTTTGATTCTACCCCTCCTCTCCGGTAAACCTTCTAATCTTCAACTCCACCCCCACAGTAGTAGGGGCACTGTGGCAAGACCATGGGGTTCTCGAATGGCTTCACACGCCAGTAGGAGGAGCTCCAAGACTCCTCACTGAGATAGAAGCATTAGCATTCATGGTTAGCCAAGGGAGAAATAGGAACAGCAGCTGGGGATCTAGTGCCAGGGCAGGATCAACTCCCCATCCACCTTCCATGGAGTCCACCTGCCTGCATTTTGATCCTTTTCCCTCCAAAAACGGTTTTTCCCTTTTTTTCACTGAGAAACAGGCAGCAGATAGGTTACCCAGGCAGTGGAAAAATAAAAAATAAAAGCTCTATTTTTATTTTTTTTTATTTAAGAAAGGACTATTGAACAAAAATATAAGGTAGGAGGGGTACAATTCCACACAATTCCCACCACCCAATCCCCATAACCCACCCCCTCCCATGGTAGCTTTCCTATTCTCTAGCCCTCTGGGACATGGAACCAGGGTCGTTGAGGGTTGCAGAAGGTAGAAGGTCTGGCTTCTGTAACTGCTTCCCCGCTGAACATGGGTGTTGACTGGTCGGTCCATACTCCCAGTCTGCCTCTCTCTTTCCCTAGTAAGGTGTGTCTGGGGAAGCTGAGCTCCAGGACACATTGGTGGGGTCTTCAATCCAGGGAAGCCTAGCCAGCATCTTGGTGGCATCTGGAACCTGGTGATGGAAAAGAGAGTTAACATATGAAGCAAAACAACTTGTTGAGCAATCATGGATCCCAAGCTTGGAATAGTGGATTGGAAGTGTTAGGGAGGTACTCACTGCAAACTCTAGTGTACTTCTGCTTTCAGGTATATATTTTTCAGTAGTTTATGGATACGTGTGCACATAAGCTCTCTCTCTCACAGAAACTGGTGTATATCTAGGTTATGGGACTTTATTAGAAAGTGAACTACCTGAGGTGAAATTAGAGTGTACTATAAAAGGAAAGGTCTCACCCGAGTAATGAAGTTGAAGGGTTGTCATTCCACACGTGAAGTCTCTGGATACAGTCTGAGGTGAAGCATGTTGAGGTGGCAATCGTTGCTTTAGTTAGGTTGTGATCGGCGGATGCAATATTGTTTGGTTTGGATTGGGAGATGCATACGGGAAAGTGGGCCCTATCCAAGGGTTCCAGGACTGGGGGAAGTAGGGGCTCTATAGTGAAGATGTGAGGTTCCTGCTGTCTTAGGGTTCAAAAAGACAATCAATAGTTAATATTATCATCACATTATTTGTTAATTGGGTTAACTTTGAATAGTCCCTTTGCTATGGTTTCCTGTACAGTACCCAGTATTTTGTATATAGCTGTGCTATTGGATGCTTCTAATCTAATTGGTCTAGGCTTTTGAGAGAGTCCACATATCAAATACATAGCCTATATATAAAAAAGATTCAGTATGTCTTTTGAGAAACTTTGAGACATACAATTGATTTCCCCCTCTCATATTAATTAACTACTGATTTATATGTCTACATTTTGCTAGGAGTGTATATAAATACCATTCCCACCACCAAAGGACTGTGACCCACGCCTCCCGCCCACTCCCACCCCCACTGGCCCAGGAAGCTACATGTCTACCCCTCACCACTGGATTTTTACTTTGGTGCCCTACTTACAATTTGATCAGGTCCTGCTTTTAGTTTCCCTTTCAGATCTTCTTAGCTTCTGTTGATGAGTGGGATCATCCCATACTCATCTTTATCGTCTGACTTAGTTCACTTAACATAATTCCTTCTAGCTCTGTCCAAGATGGGTCAGAGAAGGTGGGTTCATTGTTCTTGATAGCTGCATAGTATTCCATTGTGTATATATACCACAGCTTTCTCAGCCACTCATCTGTTGTTGGGCACCTGGGTTGCTTCCAGGTTTTAGCTATTATGAATTGTGCTGCTATGAACATAGGAGTACACACCTCTTTTTGGTTGGGTGTTATGGAGTCCTTGGGGTATAACCCCAGGAGAGGAATTACGGGGTCATATGGAAGGTCCATGTCTAGCCTTCTGAGAGTTATCCAGACTGCTCTCCACAGAGGCTGTACCAATTTACATTCCCACCAGCAATGTAAAAGGGTTCCTCTGTCCCCACATCCTCTCCAGCATTTGTTGATTATGTCCTTTTTGATGTATGCCATTCTTACAGGAGTGAGGTGGTATCTTAGTGTTGTCTTAATTTGCATTTCTCTGACAATCAGTGACCTAGAGCAGTTTTTCATATGTTTGTTAGCCTTTTGGAACTCCTCTGTGGTGAATGTTTTGTTCATTTCCTCTGCCCATTTTTGGATGGGGTCATTTGCTTTTTTGGTGCTAAGTTTGCTGAGCTCTTTATATATTTTGGTGATTAGTTTCTTGTCTGATGTCTGGCATGTGAAGATCTTCTCCCATTCTGTGAGGGGTCTCTCTGTTTGTTTAATAGTTTCTTTGGATGTGCAGAAGCTTTTAAATTTGATGTAGTCCCATTGGTTTGTTTCTGCTTTAGCCTTCCTTGCAATTGGGTTTGATTCATCAAATATGTCCTTGAGGTATATGTGGGAAAGTGTTTTATCAATTTTTTCCTCTAAGTATTTGATTTTTTCTGGTCTGACATCCAGGTCTTTGATCCATTTCGAGTTGATTTTTGTTTCTGGTGATATAAAGTGGTTCAATTTCATTCTTCTGAATGTTTCATCCCAGTTTTCCCAGAACCATTTATTGAAGAGAGCCTCCTTTTTCCATTTAATCCTTTGGGCCCCCTTATCATAGATTAGATGCCCATAGGTGTTGGGATTTACTTCTGGGATTCCAATTCTTTTCCACTGGTCTGTGTGCCTATTTTTGTTCCAGTACCATGCTGTTTTGATGATGATGGCTTTATAATATTGTTTAAGGTCTGGGAGTGTGATGCCTCCATTTCTGTTTCTTTTCCTTAAGATGGTTTTGGCAATTCTAGGTGTTTTCAGGTTCCAGATAAATGATTGTAGTGTTTGTTCTATTCTCTTAAAGAAGCTTGGTGGAACTTTGATGGGTATTGCATTAAATTTGTATATGGCTCTGGGGAGAATATTCATTTTGATGATATTTATTCTTCCAATCCATGAGCATGGGATATTTTTCCATTTATTTGTATCAGTTTCTATCTCCTTGAGTAGTGACTCATAGTTTTCAGTATACAAGTCTTTCACTTCTTTGGTCAACTTTATTCCTAGGTATTTGATTGATTTTGCTGAAACAGTAAATGGGAGTGATTTCTGGATGTCTTCATCTTCAGATTTAGTGTTTGCATAGAGAAATGCCACTGATTTTTGTACATTGATTTTGTAGCCTGATACCTTGCTATATTGCCTAATAACTTCCAGTAATTTTCTACTGGATTCTCTAGGTCTTTCTATGTATACTATCATATCATCTGCAAATAGTGAGAGCTTGACTTCTTCCCTTCCAATCTGTATCCCGTTGATTTCTTTCTCTTGCCTGATTGCTATGACAAGAACTTCCAATACTATTTTGAAGAGTAACGGTGATGTGGACAGCCCTGTCTAGTCCCCGATCTGAGGGGGAATGCTTTCAGCTTCTGTCCATTGAGTATGATGTTGGCTGTAGGTTTGCTATATATAGACTCCACTATCTTGAGGAATTTCCCATCTATTCCCATTTTTGTAGAGTTTTGAGCATAAATGGGTGTTGGATTTTGTCAAAGGCTTTCACTGCATCTATTGAGATAATCATGTGGTTTTTGGCTTTGCTTTTATTGATGTGGTGAATGACATTGATTGACTTACGGATGTTGAACCAGCCTTGCATTCCTGGGATGAATCCCACTTGGTCATGATGAACAATCTTTTTGATGTGTTGCTGTATCCGGTTGGCCAAGATCTTGTTTAATATTTTGGCATCTATGTTCATCAGAAATATTGGTCAGTAGTTTTCCTTTTTTTTCTGTCCCTATCAGCTTTTGGTATCAGGGTGATGTTGGCTTCATAAAAGGTGGAAGGGAGTATTCCTGCTTCTTCAGTCTTATGGAACAGCTTAAGATATGGGTATTAACTGTCTCCTGAAAGTTTTGTAGAATTCATTTGTGAAGCCATCTGCTCCAGGAATTTTTTTTTTAACCGTAGGGAATGACCATCTTCTGGGAAGTACAGGTTTAGAACCTGAAAACTCTATCTGTCTGTCTCCTAGTCCACAGAAAGAGCCACTAGCCCACCCAGATCTCAAGCACAGATGGGGTGTTTTTGCCAGTCAAAGGTCTACACAGCGCACTAGGGATTGGGCGGCCTGAGACCCAAATGTTACATTGTAGATGGACTGTTTGCAGTTCTTGCTCCCCAGGACATTGGATTGTCTCAACTCCCTCCCCTACAGCATGAAAAAAAGACTCTTGACAAACTTGGATCAAATGGAGTGGAGGCGAGGGGAGCTGGTTGCATGTCTGAGCTGATCAAGCCCAGGTGTTGTGGGGGGCCAATTCAGAGTCTGTAAGGGGGCTAGGGGTGCAGAAGGAGACTGTTTGAGAGGCAGGATGCAAGCAGGGGAGCCCGTGAGTGTGTGCAAGGCTGTGTGTGGTAGTGGTGGCAGGGGGTTAGGGGAGGTCCCCCTGCTGGATGTTGAGATGGCAGCTGGGCTTGGCCCTGGGACCCCAGGGCTTAAGGGCAGAAGCAGGGTGGCAGTAAATTAGCGCAGGGAGACACATAGTAGATGTTAGTTGGGGAGCTGGGGGACAGATGGTAAGGGGAAAGGGGGCATCCTTGAGGAGGGGTATGGACTAGAGAGTGGGAGAAGCTGGAGGCATGGAAGGTCCCAGGAATCCGGGACTGACAGGAACAGATTCCTTCACCCACCAACTGGATATAAGCTGCAGCAGGCAGAGGAGCAGCTCTGGCTTGCCTAGGCCAAGGGCCCTGAGTGAGTCCCTCTGAGGATGAGGAAGAGGAGGAGGAGGTGGAGGAGGAGGAGGAAGAGGAGGAGGAAGATGAGGAGGAGGGGCATGAGGGCAGCTGTCAGTAGGCAACGGGTTTAATAGAGGCCTGCATTACAGAGGCATGTGTCCAGGCAGGCACCCACCAACCCTAGCGGCAACTAAGGGCACCCAGTGACCTGGTGTGGGTATCTCTGGGGCGGGGACTGTCAGTCAGTCAGCAAAACTGTGTGTCAGTGCACATGGTGGGACAGGGGACTGGTGGACTTGGTCTCCAGCCCTGGGCTGTCAGATGCCAGCCCTATGCCCAGATACACACCAATCTGCCCATAGCCCCTTGGCCCGGGTGACATGCACCTGCTTTGGCCTGGGCCTCTGGCTCTGTTGGCTGGCCACCACCCTTCAGGTCAAGTTCAGGATGGGGGTTATGGCTGCTGGTCAACTGGATGGGCGGGGTCCCCGTGGCCTAGCAACCACAGGAGCCCTCTGTGATGTCCTAACCCCTATGATTCTGTGCTGGCCACACTGGCATTGTGCAGCCCAACTGTCCTGCCACTAGGTCAGCCAGCAGCGCCCAGACGCCTGGGCCCTGGCACAGAGAGACAGAAGGATGGGAAGACAGTGCTGACCGACGAGGGACCTCAGGGCTGGCAGCCAAGAGAAGACAGGTGGAGGTGTGCCCGGGATCCTGGGAGCCCAGGTCAGAGCTGCCTGCATGCCTGCCTGCCTTCCTGGATGTCTGTATGCTGCCTTTGTCCAGGTAGGTTTCTCAGGTCCCCTCCACTCCTGTCCTCTCCTGTCCTCACCATCCACTCCCCTCTCCTCTCCTCTGCCAATGCTTCTCTCCTTTGTCTGTCCTCTTCCGGGTGCCCTGCTCAACAGCTCCAGCACTTGTGATGGTTCTCCAGTGACAGCTCTTAGCAACCCCTTCCACCCCCCCTCTGCCCCTGACATGATCCAGCTCACAGGGTCTCCGGCTCACCCCACCCACACCCACACCCCCCAACACATTCCCTGGTTCAGCACCTCTGCCCTATTCAGCCGAACTGGCCCCTTTGCAACCTACCCATGCATCGTTGTTTGTCTTCACCATTCAATGAGAGTTCTCCTTTAGTACTTAGCTTGGTTGACTGGTGGATGGATGTTTGGATGGACGGGAGGATGGACAGATGGATGGATGGATAGCTGGATGGGTGGATGGATGGATGGACAGGTCAATGGATTGGTTTTGTAGAGGCAGAGTACCATCTATGGGTACTTGAGACCGCTGGTGTCAGAGCCCTTGTCTATGTCAAATGGAAAACATGAATTCATCAATAACAAAAATGAATAACTACATAAATAAATAAATAAATATAAATACTGGGTTAAAAATACATGGCGTCTTTGCCTTTCTGCATATGGTATGCTGTGAGGATCTTAACAAGGAAAGCATTGTCCTGAGTAGCCCCTTTTAAGTAGTGGAATATTTCATTTTCCTTTTTCTTTTTTGACTTTCCATTTTCTTGATTTTTATTTTGCCTCACTATCATCCAAACACTGCCAACCGGGGAAGCTGGGGCACCCCTCAGAATTCAGCGGCAGGACCCAGTCCAGTCACGTTTGGCTGCATACTCAGCCTCCAGGCTCCCAGTCCACTTCTCAGTGGAAGCAGATTACAAGCCCAGAAAGAACCCAGAAAGAGCTGTGTTTCAACATAGATGGGAACTGTGTTTGACCAAACAATAGTGGATGAACCCGGCCCCTTACACCTCCCCTTTGGGACCACTTAAGGCAATTGCTCCTGTGGCCTCACAATCCCTGATCATGGTCTACTGGTATCCACACATCACACTCAGAAAGCTTCAGAAGTAGGCATCCATGAGTGTCCCATACAAAGTCGCTCTGCTTGCAGGAAGCACAAACTCCCCCGGCCATTGCTATGGAGAAACAAAAAGAAGATGGATGCCTCCATTGGATAAATTAGGATTTTCCAGTGGAGATCACAGCCCCGCCCCTCACCTGAGGGCCTGGATGCTGCTAATAAAGGCAATTGGAAACACCTGTTACCACTTGAGACCTGAGGACATACTCAGGAATCCCTCCAGGAGCTAGCAGTCTGGCAGACCTCCTGACCCAGGATAGCTGTGCTCCGAGTTGGGAGGGCCTTCTGGCCAGAGGTGAGAATATTCCCTAGAAACAAGAAAGAAATTCAGGTTTCAAATGGATTTTAAACCCCATGAGGTACATGGAAAAGAATTTTCACAGCCATCAAAACACCCTCTTTCTGAACCCTGGAAGCTTCCATTTTGCGTGGAAAATCTGGAGACTGGTGTGGTCATCAGTACCACAGATACTTTACATTCGGCCCAATAGAGGGAAAGCACAATGTGTGTGCCAGGGGATAGAGTTTCACTTCTCTTGACCTGGGCTCTCATGGAATAAGGCCAAGGATTCGGTGCAGGAAATTTGGGAGGGCTGCATTTAGGCTAAGTATCAGCCGCAGGGCCCTGGAGAATCGGAGTCAAACATAGAGGGCCTGGAGAGATGTAGCCAGAGATGGACATATGCCTGTTACCTGCAGCAGGATTGCTGTCTCCTCAGTTCCCGCATATACTACGCCATATGCAGGAGACTGAATAATCCTAAGGGAAAGAAAGAAAAATTTTAACACCAGGAAGTCCGAGTTCGGGATTCATGCATTGACTTCCATAAGGGCCCAGTGAAGAAAGAATGTAGAGATAGTCAGACAGACAGAATGACAGTGGCAGAAAAGGACTGAAATTCTGGCCCTGTGTTGATCAGTGCCAGAGCACTAAAGAGAAACCCTCCATGCCTATGCATACTTCTTACAAGTGGCATTGTTATTTTATGTTTGTGAGGAAACGTTACACTTAGAACATCTAGGTCTTAGCCCGCTCTGAGATGCAACACTTGGCCTGCAGCCCACTCTCCAAAATTGCCCTCGCCTCTCCAATTTGTAAGTATTCTTTGTGATGCTCCATCCAATATGCAGGCTGGCATATTGCACTCCCTGGTCCAGCCTCAGACTGTCCTGTATGCAGGGAACTGCACTAGGTCTATTTATTCTTTAATTTACAGTTTAGGGATAGGACTCGGTGGACAAAAAGAGCAAGAGGGAAGTAGATGATTTGGCAGCGGTAGTTTGTGCTGTGAGAGATTTGTAGAGTGATAAGAGGTATATGAATGCCTCTGTGAGATGTCTCTCATGACTGTGGCTCATAAGGGCCTTCTGTATCCGCATTCTTACCATAATCCAGAGCTGTGCAGGTCTGTAGCTAAAAAATATTTGCAGACCTCTACATGTTACATATATATATATATATATATATATATATATATAGAGAGAGAGAGAGAGAGAGAGAGAGAGAGAGAGAAACTGATGTAGTCATTTTATACAATGGATTCAATATGACATTCAGACAATTGATTGATAAAACCTGGAGAGAAACTTTGCATCAGGAAAAGAATTGTGCTAAGGAGTAAACTCTCAAAATCATTAGCTATATGCAGCTCCAAAGGGACAGAGCGAAAAAGGCTTTAGAAGGAACTCATCAAGGAGACTCTCCTCAAAGACAGGGACCACAAGTTTCCTAGTCTGGAAACACACACAGGGCAGCTGCTAGTTCCCAGTGCAAGCCTCAGGGCAAAAACCTCTCCCTCTTCAGTGTCTCATATTTAAAAAAACTCCTACACTGTGTTCATTTATGACAGGATCAAACCTGGCTTGTAGAGATTGTAAGGCAGCAGCTCTCATGCCCACAGACCACAGACAGCCCCCACCTCACCTGAGGGCCTGGCTGCTCTTAATAAAGGCAATTGGAAACAGCTGTTACAACTTGGCTCTGAGGAAATACTCAGGAATCCCTCCAGTAGCTCGCAGGCTGGACGACCTCCTGACCCCAGGATAGGTGTACTCTTACTTGGGAAGGCCTTCTGGCCAGAGGTGAGAATATTCCCTAGATACAAGAACGAACTTCAGGTTTCAAAAGGATTTGAAAACCCATGAGGCACTTTTGAAAGACATTTCACAGCCATCAAAACACCCTCTTTCTAACCCTAGAATCTTCCGTTTTGCATGAAAAATCTGGACACTCGTGTGGCCATCAGTACTACAGATCCTTTATATTCGGGCCAATAGAGGGAAAGTACAATGTGTGTGCCAAGGGGATAGTGTTTCACATCTATTGACCTGGGCTCTCATGGAATAAAGACTAGGATGCTGTGTTGGAAGGTGAGGAGGGCTTCATTTAGGCTGAGTGTCAGCCTCAGGGCCCTAGAGAATGTGAGTCAGTAAAATAAGTATATAAGTAAAATATTAATGAGTGAAGACAGAGAGAGTGAGAGCTTGTGAGAGTCAGAGACAGAGAAGGCAAGAAGAGAAATAGAAGAGTGGGAAAGAGACCAGAATTCAAAAACCTCCCACACTGTGTTCACACATGACAGGTTCAAACCTGGGTTGTCAAGATTGTAAGGCAGCAGTCTCATGTCCACAGACACCAGACCACCCTAGCCTTCACCATATGTGTGTAGTATTTACGACAAGAAATGTATTGTGAGTGTAAACTTCCCTTCAATTATAAGAGAAAAATCTATCAAGCAGAAGAAATGACCCCTCATGTACTATAGGACTAAATAAAAAATAAATATGCAAATAAATGGGGATGATCTAGGATTATTTGAGAAAAATGAAAAATAAAAACAATAAGCACAAGAAGACCTGATTACAGTAGAAAATGGAAACCATCTTCTGAGAAACAGAGGGCTGCTTCAAAAATTCAGAGACACTTCAGAGTCCAGGGAAATTAAGATGTCGGGAGAATGAAAACAAACTCATATGTACTGAATCTTACACTAGTGAAAGGAGGCAAGTTCTGTACTATGATAATTACAATAAGGATGCTGATAGAAATGCTATTAGAAATGCTACCGGAAGGTTCTCTTATTTATAAGTGTATTGTATCCTGCTCCAACTAGGTGGCCAATTATTAATGAAAAAGGAAGCTGTTATAAATGTGTTAATTCTGATAAAGATCAATAACATAGGATGACAATTCTAAAAATGACAGGTATATATATATATGTATATTTATATATACATATATGGATGTATATGATTATTATAAAGTCTGAGAGATACTGCCATGGATATGAGGAGACAGAATATGGCTTGTGTCAGAGAGATACAAAACTGTGGCTCCAGAAGCCTAGGTTATATCACCAACAAAACAAGCCAGATCTCAGCAGTGCTCTAGTAACTCTCTTTATATATCTGGGCCTGTCAGTAAAATAAGTATATGAGTAAAATATCAATGATTGAATACAGAGTGTGTGAGAGCATGTGAGAGTTAGAGACAGAGAAAGCGATAAGAGAAATAGATGAGTTGGAAAGTGACTAGAAGTCAAAAACCTCCTACAATGTGTTCATTGATGACAGGTTCAAAGCAGGCTTGTAGAGATTGTAAGGCAGCAGCTCTCATGCCCAGAGACCCCATACAGCCCCAGCCTTCACGATATGCTGTACTACCAGACCTGACAGTAATGTGTGTGTGAGTGTGTGTCTGTCTGTCTGTCTGTGTGTCTGTGTGTGCTTAGAGATCACCTATAGTAGTCTCAGAGCATGGGTGTCAAGGTAGCCAGCCTCACCTGCAAGCCAGCTAGCCCAGATTCTGGCTAACAAAGAATGCATATGCAAAGGGATTCTCGTGTCTCCCTTTCCTGAGTTCCTGATTCAATCCCATGCCTCACTATCATCCAAACACTGACAAAGGGGTAAGCTGGGGCACCCCTCAGAATTCAGGGGCATGAGGCTGAGTAGGCAGTCACATTTGGCTGCCTACTCATCCTCCGGAATCTCAGTCCACTGCTCAGGGCAGCAGATTACAAGCCCAGAATGAACCCAGGAAGAGCTGTGTTTCAACATAGATGGGAACTGTGTTTGACCAAACAATAGTGGATGAACCCGGCCCCTTACACCTACCCTTTGGTTCCGGCTAAGGCAATTGCTCCTGTGGCCTCACAATCCCTGATCATGGTGTCCTGGTGTCCACACATAACACTCAGAGAGATTCCAAGAAGTAGGAATGCATGAGTGTCCCATACAAAGTCGCTCTGCTTGCAGGAAGCACAAACTCCATGGGCCCTTGCTATGGAGAGACAAAAGGTAGATGGATGCCTCCATTGGCTGAATTAGGAGCTTCCAGTGGAGATCACAGCCCCGCCCCTCACCTTAGGGCCTGGATGCTGCCAGTAAAGGCAATTGGAAACACCTGTTACCACTTGGGGCCTGAGGAAATACTCAGTAATCCCTCGGGAGCTAGCAGGCTGGCAGACCTCCTGACCCTGGGATAGCTGTGCTCCTAGTTGGGAGGGCTTTTGGGACAGAGGTGAGAATATTCCCTAGATACAAGAAAGAACTTCAGGTTTCAAAAGGATTTGAAACCCCAGGAGGCACTTTGAAAAGACATTCCACAGACATCAAAACACCCTCTTTCAGAACCCTGGAAGCTTCCGTTTTGCATGGAAAATCAGGACACTGGTGTGGCCCTCAGTACCACAGATTCTTTATATTTGGCCCAATAGAGGGAAAGCAGAATGTGTGTGCCAGTGTGGTAGAGTTTCACTTCTCTTCACCTCGCTCTCATGGAATAAGGACAAGGATGCGGTGCAGGAAACTGAGGAGGGCTGCATTTAGGCTGAGTGTCAGCCTCAGGGCCCTGGAGAATGGGAGTCAAGCACAGAGGGCCTGAATATCTGCAGCTGGAGATCGACATATGGCTGTTAGCTGCAGCAGGATCGCTGTCTCCACAGGTCCCTAAAGTACGATGTCATATGCAGGAGACTGAATAATCCAAAGGGCAATGAAAGGAAAATTTCAATACCAGGAAGTCAAGTTCACGATGCATGTACTGACTTCCATAAGGGCCCAGTGAAGAAGGCACGTAGAGACAGTCAGAGAGACAGGATTACAGAGACAGAAAAGGACTGAAATTCTGGCCCTGTGTGGATCAGTGCCAAAGTACTGAAGACAAACCCTCCATGCCCATGCATACTTCTAACAAGTGGCATTGTTATTTTATGTTTGTGACGAAAGGTTACACTTAGAACATCTAGGTCTTAGCCCACTCTGAGAAGCAACACTTGGCCTGCAGCCCACTCTCCAAAACTGCCCTCGCCTCTCCAATTTCGAAGTAGTCTTAGTGATACTCCAGCGAAGATGCAGGCTGGCTTATTGCATCACCCTAGTCCAGCCTCAGACTGTCCTGTGTGCAGGGAACTGCACACTGTCTATTTCTTCTTTGATTTACAGTTTTGGGATAGGACTCGGTGGACAAAAAGAGCAAGAGGGAAGTAGATGATTTGGCAGCGGTAGTTTATGCTGAGAGAGATTTGTAGAGTGATAAGAGTTATATGATTGGCTCTGTGAGATGTCTCTCAGGACTGTGGCTCAGAAGGGCCAGGTGTATCTGCATTACTACCCTAATCCAGAGTTGTGCAGGTCTCTAGCTAAAAATATTTTCAAATCTCTACATGTTACATATATATATATATATATATATATATATATAGAGAGAGAGAGAGAGAGAGAGAGAGAGGGAGAGAGAGAGAAACACTCATGTAGTTATTTTCTACAAAGGATTAGATATGACACTCAGACAATTGATTGCTAAAACCTTTTCAGGAAAAGAATTGTCCGAAGAGTAAAATCTACAAATTATTAGCTATGTGCAGCTCCAAGGGGACCGAGTGAAAGAGGCTCGAGAAGGAACTCATCCAGGAGACTATGCACATGGACAGGCACCACAAGTTTCCTAGTCTGGCCTCACACACAGGGCAGCTGCTAGTTACTTGTGCTAGCCTCAGGGCAAAAACCTCTCCCTCTTCAGAGTCTTTAAATCTGAAAACAAAAAAGTGTCCAATGGCCAAGGAGAGCTACAATGGTGTCAATATTGAGCGGTAAATCACAATGTGCCAAGTGTTTTGCACAAAATCACCTGAGCCACAGTGATTCTGTTGTTCTCTCTCTCTCCCTACCACACACATACACACACACAAACAAACACAAACACATACTCTCACAGTCACACACGCACACATCTCCAGACGCACAGGCATAAACTGAGTTAGACACATGCGCACTGGACAGCTTCTGCAAGGCAGGGCCCTGGGCTGAACCCTGCTTCGCACTTCCTGGAAGCACACCCAGCCTTTTAAGGCCAGCTCTGAGCTCCCATTGCTGGGCTTCCTTCAGAAGGCTGCCTTCTGAGTCCCGCCCTCGCAACTTCTCCTCTGTTCTCATTGGCCAGCTCTTGGTTCACGCCCCTAAGGGTGATGTTCTTCTTCTCTAATTGGCCAGCTGTCCCTATGAATACACACTGGGCCCTCCCCTCAGGCTCAGAGGGCACAGTCTCTTAGACAAGCCCCTGAGGACTGTCTGCCTTCCTCTGAAGGCCCTGCTTCTGCCAACATGACCCACACAGCTCCTGTCTGGACCCGTCCTTAGGACACTGCCTGCCTGAGCTAGGCTGGCCATGCTCTTGGGGCACACCCAGAAACACTGTCTCCACTCTTGCCCCATGGAGCCTTAGTCCCGCACTGGTGCTGCCCTCTTGTGGACACCCAGCCAAATGCAGCTGAGCACAGGGATTCACAAGCTCCCAGTAGAGTCATCCCAGAAAAAGAGAGAAACCCCTTCCACTTGCAAAGCCACATGGGGGATCCCCCCACCCCACAGGAAAGAACAGATGTCTAGGGCACTCGAAGTCAATTTCAACCTTGCTGTCCATGGGCCACAAATCCCAGAGTTCTCCTCATTCCACAGAATCACTACACTCAACTATGGGCTTTGCTGCCACCTTGTGGACACACAGAAGAATGCAGCTGAGCTCCGCCATGCCACTCCTCTTTGAGTCTACACAGAAAATTACACACAGCATGGGAATAGCAAAGGAAAGAACCCATCTGAGGACCACCTGGGAGAATGCACAACAGTGTCCAGAATATCCAATGTTCCATTCATATTTGAAAAACCACTTATGCAGTGGAAACTTCCTTTGCCATAGCACAACCCAGTTCCTATGACCCTGCGTCAGGAACAAAGAAACAACAGGGGTAATCATAACTGAAACACACTTATGTACACATACACACACACACCTTCCCACAGAGACGCACACACTTTTCCCTGAAATAACGTGGATTGGGGTTGCTGTTTTGCACTCAAGTAAAAGGTCAAAGTTTCATGGGTGGAGGGTAGAAGTGTTAAGTTTCTGGCATATGAAGGTGAGAAGTGCCTAGAGCAAATCAAAAGTTACATGGACAACGAAGGGAGCATGGGTTGCAGGCACAGCTGTTGGAGATGCCAGGGAACTAATTGGAAGCCCAGGACCCCTTTTTGATTCCCTGCTCACCACTTACCCAGCTAGGGAAAAGCTGGGCTAGTATCAAATCAGAACTGCAGCTGTCTCTCTTTCTCTCTTCCTGCTTGGGCCCTGCTCTCTCAATTTACGACTGTTTCCTTCTCCTCAGTAAGAAAGTTACAAATGATGTACAGAAATACAGGGAAAGTGGAAAAAATTACCCCTGTGCCCACTATGACATGTAACTGTTGACTGTAAACCATTCATCCCCCAAGAAAGAACAGAATAAATATTTGTGAGGTTAAAAACATTGTAGGTTAAATAGGGAACATTCTTTAGAGCCATGCAATACTAATCCATTGAGCATTGGATGTCACTGTCAAAAACAGTGCAGTAATAGTTGTAGTAGTGTGTAGTATCTGCAAAAGGAAATGTATTGTGTGTCAAAAGTCCCCTTCAATTTAAGAGAAAATCTATCAGGCAGAAGAAATGACACCTCATGTGATATGGGAGTAAATAAATAAATATGCAAATGAATGGAGATGATCTAGGAGGATTTGAATAAAATAAAACCAAAAACCACAGGAAGACCTGATTACAGCAGAAATATAAAAAATGTCTGCTGAGAAACAGAGGGCTTCTTCAAAACTTCCCTGACACTTCAGGGTCCAGGCAAATTAATCTCAGAGATATTACAAGAAGTAGGAATGCATGAGTGTCCCATACAAAGTCGCTCTGCTTGCAGGAAGCACAAACTCCATGGGCCCTTGCAATGGAGAGACAAAAGGAAGATGGATGCCTCCATTGGCTGAATTAGGAGCTTCCAGTGGAGATCACAGCCCTGCCCCTCACCTTAGGGCCTGGCTGCTGCCAGTAACGGCAATTGGAAACACCTGTTACCACTTGGGGCCTGAGGACATACTCAGGAATCCCTCCAGGAGCTAGCAGGCTGGCAAACCTCCTGACCCTGGGATAGCTGTGCTCCTAGTTGGGAGGGCTTTTGGGACAGAGGTGAGAATATTCCCTAGATACAAGAAAGAACTTCAGGTTTCAAAAGGATTTGAAACCCCAGGAGGCACTTTGAAAAGACATTCCACAGACATAAAAACACCCTCTTTCAGAACCCTGGAAACTTCCGTTTTGCGTGGAAAATCAGGACACTGGTGTGGCCCTCAGTACCACAGATCCTTTACATTTGGCCCAATAGAGGGAAAGCACAATGTGTGTGCCAGTGTGGTAGATTTTCACTTCTCTTCACCTGGGCTCTCATGGAATAAGGACAAAGATGCGGTGCAGGAAATTGAGGAGGGCTGAATTTAGGCTGAGTGTTAACCACAGGGCCCTGGAGAATGGTAGTCAGGCACAGAGGGCCTGGACAGCTGCAGCTGGAGATGTACATATGCCTGTTACCTGCAGCAGGAATGCTTTCTCCTCAGTTCCCCTCTGTACTACCCCATATGCACAAGACTAAGTAATCCAAAGGGAAAAGAAAGGATAATTTCAACACCAGGAAGATGAAGTTCACGATGCATGTACTGACTTACACGAAGGGTCCAGGGAAGAAGGCACGCAGAGACAGTCAGAGAGACAGAATGACAGTGACGGAAAAGGACAAAATTCTGGTCCTGTGTTGATCTGTGCCAGAGCACTGAAGACAAACCCTCCATGCCCATGCATACTTCTAACAAGTGGCATTGTTATTTTATGTTTGTGAGGAAAGTTTCCACTTAGAAAATCTAGGTATTAGCCAATTCTGAGAAGCAACACTTGGCCTGCAGCCCACTCTCCAAATCTCCCCTCACCTCTCCAATTTGGAAGTAGTCTTAGTGATGCTCCAGCCAAGATGCAGGCTGGCATATTTCATCTCCCTAGTCCAGATTCAGACTGTCCTGTGTACAGGGAACTGCACACTGTCTATTTCTTCTTTGATTTACAGTTTTGGGATAGGACTCGGTGGACAAAAAGAGCAAGAGGGATGTAGATGATTTGACAGCGGTAGTTTGTGCTGAGAGAGAAATGTAGAGTGATAAACGATATGGCTCTGTGAGTTTTCTCTCATGACTGTGGCTCAGAAGGGTCAGGTGTGTCCACTTTACTACCCTAATCCAGAGCTGTGCAGGTCTCTAGCTAAAAAATATTTTCAGACCTCTACATGTTACATATATATATATATATATATATGAGAGAGAGACTGATGCAGTCATTTTCTACAATGGATTCGATATGCCATTCAGACAATTGATTTCTAAAACCTGGAGAGAAACTGTGCATCAGGGAAAGAACTGTCCAGAGGAGTAAAATCTCCAAATCATTAGCTATATGCAGCTCCAACGGGCCATATCGAAAAAGGCTCCAGAAGGAACTCATCCAGGAGACTCTCCACATGGACAGGCACCACAAGTTTCCTAGTCTCGCAACACACACAGGGCAGCTGCTAGTTCCCAGTGCAAGCCACGGAGCAAAAACCTCTCCCTCTTCAGTGTCTCAGAATTCAAAAACCTCCTACACTGGGTTCATTGATGACAGGATCAAACCTGGCTTGTAGAGATTGTAAGGTAGCAGTTCTCATACCCACAGTCCCCAGACAGCCCCAGCCTTCACCATATGCTCTACTACCAGACCTGACAGTAATGTGTCTGTCTGTCTGTCTGTCTGTCTGTCTGTCTGTCTGCCTGTGTGTGTCTGTGTGTGCTAAATCTCAATGGTAGTAGTCTCAGAGCATGGATGGCAAGGTAGCGAGCCTCCCCTGCAACTTATGTACAGAGAACATAGCTGGTCAGGGCAAGCCAGCTAGCCCAGATTCTGGCTAAGCAAGAATGCATATGCAAAGGGACTCTCATGTCTGAATCTTCTGAGTTCTCTATTCAATCCCATGCCTCACTATCTATCATCCAGGGAAGCTGGGGTACCCCTCAGAATTCAGGGGCATGAGCCTGTCAAGTCATGTTTGGCTGACTACTCAGCCTCCAAGCTCTCAGTCCACTGCTCAAGGCAGCACTTTACAAGCACAGAAAGTACCCAGAAAGAGCTGTGTTTCAACATAGATGGGAACTGTGTTCGACCAAACAATAGTGGATGAACCCGGTCCCTTACACCTACACTATGGGTCCGCCTAAGGATAGCTAAAAATAGTTTCAGATCTCTACATGTTACTATATAATATTTAGAGAGAGAGTGACAGAAAGACACTGATATAGTCATTTTCTACAATGGATTCAATATGACATTCAGACAATTGATTGCTAAAACCTGGAGTGAAACTGTGCATCAGGAAAAGAATTGTCCAAAGGAGTAAAATCTCCAAATCATTAGCTATATGCAGCTCCAACGGGATCTAGCGAAAAAGGCTTGAGAAGGAACTCATCCAGGAGACTCTCCACATGGAGAGGCACCACAAGTTTCCTAGTCTGGCAACACACACAGGGCAGCTGCTAGTTCCCAGTTCAAGCCTCAGGGCAAAAACCTCTCCCTCTTCAGTGTCTTTACATCTGAAAATAAGAAAAGTGACCATTGGCCAAGGAGAGCTACAATGTTGTTAATATTGACCTGTAAATCAGAATGTGCCAAGTGTTTTGCACAAAATCACCTGTGCCACAGTGATTCTGTTGTTCTCTCTCTATCTCCCTCCCTCACATACACACAAACACACTAAAACACACTCTCACAGTTACACACACGCACACATCCACAGAGGCACAGGCACAAACGGAGTTATACACAGGTACACTGGACAGCTTCTGCAAGGCAGGGCCATGGGTGAACTCTGCTTCGCACTTCCTGGAAGCATGCCGAACCTTTTAAGGGCAGCTCTGAGCTCCCATTGTCGGCTTACTTCAGAAAGCCTGCAGACAGGGCACCAGCCATGCTCTGATATTCCAGAGGCCTAGGCCACGCCCAGAACACCTGCCAGCAAAATAATTGGCCAGTGTTCTAGGACACGCCCAGGAGTGTCAAGGCCCCTAGCCAGTGATTGGCCAGCAACCTTGAGCACCGCCCACAGGGCCCTGCAGCACGCTCATTGGGCAGACTCTGGAAGGCCCGCCCACCAGCCACTTCTGCTGGAAAGAGATGAGATTTCAAAAACCTCCTACACTGTGTTCATTGATGACTTGTTCAAAGCTGGCTTGTAGAGATTTTAAGGCAGCAGCTCTCATGCCCACAGACCCCAGACAACCCCAGCCTTCACCATCTGCTGTACTACCAGACCTGACAGTAATGTGTGTGTTTGCCTGTCTGTCTATGTCTGTGTGTGCTCAGAGCTCACCTATAGTAGTCTCAGAGCATGGGTGGGAAGGTAGCCAGCCTCACCTGCAACTTATGTACAGAGAACCTTGCTGGTCAGTGCAAGCCAGTTAGCCCAGATTCTGGCTAAGCAATAATGCATATGCAAAGGGACTCTCATGTCTAAATCTCCTGAGTCCCCTATTCATTCCCATGCCTCACTATCTATCATCCAGGGAAGCTGGGGCAACCCTCAGAATTCAGGGGCATGAGCCTGTCAAGTCACGTTTGGCTGCCTACTCAGCTTCCAAGCTCTCAGTCCACTGCTGAGGGCAGCATATTACAAGCCAAGAATGAACCCAGAAAGAGCTGTGTTTCAACATAGATGGGAACTGTGTTTGACCAAACAATAGTGGATGAACCCATCACCTTACACCTACCCTTTGGGTTCGGCTAAGGCAATTATTCCTAAGGCCTCACAATCTCCAATCATGGTGGCCTGGTGTCCACACATCACAATCAGAGAGATTCCCAGAAGTAGGCATGCGTGAGTGTCCCATACAAAGTCCCTCTGCTTGCAGGAAGGCCAAAATCCCGGGCACTTGCTATGGAGAGACAAAAGGAAGATGTATGCCTCCACTGGCTGAATTCGGAGCTTCCAGTGGAGATCACAGCCCCGCCCCTCACCTGAGGGCCTGGCTGCTGCTAATAAAGGCAATTGGAAACACCTGTTACCACATGGGGCCTGAGATCATACTCAGGAATCCCTCCAGGAGCTAGCAGACTGGCAGACCTCCTGACACTGGGATACTTGTGCTCCGAGTTGAGAGGGACATCTGACAAGAGGTGAGAATATTCCCTAGATATAAGAACAAACTTCAGGTTTCAAAAGGATTTGAAATCCCAGGAGGCACTTGGAAAAGTCATTTCACAGCCATCAAAACAACCTCTTTCTGAACCCTGGAAGCTTCCGTTTTGCATGGAATATCTGGACACTTTTGTGGCCATCAGTATCACAGATCCTTTACATTCGGCCCAATAGAGGGAAAGCATAATGTGTGTGTCAGGGTGGCCGAGTTTCTCTTCTCTAGACCTGCGCTCTCATGGAATAAGGACATTGATGTGGTCCAGAAAATTGAGGAGGGCTGCATTTAGGCTGATTGTCAGCCACAGGGCCCTGGAGAATTGGAGTCAAGCACAGAGGGCCAGGACAGCTGCATCTGGAGATGGACATATGCCTGAAACCTGCAGAAGGAACGCTGTCTCCTAAGTTCTCCTCTGTACTACGCAATATGCATGCGACTAACTAATCCAAAGGGCAAAGAAAGGAAAATTTCAACACCAGGAAGACCGAGTTCACGATGCATGCACTGACTTCCATGAAGGGTCCAGGGAAGAAGGCACGTAGAGACAGTCAGAGAGACAGAATGACAGTGACTGAAAAGGAAAATTATGGCCCTTGTTGATCAGTGCCAGAGCACTGAAGACAAACCCTCCATACCCATGCATACTTCTTACAAGTGGCATTGTTATTTTATGTTTGTGAGGAAAGGTTACACTTAGAACATCTAGGTCTTAGGCCACTCTGCGAAGCAACACTTGGCCTGCAGCCCACTCTCCAAAACTGCCCTTGCCTCTCCAAATTGGACTTAGTTTTAGTGATGCTCCAGCCAAATGCAGGCTGGCATATTTCATCTCCCTGGTCAAGCCTCAGCGTGTCCTTTGTGCAGGGAACTGAACTATGTCTATTTCTTCTTTGGTTTACAGTTTTGGGATAGGAATCTGTGTACAAAAAGAGCAAGAGTGAAGTAGGTGATTTGGAAGCTGTAGTTTGTGCTGAGAGAGTTTTGTAGAATGACAAGAGGTAAATGAATGGCTCTAAGACATGTCTCTCATGACTGTGGCTCAGAAGGGCCAGGTGTATCCGAATTACTACCCGAATCCAGAGCTGTGCAGGTCTCTAGCTAAAATATATTTTCAGACCTCTACAAGTTATATATACACATGCACACTGGACAGCTTCTGCTAGGCAGGGCCCTGGGTGAACCCTGCTTCACACTTCCTGCAAGCACGCCTAGCCTTTTAAGGCCAGCTCTGAGCTCCCATTGTCGGGCTTACTTCAGAAGGCCTGCAGGCAGGTCTCAAGCCATGCTCTGATATGCCAGAGGTATAGGCCACGCCCAGAACCCTGCCAGCATTATCATTGACCAGTGTGCTAGGACACGCGCAGGAGTGTCAAGGATTCGAGTCACTGATTGGCCAGCAATTTGAGAACTTCCCACACGGCCCTGTAGCAGGCTCATTGGGCACCCTCTAGAAGGCACCCCAACAGCCACTTCTGCTGGAAAGAGAAGAGAATTCAAAAACCTCCTACAATGTGTTCATTGATGACACATTCAAAGTTGGCTTGTAGAGATTGTAAGGCAGCAGCTCTCAGGTCTACAGACCCCAGACAGCCCCAGCCTTCACCATATGCTGTACTAACAGACCTGACAGTAATCTGTGTGTGTGTCTGTATGTCTGTCTGTGTCTGTGTGTGCTCAGAGCTTACCTATAGAAATCTCCGAGGATGGGTGGGAAGGTAGCTAGCCTCACCTGCAACTTATGTACAGAGAACCTAGCTGGTAAGGGCAAGCCAGCTAGCCCAGATTCTGGCTAAGCAAGAATGCACATGCAAAGGAGTCTCATGTCTCCCTCTCCTGAGTTTCCGATTCAATCTCATGCCTCACTATCATCCACACACTGCCAACGGGGTAAGCTGGTTCACCCCTCAGAATTTAAGGGCAGGAGCCTGTCCAGTCACTTTTGGCTGCCTACTCAGCCTCCAGACGCTCAGTCCACTGCTCAGGTCAGCTGATTACAAGCAAAGAATGAACAGAAAGAGCTGTGTTTCAACATAGATGGGAACTGTGTTTGACCAAACAATAGTTGATGAACCCAGCCCCTTACACCTACACTTTGGGTCCGGCTAAGGCAATTACATCTGTGGCCTCACAATCCCTGATCATGGTGTCCTGGTGTCCACACATCATACTCAGAGAGATTCCCAGAAGTAGGCATGCATGAGTGTCCCATACAAAGTCGCTCTGCTTGCAGGAAGCACAAACACCCCGGGCCCTTGCTATGGAGAGACAAAAGGAAGATGGATGCCTGCATTGGATGAATTAGGAGCTTCCAGTGGAGATCACAGCCCCGCCCCTCACCTGAGGGTCTGGCTGCTGCTAATAAAGACAATTGGAAACACCTGTTACCACTTGGGGCCTGAGGACATACTCAGGAATCCCTCCAGGAGCTAGAAGGCTGGCAGACCTCCTGACCCCGGGATAGCTGTGCTCCTAGTTGGGAGGGCCTTCGGGCCAGATGTGAGAATATTCCTTAGATATAAGAACGAAGTTCAGATTTCAAAAGGATTTGAAACCCCAGTAGGCACTCGGAAAAGACATTTCACAGCCATCAAGACATCATCTTCCTGAACTTTGGAAGCTTCCATTTAGCAGGGAAAATCTGGACTCTGGTGTGGCCATCAGTACCACAGATCGTTTACATTCAGCCCAATAGAGGGAAAGCACAATGTGTGTGCCAGGGTGGTATAGTTTCACTTCCCTTGACCTGGGCTCTCATGGAATAAGGAAAAGGATGCGGTGCACGAAATTGAGGAGGACTGCATTTAGACTGATTGTCAGCCACAGGTCCCTGGAGAATGGGAGTCAAGCACAGAGGGCCTGGACAGCTGCATCTGGAGATGGATATATGCCTGTTACCTGCAGCGGGAACACTGTCTCCTCAGTTCCACTCTGTACTATGCCATATGCACGAGAGTAATAATCCAAAGGGAAAAGAAAGGAAAATTTCAACACCAGGAAGATCAAGTTCACGATGCATGCACTGACATCCACAAAGGGTCCAAGGAAGAAGCCACACAGGACAGTCAGAGAGACAGAATGACAGTGACTGAAAAGGACAGAAATTCTGGCCCTGTGTTGATCAGTGCCAGAGCACTGAAGACAAAGCCTCCATGCCCATGCATACTTCTTACAAGTGGCCTTGTTATTTTTTGTTTGTGAGGAAAGGTTACACTTAAAACATCTAGGTCTAAGCCCACAATGAGAAGCAATACTTGACCTGCAGCCAACTCTCCAAAACTGCCCTCGCCTCTCCAATTACGAATTAGTCTTAGTGATGCTGCAGCCGAGATGCAGGCTGGCGTATTGCATCTCCCTGGTCCAGCCTCAGGCTGTCCTGTGTGCAGGGAACTGCACTATGTCTATTTCTTCTTTGATTTACAGTTTTGGGATAGGACTGGTGGACAAAAAGAGCAAGAGGGAAGTAGATGACTTGACAGAGGTAGGTTGTGCTGAGAGATTTGTAGAGTGATTAGAGGTATACGACTGGCTCTGTGAGATGTCTCTCATGACTGTGGCTCAGAAGGGCTAAGTGTATCCGAAACTTACCCTAATCCAGAGCTGTGCAGGTCTCTAGATAAAACATATTTTCAGATCTCTACATGTTCCATATATAGAGAGAGAGTGAGATACTGATGTAGTCTTTTTCTACAATGGATTCGATATGACATTCAAACAATTGTTTGCTAAAACCTGGAGGGATACTGTGCATCAGTAATATAATTATCCAAAGGAGTAAAATCACAAAATCATTAGCTATATGCAGCTCCAACGGGACTGAGCAAAAAGGCTCGAGTAGGAACTCATCCAGGAGACACACCACATGGACAGGCTCACAAGTTTCCTAGTCTGGCAACACACACAGGGCAGCTCCAGTTCCCAGTGCAAGCCACAGGGCAAAAACCTCTCCCTCTACAGTGTCTTCACAGCTGAAAAAAAGAAAAGTGGCCAATGGCCAAGGAGACCTATAATGGTGTCATATTGACCTGTAAATCAGAATGTTCCAAGTGTTTTGCACATAATCTTTTGTGCCACAGTGATTCTGTTGTTCTATCTCTCTCTCCCTACCACACACACACACACACACACAAACGGAGTTATACACATGCGCACTGGACAGCTTCTGCAAGGCAGGGCCCTGTTGAACCCTGCTTCACACTTACTGGAAGCATTCCCAGCCTATAAAGGGCAGCTCTGAGCTCTCAGTGGCGGGCTTCCTTCAGAAGGCCCTCACACAGGGCGCCACCAGGCTTTGATAGGGCAGAGGACTAGGCCACGCCCAGAACCCCTGACAGTAATCTCATTGGCCAGTGTGCTTGGACACGCCCAGGAGGGTAAGGACCCCTAGTCAGTGATAGGCCAGCACCATATGCTGTATCACCAGAACTGACAGTAATGTGTGTGTGTGTTTTTGTGTGTGTAGGTCTCTCTGTGTGTGTCTGTGTATGTTCAGAGCTCACCTGTAGTATTCTCAGAGCATGGGTGTCAAGGTAGCCAACCCCAACTGCAACTTATGTACAGAGAACCTAGCTGCTCTGGGCAAGCCAGCTAGCCCAGATTTTGGCTAAGCAAGAATGCCAGAGAACTATGTGGAAGCCAGGACCAAATTTTGAGCCCCTGGTCACCACTTACCCAGCTAGGGAAAAGCTGGGCTTGTGGCAAATCAGAGCTGCAGCTGTCTCTCTGTCTCTCTTCCTGCTTGGGCCCTGCTCATCAATTTATGACTGTTTCCTTCTCCTCAATAAGAAAGTTACAAGTGATGTACAGAAATACAGGGTATGTGGGAAAAATTACCCCGTGCCCACTATTACATGTAACTGTTGACTGTAAACCATTCATCCCCCAAGAAAGAACAGAATAAATATTTGGGAGGTTAGATACATTGTCGGTTAAATAATGAGCATTCTCTAGAGCCATGCAATACTAATCCATTGTGCATTGGATGTCACTGTCAAAAACAGTGCAGTAGTAGTTGTAGTAGTGTGCAGTATCTGCAAAAGGAAATGTATTGTGTGTCAGAAGTTCCCTTCAATTATAAGAGAAAATCTATCAGGCAGAAGAAATGACCCCTCATGTGATATTGGACTAAATAAATAAATAAATATGCAAATAAATGGGGATGATCTACAAGGATTTGAAAAAAATAAAAAATAAAAACAAAGACCACAGGAAGACCGGATTACAGCAGAAATATAGAAAACGTCTGCTGAGAAACAGAGGGCTGCTTCAAAAATTCCCTGACACTTCAGGATCCAGGCAAATTAAGAATTACCAATAATGAAAAGAAAGGAATACGTATTGAAGCTTACACTAGTAAATGGAGGCAAGTTCTGTGCTATGATAATTACAATAAGGATACTTAGAAAAAGGCTATTGGAAATGCTCCTGGAAGGTTTCTAATATAAAACTGTAGTGAATCTTGCTCCAACTATGTGACCAATTATTTATGAATAAGGAGGCTGTTATAAATGCAGTAATTCTGCGTTAAGATCAAATAAAAAGGTCAACAATTCTAAAAGTAACTGATATATATATATGTATATATATATGTACATATATGTATGTGTATATTTATTATCAACTATGAGGGATACTAGCATGGCTATGAGGAGACAAAGTATGGCTTGTACCAGAGAGACTTACAAAGCTGAGGCTTCAGAAACCTAGGTGAAATCGCCAACAAAACAAGCCAGAGCTCAGCAGTGCCCTGGTGACTCTCTTTGTATATTTGGGCCTGTCAGTAAAATAATATATAAGTAAAATATTACTGAGTTCAGACAGAGTGAGTGAGCGCCTGTGAGATTCAGAGACAGAGAAGGCAAGAAGAGAAATAGAAGAGTTGGAAAGAGACCAGAATTCCAAAACCTCCCACACTCTGTTCATCCAAGACAGGTTCAATCCTGGGTTGTAGAGATTGTAAGGCAGCAGTCTCATGTCGACAGACCCCAGACAACCCCACCCTTCACCATATGTGTGTAGTATTTACGACAGGAAATGTATTGTGAGTGTAAACTTCCCTTCAATTATAAGAGAAAATCTATCAAGGAGAAGAAATGACCAGTCATGTAATATAGGACTAAATAAATAAATAAATATGCAAATATATTTGGATGATCTAGGAGTATTTGATAAAAATAAAAAAAAATAAAAAAGCACAAGAAGACCTGATTAGAGCAGAAATATAGAAGCCATCTGCTGAGAAACAGAAGGGTGCTTCAAAAATTCCGAGACACTTCAGAGTCCAGGTAAATTAAGATTTCAGGAGATTCAAAAGAAACTCATATGTATTGAAGCTTACACTAGAGAAAGGAGGCAAGTACTGTACTATAATAATTACAACAAGGATGCTGATGGAAATGCTACTGAAGGTTCTATTATTTATATTTGTATTGAATCGTGCTCCAACTATGTGGCAAATTATTAATGAAAAAGGAAGCTGTTATAAATGTGTTAATTCTGATTGAGATCAATTACATAGTTTGACAATTCCAAAAATGACAGCTATATATGTGTATATTTATATATGTGTATATATATGTATATGCATTTATATCTTTATTATAAATTCTGAGACATACTGACATGGATATGAGGAAACAGAATATGGCTTGTGTCACAGAGACTTACAAAGCTGAGGCTCCAGTAGCCTAGGTGAAATCACCAAAACAAGCCAGAGCTCAGCAGTGCTCTGGCAACTCTCTTTGTATATCTGGGCCTGTCAGTAAAATAATATATAAGTAAAATATTACTGAGTGCAGACAGAGTGAGTGAGAGCCTGTGAGAGTCAGAGACAGAGATGGCGAGAAGAGAAATAGAGAGTTGTAAATAGACCAGAAGATAAAACCCCCTAGACTGTGTTCATATATGACAGGTTCAAACCTGGGTTGTACAGATTGTATGGCAGCAGCTCTAATGCCCACAGACCACAGACAACCCATGCATTCACCATATGTGTGTAGTTGTTTCCCCAGGAAATGTATTGTGCGTCAAAAGTACCTTTCAATTATAAGAGAAAATCTATCAAGCAGAAGAAATGACCCCTCATGTGATACCTGACTAAATAAATAAATATGCAAATAAATGGGGATGATCTAGGAGGACTTGAAAAAAATTTTAAAAAATGAAAACAAAAACCACAAGAAGACCTGATTACAGCAGAAACATAGACACCATCTGTTGAGAAACAGAGGGCTGCTTCAAAAATTCCCTAACACTTCAGGATCCAGGGAAATTAAGATTTCCAGAAAAAGAAAACAAAAACATACGTATTGAGGCTTACACTAGAAAAATAAAGGAAGTTCTGTGCTATGATAATTACAATAAGGATGCTGATAGAAACACTATTAGAAATGCTACTGGAAGGTTCTATTATTTATATTTGTATTGAATGCTGCTCCAACTATATGGCCAAGTATTTCTGAAAAACTAGGCTGTTATAAATGTGGTATTTCTGAATTAAGGTCAAATACATATGTCAACAATTCTAAAAATGACATATATATAAATATATATGTATATATATATATATATATATATATATATATATATATATATATATATATATATATATATGTATGTATATCTTTAATATAAACTCTGAGTGATACTGGCATGGAAATAAGGAGACAGAATATGGCTTGTGTCAGAAAGACTTACAAACTGAGGCTCCAGGAGCCTAGGTGAAATAGCCAACACAACAAGCCAGAGCTCAGCAGTGCTCTGGTAACTCTCTTTGTATATCTGGGCCTGTCATTAAAATACTTATATAAGTAAAATATTAATGAGTTAAGACAGAGTGTGTGAAAGCATGTGAGAGAGACAGAGAAGGCGAGAAAAGGAATAGATGAGTTGGAAAGAGACCAGAATTAAAAAACCTCCTACATTGTGTTCATTGATGACAGGTTCAAATCTGGCTTGTAGAGATTGTAAGGCAACAGCTCTCATGCCCACAGACCCCATACAGCCCCAGCCTTCACCATATGCTCTACTACCAGACCTGTCATTAATGTGTGTGTGTGTCTGTCTGTCAGTGTGTGTCGGTGTGTGCTCAGAACTCACCTATAGTAGTCTCAGAGCATGGGTGGCAAGGTAGCTAGCTTCACCTGCAACTTATGTACAGAGAACCTATCTGGTTAGGGAAAGCCAGCTAGCCCAGATTCTGGCTAAGCAAGAATGCATATGCAAAGGGACTCTCATTTCTTGCTCTCCTGAGTCTCGTTTGGCTGCATACTCAGCCTCCAGGATCCCAGTCAACTTCTCAGAGAACAGCAGATTACAAGCCCAGAAAGTACCCAGAAAGAGCTGTGTCTCAACATAGATGGGAACTTTGTTTGACCAAACAATAGTTGTTGAACCCGGCCCCTTACACCTCCCCTTTGGGTCTTGCTAATGCAATTGCTCCTGTGACCTCACAATCCCTGATCATTGTGTCCTGGTGTCCACACATCACACTAAGAGAGATTCCCAGAAGTAGGCATCCATGAGTGTCCCCTACAAAGTCACTCTGCTTGCAGGAAGCACAAACTCCCTGGACCCTTTCTATGGAGAGACAAAAGGAAGATGGATGCCTCCATTGGCTGAATTAGGAGTTTCCAGTGGAGATCACAGCCACGCCTCTCACCTGAGGGCCTGGCTGCTGCTATGAAAGGCAGTTGGAAACACCTGTTACCACTTGGGGCCTGAGGATTTAATACTCAGTAATCCCTCCAGGAGCTGGGAGGCTGGAGACCTCCTGAGCCCAGAATAGCTGTGCTCCCAGTTTTTAGGGCCTTCTGGCCTGAGGTGAGAATATTCCCTATATACAAGAAAGAACTTCAGGTTTCAAAAGGATTTGAAACCCCATGAGGCACTTGGAAAAGACTTTTCACAGCCGTCAAAACACCCACCTTCAGAACCCTGGAAGCTTCAATTTTGCGTGGAAAATCTGGACACTGGTGTGGCCAACAGTACCACAGATCCTTTACATTCGGCCCAATAGAGGGAAAGCACAATGTGTGTGCCAGGGGGATAGAGTTTCACTTCTCTTCACCTGGGCTCTCATGGAATAAGGACAAGGATGTGGTGCAGGAAATTGAGGAGGGCTGCATTTAGGCTGAGTGTCAGCCGCAAGGCCCTGGAGAATGGGATTCAAGCACAGAGGCAATGACAGCTGCAGCTGGAGATGGACATATGGCTGTTACCTGCAGCAGCATCACTGTCTCCTCAGTTCCCCAATGTACTACGCCATATGCAGGAGACTGAATAATCCAAAGGGCAAAGAAAGGAAAATTTCAACACCAGGAAGTCTGAGTTCACGATGCATGCACTGACTTCCATAAGGGCCCAGTGAAGAAGGCATGTAGACACAGTCAGAGAGACAGGATGACAGAGACAGAAAACGACTGAAATTCTGGCCATGTGATGATCAGTGCCAGAGCACTGAAGACAAAACCTCCATACCCATGCATACTTCTTACAAGTGGCATTGTTATTTTATGTTTGTGAGGAAAGATTACACTTAGAACATCTAGGTTTAGCCCACTCTGACAAGCAACACTTGGCCTTCAGCCCACTCTCCAAAACAGACCGCGCCTCTCCAATTTGGAAATGGTCTTAGTGATGTTCCAGCCAAGATGCAGGCTTGAGTATTGCATCTCCCTGCTCCACCATTAGACTGTCCTGTGTGCAGGGAACTGCACTACGTCTATTTCTTCTTTTATTTACAGTTTTGGGATAGGACTCGGTGGACAAAAAGAGCAAGAGGGAAGTAGATGATTTGGCAGCAATAGTTTGTGCTGAGAGATATTTGTAGAATGATAAGCGGTATACGAATTGCTCTGTGAGATGTCTCTCATGACTGTGGCTCCGAAGGTTCAGGTGTATCGCACTACTACCCTAATCCAGAGTTGTGCAGGTCTCTAGCTAAAAAATATTTTCAGATCTCTACAGGATATATATATATATATATATATATATATATATATATATATATATATATATAGAGAGAGAGAGAGAGAGAGAGAGAGAGATAAAGTGAGCGAGACACTGATGTAGTCATTTTCTACAATGGATTCGATATGACATTCAGACAATTGATTGCTAAAACCTGGACAGAAACTGTGCATCAGGAAAAGAATTGTCCAAAGGAGTAAAATCTCAAAATCATTAGCTATATGCAACTCCAACGGGACAGAGCGAAAAAGGCTCTAGAAGGAACTCATCAAGGAGACTCTTAACATAGACAGGCACCACAAGTTTCCTAGTCTGGCAACAGACACAGTGCATCTGGTAGTTCCAGTGCAAGACTTAGGGCAAAATCCTCTCCCTCTTCAGTGTTTTTACATCTGAAAAGAAGCAAAGTGACCAAGGGCCAAAGAGAGCAACAATGGTGTCAATATTGATCTGTAAATCAGAATGTACCAAGTGTTTTGCAAAAAAAAAACCACTTTATTATAAACTCTGAGTAATACTGGCATGGAAATGAGGAGACAGAATATGGCTTGTGTCAGAAAGACTTACAAACTGAGACTCCAGTAGCCTAGGTGAAATCGCCAACACAACAAGCCAGAGCTCAGCAGTGCTCTGGTAAATATCTTGTTATATCTGGGCCTGTCAGTAATATAAATATATAAGTAAAATATTAATGAGTGAAGACAGAGTGTGTGAGAGTTAGAGACAGAGAAGGCGAGAAGAGAAATAGACGAGTTGGAAAGAGACCACAATTCAAAAACCTCCTACACTGTGTTCATTGATGACAGGTTCAAACCTGGCTTGTAGAGATTGAAAGGCAGCAGCTCTCATGCCCACAGACCCCAGACAGCCCCAGCCTTCACGATATGCTGTACTACCAGACCTGACATGAATGTGTGTGAGTGTGTCTGTCTGTCTCTCTGTCTGTCAGTGTGTGTCTGTGTGTGCTCAGAACTCACTTATAGTAGTCTCATAGCATGGGTGGCAGTATAGCCAGCCTCACCTGCAACTTATGTACAGAGAACCTAGCTGGTTAGGGAAATCCAGCTAGCCCAGATTCTGGCTAAGCAAGAATGCACATACAAAGGGACTCTCATGTCTCACTCTCCTGAGTTCCCTATTCAAACTCATGCCTCACTATCATCCAAAAACTGCCAACGGGGGAAGCTGGGGCACCCCTCAGAATTCAGGGGCAGGACCCTGTCCAGTCATGTTTGGTTGCATACTCAGCCTACAGGCTCGCAGTCCACTTCTCAGTGGACAACAGATTACAAGGCCAGAAAGAACCCAGGAAGAGCTGTTTCTCAACATAGATGGGAACTGTGTTTGACCAAACAATAGTGGATGAAACTGGCCCCTAACACCTCCCCTTTGGGTCCGGCTAAGGCAATTGCTCCTGTGTCCTAAAATCCCTGATCATGGTGTCCTGGTATCCACACATCAAACTCAGAGAGATTCCCAGAAGTAGGCATGCATTAGTGTCCCATACAAAGTTGCTCTGCTTGCAGGAAGCACAAATCCCCGGACCATTGCTATGGAGAGACAAAAGGAAGATGGATGCCTCCATTGGCTTAATAAGGAGCTTCCAGTGGAGATCAGAGCCCCGCCCCTCACCGGAGGGCCTGGCTGCTGCTAATAAAGGCAATGGGAAACACTGTTACCACTTGGGGTCTGAGGAAATACTCAGGAATCCCTCCAGGAGCTAGCAGGCTGGCAGACCTCCTAACCCCGGGATAGCTGTGCTCCTAGTTGGGAGGGCCTTCGGGCCAGAGGTGAGATTATTCCCTAGATACAAGAACGAAATTCAGGTTTCAAAAGGATTTGAAACCCCAGGAGGCACCTGGAAAAGACATTTAACAGCCAACAAAACACCCTCTTTCTGAACCCTGGAATCCTCCGTTTTGCATGGAAAATCTGGACACTGGTGTGGCCATCAGTACCACAGATCCTTTACATTGGGCCCTATAGAGGGAAAGCACAATGTGTGTGCCAGGGTGGTAGAGTTTCACTTCTCTTGACCTGGGCTCTCATGGAATAAGGACAAGGATGTGGTGCAGGAAATTGAGGAGTGCTGCATTTAGGCTGAGTGTCAGGCACAGGGCCCTGGAGAATGGGATTCAAGCACAGAGCGCCTGGACAGCTGCAGCTGGAGATGGACATATGCCTGTTACCTGCAGCAGGAACGCTGTCTCCTATGTTCTCCTCTGTACTACGCCATATGCACGAAACTAACTAAACCAAAGGGCAAAGAAAGGAAAATTTCAACACCAGGAAGACCGAGTTCACGATGCATGCACTGACTTCCAAGAAGGGTCCAGGGAAGAAGGCACACAGAGACAGTCAGAGAGACAGAATGACAGTGACTGAAAAGGACAGAAATTCTGGCCCTAGTTTTATCAGTGCCAGAGCACTGAAGACAAACCCTACATGCCCATGCATACTTCTTACAAGTGGCATGGCTATTTTATGTTTTTGAGGAAATGTTACACTTAGAACATCTAGGTCTTACCCCACTCTGAGAAGCAACACTTGGCCTGCAGCCCACTCTCCAAAACTGCCCTTGCCTCTCCAAATTGGAAGTAATTTTAGTGATGCTCCAGCCAAAATGTAGGCTGGTGTATTGCATCTCCCTGGTCCAGCCTCAGCCTGTCCTGTGTGCAGGGAACTGAATTATGTCTATTTCTTATTTTATTTACAGTTTTGGGATAGGATCTCTGGACAAAAAGAGCAAGAGGTAAGTAGATGATTTGGCAGCTGTAGTTACTGCTGAGAGAGATTTGTAGAGTGACAAGAGGTATACGAATGGCTATGTGAGATGTCTCTCATGACTGTGGTTCAGAAGGGCCAGGTGTATCCACATTACTACCTAATCCAGAGCTGTGCAGGTCTCTAGCTAAAATATATTTTCAGTCCTCTACATGTTACATATATACATACATATATGTGTGTGTGTGTATATATATATATATATATATATATATATATAGAGAGAGAGAGAGAGAGAGAGAGAGAGAGAGAGAGGAAAGAGAGAGATAGGGAGAGAGAGAAAGACACTGATGTAGTCATTTTCTACAGTGGATTAGATATGACATTCAGACAATTGATTGCTAAAACCTGGAGAGAAACTGTGCATCAGGAAAAGAATTGCCCAAAGGAGTAAAATCTCAAAATCTTTAGCTAGATGCAGCTCCAGCGGGAACAAGCGAAAAAGGCTCGAGATGGGACTCATCCAGGAGACTCTCCACATGGACAGGCACCACAAGTTTCCTAGTCTGGCAACCCACACAGGGAAGCTGCTAGTTCCTTGTGGAAGCCTCAGGGAAAAAACCCTCTCCCTCTTTAGTGTCTATACATCTGAAAAGAAAAAAAGTGACCAAGGGCCAAGGAGAGCTACAATGGTGTCAATATTGAGAGGTAAATCAGAATGTGCCAAGTGTTTTGAACAAAATCACCTGTGTCACAGTGATTCTGTTGTTCTCTATCTCTCCCTCCCACACACACACAAACACACACAAACACACACTCTCACAGTCACACACAATTCCACATAGGCACAGGCACAAAAGGAGTTATACACATGCGCACTGAACAGCTTCTGCAAGGCAGGGCCCTGGGAAAAACCCTACTTCGAACTTCCTGTAAGCATACCCAGGCTTTTAAGGCCAGCTCTGAGCTATCATTGGCAGGCTTCCTCAGAAGGCTGCTCTCTGAGTCCCGCCCTCACAAGTTCTCCTCTGTTCTCATTGGCCAGCTCTTGGTTCACGCCCTTGAGTGTGATGTTCCTCTTCTCTAATTGGACAGCTGTCTCTATGAATACGAACTGGGCACTCCGCTCAGGCTCAGTGGGCAAGGGCTCTTAGACTCGGCCTTGGGACTGTCTGTATTCCACAGAAGGCCCTGTTTCTGCCAACACGACCGACACAGCTCCTGTCTGGACCCGTCCTTGGGACACTGCCTGCTTGAGCTAGGCTGGCCATGCTCTTGGGGCACACCCAGAAACACTATCTCCACTCTTGTAGCCCAGTGACTCAGGGCACTTGCCCCATGGAGCCTTAGTCCCGAACTCGTGCTGCCCTCTTGTGGACACCCAGCAGAATGCAGCTGAGCACAGGGATTCACAAGCTCCCAGTAGAGTCATCCCAGACAAAGAGAGAAACCCCTTCCACTTGCAAAGCCAAATGGGGGATCCCCCATCCCACAGGAAAGAACAGATGTCTAGGGCTCTCTACGTCAATTTCAACCTTGTTGTCCATGGGCCACAAATCCCAGAGTTCTCCTCATTCCACAGAATCACTACACTCAACTATGGGCTTTGCTGCCACCTTGTGGACACACAGCAGAAAAAAGCTGAGCTCCCCCATGCCACTCCTCTTTGAGTCTACACAGAAAATTACACACAGCATGAGAACAGTAAAGGAAAGAACCCATCTGAGGACCACCTGGGAGAATGCAAAACAGTGTCCGTAATATCCAATGTGCTATTCATATTTGAAAAACCACTTGTGCAGTGGAAACTTACTTTGTCATAACACAACCCAGTTCCTAAGACCCTGCGTCAGCAATAAAGAAACAACAGTGGTAATCATAATGGAAACACACTTATGTAAACATACACACACATACCCTCCCACAGAGACGCACACACTTTTCCCTGAAATAACGTGGATTGGGGTAGCTGTTTTGCACTCAAGTAAAAGGTCAAAATTTCATGGGTGGAGGGGAGTAGTGTTAAGTTTCTGGCATAAGAAGGTGAGAAGTGCCTAGAGCAGATCGATAGTTACATGGACAATGAAGGGAGCTTGGGTTGGAGGCACAGTTGTTCGAGAAGCCAGGGAATTATGTGGAAGCCCAGGACCCCGTTTTGAGCTCCTGGTCACCACTTACCTAGCTAGAGAAAAGCTGGGCTAGTGTCAAATCAGAACTGCAGCTGCTTCTCTGTCTCTCTTCCTGCTTGGGCCCTGCTCTCTCAATTTATGACTGTTTCCTTCTCCTCAGTAAGAAAGATACAAATGATGTACAGAAATACAGGGAAAGTGGGAAAAATTAACCCCGTGCCCACTATTACATGTAACAGTTGACTGTAAAGCATTCATCACCCAAGAAAGAACAGAATAAATAATTGTGAAGTTAAAAACATTGGAGGTTAAATAATGAACATTCTTTAGATCCATGCAATACTAATCAATTGTGCATTGGATGTCACTGTCAAAAACAGTGCAGTAATAGTTGTAGTAGTGTGTAGTATCTGCAAAAGGAAATGTATTGTGTTTCAAAGTTCCCTTCAATTATAAGAGAAAATCTATCAGGCAGAAGAAATTACCCCTCATGTGATATGGGACTAAATAAATAAATAAATATGCAAATAAATGGGGATGATCTAGGAGGATTTGAAAAAAGTAAAAACAAACACCACAGGAAGACCTGATTACAGCAGAAATACAGAAAATGTCTGCTGAAAACAGAGGGCTGCTTAAAAACTTCCCTGACTCTTCAGGGTCCAGGCAAATTAAGAATTACCAAGAATGAAAAGAAGGCATATGTATTGAAGCTTACACTAGAAAATGTAGAGAAGTTCTGTGCTATGATAATTACAATGAGGATACTGACAGAAAGGCTATTGGAAATGCTCCTGAAAGGTTTATAATTTATAATTGTAGTGAATCCTGCTCTAACTATGTGACCAATTATTTATGAATAAGGAGGCTGTTAAAATGTGGTAATTCTGCATTAAGATCAAATAAAAAGGTCAAAATTTCTAAAAATGACTGATATAAATATATATATATATTTACATATATGTAAGTGTATCTTTATTATAGACTCTTAGGGTTACTGGCATGGTTATGAGGAGACAGAGTATGGCTTGTGCCAGTGAGACTTACAAAGCTGAGGCTCCAGAAACCTAGGTGAAATCGCCAACAAAACAAGCAGAGCTCAGCAGTCCCCTGGTGACTCTCTTTGTATATCAGGGCCTGTCAGTAAAATAAGTATAAAAGTAAAATATTAATGAGTGCAGACAGAGTGAGTGAGAGCCTGTGAGAGTCAGAGACAGAGAATGCAAGAAGAGAAATAGAAGAGTGGGAAAGAGACCAGAAGACAAAAACCTCCCACACTGTGTTCATACATGACAGGTTCAAACCTGGGTTGTCGAGATTCTAAGGCAGCAGTCTCAAGTCCACAGACCCCAGACCACCCCAGCCTTCACCATATGTGTGTAGTATTTACGACATGAAATGTATTGTGAGTGTAAACTTCCCTTCAATTATAAGAGAAAAATCTATCAAGCAGGAGAAATGACCCCTCATGTAATATAGGACTAAATAAATATGCAAATAAATGGGGATGATATAGGAGGATTGAAAAAAATGAGAACTAAAAACAAAAAGCACAAGAAGACCTGATTACAGCAGAAAATGGAAACCATATGCTGAGAAACAGAGGGCTGCTTCAAAAATTCCGAGACACTTCAGAGTCCAGGGAAATTAATATTTCAGGAGAATGAAAAGAAACTCATATGTACTGAAGCTTACACAAGAGAAAGGAGGCAACTTCTGTACTATGATAGTTACAATAAGGATGCTGATAGAAATGCTATTAGAAATGCTACTGGAAGGTTCTATTATTTATAATTATATTGAATCATGATCCAACTAGGTGGCCAATTATTAATGAAAAAGGAAGCTGTTATAAATGTGTTAATTTTGATAAAGAGCAACATAGGTCTACAATTCTCAAAATAACAGATATATATGTTTATTATAAAGTCTGAGAAAACTGCCATGGAAATGAGGAGACAGAATATGGCTTGTGTCCTAGAGACTTACAAAGCTGTGGCTTCAGTAGCCTAGGTGATATCACCAACAAACAAGCCAGAGCTCAGCAGTGCTCTGGTAACTCTCTTTGTATATCTGGGCCTATCAGTAAAATACATATATAAGTAAAATATCAACCAGTGAAGAAAGAGTGTGTGAGAGCATGTGAGAGTTAGAGACAGAGAAGGAAAGAAGAGAAATAGATTAGTTGGAAAAAGACCAGAATTCAAAAAACTCCTACACTGTGTTCATTGATGACAGGTTCAAAGCTGGCTTTTATAGATTGTAAGGCAGCAGCTCTCGTGCCCACCGACCCCGTATAACCCCAGCCGTCACCATATGATGTACTACCAGACCTGACAGTAATGTGTGTGTGTCTGTCTGGCTGGCTGTCTGTGTGTCTGTATGTGCTCAGAGCTCACTAATAGTAGTCTCAAGGCATGAGTGTCAAGATAGCCAGCCTTACCTGCAACTTATGTACAGAGAACCTAGCTGGTCAGTGCAAGCCACCTACCCCAGATTCTGGCTAAGCAAGAATGCATATGCAAAGGTACTCTCATGTCTCCCTCTACTGTGTTCCCAATTCAATCCCATGCCTCCCTATCATCCAAACACTGCCAACGGGGTAAGCTGGGGCACCCCTCGGAATTCTGGGGCATGAGCTTGTCCAGTTACGTTTGGCTGCCTACTCAGACTCCAGACTCTCAGTCCACTGCTCAGGGCAGCATATTACCAGCCCAGAAAGAGCTGTGTTTCAACATAGATGAGAACTGTGTTTGACCAAACAATAGTGGATGAAACCGGCTCTCATACCTACTCTTTGGGTCCGACTAAAGCAATTGCTCCTGTGGCCTCACAATCCATGATCATGGTGTCCTGATGTCCATACATCACACTCAGAGAGATTCCCAGAATTAGGCATGCATAAGTGTCCCATACAAAGTCTCTCTGCTTGCAGGAAGCACAAACTCTCGGGGCCCTTGCTATGGAGAGACAAAAGGAAGATGGATGCCTCCATTGGTGGAATTAGGAGCTTCCAGTGGAGATCATGGCCCCGCCTAAACCTGAGGGCCTGGCTGCTGCTAATAATTGCACTTGGAAACACCTGTTACCACGTGGGACCTGAGGACATACTCAGGAATCCCTCCAGGAGCTACCAGGCTGGCAGACCTCCTGACAACGGGATAGCTGTGCTCCTAGTTGGGAGGGACATCGGGCCAGAGGTGAGAATATTCCCTAGATACAAGAAAGAACTTCAGGTTTCAAAAGGATTTGAAACCCCATGAGGCACTTGGAAAAGACAGTTCACAGCCATCAAAACACCCTCTTTCTGAACCCTGGAAGCTTCCATTTTGCGTTCAAAATCTGGACACTGGTGTGGCCATCAGTACTACAAATCCTTTACGTTCGGCCCAATAGAGGGAAAGCACAATGTGTGTGCCAGGGTGGTAGAGTTTCACTTCTCTTGAACTGCGCTCTCATGGAATAAGGACAAGAATGCAGTGCAGGAAATTGAGAAGGGCTGCATTTAGGCTAAGTGTCAGCCACAGGGCCCTGGAGAATGGGAGTCAAGCACAGAGGGCATGGATAGCTGCAGCTGGAGATGTACATATGCCTATTACCTGCAGCAGGAACGCTGTCTCCTCAGTTGCCCTCTGTACTACGCCATATGCACGAGACTAAATAATCCAAAGGACAAAGAAAGGAAAATAGCAACACGATGAAGACCGAGTTCACGATGCATGCAATGACTTCCAGGAAGGGTCCAGGGAAGAAGGCATGTAGAGACAGTCAGAGAGACAGAATGACAGTGACTGAAAAGGACAGAAATTCTGGCCCTGTGTTGATCAATGCCAGAGCATGAAGACAAACCCTCCATGTTTATGTATACTTCTTACAAGTGGCATTGTTAGTTTATGTTTGTGAGGAAAGGTTACACTTAGAACATCTAGGTCTTAGCCCACTCTGAGAAGCAACACTTGGCCTGCAGCCCACTCTCCAAAACTGCCCTTGCCTTTCCAAATTGGAAGTAGTTTTAGTGATGCTCCAGCCAAGATGCTGGTGACAGGAGTGACCTGAGGTAATTGAATGGCTCTTTGAGATGTCTCTCATGACTGTGGCTCAGAAGGGCCAGGTGTATCCGCACTACTACCCGAATCCAGAATTGTGCAGGTCTCTAGCTAAAATATATTTTCAGGCCTCTACAAGTTACATATATATATATACATATACATATACATATACATATACATATACATATACATATACATATACATATACATATACATATACATTTACATATACATATATATATATGGAGAGAGAGAGAGTTAGAGCAAGACACTGATGTAGTTATTTTCTACAATAGATGCAATATGACATTCAGACAATTGATTGCTAAAACCTGGAGAGAAACTGTGCATCAGGAAAAGAATTGTCCAAAGGAGTAAAATCTGAAAATCATTAGCTATATGCAGCTCCAATGGGACCTAGCGAAAAAGGCTTGAGAAGGAACTCATCCAGGACAATCTCCACATGGACAGGCACCACAAGATTCCTATTCTGGCAACACACACAATGCAGCTGCTAGTTCCTTGTGCAAGCCTTAGGGCAAAACCTCTCCTTCTTCAGTGTCTTTACATCTGAAAAGAAAAATAGTGTCCACTGGCCAAGGAGAGCTACAATGGTGTCAATATTGAGCAGTAAATCAGAATGTGCCAAGTGTTTTGCACAAAATCTCCTGTGACACAGTGATTCTGTTGTTCTCTCTCTCTCCCTACCACACACATACACACACACAAACAAACACAATCACACACTCTCTCAGTCACACACGCACACATCCACAGAGGCACAGGCACAAACGGAGTTATACACATGTGCACTGAACAGCTACTGCAAGGCAGGGCCCTGGGCTGAACCCTGCTTCGCATTTCCTGGAAGCACGCCCGCCTTTTAAGGCCAGCTCTGAGCTCCCATTGGCAGGCTTCCTTCAGAAGGCTGCTATCTGAGTCCTGCCCTCACAACTTCTCCTATGTTCTCATTGGCCAGCTCTTGGTTCACGCCCTTGAGGGTGAAGTTCTTCTTCTGTAATTGGACAGCTGTCTCTATAAATACGCACTGGGCCCTCAGCTCAGGCTCAGTGGGCAAGGGCAATTAGACTCCCCCCTTGGGACTGTCTGTCTTCCTCTGAAGGCCCTGTTTCTGCCAACACGACCCACAAAGCTCCTGTCTGGACCGTCCTTAGGACACTGTCTGCCTGCGCTAGGCTGGCCATGCTCTTGGGGCACACCCAGAAACAATATCTCCACTCTTGTAACCCAGTGCCTCAGGGCACTTGCCCATTGGAGCCTTAGTCCCCCACTGGTGCTGCCCTCTTGTGGACACCCAGCAGAATGCAGCTGAGCACAGGGATTCACAAGCTCCCAGTAGAGTCATCCCAGACAAAGAGAGAAACCCCTTCCACTTGCAATGCCAAATTGGGGATCCCCCCACCCCACAGGAAAGAACAGATGTCTAGGGCACTCTACATCAATTTCAACCTTGGTGTCCATGGGCCACAAATCCCAGTGTTCTCCTCATTCCACAGAATCACTACACTCAACTATGGGCTTTGCTGCCACCTTGTGGCGATACAGCAGAATGCAGCTGAGCTCCCCCAAGCCACTCCTCTTTGAGTCTACTCAGAAAATTTCACATAGCATGGGAATAGCAAAGTAAAGAACGCATCTGAGGACCACCTGGGAAAATGCACAACAGTGTCCAGAATATCCAATGTGCCATTCATATTTGAAAAAACACTTGTGCAGTGGAAACTTCCTTTGTCATAGCACAAACCAGTTCCTAAGACCCTGCGTCAGGAATAAAGAAACAACAGTGGTAATCATAACTGAAACACACTTAGGTACACTTACTTACACACACACACACACACACACACACACACACACACCTTCCACAGAGACGCACACACTTTTCCCTGAAATAATGTGGATTGGGCTTACTGCTTTGCACTCAAGTAAAAGGTCAAAGTTTCATGGTGGAGGGGAGAAGTGTTAAGTTTCTGGCATATGAAGGTGAGAAGTGCCTAGAGTAGATCTATAGTTAC
Source organism: Erinaceus europaeus (assembly GCF_950295315.1). NCBI lineage: Eukaryota > Metazoa > Chordata > Mammalia > Eulipotyphla > Erinaceidae > Erinaceus > Erinaceus europaeus. Next base: position 387,638 of record NW_026647131.1, on the reverse strand, counting down.
ATAGACAATGAAGGAAGTATGGGTTGGAGGCACAGCTGGTGGAAATGCCAGGGAACTATGTGGAAGCCCAGGACCCCGTTTTGAGCTCCTGCTCACCACATACCCAGCTAGGGAAAAGCTGGGCTAGTGTCAAATCAGAACTGCAGCTGTTTCTCTGTCTCTCTTCCTGCTTGGGCCCTGCTCTCTCAATTTATGACTGTTTCTTTCTCCTCAGTAAGGAAGATACAAATGATGTACAGAAATATTGGGAAAGTGGGAAAAATTACCCCCGTGCCCACTATTACATGTAACTGTTGACAGTAAACCATTCATCACCCAAGAAAGAACAGAATAAATATTTGTGAGGTTAAAAACTTTGTAGGTTAAATAGTGAACATTCTTTAGACCCATGCAATACTAATCAATTGTGCATTGGATATCACTGTCAAAAACAGTACAGTAGTAGTTGTAGTAGTGTGTAGTATCTGCAAAAGGAGATGTATTGTGTGTCAAAAGTTCCCTTCAATTATTAGAGAAAATCAATCAGGCATAAGAAATGACCACTCATGTGATATGGGACTAAATAAATAAATAAATATGCAAATAAATGGGGATGATCTAGGAGGATTTGAAAAAAATAAATAAAAAACCAAAGGAAGACCTAATTACAGCAGAAATATAGAAAATGTCTGCTGAAAAACAGAGGGCTGCTTCAAAACTTCCCTGAAACTTCAGGGTACAGGTAAATTAAGAATTCCCGAGAATGAAAAGAAAGGCATACATATTGAAGCTTACACTAGAAAATGGAGGCAAGATCTGTGCTATGATAATTACAATGAGGATACTGATAGAAAGGCTATTGGAAATGCTCCTCGAAGGGTTATAATTTATAATTGTAGTGAACCTGCTCCAACTATGTGACCAATTATTTATGAATAAGGAGGCTGTTATAAATGTGGTAATTCTGCATTAAGATCAAAGAAAAAGGTCAAAAATTCTAAAAATGACTGATATATATACATATATGTACATATATGTAAGTGTATCTTTATTATAGACTCTGAGGGATACTGGCATGGCTATGAGGAGACAGAGTATGGCTTGAGCCAGAGAGACTTACAATGATGAGGCTCCAGAAACCTAGGTGAAATCGCCAAAAATCAGGCAGAGATCAGCAGTGTCCTGGTGATTCCCTTTGTATATCTGGGCCTGTCAGTAAAGTAATGTATAAGTAAAATATTAATGAGTGCCGACAGAGTGAGTGAGAGCCTGTGAGAGTAAGACACAGAGAAGGCAAGAAGAGAAATAGAGGAGTGGGAAAGAGACCAGAAGTCAAAAACCTCCCACACTGTGTGCATACATGACAGGTTCAAACCTGAGTTGTTGAGATTGTAAGGCAGAAGTCTCAAGTCCACAGAACCCAGACCACCCTAGCCATCACCATATGTGTGTAGTATTTACCACACAAAATGTATTGTGAGTGTAAACTTCCCTTCAATTATAAGAGAAAAATCTATCAAGCAGAAGAAATGACCCCTCATGTAATATAGGACTAAATAAATAAATATGCAAATAAATGGGGATGATCTAGGAGGATTTGAAAAAAATGAAAAATAAAAACAAAAAGCACAAGAAGACCTGATTACAGCAGAAAATGGAAACCAACTGCTGAGAAACAGAGGGCTGCTTCAAAAATTCCGAGACACTTCAGAGTCCAGGGAAATTAAGATTTCAGGAGAATGAAAAGAAAATCATATATATTAAAGCTTACACTAGAGAAAGGAGGCAAGTTCTGTACTATAATCATTACAATAAGGATGCTGATAGATATGCTATTAGAAATGCTACTGGAAGGGTCTATTATTTATAATAGTATTGAATCCTGCTCCAACTAGGTGGCCAGTAATTAATGAAAAAGGAAGCTGTTATAAATGTGTTAATTCTGATTGAGATCAATTTCATAGGTCGACAGTTCTAAAAATAACAGATATACATATATATATATAACATATATATATATATATATATATATATAAATGTATATATATATGGATGTATATGTTTATTGTATAGTATGAGAGATACTGCCATGGATATGAGGAGACAGAATATGGCTTGTGTCAGAGAGACATACAATGCTGAGGCTCCAGTAGCCTAGGGGAAATCACAAACACAACAAGCCTGAGCACATCAGTGCTCGGGCAACTCTCTTTGTATATCTGGGCCTGTCAATAAAATAAGGATTAAGTAAAATATTACTGAGTGCAGACAGAGTGAGTGAGAGCCTGTGAGAGTCAGAGACATAGAAGGAGAGAAAAGAAATAGATGATTTGGAAAGTGACCCGAAGTCAAACACCTCCTACACTGTGTTCATTGATGACAGGTTCAAAGCTGGCTTGTAAAGATTGTAAGGCAGCAGCTCTCATGGCCACAGACCCCATACAGCCCCAGCCTTCACCATTTGCTGTAATACCACCCTGACAGTTATGTGTGTGAGTGTGTGTCTGTCTGTGTGTGTCTGTGTGTGCTCAGAGCTCACCTATAGTAGTCTCAGACCATGGGTGTCAAGGTAGCCAACCTCACCTGCAACTTATGTAAAGAGAACATAGCTGGACAGGGCAAGCCAGCTAGCCCAGATTGTGGCTAAGCAAGAATGCATATGTAAAGGGATTCTCATGTCTCCCTCTCCTGAGTTCCTGATTCTATCCCATGCCTCACTATCATCCAAACACTGACAACGGGGTAAGCTGGGGCACCCCTCAGAATTCAAGGGCATGAGACTGAGTAGGTAGTCACGTTTGGTTGCATACTCAGCCTCCAGGCTCTCAGTCCACTGCTCAGTGCAGCAGATTAAAAGCCCAGAAAGAACCCAGAAAGAGCTGTGTTTCACATAGATGGGAACTGTGTTTGACCAAGCAATAGTGGATGAAACCGGCCCCTTACACCTACCCTTTGGGTCCGGCTAAGGCAATTGCTCCTGTGGCCTTACAATCCCTGATCATGGTGTCCTTCTGTCCACACATCACACTCAGAGAGATTCCCCGAAGTAGGCATGCATGAGTGTCCCATACAAAGTCGCTCTGCATGCAGGAAGCACAAACTCCCCGAACCCTTGCTATGGAGAGACAAAAGGAAGATGGATGCCTCCATTGGCTGAATTAGGATCTTCCTGTGGAGATCACAGCCCCGCCCCTCACCTGAGTGCCTGGCTGCTGCTAATAAAGTCAATTGGAAACGCCTGTTAGCACTTGGGTCCTGAGGACATACTCAGGAATCCCTCCAGGAGCTAGCAGGTGGCAGACCTCTTGACCCCTGATTAGCTGTGCTCCTAGTTGTGAGTGCCTTCGGGCCAGAGGTGAGAATATTCCTTAGATAAAAGAAAGAACTTCAGGTTTCAAAAGGATTTCAAACCTCAGGAGGCACTTGTAAAAGACATTTCACAGACATCAAAAAACCCTCTTTCTGAACCCTGGAAGCTTCCATTTTGCGTGGAAAATCTGGACACTGGTGTGGCCATCAGTACCACAGATCCTTTACATTCCGCTTAATAGAGGGAAAGCACAATGTGTGTGCCAGGGGGATAGAGTTTCACTTGTCTTCACCTGGGCTCTCATGGAATAATGACAACAATGCGGTGCCAGAAATTGAGGAGGGGTGCATTTAGGCTGAGTTTCAGCTTCAGGGCCCTGTAAAATGGGAGTCAAGCATAGAGGGCCTGGACAGCTGCAGCTGCAGATGGACATATGCCTGTTACCTGCCGCAGGAACGCTGTCTTCAGTTCCCCTCTGTACTATGCCATATGCACATAACTAAGTAATCCAAAGGGCAAAGAAAGGAAAATTTCAACACCATGAAGACCTAGTTCAAGTTGCATGCACTGACTTCCAGGACGGGTCCAGGGAAGAAGGCACACAGAGACAGTCTGAGAGACAGAATGACAGTGACTGAAAAGGACAGCACTTCTGGCCCTGTGTTGATCAGTGCCAGAGCAGTGAAGACAAACCCTCCATGCCCTAGCATACTTGTTACAAATGACATTGTTGTTTTATGTTTGTGAGGAAAGGTTAAACTTAGAACATCTAGGTCTTCGCCCACTCTGAGAAGCAACACTTGGCCTGCAGCCCACTCTCCAAAGCTGCCCTTGCCTCTGCAAATTGGAAGTAGTTCTAGTGATGCTCCAGACAATTGCAGGGTGGCGTATTTCATCACCCTGGTGCAGCCTCAGCCTGTCCTGTGTGCAGGGAACTGCACTGTGTCTATTTCTTCTTTGATTTACAGTTTTGGTATAGGACTTGGTGGACAAAAAGAGCAAGAGGGAAGTAGGTGATTTGGCAGCTGTAGTTTGTGCTGAGAGAGATTTGTAGAGTGACAAGAGGTAAACAAATGGCTCTGTGAGATGTCTCTCATGACTGTGGCTCAGAAGGGCCAAGTGTATCCACATTATTACCCGAATCCAGAGCTGTGCAGGTCTCTAGCTAAAATATATTTTCAGACCTCTACATGATATAAATATATATACATATATATATAATGAGAGAGAGAGACAGCAAGACACTGATGTAGTCATTTTCTACAATGGATGTGAAATGACATTTAGACAATTGATTGCTAAAACCTGGAGAGAAACTGTGCATCAGGAAAAGAATTGTCCAAAGGAGTAAAATCTCCAAATCATTAGATATATGCAGCTGCAACGGGACCGATCAAAAAAGGCTTGAGAAGGAACTCATCCAGGAGACTCTCCACATGGACAGGCACCACAAGTTTCCTAGACTCGCAACACACACAGGGCAGCTGCTAGTTCCCAGTGCAAGCCTCAGGGAAAAAACCTCTCCCTCTTCAGTGTCTTTACATCTGAATATAAGAAAAGTGACCAAGTGCCAAGGAGAGCCACAATGGTGTCAATATTGAGCTGTAAATCAGAATGTGCCAAGTGTTTTTTACAAAATCACCTGTACCACAGTGATTCTGTTGTTCTCTCTCGCTCCCTCACACACACACACAAACACACACTCTCACTCTTACAGACACGCACACATCCACAGAGGCACAAGCACAAAGGGAGTTACACACATGTACACTGGACATCTTCTGCAAGGCAGGGTACTGGCCTGAACCCTGCTTCTCACTTCCTGGAATCACGCGCAGGCTTTTAAGTCCAGCTCTGAGCTCCCATTGTCGGGCTTACTTCAGAAGGCCTACAGACAGGGCACCAGCCATGCTCTGATAGGCCAGAGGTCTAGGCTACGACCAGAACCCCTTCCAGCAATATAATTGGCCAGTGTGCTAGGACACGCCCAGGAGTGTCAATGTCCATAGTCAGTGATTGGCCAGCAACCTTGAGTACTGCCCACACGGCTCTGCAGCATGCTCATTGGGCAGCCTCTGGAAGGCCTGCCCACCAACCATTTCTGCTGGAAAGAGATGAGAATTCAAAGACCTCCTACACTGTGTTCATTGATGACAGGTTCAAAGCTGGCTTGTAGAGATTGTAAGGCAGTAGCTCTCATGCCCACAGACCCAGAAAGCCCCAGCCTTCACCATATGCTATACTATCAGACCTGACAGTAATGTGTGTGTGTGGGTGTGTCTGTCTGTCTGTGTCTGTGTGTGCTCAGAGCTCACCTATAGTAGTCTCAGAGCATGGGTGGGAAGGTAGCCAGCCTCACCAGCAACATATGTACAGAAAACCTAGATGGTCAGGGCAAACCAGTTATCCCAGTTTCTGGCTAAGCAAGGATGCACATGCAAAGGGACTCTCATGGCTCCCTCTCCTGAGTTCCCGATTCAATCTCTTGCCTCACTATCATCCAAACACTGCCAATAGGGTTAGCTGAGGCACCCCTCAGAATTCTGGGGCATAAGCCTGTCCAGTCTCTTTTGGAAGCCTACTCAGCCTGCAGACTCTCAGTCCACTGTTCAAGCCAACACATTACAAGCACAGAAAGAACCCAGAAATAGCTGTGTTTCAACATAGATGGGAACTGTGTTCAACCAAACAATAGTGGATGAACCCGGTCCCTTATACCTACCCTTTGGGTCTGGCTAAGGCAATTGCTCCTGTGGCCTCACATCCCATATCCTGGTGTCCTGGTGTCCACACATCACACACATAGAGATTCCCAGAAGTAGGCATCCATGAGTGTCCCATACAAAGTCTCTCTGCTTGCAGGAAACACAAAATCCCCGGGCCCTTGCTATGGACAGACAAAAGAAAGACGGATGCCTCCATTGGCTGAATTCGGAGCTTCCAGTGGAGATCACAACCCCGCCCCTCACCGGAGGGCCTGGCTGCTGCTAATAAAGGCAATTGAAAACACCTGTTACCACCTGGGGCCTGAGGACATACTCAAGAAACCCTCTAGGAGCTAGTGGGATGGCAGACCTCCTGACCCCGGATAGCTTTGCTCCTAGTTGGGAAGGCCTTCGTGCCAGAGGTGAGAATATTCCCTAGATACAAGAACGAACTTCAGGTTTCAAAACGATTTGAAACCCCATGAGGCTTTTGGAGAAGACATTTAACATCCATCAAAACATCCTTTTTCTGAACATTGGAAGCTTCCATTTTGCTTGGAAAATATAGACACTGGTGTGACCATCAGTAACACAGATCCTTTTCATTCGTCCCAATAGAGGGAAAGCACAATGTGTGTGCCAGGGTGGTAGAGTTTCACTTCTCTTCACCTGGGCTCTCATGGAAAAAGAACAAGGATGCGGTGCAGGAAATTGAGGAGGGCTGCATTTAGGCTGAGTGTCAGCCACAGGGACCTGGAGAATGGGAGTCAAGCACAGAGTGCCTGGATAGCTGCAGCTGGAGATGGACATATGCCTGTTACCTTCAGCAGGAACGCTGTCTCCTCAGTTCCACTCTGTACTACACCATGTGCACGAGACAAAGTAATCCAAAGGGCAAAAAAAGGAAAATTTCAGCACCAGGAAGACCGAGTTCACGATGCATGAACTGAATTCCACAAAGGATCCAGTGAAGAAGGCACACAGATACAGTCAGAGAGACAGAATGACAGTGACTGAAAAGTACAGAAATTCTGGCCCTATGTTATCAGTGCCAGAGCACTGAAGACAAAGCCTCCATTCCCATGCATACTTCTTACAAGTGGCATTGTTATTTTACATTTGTGAGGAAAGGTTACACTTAGAACATCTAGGTCTTAGCCCACTCTGAGAAGAAACACTGGCCTGCAGCCCACTCCTCAAAACTGCCCATTCCTCTCCAAATTGGAAGTAGTTTTAGTGATGCTCCAGGCAAATGCAGGCTGGCGTATTTCATCTCTCTGGTCCAGCGTCAGCTTGTCCTGTGTGCAGGGAACTGCACTATGTCTATTTCTTCTTTGATTTACAGTTTTGGGATAGGACTCTGTGGACAAAAAGAGCAAGAGGGAAATAGATGTTATGGCAGCGGTAGTTTGTGCTGAGAGAGATTTGTAGAGTGATAAACGATATGGCTCTGTGAGATATCTCTCATGACTGTGGCTCAGAAGGGCCAGGTGTATCCATTTTACTACGCTAATCCAGACCTGTGCAGGTCTCTAGCTAAAAAATATTTTCAGTCCTCTACATGTTACATATATATATATATATATAGAGAGAGAGAGAGACAGAGAGACAGAGAGACAGAAAGAGAGACATTGATGTAATCATTTTCTACAATGGATTCGATATGACATTCAGATAATTGATTGCTAACTCTTGGAGAGAAACTGTGCATCAGGAAAATAATTGTCCAAAGGAGTAAAATCTCCAAATTATTAGCTATATGGAGCTCCAATGGGACCTAGCGAAAAAGGCTTGAGAATGAACTCATCCAGGAGACACTACAAATGGACAGGCACCGCAACTTTCCCTGTCTGGCAACACACACAGTGCAGCTGCTAGTTCCCAGTGCAAGCCTCAGGGCAAAATGCTCTCCCTCTTCAGAGTCTCGGAATTCAAAAACCTCCTACACTGAGTTCACTGATGACAAGTTCAAACCTGGATTTTAGAGATTGTAAGGCAGCTGCTCTCATGCCCACAGACCCCAGACAGCCCCAGCCTTCACCATATGCTGTACTACCAGACCTGACGGTAATGTGTGCCCTTGCCTTTCCAAATTGGAAGTAGGTTTAGTGATGCTCCAGCCAAATGCAGGCTGGCCTATTTCATCTCACTGGTCTAGCCTCAGCCTGTCCTGTATGCAGGGAACTGCACTATGTCTATTTCTTCTTTGATTTACAATTTTGGGATAGGACTCTGTGGACAAAAAGAGCAAGAGTGAAGTAGATGATTTGGCAGCTGTAGTTTGTGCTGAGAGAGATTTGTAGAGTGACAAGAGGTAAACTAATGTTCTGTGAGATGTCTCTCATGACTGTGGCTCTGAAGGGCCAGGTGTATCCGCATTACTACCCGAATCCAGAGCTGTGCAGGTCTCTAGCTAAAATATATTTTCAGACCTCAACATCTTACATATATATAGATAGATAGATAGAGAGAGAGAGAGAGAGAGAGAGAAAGAGAGAGCAAGACACGGATGTAGTCTTTTTCTACAATGGATGCAATATGACATTCAGACAATTGATTGCTAAGACCTGGAGAGAAACCGTGCATCAGAAAAGAATTGACCAAAAGAGTAAAATCTCCAAATCATTAGCTATATGCAGCTCCAATGGGACCTAGGGAAAAAGGATCGAGAAGGAACTCATCCAGGAGACTCTCCACATGGACAGGCACCACAAGTTTCCTAGTCTGGAAACACACACAGGGCAGCTTCTAGTTCCTTGTGCAAGCTTCAGGGCAAAAACCTCTCCCTCTTCAGTGTCTTTACTTCTGAAAAGAAAAATAGTGTCCAAGGGCCAAGGAGAGCTACAATGGTGTCAATATTTAGTGGTAAATCAGAATGTGATGTGTTTTGCACAAAATCTCCTATGCCACTCTTATTCTGTTGTTCTCTTTCTCTCCCTACCGCACACATACACACACAAACAAACACAAACACACACACTCACAGTCACAGGCGCACACATCTCCAGACGCACAGGCATAAACGGAGTTATACGCATGCGCACTGGAGAGCTTCTGCAAGGCAGGGCCCTGGGCTGAACCTTGCTTCGCACTTCCTGGAAGCACACCCAGCCTTTTAAGGCCAGCTCTGAGAACCCAAAGGCAGGCTTTCTACAGAAGGCTGCTCTCTGAGTCCCGCCTCGCAACTTCTCCTCTGTTCTCATTGGCCAGCTCTGGTTCACGCCCCTGAGGGTGATGTTCTTCTTCTCTAATTGGCCAGCTGTCTCTATGAATACACACTGGGCCCTCCCCTCAGGCTCAGAGGGCACGGTCTCTTAGACCCGCCCCCGGGGACTGTCTTCCTTCCTCTGAAGGCCCTGTTTCTGCCAACACGACTCAACAGCTCCTGTCTGGTCCCGTCCTTAGGACACTGCCTGCTTGAGCTAGGCTGGCCATGCTCTTGGGGCACATCCAGAAACTCTGTCTCCACTCTTGTAGCACAGTGCCTCAGGCCACTTGCCCCATGGAGCCTTAGTCCCCCACTGGTGCTGCCCTCTCGTGGACACTCAGCAGAATGCAGCTGAGTACAGGGATTCACAAGCTCCCAGTAGAGTCATCCCAGACAAAGAGAGAAACCCCTTCCACTTGTAAAGCCAAATGGGGGACCCCCCACCCCACAGGAAAGAACAGATGACTAGGGCACTCTACGTCAATTTCAACCTTGGTGTCCATGGGCCACAAATCCCAGAGTACTCATTCCACAGAATCACTACACTCAACTATGGGCTTTGCTGCCACCTTGTGGAAACACAGCAGAAAACAGCTGAGCTCCCCCATGCCACTCCTCTTTGAGTCTACACAGAAAATTACACACGGCATGGGAATAGCAAAGGAAAGAAGCCGTCTGAGGACCACCTGGGAGAATGCACAACAGTGTCCAGAATATCCAATGTGCCATTTATAATTGAAAAACCACTTGTGCAGTGGAAACTTCCTTTGTCATAGAACAACCCAGTTCCTAAGACCCTGCGTCAGGATTAGAGAAAAAATAGCAGTAATCATAACTGAAACACTCTTATGTACACTTGCACACTTACACACACACAGACACACACCCTCCCACAGAGACGCACACACTTTTCCCTGAAATAACGTGGATTGGGGTTGCTGTTTTGCACTCAAGTAAAAGGTCAAAGTTTCATGGGTGGAGGGGAGAAGTGTTAAGTTTCTGGCATATGAAGGTGAGAAGTGCCTAGAGCAGATCTATAGTTACATGAACAACGAAGGATGCATTGGTTGGAGGCACAGCTGGTGGAGGTGCCAGGGAACTAAGTGGAAGCCCAGGACCCCGTTTTGAGCCCCTGCTCACCACTTACCCAGCTAGGGAAAAGCTGGGCTAGTGTCAAATCAGAAATCAGCTGTATCTCTGTCTCTCTTCCTGCTTTGGCCCTGCTCTCTCAATTTATGACTGTTTTCTTTTCCTCAGTAATAAAGTTAAAAATGATGTACAGAAATACAGGGAAAGAGGGAAATTTATCCCCGTTCCCACTATTACATGTAACTGTAGACTGTAACAATTCATCCCCCAAAAAAGAGCAGAATAAATATTTGTGAGGTTAAAGACATTGTAGGTTAAATAGTGAACATTCTTTAGAGGCATGCAATACTAATCCATTAAGCATTGGATGTCACTGTCAAAAACAGTGCAGTAATAGTTGTAGTAGTGTGTAGTATCTGCAAAAGGAAATGTATTGTGTGTCAAAAGTTCCCTTCAATTATAAGAGAAAATCAATCAGGAAGAAGAAATGACCCCTCATGTGATATGGGACTAAATAAATAAATAAATATGCAAATGAATGGGGATGATCTAGGAGGATTTGAAAAAAATAAAAACAAAACCCACAGGAAGACCTGATTACAGCAGAAATATAGAAAATGTCTGCTGAGAAACACAGGGCTGCTTAAAAACTTCCCTGACACTTCAGGGTCCAGGCAAATTTAGAATTCCCAAGAATGAAAAGAAAGCCATACATATTGAAGCTTACACTAGAAAATGGAGGCAAGTTCTGTGCTATGATAATTACAATGAGGATACTAATAGAAAGGTTATTGGAAATGCTCCTGGAAGGCTTATAATTTATAATTGTAGTGAATCCTGCTCCAACTATGTGACCAATTATTTAAGAATATGCAGGCTGTTACAAATGTGGTAATTCTGCATTAAGATCAGATAAAAAGATCAACAATTCTAAAAATGACTGATATATATATGTATATATATGTACATATATGTAAGTGTATCTTTATTATAGATTCTGAGGGATACTGGCATGGCTATGAAGAGACAGAGTATGGCTTGTGCCAGAGAGACTTACAAAGCTGAGGTTCCAGAAACCTAGGTGAAATCACCAAAAAATAGTCAGAGATCAGCAGTGTCCTGGTGATTCCCTTTGTATATCTGGGCCTGTCAGTAAAATAATGTAACAGTAAAATATTTATGAGTGCAGACAGAGTGAGTGAGAGCCTGTGAGAGTTAGAGACAGAGAAGGCAAGAAGAGAAATAGAAGAGTGGGAAAGAGACCAGAAGTCAAAAACCTCCCACACTGTGTTCATACATGACAGGTTAAAACGTGGGTTGTAGAGATTGTACGGCAGAAGTCTCAAGTCCACAGAACCCAGAATACCACAGCCTTCACCATATGTGTGTAAAATTTACGACACGAAATGTATTGTGAGTGTAAACTTCCCTTCAATTATAAGAGAAAAAACTATCAAGTAGAAGAAATGACCCCTGATGTAATATAGGACTAAATAAATAAATATGCAAATAAATGGGGATGATCTAGGAGAATTTGAAAAAAAAAATGAAAATTATAAACAAAAAGAACAAGAACCTGATTGCAGCAGAAAATGAAAACCATCTGCTGAGAAACAGAGAGCTGCTTCAAAAATTCTGAGACACTTCAGAGTCCAGGGAAAATAATATTTCAGAAGAATGAAAAGAAACTCATATGTACTGAAGCTTACACTAGAGAAAGGAGGCAAGTTCTGTACTATGATAATTACAATAAGGATGCTGATACAAATGCTATTAGAAATGCTACTGGAAGATTATATTATTTAAAATTGTATTTAATAGAGCTCCAACTAGGTGGACAATTATTAATGAAAAAGGAAGCTGTTATAAATGTGTTAATTCCGATAAAGATAAATTACAAAGGTCGATAATTCTAAAAATAACATCCATATATATATGGATGTATATGTTTATTATAAAGTTGGAGACATACTGCCATGGATATGAGGAGACACAATATGGCTTGTGTCAGAGCGACTTACAAAGCTGTGGCTCCAGTAGCCTAGGTGAAATCACCAACACAACAAGCCAGAGCTCAGCAATGCTCTGGCAACTATCTTTGTATATCTGGGCCTGTCAATAAAATAAAGATACAAGTAAAATAGTACTGAGTGCAGACAGAGTGAATGAGAGCCTGTGAGAGTCAGAGACAGAGAAGGACAGAAAAGAAATAGATGAATTGGAAAGTGACCAGAAGTCAAAAACCTCCTACACTGTGTTCATTTATGACAGGTTCAAACCTGGCTTGTAGAGATTGTAAGGCAGCAGCTCTCATGCCCACAGACCACATACAGCCCCATCTTTAACCATAAGCTGTACTACCAGACCTGACAGTAATGTGTGTGTGAGTGTGTGTCTGTCTGTATGTCTGTGTGTGTCTGTGTGTGCTCAGAGCTCACCTATAGTAGTCTCAAGGCATGGGTGTCAAGGTAGCCAGCCTCACCTGCAACTAATGTACAGAGAACCTAGCTGGACAGGGCAAGTCAGCTAGCCCAGATTCTCGCTATGCAAGAATGCATATGCACAGGGACTCTCATGTCTCCCTCTCCTGAGTTCCCGATTCAATCCCATGCCGCACTATCATCCAAAAACTAACAACGGGGTAAACGGGGACACCCATCAGAATTCATGGGCTTGAGGCTGAGTAGGCAGTCACGTTTGGCTGCCTACTCAGCCTCCTGAATCTCAGTCCACTGCTCAGGACAGCAGATTACAAGCCCTGAAAGAACCCAGAAAGAGCTGTGTTTCAATATAGATGGGAACTGTTTTTGACCAAACAATAGTGGATGAACCCAGCCCCTTACACCTACCCTTTGGGTCCGGATAAGGCAATTGTTCCTGTGGCCTCACAATCCCTGATCATGGTGTCTTGGTGTCCACACATCACACTCAGAGAGATTCCCAGAAGTAGGCATGCATGAGTTTCCCATACAATGTCGCTCTGCTTACACTCCATGGGCCCTTGCTATGCAGAGACAAAAGGAAGATGGATGCCTCCATTGGCTGAATTAGGAGCTTCCAGTGGAGATCACAGCCCCGCCCCTCACCTGAGGGCCTGGCTGCTGCTAATAAAGGCAATTGGAAACACCTGTTACCACTTGGGACCTGAGGACATACTCAGGAATCCCTCCAGGAGCTAGCAGGCTGGCAGACCTCCTGACCCTGGGATAGCTGTGCTCCTAGTAGGGAGGGCCTTCGGGCCAGAGCTGAGAATATTCCCTAGATACAAGAAAGAAATTCAGGTTTCAAAAGGATTTGAAACCCCATGAGGCACTTGGAAAAGACATTTCACAGCCATCAAAACACCCTCTTTCTGAACCCTGGAAGCTTCCGTTTTGCGTGGAAAATTTGGACACTGGTGTGGCCATCAGTACCAGAGATCCTTTACATTTGGCTAATAAAAGGAAAGCACAATGTGTGTGCCAGGGGGATAGAGTTTAAATTCTCTTCACCTGGGCTCTCATGGAATAAGGACAAGGAAGCGGTGCAGGAAATTGAGGAGGGCTGCATTTAGGCTGAGTGTCAGCCACAGGGCCCTGGAGAATGGGAGACAAGCACAGAGGGCCTGGACAGCTGCAGCTGTAGATGGACATATGCCTGTTACCTGCAGCAGGAACGCTCTCTACTCAGTTCCCCTCTGTACTACGCCATATGCAGGAGACTAAATAATCCAAAGGGCAAAGAAAGGAAAAATTTCAACACCGTGAAGACCGAGTTCACAATGCATGCACTGACTTCCAGGAAGGTTCCAGGAAAGAAGGCACACAGAGACAGTCTGAGAGACAGAATGACAGTGACTGAATAGGACAGAAATTCTGTCCCAGTGTTGATCAGTGTCAGAGCACTGAAGACAAACTATCCATGCCCATGCATACTTCTTACAAGTGGCATTGCTATTTTATGTTTGTGAGGAAAGGTTACACTTAGAACATCTAGGTCTTTGCCCACTCTGAGAAGCAACACTTGTCTTGCAGCCCACACTACAAAACTGCCCTTGCCTCTCCAAATTAGAAGTAGTTTTAGTGATGCTCCAGCCAAATGCAGGCTTGAGTATTTCATCTCCATGGTCCAGCCTCAGTCTTTCCTGTGTGCAGGGAACTGCACTATGTCTATTTATTCTTTGATTTACAGTTTTGGGATAGGACTCGGTGGACAAAAAGAGTAAGAGGGAAGTAGATGTTTTGACAGCTGTAGTTTGTGCTGAGAGAGATTTGTAGAGTGATAAATGATATGGCTCTGTGAGATGTCTCTCTCTTTCTCTCTCTATATATATATATAGTCTCTCTCTCTATATATATAGTCTCTCTCTATATATATATGTATATATATATATATATAGAGAGAGAGAGAGAGAGAGACTGTTGTCATTTTCTACAATGGATTCGATATGACATTCAACAATTGATTACTAAAACCTGGAGAGTAACTGTGTATCAGGAAAAAAATTGTCCAATGTAGTAAATTCTCCAAATCATTAGCTATATGTAGCTCCAACGGGACTTATCTAAAAAGGCTCGAGAAGGAACTGATCAAGGAGACTCTCCATATCTACTGGCACCACAAGTTTCCTAGTCTGGCAACACACACAGGGCAGCTGCTATTTCCCAGTGCAAGCCTCAGGGAAAAAACCTCTCCCTCTTCAGTGTCTCAGAATTCAAAAACCTACTACACTGTGTTCATTGATGACAGATTCAAACCTGGCTTGTAGAGATGGTAAGGCAGCAGCTCTCATGCCCTCAGACCCCAGACAGCCCCAGCCTTCACCATATGCTCTACTACTAGACCTGACAGTAATGTGAGTGTGTCTGTCTGTCTGTCTGTCGGTGTTTGTTTGTGCTCAGAGCTCACCTGTAGTAGTCTCAGAGCATGGGTGTCAAGGTAGCCAGCCTCACCTGCAACTTATGTACGGAGAACCTAGCTGGTCAGGGCAAGCCAGCTAGCCCAGATTCTGTCTAAGCAAGAATGCATATGCAAAGGGACTCTCATGTCTAAATCTCCTGGGTTAACTATTCAATCCCATGTCTCACATCTATCATCAGGGGGAAGCTGGGCCACCCCTCAGAATTCAGGGGCATGCGCCTGTCCAGTCACATTTGGCTGCCTAGTCACCCTCCAGTCTCTCCGTCCACTGCTCAGGGCAGCAGATTAAAAGCACAGACAATACCCAGAAAGAGCTGTGTTTCAACATAGATGGGAACTCTGTTCGTCCAAACAATAGTGGATGAACCCGGTCCCTTACACCTACCCTTTCGGTCCAGCTAAGGCAATTGCTCCTGTGGCCTCACATCCCTGATCATGGTGTCCTGGTTTCCACACATCACACTCATAGAGATTCCCAGATATAGGCATGCATCAGTGTCCCATACAATGCCGCTCTGCTTGCAGGAAGCACAAAATCCCCTTGCCCTTGCTATGGACAGACAGAAGAAAGATGGATGCCTCCACTGTGAATTCATAGCTTCCAGTGGAGATCACAGCCCACACCTCACCTGAGGGCCTGGCTGATCCTAATAAAGGCAATTGGAAACACCTGTTACCACTTGGGCCATTAGGACATACTCAGGAATCCCTCCAGGAGCTAGCAGGCTGGCAGACCTCCTGATTCCGAGATAGCTGTGCTCCGAGTTGGGCAGCCCTTCTGGCCAGAGGTGAGAATATTCCCTAGCTACAAGAAAGAACTTCAGGTTACAAATGGATTTTTGAAAACCCCATGAGGCACTCGGAAAAGACATTTCACAGCCATTAAAACACACTCTTTCAGAAACCTGGAAGCTTCCATTTTGCGTGGAAAATGTGGACACTGCTTTGGACATCAGTACCACAGATCCTTTACATTTGGCTTATTAGAGGGAAAGCATAATGTGTGTGCCAGGGGGATAGAGTTTCACTTCTCTTGACCTGGTCTCTCATGGAATAAGGACAAGGACGCTGTGCAGAAAGGTGAGGAGGGCTGCATTTAGGCTGAGTGTCAGCCTCAGGGCCCTGAAGAATGGGAGTCAAGCACAGAGGGCCTGGACAGCTGCAGCTGCAGATGGTCATATGCCTGGACCCTGCAGCATCAACGCTGTCTCCGCAGTTCCCCTCTGTACTACACTATGTGAAGGAGACTAAATAAAACAAAGGGCAAAGAAAGGAAAATTTCAACACCAGGATGACTGAGTTCACGATGCATGCACTGACTTCCAGTAAGGGCCAGGGAAGAAGGCACATAGAGACAGACAAAGAGACAGAATGGTCCAACCTCAGCCTGTACAGTGTGCAGGGAACTGCACTATGTCTATTTCTCCTTATATAAACGATATGGCTCTGTGAGATGCCTTTCATGACTGTGGCTCAGAAGAGCCAGGTTTATTTACTTTAGTAAACTAATACAGAGCTGTGCTGGTCTCTAGCTAAAAAATATTTTCAGGCCTCTACAAGTTGCATATATAGAGAGAGAGATAGAGAGAGAGAGAGACACGGATATAGTCATTTTCTACAATGGATTCGATATGACATTCAGACAATTGATTGCTAAAACTCGAGAGAAACTGTGCATCAGGAAAAGAATTGTCCAAAGGAGTAAAATATCCAAATCATTAGCTATATGCAGCTCCAACGGGACCGATAGAAAAAGGCTCGAGAAGGAACTCATCCAGGAGACTCTCCACATGGACAGGCACCACAAGTTTCCTAGTCTGGCAACACACACAGGGCAGCTGCTAGTTCCCAGTGCAAGCCTCAGGGCAAAAACCTCTCCCTCTTCAGTGTCTCAGAATTCAAAAACCTCCTAAACTGTGTTTATTGATGACAGGATCAAACCTGGCTTGTAGATATTGTAAGGCAGCAGCTCTCATGCCCACAGACCCAGGACAGCCCCAGCCTTCACCATATACTGTACTACCAGGCCTGACAGTAATGTGTGTGTGTGTGTGTGTGTGTGTGTCTCTGTCTGACTGTGTGTGTCTGTGTGTGTTTAGAGCTCACCTGTAGTAGTCTCAGAGCATGGGTGGCAAGGAAACCAGCTTCACCTGCAACGTATGTACAGAGAACCTAGCTGGTCTGGGCGAGCCAGCTAGCCCAATTCTGGCTAAGGAAGAATGCATATGCAAAGGGACTCTCATGTCTAAATCTCCTGAGTTCCCTATTCAATCTGATGCCTCACTATCTCATCCAAACACTGCCAACGTGGGAAGCTGGGCAACCCCTTCGAATTCAGAGGCATGAGCCTGTCTAGTCACGTTTGGCTGCCTACTCAGCTTCCATGTTCTCAGTCCACTGATCAGGGCAGCAGATTACAAGCCCAGAAAGAACCCAGAAAGAGCTGTGTCTCAACATAGATGGGAACTGTTTTCGACCAAACAATAGTAGATGAACCCGGTCACTTACACCTACCCTTTGGGTCCAGCTAAGGCAATTGCTCCTGTGGCCTCACATCCCTGATCATGGTGTCCTGGTGTCCACACATCACACTCAGAGAGATTCCCAGAAGTAGGCATGCATGAGTCTCCCATACAAAGTCTCTCTTCTTGCAAGAAGCACAAAATCCCTGGGCCCTTGCTATGGACAGACAAAAGAAAGATGGATGCCTCCATTGGCTGAATCTGGAGCTTCCAGTGGAGATCACAGTCCCGCCCCTCACCTGAGGGCCTGGCTGCTGCTAATAAAGGCAATTGGAAACACCTGTTACCACTTGGGCCCTGAGGACATACTCAGGAATCCCTCCAGGAACTAGCAGGCTGGCAGACCTCCTGATCCCGGGATAGCTGTGCTGCTAGTTGGGTGGCCTTTCTGACAGAGGTGAGAATATTCCCTAGATACAAGAAAGAACTTCAGGTTTCAAAAGGATTTGAAAACCCCATGAGGCACTTGGAAAAGACATTTTACAGCCATCAAAACACCCTCTTTCAGAACCCTGGGAGCTTCCATTTTGCGATCCTTTACATTCGGCTTAATAGAGGGAAAGCACAATGTGTCTGCCAGGGGGATAGAGTTTCACTTCTCTTCACCTGGTCTCTCATGGAATTAGGACAAGGACGCTGTGCAGGAAGGTGAGGAGGGCTTCAGTTAGGCTGAGTGTCAGCCTCAGGACCCTGGAGAATGGAAGTCAAGCACAGAGGGCCTGGACAGCTAAAGCTGAAGATGGACATATGCCTGGAACCTGAAGCAGCAATGCTGTTTCAGCAGTTCCCCTCTGTACTACACCAAGTGAAGGAGACTAAATAACCCAAAGGGCAAAGAAAGGAATACTTCAACTCCAGGATGACTGATTTCACGATGCCTGCACTGACTTCCAGTAAGGGCCCAGGTAAAAAGGCAGGTAGAGACAGTTAGAAAGACAGAATGACAGAGACAGAAAAGGACTGAATGTCTGGCCCTGTGTTGATCAGTGCCAGAGCACTGAAGACATACCCTCCTTGCCCATGCATACTTCTTACAAGTGGCATTGTTATTTTATGTTTGTGAGGAAAGGTTACACTTAGAACATCTAGGTCTTAACCACTCTGAGAACCAACACTTGGCCAGCAGCCCACTCTCCAAAACTGCCCCTGCCTCTCCAAATTGGATGCAGTCTTAGTAATGCTCCAGCCAAGATGCAGGCTGGCGTATTGCATCTCCCTCGTCCAGCCTAAGACTGTCCTGTGTGCAGGGAACTTCACTATGTCTATTTCTTCTTTCATTTACAGTTTTGGGATAGGACTCGGTGGACAAAAAGAGCAAAAGTTAAGTAGATGATTTGGTAGCGGTAGTTTTTGCTGAGAGAGATTTGTAGAGTGATAAGTGGTATAGGAATGTCTCTGTGAGATGTCTCTCATGACTGTGGATCAGAAAGGCCAGGTGTATCCTCATTACTACCATAATCCAGAGCTGTGCAGGTCTCTAGCTAAAAATATTTTCCGGTCTCTACATGTTACATATATATATATATATATATATATATATATATATATAGAGAGAGAGAGAGAGAGAGAGAGAGAGAGAGAGAGTGAGAGAGAGAAATACACTGATGTAGTCATTTTCTACAATGGATTCGGTATGACATTCAGACAATTTATTGCTAAAACCTGGAGAGAAACTGTGTATCAGGAAAGAATTTTCCAAAGGAATAAAATCCCAAATACATTAGCTGTATGCAGCTCCAACGGGACAGAGCGAAAAAGGCTTGACAAGGAACTCATTAAGGAGACTCTCCACATGGACAGGCACCACAAGTTTCCTACTCTGGCAACAGACACAGTCCATCTGGTAGTTCCCAGTGCAAGCCACAGGGCAAAAACCTCTCCCTCTTCAGTGTTTTTACATCTGAAAAGAAGAAAACTTACCAAGGGCCAAAGAGAGCTGTAATGGTGTCAATATTGAGCTGTAAATCAGAATGAGCCAAGTGTTTTGCGTGTCGATATTGAGCTTTAAATCAGAATGTACCAAGTGTTTTGCAAAAAAAATCACTTTATTATAAACTCTGAGTGATACTGGCATGGAAATGAGGAGACATAATATGGCTTGTGTCAGAAAGACTTACAAACTGAGGCTCCAGTAGCCTAGGTGAAATCGCCAATACAAAAGTGATAGCTCAGCACTGCTCCGGTAACTCTCTTTGTATATCAGGGCATGTCAGTAAAATAAGTATATAAGTAAATTATTAATGATTGAAGACAGAGTGTGTGAGAGCATGTGAGAGTTAGAGACAGAGAAGGAGAGAAGAGACATAGATGAGTTGGAAAGAGACCAGAATTCAAAAACCTCCTACACTGTGTTCATTGATGAGAGGTTCAAACCTGGCTTGTAGAGATTGTAAGGCAGCAACTCTCATGCCCACAGACACCAGACAGCTCCAGCCTTCACCATATGCTGTACTACCAGACCTGACAGTAGTGTGTGTGTGTGTGTGTGTGTGTGTGTGTGTGTGTGTGTGTGTGATCAGAACTCACTTGTAGTCTAGAACATGGGTGGAAAGGCAGCCAGCCTCACCTGAAACTTATGTACAGAGAACCTAGCTGGTTAGGGAAATACAGATAGCCCAGATTCTGGATAAGCATGAATGCATATGCAAAGGGACTCTCATGTCTCGCTCTCCTGAGTTCCCGATTCAATCTCATGCCTCACTATCATCCCAAAACTGCCACGGGGGTAGTTGGGGCACCCCTCAGAATTCAGGGGCAGGACCCTGTCCAGTCACGTTTGGCTGCATACTCAAACTCCAGGCTCCCAGTCCACTTCTCAGTGGACAGCAGATTACAAGCCCAGAAAGAAACCACAAGGAGCTATGTCTCAACATAGATGGTAAGTGTGTTTGACCAAACAATAGAGGATGAACCCGGCCCCTTACTCCACCCCTTTTGGTGCTGCTAATGCAAATGATCCTGTGGCCTCACAATCCCTGATCAAGGTGTCCTGGTGTCCACACATCACTCTCAGAGAGTTTCCCATAAGTAGGAATCCATGAGTGTCCCATACAAAGTCACTCTGCTTGCAGGAAGCACAAACTCCCCGGGCCCTTGCTATGGAGAGACAAAAGATGGATGCCTTCATTGTCTGAATTAGGAGTTTCTAGTGGAGATCACAGCCCCGCACCTCACCTGAGGGCCTGGCTGCTGCTAAGAAAGGCAATTGGATACATCTGTTACCACTTGGGACCTGAGGACATACTCAGGAATCCCTCCAGGAGCTAGCAGGCTGGCAGACCTCCTGACCCCAGGATAGCTGTGGTCCTAGTTGGGAGGGCATTCTGGCCAGAGGTTAGAATACTCCCTACATACAAGAAAGAACTTCAGGTTTCAAAAGCATTTGAAACCCCATGAGGCAATTAGAAAAGACATTTCACAGCCATCAAAAAACCCTCTTTCTGAACCCTGGAAGCTTCGTTATGTGTGGAAAATCTGGACACTGGTGTGGCCATCAGTACCACAGATCATTTACATTCGCCCAATAGAGGGAAAGCACAATGTGTGTGCCAGGGGGATAGAGTTTCACTACTCTTGACCTGGGCTCTCATGGAATAAGGACAAGGATGAGGTGCAGGAAATTGAGGAGGGCTGCATTTAGGCTGAGTGTCAGCCACAGGGCCCTGGAGAATGGAAGTCATGCACAGAGTGCCTGGACAGCTGCAGCTGGAGATGGTCATATGCCTGTTACCTGCATCAGGATCGCTGTCTCCTCAATTCCCCTATGCACTATGCCATATATAGGAGACTGAATAATCCAAAGGGCAAAGAAAGGAAAATTTCAACAACAGGAAGTCGGAGTTCACTATGCATGCACTGAATTCCATAAGGGCCCAGTTAACAAGGCATGTAGAGACAGTCAGACAGGATGACAGAGACAGAAAAGGACTGAAATTCTGGCCCTGTGTTGATCAGTGCCAGAGCACTGAAGACAAACCCTCCATGCCCATGCATACTTCTAACAAGTGGCATTGTTATTTTATGTTTGTGAGGAAAGGTTACACTTAGAACATCTAGGTCTTAGCCCACTCTGAGAAGCAACACTAGGCCTGCAGCCCACTCTTCAAAACTGCCCTCGCCTCTCCAAGTTGGAAGTATTCTTAGTGATGCTCAAGCCAAGATGCAGGCTGGCTTATTGCATCTCCCTGGTCCAGCATCAGACTGTCTTGTGTGCAGGTAACTGCACTATGTCTATTTCTTCTTTGATTTACAGTTTTGGGATAGGACTCGGTGGACAAAAAAGCAAGAGGGAAGTAGATGATTTGGAAGCGGTAGTTTGTGCTGAGAGAGATTTGTAGAGTGATAAGAGGTATATGAATGGCTCTGTGAGATGTCTCTCATGACTGTGGCTCAGAAGGGCCAGGTGTGTCCTCATTACTACCCTAATCCAAAGCTGTGCAGGTCTCTAGATAAAATATATTTTCAGATCTCTACATGTTACATATATATATATATATATATGTATATATATATATATACATATATATATATATATAGAGAGAGAGAGAGAGAGAGAGAGAGAAAGAGCGAGACACTGATGTAGTCGTTTTCTACAATGGATTCGATAAGACATTCAGACAATTGATTGCTAAAACATGGAGAGAAACTGTGCATCAGGAAAAGAATTGTCTAAAGGAGTAAAATCTCAAAATCATTAGCTATATGCATCTCCAAGGAGACAGAGCGAAAAAGGCTTGAGAAGGAACTCATCAAGGAGAATCTCCACATGGACATGCACCACAAGATTCCTAGTCCGGCAAGAGTCACAGTGCATCTGGTAGTTCCCATTGTAAGCCTCAGGGCAAAAACCTCTCCCTCTTCAGTGTTTTTACATCTGAAAAGAAGAAAAGTGAACAAGGTCCAAAGAGAGCTATAATGGTGTCAATATTGAACTGTAAATCAGAATGTACCAAGTGTTTTGCAAAAAAATCACATTATTATAAACTGAGTGATGCTGGCACGGAAATGAGGAGACAGAATATGGCTTGTGTCAGAAAGACTTACAAACTGAGGCTCCAGTAGCCTAGGTGAAATCGCCAACACAACAAGCCAGAGCTCAGCAGTGCTCTGGTAACTCTCTTTGTATATCTGGGCCAGTCAGTAAAAAATATATATATATATATAAGTAAAATATTAATGATTGAAGACATAGTGTGTGAGAGTTAGAGACAGAGAAGGCGAGAAGAGAAATTGATGAGTTGGAAAGAGACCAGAATTCAAAAACCTCCTACACTGTGTTCATTGACGACAGGTTCTAACCTGACTTGTAGAGATTGTAAGGCAGCAGCTCTCATGCCCACAGACCTCAGACAGCCCCAACCTTCACCATATGCTGTACTACCTCTTGGGCCAGAGGTGAGAATATTCCCTGGATACAAGAACGAACTTTAGGTTTCAATAGGATTTGAAACCCCAGGAGACACTTGGAAAAGATATTTCACAGCCATCAAAACTTCCTCTTTCTGATCCCTGGAAGCTTCCATTTTGCATGGAAATTCTGGAGACTGGTGTGGCCATCAGTACCACAGAGCCTTTACATTCGGCCCAATAGAGGGAAAGCACAATCTGTGTGCCAGGGTGGTAGAGTTTCACTTATCTTAACCTGGGCAGCTGCAGCTGGAGATGGACATATGCCTGTTACCTGCAGCAGAAACACTGTCTCCTCAGTTACACTGTATACTACTCCATATGCACGAGACTAAGTAATCCAAAGGGCAAAGAAAGGAAAATTTCAACACCAGGAAGACCGAGTTCATGATGCATGCACTGACTTCCAGGAAGGGTCCAGGGAAGAAGGCACACAGAGACAGTCAGAGAGACAGAATGACAGTGACTGAAAAGGACAGAAATTCTGGCCCTGTATTGATCAGTGCTAGAGTACTGAAGACAAAGCCTCCATGCCCATGCATACTTCTTACAAGTGGCCTTGTTATTTTTTGTTTGTGAGGAAAGGTTACACTTAAAACATCTAGGTCTAATACCACAATGAGAAGCAATACTTGACCTGCAGCCCACTCTCCAAAACTGCCCTCGCCTCTACAATTACGAATTAGTCTTAGTGATGCTGCAGCCGAGATGCAGGGTGTCGTTTTGCATCTCCCTGGTCCAGCCTCAGACTGCCTGTGTGCAGGGAACTGCATTATGTCTATTTCTTCTTTGATTTCCTGTTTTGGGATAGGACTGGTGGAGAAAAAGAGCAAGAGGGAATTAGATGACTTGGCAGAGGTAGTTTGTGCTGAGAGAGATTTGTAGAGTGATTAGAGGTATACGACTGGCTCTGTGAGATGTCTCTCATGACTGTGGCTCAGAAGGGCTAAGTGTAATCGAATTCTTACCCTAATCCAGAGCTGTGCAGGTCTCTAGAAAAAATATTTTCAGATCTCTACATGTTACATATATATATATATAGAGAGAGAGAGAGTGAGATACTGATGTAGACTTTTTCTACAATGGATTCGATATGACATTCAAACAATTGATTGCTAAAACCTGGAGGGAAACTGTGCATCAGTAATATAATTGTCCAAAGGAGAAAAATCTCAAAATCATTAGCTATATGCAGCTCCAAGGGGACTGAGCAAAAAAGGCTCGAGTAGGAACTCATCCAGGAGACACTCCACATGGACAGGCTCACAAGTTTCCTAGTCTGCCAACACACACAGGGAAGCTCCAGTTCCCAGTGCAAGCCACAGGGCAAAAACCTCTCCCTCTACAGTGTCTTCACATCTGAAAAGAAGAAAGTGGCCAATGGCCAAGGAGAGCTATAATGGTGTCATATTGACCTGTAAATCAGAATGTGCCAAGTGTTTTGCACATAATCACCTGTGCCACAGTGATTCTGTTGTTCTATCTCTCTCTCCCTACCTCACACAAACACACACAAACGGAGTTATACACATGCTCACTGGACAGCTTCTGCAAGGCAGGGCCCTGTTGAACCCTGCTTCACACTTACTGGAAGCATGCCCAGCTTATTAAGGGCAGCTCTGAGCTCTCATTGGCGGGCTTCCTTCAGAAGGCCCTCACACAGGGCGCCACCAGGCTTTGATAGGGCAGAGGCCTAGGCCATGCCCAGAACCCCTGACAGTAATCTCATTGGCCAGTGTGCTTGGAAACGCCCAGGAGGGTAAGGACCCCTAGTCAGTGATAGGCCAGCACCATATGCTGTATCACCAGAACTGACAGTAATGTGTGTGTGTGTGTTTGTGTGTGTCAGTCTCTCTCTCTCTCTGTGTGTCTGTGTATGTTCAGAGCTCAACTGTAGTAGTCTCAGAGCATGGGTGTCAAGGTAGCCAACCCCAACTACAACTTATGTACAGAGAACCTAGCTGCTCTGGGCAAACCAGCTAGCCCAGATTTTGGCTAAGCAAGAATGCCAGAGAACTATGTGGAAGCCAGGACCACATTTTGAGCCCCTGGTCACCACTTACCCAGCTAGGCTTGGGCTTGTGGAAAATCAGAGCTGCAGCTGTCTCTCTGTCTCTCTACCTGCTTGGGCCCTGATCTATCAATTTATGACTGTTTCCTTCTCCTCAATAAGAAAATTACAAGTGATGTACAGAAATACAGGGAATGTGGGAAAAATTACCCCCGTGCCCACTATTACATGTAACTGTTGACTGTAAACCATTCATCCCCCAATAAAGAAAAGAATAAATATTTGGGAGGTTAGATACATTGTCGGATAAGTAATGAGCATTCTCTAGAGCCATGCAATACTAATCCATTGTGCATTGGATGTCACTGTCAAATACAGTGCAGTAGTCGTTGTAGTAGTGTGCAGTATCTGCAAAAGGAAATGTATTGTGTGTCAGAAGTTCCCTTCAATTATAAGAGAAAATCTATCAGGCAGAAGAAATGACCCCTCATGTG
Organism: Erinaceus europaeus; assembly: GCF_950295315.1. Classification (NCBI taxonomy): domain Eukaryota; kingdom Metazoa; phylum Chordata; class Mammalia; order Eulipotyphla; family Erinaceidae; genus Erinaceus; species Erinaceus europaeus. The sequence goes on along the minus strand of NW_026647131.1, from coordinate 362,015 downwards.
ATATTGGACTAAATAAATAAATAAATATGCAAATAAATGGGGATGATCTAGGAGGATTTGAAAAAAATAGAAACAAAGACCACAGGAAGACCTGATTACAGCAGAAATATAGAAAACGTCTGCTGAGAAACAGAGGGCTGCTTCAAAAATTGTCTGAAACTTCAGGGTCCTGGAAAATTAAGAATTACCAAGAATAAAAAGAAAGGCATACATATTGAAGCTTACACTAGAAAATGGAGGCCAGTTCTGTGCTATGATAATTACATAACGATACTGAAAGAAAGGCTATTGGAAATTCTCCTGGAAGGTTTCTAATTTAAAATTGTAGTGAATCCTGCTCCAACTATGTGACCAATTATTTATGAATAAGGAGGCTATTATAAATGCGGTAATTCTGCATTAAGATCAAATAAAAATTCAACAATTCTAAAAATAACTGATACATATATATATATATATATATATATATATATATATATATATATGTACATATATGTATGTGTATCTTTACTATCAACTCTGAGGGATACTGGCATAGCTATGAGGAGACAGAGTATGGCTTGTGCCCGAGAGACTTACAAAGCTGAGGCTCAGAAGCCTAGGTGAAATCGCCAACAAAACAAGCCAGAGCTAAGCAGTGCTCTGGCAACTCTCTTTGTATATCTGGGCCTGTCAATAAATAATATATAAGTAAAATATTAATGAGTGCAGACAGAGTGAGTGAGAGTCAGAGACAGAGATGGCTAGAAGAGAAATAGAAGAGTTGGAAAGAGACCAGAAGTCCAAAACCTCCTACACTGTGTTCATTGATGACAGGTTCAAACCTGGGCTGTAGAGATTGTAAGGCAGCAGTCTCATGTCCACAGACCCCAGACAACTCTAGCCTTCACCATATGTGTGTAGTATTTACCACGGGAAATGTATTGTGAGTGTAAACTTCCCTTCAATTTTAAGAGAAAAATCTATCAAGCAGAATAAATGACTCTTCATGTAATATAGGACTAAGTAAATAAATAAACATGCAAATAAATTTGGATGATTTAGCAGGATTTGACAAAAATGAAAAATAAATACAAAAATCACAAGAAGACCTGATTAGAGCAGAAACACAGAAACCATCTGCTGAGAAACAGAGGGCTGCTTCAAAAATTCCGAGACACTTCAGAGTCCAGGGAAATTAAGATTTCAGGAGATTGAAAAGAAACGCATATGTATTGAAGCCTACACTAGAGAAAGGAGGCAATTTCTGTACTATAATAATTACAATAAAGATGCTGATAGAATGCTATTAGAAATTCTACTGGAAGGTTCTATTATTTATAATTGTATTGAATCCTGCTCCAACTATGTGGCCAATTATTAATGAAAAAGGAAGCTGTTATAAATGTGTTAATTATGATTAAGATCAATTACATAGGTTGACAATTCCAAAAATGACAGATATATATATATGTATTTATATATGTGTATATATATGTATATGGATTTATATCTTTTTTATAAAGTCTGAGACATACTGCCATGGATATGAGGATACAGAATATGGCTTGTGTCAGAGAGATTTACAAAGCTGAGGCTCCAGTAGCCTAGGGGAAATCACCAACAAAACAAGCCGGAGCTCAGCAGTGCTCTAGCAACTCTCTTTGTATATCTGGGCCTGTCAATAAAATAAGGATATAAGTAAAATATTACTGATTGCAGACAGAGTGAGTGAGAGCCTGTGAGAGTCAGAGACAGAGATGGCGAAAAGAGAAATAGAAGAGTTGGAAATAGACCAGAAGACAAACCACCCCTAGACTGTGTTCATTCATGACAAGGTCAAACCAGGGTTGTAGAGATTGTAAGGCAGCAGCTCTAATGCCCACAGACCCCAGACAACACAAGCCTTCACCATATGTGTGTAGTACTTCCCCCAGGAAATGTATTGTGCGTCAAAAGTTCCCTTCAATTATAAGAGAAAATCAATCAAGCAGAAGAAATGACCCGTCATGTGATATCTGACAAAATAAATAAATATGCAAATAAATGGGGATGATCTAGGAGGACTTTAAAAAATAAAAAAATGAAAACAAAAAACCACAAAAATACCTGCTTCAAAAATTCCCTAACACTTCGGGATCCAGGGAAATTAAGATTTCCAGAAAAAGAAAACAAACACATAAGTATTGTGGCTTACACTAGAAAAAGAAGGGAAGTTCTGGGCTATGATAATTACAATAAGGATGTTGATAGAAACAATATTAGAAATGCTATTGGAAGGTTCTATTATTTATATTTGAATTGAATGCTGCTCCAACTATATGGCCAATTATTTCTGAAAAAACTAGGCTGTTATAAATGTGGTATTTCTGAAGTAAGGTCAAATACATATGTCAACAATTCTAAAAATGACAGATATATAAATATATATTTATATATGTATGTATATCTTTAATATAAACTCTCAGTGATAATGGCATGGAAATGAGGAGACAGAATATGACTTGTGTCAGAAAGACTTACAAACTGAGGTTCCAGTAGCTTAGGTGAAATCGCCAACACAACAAGCCAGAGCTCAGCAGTGCTCTGGTAACTCTCTTTGTATATCTGGTCCTGTCATTAAAATACGTATATAAGTAAAATATTAATGAGAGAAGACAGAGTGTGTGAGAGCACGTGAGATTTAGAAACAGAGAAGGCGAGAAGAGGAATAGATGAGTTGGAAAGAGACCAAATTTGAAAAACGTCCTACATTGTGTTCATTGATGACAGGTTCAAACCTGGCTTGTAGAGATTGTAAGGCAGCAGCTTTCATGCCCACAGACCCCAGACAGCCCCAGCCTTCACCATATGCTCTACTACCAGACCTGACAGTAATGTGTGTGTGTGTGTCTGTCTGTCTGTCTGTCTGTCTGACTGTGTGTGTCTGTGTGTGCTCAGAACTCACCTATAGTAGTCTCAGAGCATGGGTTTCAAGGTAGCCAGCCTTACCTGCAACTTATGTACAGAGAACCTAGCTGGTTAGGGAAAGCCAGCTAGCCCAGATTCTGGCTCAGCAAGAATGCATATGCAAAGGGACTCTCAAGTCTTGCTCTCCTGAGTTCCCGATTCAATCTTATGCCTCACTATCATCAAAACACTGCCAATGGGGGAAGCTGGGGCACCCCTCAAAATTCAGGGGCAGGACCCTGTCCAGTCACGTCTGGCTGCATACTCAGCCTCCAGGCTACCAGTCCACTTCTCAGGGCAGTAGATTACAAGCCCACAAAGAACCCAGAAAGAGTTCCAATATAGATGGGAACTGTGTTTGACCAAACAATATTGGATGAACCCAGCCCCTTACACCTCCCCTTTGGATCCTGCTAAGGCAATTGCTCCTGTGGCCTCACAATCCCTGATCATGGTGTCCTGGTGTCCATACATCACACTCAGAGAGATTCCCAGAAGTAGGCATCCATGAGTATCCGATACAAAGTTGCTCTGCTTGCAGCAAGCACAAACACCCTTGGCCCTTGCTATGGAGAGACAAAAGGAAGATGGATGTCTCCATTGGCTGAATTAGGAGCTTCCAGTGGAGATCGCAGCCCCCCCACCTGAGGGCCTGGCTGCTGCTAATAAAGGCAATTGGAAACACCTGTTTCCACTTGGGGCCTGAGGACATACTCAGGAATCCCTCCAGGAGCTAGCAGGCTGGCAGACCTCCTGACACCGGAATAGCTGTGCTCCTAGTTGGGAGGGCATTCTGGCCAGAGGTGAGAATATACCCTAGATATAAGAAAGAAATTCAAGTTTGAAAATGTTGTGAAACCCCATGAGGATCTTGGCAAAGACTTTTCACAGACATCAAAACATCCATTTTCAGAACCCTGTATGTGTCCGTTTTGCGTTGAAAATCTGGAAACTGGTGTGGTCATCAGTACCACAGATCCTTTACATTGGGCCGAATACAGGGAAAGCACAATGTTTGTGCCAGGGGGATAGAGTTTCACTTCTCTTGACCTGGTCTCTCATGGAATAAGGACAAGGATGCAGTGTAGGAAATTGAGGAGTGCTGCATTTAGGTGAGTGTCAGACTCAGGGCCCTGGAGAATGGAAGTCAAGCACAGAGGGACTGGACAGCTGCAGCTGGAGATGGACATATGCCTGTTAACTGCAGCAGGATCGCTATCTCCTCAGTTCCCAAATGTACTACGCCATATGCAGGAGACTAAATAATCCAAAGGGCAAAGAAAGGAAAATATCAACACCAGGAAGTCCGAGATCACTATGCATGCACCGACATCCAAAAAGGGCCCAGTGAAGAAGGCACGTAGAGACAGTCTGAGAGACAGGATGTCAGACATAGAAAAGGACTGAAATTCTGGCCCTGTGTTGATCAGTGCCAGAGCACTGAAGATAAACCCTCCATGCCCATGCATACTTCTTAAAAGTGGAATTGTTATTTTATGTTTGTGAGGAAAGGTTACACTTAGAACATCTAGGTCTTAGCCCACTCTGAGAAGCAACACATGGCCTGAAGCCCACTCTCCATTTGGAAGTGGTCTTAGTGATGCTCAAGCCAAGATGCAGGCTGGTGTATTGCATCTCCCTGGTCCAGCCTCAGACTGTCCTGTGTGAAGGGAAATGCACTATGTCTATTTCTTCTTTGATTTACAGTTTTGGGATAGGACTCGGTGGACAAAAAGAGCAAGAGGGAAGTAGATGATTTGGAAGCGGTATTTTGTGCTGAGAGAGATTTGTAGAGTGATAAGAGGTATACCAATGACTCTATGAGATGTCTCTCATGACTGTGTCTCAGAAGGACCTTCTGTATCCGCATTCTTCCCCTAATCCAGAGCTTTGCAGGTCTCTAGCTAAAATATATTTTCAGACCTCTACATGTTACATATATGTGTAACATGTTATATATACATATATATATATAGAGAGAGAGAGACACTGATGTAGTCATTTTCTACAATGGATTCAAACAATTGATTGCTAAAACCTGGAGAGAAACTTTACATGAGGAAAAGAATTGTACTAAGGAGTAAAATCTCAAAATCATTAGCTATATGCAGCTCCAACGAGACAGAGTGAAAAAGACTCGAGAAGAACTCATCAAGGAGACTCTCCACATGGACATGCACCACAGGTTTCCTACTCTGGCAACAGACACAGTGCATCTGGCAGTTCCAAGTGCAAGCCTCAGGGCAAAAACCTCTCCCTCTTCAGTGTTTTTACATCTGAAAAGAAGCAAAGTGACCAAGTGACAAAGAGAGCTGCAATGGTGTCAGTATTGAGCTATACATCAGTATATACCAAGTGTTTTGCAAAAAATCACTTTATTATAAACTCTGAGTGATACTGGCATGGAAATGAGGAGACAGAATATGGCTTGTGTCAGAAAGACTTACAAACTGAGGCTCCATAAACACAACAAGCCAGAGCTCAGCAGTGCTGTGGTACCTCTCTTTGTATATCTGGGCCTGTCAATAAAATAAGTATATAAGTAAAATAAAAATGAGTGAAGACAGAATGTGTGAGAGCATGTGAGAGTTAGAGACAGAGAAGGCGAGAAGAGAAATAGATGAGTTGGAAAGAGACCAGAATTCAAAAACCTCCTACACTGTGTTCATTGATGACAGGTTCAAACCTGGCTTGTAGAGATTGTAAGGCAGCAGCTCTCATGCCCACAGACCCAGACAGTCCCTGCCTTCACCATATGCTGTACTACCAGACCTGACAGTAATGTGTGTGTGTGTCTGTTTGTCTGTCTGTCTGTCACTGTGTGTCTGTGTGTGCTCAGAATTCACCTATAGTAGTCTCAGAGCATGGGTGGCAAGGTAGCCAGCCTCACGTGCCTCACGAGATTCCCAGAAGTAGGCATCCATGAATGTCCCATACAAAGACACTCAGCTTGCAGGAAGCACAAACTCCCGGGCCCTTACTATGGAGAGACAAAAGGAAGATGGATGCCTCCATGGGCTGAATTAGGAGTTTGCAGTGGAGATCACAGCCCCTCCCCTCACCTGAGGGCTTGGCTGCTGCTAATAAAGGCCATTGTAAACACCTATTACCACGTGGGACCTGAGGACATACTCAGAAATCCCTCCCAGATCTAGCAGGTTGGCAGACCTCCTGACCCAAGATAGCTGTACTCTTAGTTGGGAGGGCCTTCTGGCAAGAGGTGAGAATATTCCCTAAATAAAAGAAAGAGCTTCAGGTTTCAAAATGATTTGAAACCCCATGAGGCACTTGGAAAAGACTTTTCACAGCCATCAAAACACCCTCTTTCATAAACCTGGAAGCTTCCATTTTGCATGGAATATCTGGACACTGGTGTGGCCATCACTATATATATAGATGGGAACTGTTTTTGACCAAACAATAGTGGAAGAACCCGGCCCCTAACACCTCCCCTTTGGATCCGCTAAGGCAATTGCTCCTGTGGCCTCACAATCCCTGATCACAGTGTATTGGTGTCCACACATCACACTCAGAGAGATTTCCAGAAGTAGGCATCCATGAGTGTCCCATACAAAGTCGCTCTGCCTGCAGGAAACACAAACTCCCCGAGCCCTTGCTATGGAGAGACAAAAGGAAGATGGATGCCTCCATTGGCTGAATTAGTAGTTTCCAGGGGAGATCACAGCCCCGCCCCTCACTTGAGGGCCTGGCTGCTGCTAATAAAGGCAATTGGAAACACCTGTTTCCACTTGGGACCTGAGGACATACTCAGGAATCCCTCCAGGAGCGAGCAGGCTGGTAGACCTCCTGACCCCGGGATAGCTGTGCTCCTAGTTGGGAGGGCATTCTGGCCAGAGGTGAGAATATTCCCTAGTACAAGAAAGAACTTCAGGTTTCAAAAGGATTTGAAACCCCATGAGGCACTTGGAAAAGACATTTCACAGCCATCAAAAAACCCTCTTTCTGAACCCTGGAAGCTTCCGTTTTGTGTGGAAAATCTGGACACTGGTGTGGCCATCAGTACCACAGATCCTTTACATTAGTCCCAATAGAGGGAAAGCATGATGTGTGTGCCAGGGGGATATAGTTTCATTTCTCTTGACCTGGGATCTCATGGAATAAGGAGAAGGATGAGGTGCAGGAAATTGAGAAGGGCTGCATTTAGGCTGAGTGTCAGCCTCAGGGCCCTGGAGAATGGAAGTCAAGCACAGAGGGCCTGGACAGCTGCAGCTGGAGATGGTAATATGCCTGTTACCTGCAGCAGGAACGCTGTCTCCTCAATTCCCCAATGTACTATGCCATATGCAGGAGACTGAATAATCCAAAGGGCAAAGAAAGGAACATTTCAACACCAGGAAGTCCGAGTTCACGATGCATGCACTGAATTCCATAAGGACCCAGTGAAGAAGGTACATAGAGACAGTCAGAGAGACAGAATGACAGAGACAGAAAAGGACTGAAATTCTGGCCCTGTGTTGAGCAGTGCCAGAGCACTGAAATCAAACCCTCCTTGCCCATGCATACTTCTAACAAGTGGCATTTTTATTTTATGTTTGTGAGGAAAGGTTACACTTAGAACATCTAGGTCTTAGCCCACTCTGAGAAGCAACACTAGGCCTGCAGCCCACACTCCAAAACTGCCCTCGCCTCTCCATTTGGAAGTAGTCTTAGTGATGCTCCAGCCAAGATGCAGGCTGGCATATTGCATCTCCCTTGTCCAGCCTCAGACTATGCTGTGTGCTGGGAACTGCACTATGTTTATTTCTTCTTTGATTTACAGTTTTGCGATAGGACTCGGTGGACAAAAAAGCAAGAGGGAAGTAGATTATTTGGCAGTGGTAGTTTGTGCTGAGAGAGCTTTGTAGAGTGATAAGAGGTATACGAATGGCTCTGTGAGATGTCTCTCATGACTATGGCTCAGAAGGTCCAGGTGTATCTGCAATACTACCCTAATCCAGAGCTGTGCAGGTCTCTAGCTAAAATATTTTCAGATCCCTACATGTTACATATATATATATATATATATATATATATATACATATATATATATATATACATATATATATATTGAGAGAGAGAGACAGAGAGAGAGTGAGACACTGATGTAGTCATTTTCTACAATGGATTCGATATGACATTCAGACAATTGATTGCTAAAACTTGGAGAGAAACTGTGCATCAGGAAAAGAATTGTCCAAAGGAGTAAAATCTCAAGTTCATTAGCTATATGCAGCTCCAATGGGACAACGCGAAAAAGGCTTGAGAACGAACTCATCAAGGAAACTCTCCACATGGACAGGCACCACAAGTTTCCTACTCTGGCAGCAGACACAGTGCATCTGGTAGTTCCCGGTGCAAGCCTCAGGGCAAAAACCTCTCCCTCTTCAGTGTTTTTACATCTGAAAAGAAGAAAAGTGACCAAGGGCCAAAGAGAGCTACAATGGTGTCAGTATTTACTTGTAAATCAGAATGTACCAAGTGTTTTGCAAAAAATCACTTTATTTTAAACTAAGAGTGATACTGGCATGGAAATGAGGAGACAAAATATGGCTTGTGTCAGAAAGACTTACAAACTGCGGCTCCAGTATCCTAGGTGAAATCTGTATTATTTATTCATTGATTGATTGATTGCCTCAAGCGGTTATTGCTACAGCTCACTGCCTGTGCCACGAATAATCCACAGCTCCTGCACTCCATTTGTTCCCCTTTCGCTGTCCTTGTTGCTTGGTTACTGTAGTGGTTATTGTTGCTGTTGTTGTTCTGACCCTTTCATCGGACAGAGAGAAAAGGAGAGAGTAGGGGAAATACAGAGTGGGAGAGAAACATAGAGCCCCTGAAGACCTGCTTCACCCCCTGTAAGGCGACTCCACTGCAGGTGGGGGTATGGGCGCCACACCCCAGACCCTTCCACCTGTCCCCTCTTTTCGTGAGCGCCACAAGCCCTTAACCCTCTGACATACCGCCAAACCTCCCTGCATTTACTTTTTAAGGCAATATGACCTGCCTCGTTTGGAATCCTCATTATCCTGAGGATCAGTCCTCGAGACAGTGTCATGACACGACACACGGAGATCTCTGGTATCAGAGAGCACCTGGAACAGCAGGTGGGGCTCTAGTGCCAGGGCAGGAGCAACTCCCCATCCACCCTCCATGGAGTCCACATGACTGCATTTTAGTCCTTTTCCCTCCAAAAAGGTTTTTCCCTTTTTTCACTGAGAAACAGGCAGCAGACAGGTTACCCAGGCAGGGGAAATAAATAAATAAAAAGTTTTTTTTTTTTTAACCGTAGCGAATGACCATCTTCTGGGAAGTACTGGTTTTGAACCTGAAAAGTCTGTCTGTCTGTCTCCTAGTGCACAGAAAGAGCCACTAGCCCAGCCAGATCTCACGTTCAGATGGGGTGTTTTTGCCAGTCAAAGGTCTGCACAGCGCACTAGGGATTGGGCGGCCTGAGACCCAAATGTTACATTGTAGATGGACTGTTTGCATTTCTTGCTCCCCAGGACATAGGACTGTCTCAACTCCCTCCCTTACAACATGAAAAAAAGACTCTTGACAACCTTCGTGCAAATGGAGTGATGGCGAGGGGAACTGGTTGCATGTCTGCACTGCTCAAGCCCAGGTGTCTGTGGGGGGCCGAGGCAGAGGGTGTAAGGGCGCTAGGGGGCAGAAGGAGACTGTATGGGAGGCAGGCTGCAGGCAGGAGAGCGCGTGAGTGTGTGCAGGGCTGTGTGTGGGTGTGGTGGCAGGGGGTTAGGACAGGTCCCCCTGCTTGATGGTGAGATGGCAGCTGGGCTGACCCTGGGCCCCCAGGGCTGAAGGGCAGAAGCAGAGTGGCAGTAAAGTAGTGCACGGAGGCACACAGTAGATGTTAGTTGGGGATCTGGGGGACAGAGGGCAAGGGGAAATGGGGCATCCTTGAGGAGGGCTCTGGACTAGAGAGTGACGGGAGGTGTAGGAATGTAAGGTCCCAAGAACCAGGGACTGACAGGAACAGATTCCTGCACCCACCCACTGGATAGAACCTGCAGCAGCCAGAGAAGCAGCCCTGGCTTGCCTAGGCCAGGGGCCCTGAGTGAGGCTCTCTGAGGATGAGGAAGAGGAGGAGGAGGAGGAGGAGTAAGAGGAGGAGGAAGAAGAGGAGGAGGAGGAGGGGCAGGAGGCCAGCAGTCAGTAGGCAACGGGATTAATAGAGGCCTCCATTACAGAGGCTTCTGTCCAGGCCCGCACCCACCAACCGTCAGGGGAAGCTCAGGGCACTCAGGTACCTGGTGTGGGTATCTCTGGGGCGAGGACTGTCAGTCAGTCAGCAAGACTGTGTGTCAGTGCACATGGTGGCACAGGGGACTGGTGGAACTTGGTCCCCAGCCCTGGGCTGTCAGATGCCAGCCCCTTGCCCAGACACACACCAATCTGCCCATAGTCCCTTGGCCCGGCCGCCCTGCACCTGCTTTGGCCTGGGGCTCTGGCTCTGGTGGCTAGCCACCACCCCTCAGGTCAAGTTCAGGGTGAGGGTCATGGCTGCTGGTCAACTGGATGCCTGGGGTCCCCGTAGCCTAGCAACCACAGGAGCCCTCTGTGATGTCCTAGCCCCTGGCATTCTGTTTTGGCCACACTAGCACTGGGCAGCCCAACTGCCCTGCCACTAGGTCAGCCAGCAGCGCCCAGATGCCTGGGCCCTGGCACAGAGGGACGGAAGGATGGGAAGACAGTGCTGACCGACGAGGGACCTCAGGGAACTCTGACAGCCAGGAGAAACAAGTGGAGGTGTGCCCAGGATCCAGGGAGCCCAGTCCAGAGCGGCCTGCATGCCTGCCTGCCTTCCTGGATGTCTGTATGCTGCCTTTGTCCAGGTAGGTGTCTCAGGTCCCCTCCACTCCTGTACTCTCCTGTTCTCACCATCCACTCCCCTCTCCTCTCCTCTGCACTTTGCTTCTCTCCTTTGTCTGTCCTCTCTTCCGGGTGCCCTGCTCAACAGCTCCAGCACTTGTGATGGTTCTCCAGTGACAGCTGTTTGTACCCCTTCCACCCCCTCCCTGCCCCTGAGGTGACCCAGCTCACAGGGTCTCCGGATCACCTCACCCACACCCCCCAACATATTCCCTGGTTCAGCCCCTCTGCCCTATTCAGCCAAACTGGCCCCTTTGCAACCTACCTATGTGTCCTTGTTTGTCTTCACAATTCAAGGAGAGATCTCCTTTTGTACTTAGCTTGGTTGACTGGTGGATGGATGGATGGATGGTTAGCTGGATGGATAGCTGGATGGGTGGATGGATGGATGGACAGGTCAATGGATACGTTTTGTAGAGGCAGAGTACCATCTAGGGGTACTTGTGACCATTGGTGTCAGAGCCCTAGTCTATGTCAAATGGAAAACATGAATTCATCAATAACAAAAATGAATAACCACCTAAATAAATAAATAAATATAAAAACTGGGTTAAAAATACATGGTGTCTTGGCCTTTCTGCATATGGTATGCTGTGAGGATCTTAACGAGGGAAGCATTGTCCTGAGTAGCTCCTTTGAAGTAGTGGAATATTTCATTTTCCTTTTTCTTTTTTGACTTTCCATTTTCTTCATTATTTATTGGAATAAAAAGACAGGAATTGAGAGGGAAGGGAGGGATAGAGAATTTGAGACACAGAGAGAGACACCTGCAGCACTTCTGCACCACTTGTAAAGATTTCCCCTGGCAGGTGGGGACCAGGGTCTTGAAGCCGAGTGCTCCTGTATTATAACATGAGTGCTTCACTGGGTGAGGCACCACCTGGTACCCTTGACAGGACACTGTTTTTAGCAAGGAATAGAAATTCTCGTGGCAAGGTAATAAATAAATAAATGAAGAAATAAATAAAAGTGCATTGACATTAACTCAGTGGAAACACACAGGGACATATACATCTCTGTTACCTGTATTACTTATTCATTGATTGATTGATTGCCTCAAGGGGGTATTGCCACAGCTCAGTGCCTGCGCCACGAAGAATCCACAGCTCCTGCACTCCATTTGTTTCCCTTTCGCTGTCCTTGTTGCTTGGTCACTGTGGTGGTTATTGTTGCTGTTGTTGTTCTTACTGACACTTACATCGGACAGAGAGAAAAGGAGAGAGCAGGGGAAATACAGAGTGGGAGAGAAACATAGAGCCCCTAAAGACCTGCTTCACCCCCTGTAAAGCGACTCCCCTAAAGGTGGTGGTCTGGGGGCCACACCCCAGACCCTTCCACCTGTCCCCTCTTTTTATAAGCGCCACAAGCCCTTAACCCTCTGACATACTGCCAAACCTCCCTGCATTTACTTTTTAAGGCAATATGACCTGCCTCGTTTTGAATCCTCATTATCCTGAGGATCAGTCCTGGAGACAGTGTCATGACACGACACACAGAGATCTCTGGTATCAGAGAGCACCTGGAACAGCAGGTGGGGCTCTAGTGCCAGGGCAGTAGCAACTCCCCATCCACCCTCCATGGAGTCCACATGCCTGAATTTTGGTCCTTTTCCCTCCAAAAAAGGTTTTTCCCTTTTTTCACTGAGAAACAGGCAGCAGACAGGTTACCCAGGCCGTGGAAAAAAAATAAAAAGCTATTTCTTTAACCGTAGCGAAAGACTATCTTCTGGGAAGTACTCGTTTTGAACCTGAAAAGTCTGTCTGTCTGTCTCCTAGTGCACAGAACGAGCCACTAGCCCAGCCAGATTTCACGTTCAGATGGGGTGTTTTTGCCAGTCAAAGGTCTGCACAGCACACTAGGGATTGGGCGCCCTGAGACCCAAATGTTACATTGTAGATGGACTGTTTGCATTTCTTCCTCCCCAGGACATTGGACTGTCTCAACTCCCTCCCTTACAGCATGAAAAAAATTCTCTTGACAACCTTCGAGCAAATGGAGTGATGGCAAGGGGAGCTGGTTGCATGTCTGTGCTCCTCAAGCCCAGGTGTCTGTGGGGGGGCGAGGCAGAGGCTGTAAGGGGGCTAGGGGGCAGAAAGAAACTGTTTGAGAGGCAGGCTGCAGGCAGGGGAGCCCGTGTGTGTGTGCAGGGCTGTGTGTGGGTGTGGTGACAGTGGGTTAATACAGGTCCCCCTGCTGGATGGTGAGATGGCAGCTGGGCTTACCCTGGCCCCCAGGGCTGAAGGGCAGAAGTAGGGTGGCAGTATAGTAGCGCAGGGAGGCACACAGTAGATGTTAGTTGGGGAGTTGGGGGACCGAGGGCAAGGGGAAAGGGGGCATCCTTGAGGAGGGGTCTAGACTAGAGAGTGGCGGGATGTGTAGGCATGGATGGTCCCAGGAACCAGGGACTGACAGGAACAGATTCTTGCACCCACCCACTGGATAGAAGCTGCAGCAGCCAGTGCAGCAGCCCTGGCTTGCCTAGGCCAAGGGCCCTGAGTGAGGCACTCTGAGGATGAGGGAGAGGAGGAGGAGGATGAGGCATAGGAGGAGGAGGAGGAGGAGGAAGAGGAAGAGGAATAAGAGGAGGAGGAGGAGGAGGGGCAGCAGGGCAGCTGTCAGTAGGCAACGGAATTAATAAAGGCCTCCATTACGAAGGCATGTGTCCAGGAGGCACCCACCAACCCTCAGGGTAAGATCAGGGCACCCAGGGACCTGGTGTGGGTATCTCTGGGGTGGGGACTGTCAGTCAGTCAGCAAGACTGTGTGTCAGTGCACATAGTGTAACAGGGGACTGGCTGAACTTGGTCCCCAGCCCTGGGCTGTCAGATGCCAGCCCTTTGCCCAGACACACACCAATCTACCCATAGCCCCTTGGCCCGGCCGACCTGCACCTGCTTTGGCCTGGGGCTCTGGCTCTGTTGGCTGGCCACTACCCCTCAGGTCAAGTTCAGGGTGGGGGTCATGGCTGCTGGTCAACTGGATGGGCAGGGTACCCGTGGCCTAGCAACCACAGGAGCCTTCTGTGATGTCCTAGCCGCTGGCATTCTGTGCTGCTCAAACTGGCACTGGGCAGCCCAACTGCCCTGCAAATAGGTCAGCCAGCAGTGCCTGGACGCCTGGGCCAAGGGCACAGAGGGACGGAAGGATGGGAAGTCAGTGCTGACTGATGAGGGATCTCAGGGACCTCTGGCAGCCAAGAGAAGACAGGTGGAGGTGTGCCCGGGATCCAGGGAGCCCAGGACAGAGCTGCCTGCATGCCTGCCTGCCTTCATGGATGTCTGTATGCTTCCTTTGTCCAGGTAGGTTTCTCAGGTCCCCTCCACTCCTGTCCTCTCCTGTCATCTCCTGTCCTCACCATTCACTTCCCTCTGCTCTCCTCTGCACTTTGCTTCTCTTCTTTGTCCTCTCTTCCGGGTGACCTGCTCAACAGTTCCAGCACTTGTGATGGTTCTCCAGTGACTGTATGGGTGGATGGATGGATGGACAGGTCAATGGGTTGGTTTTGTAGAGGCAGAGTACCATCTAGGGGTACTAGATACCGCTGGTGTCAGAGCCGTAGTCTATGTCAAATGGAAAACATGAATTCATCAATAACAAAAATGAATAACCACCTAAATAAATAAATAAATATTAAAACTGGGTTAAAAATACATGGCGTCATTGCCTTTTTGCATATGGTATGCTGAGAGGGAAGTGAGGGATAGAGAGTTTGAGACACAGAGTGAGACACCTGCAGCACTTCTGCACCACTTGTAAAGATTTCCCTCAGCAGGTGGGTACCAGGGTCTTGAAGCCCAGTGCTCCTCCATTGTAACATGAGTGCTTAACTGGGTGTGGCACCACCTGGTACCCTTGATGGGACACTGTTTTTAGCAAGGTATAGAAATTCTCGTGGCAAGGTAATAAATAAATAAATGAAGAATTAAATAAAAGTCCTTTGAAATTAATCAGTGGCAACACACAGGGACATATACATCTCTGTTACTTGTATTACTCATTCAGCTCCTGCACTCAATTTGTTCCCATTCGCTGCCCATGATGCTTGGTCACTGTGGTGGTTATTGTTGCTGTTGTTGTTCTGGACCTGGAGCCAGTGTCATGATACGACACACGGAGATCTCTGGTATCAGAGAGTACCTGGAACAGCAGCTTGGGCTCTAGTGCCAGGGCAGGAGCAACTCCCCATCCACCCACCATGGAGTCCACCAGCCTGCATGTTGTTCCTTTTCCCTCCAAAAAAGGTTTTGCCCTTTTTTCACTGAGAAACAGGCAGCAGACAGGTTACCCAGGCAGGGGAAAAATAAATAAAAAGCCTTATCTTACTTTTTTTTTAACTGTAGCGAATGACCATCTTCTGGGAAGTACAGGTTTTGAACCTGAAAACTCTGTCTGTCTGTCTCCTAGTCCACAGAAAGAGCCCAGCCAGATCTCACGTTCAGATGGGGTGTTTTTGCCAATCAAAGGTCTGCACAGCACACTAGGGATTGGGCGGTCTGAGACCCAAATTTTACATTGTTGATGGACTGTTTGCAGTTCTTGCTCCCCAGGACATTGGAATGTCTCAACTCCCTCCCCTACAGCATGAAAAATGACTCTTGACAACCTTGGAGCAAATGGAGTGGGGGCGAGGGGAGCTGGTTGCATGTCTGAGCTACTCAAGCCCAGGTGTCTGTGGGGGACCGTGGCAGAGGCTGTAAGGGGACTAGGGGTCAGAAGGAGACTGTTTGAGAGGCAGGCTGCAGTCAGGGGAGCCCGTGAGTGTATGCAGGGCTGTGTGTGGGTGTGGTGGCAATTCCCCGTGCTGTATGGTGAGATGGCAGGTGGGCTGGCCCTGGGCCCCCAGGGATGAATGGCAAAAGCAGGGTGGCAGTAAAGTAGCACAGGGAGGCACACAGTAGATGTTAGTTGGGGAGCTGGGGGACAGAGGGCAAGGGGAAAGGGGGCATCCTTGAGGAGGGTATGTGTCGCATGCTTTACATTGGTTTGTTCTAGCCCTCCCCCGCAAAGAGAATCGGATCAGTCCTGTTAATTTTGTAGGCCTGTTTGGCCCCGCCCCAAGGAAACCCGTGAAAGGGTTCCTGAGTCTGAGAGTTCCTGAGTGCCTGAGTTCGAGAGTTTCAGAGTTACAGAATAAGAGAGAGTTCCACAGTAGAAGAGTTTTCAGAGGCTTCCCCAGTACGAGAGTTCCAGAGTTCCAGAGTTGTAGAGTTCCCGAGTTATAGAGTAAGAGGGAGTGCTTGTGCCACCGCAAAGAGACTGCCGAGTTCTGTTTGGTGATTAGTTTGTCTTAGTTTGTGAATCGTTGTTCCTGAATAAAGAAATACAGCTGCCCTGCCCATCAGTTCTCTCTGCGTCTCTGTTACCCACTGTGAAGAAAGCCGGCCTGGCCAGAGCCTCCGAAATTTTAGCAACAAATGGCGCCCACGTGGACCTGACCTGCGCATCGCTCAGATAAGTAAAGACAATTTGGCTACCTATGCACTATGGCCTTCTCTTCTGCTTGTGAAGAGATCTCCAAAGGCCTCTGCTCTTTCTTCACGAGACTGTTTTGCTGTTTCTGGAACATTTATCTCTGGACCACTCTGTGGTTTCCACTCACTCGGGCGAACACAGAACAGCCAGTGGGAAGAGCCAGCGGGCTAGAGGCGAGGTGCGGAGCTGCTGTTTCCACCTGGCTAAACAGCCAGCCAGCTGGCTGCGCCCAGACAACCCCGCACACCACGCCCACAGCCCCGCAGCCCCCCAATCTGCAGGAGGCTGATGCCAGCACACAAGAGCCTCTAGAGCCCGAAGCCAACACGCAGGAGCCCGAGGCCAACACGCAAGAGCCCGAGGCCAGCCCACAGGAGCCGGCTCTCCACTGCGTGGCGCAGGGAACTGGACGTGTGGTCCCTCCACACTGTTCAGCCACTGCAAACAGAACAGCAGACGTGGCAGGGACATGGGGCAGGGCCGCAGCGGCCTATCATGGCCGCCACCCCTGGGCACCTAGGCTCACGCCTTCTGCAAAGCTGGCCTGCCTGCCCTCTTTCTATAAATTCTGGAATGATTCTGAACCTCCCGGACCCCCAGCTCCCTGCCAAAACTGGGCACACGAGATCTCCAGCCGCCGGTCCAGTCAGAAAGCAGACAAGCTGGAGTACGCAGAGATTTGTGCAGAGATTGCAACTGCAATTCCTAGAAGTGGAGCTGCATGGGAAGCCACCTCCGGATGGTGAACCCCCCCAACAACTAAGACAGTACAGATTTAAATTCGTGTTTAAAATGACATGTCTTCGTAACAAAGGTTTCTCTCCTAGTGTATTAATGACCATGTTTATGTGTATGTTTAAAGTTTGGTAAACAGTAGGTTTAAGGCTAAATTCTTACTAGTCAAAGTTAAATGAAAAAGGTTTTCAACGTAATTCTCATAAAGATAAAATTAACTTACATTTAAAGTCTAAGGTAAAAATTAGTTAACAAGCAATATATTTTAACTAAGTTAGGCTAAACAAAAGGTTAAATAGACTTGTTGATATGTAAATTTCTTCACTACTTTCTCTATTAGAAATGGTAGATCGCACATTGGCTATGCTAATTATTCTCATGCCTGAGGTTTCCTCTCCAGCCCACACCTAGGGTGTGTCTCCATCTTGAATGGGTGTAACAAAAGTTAAAAGACGTTGTTGATATGTAAAAGTCTCAAATTCCCTCTATATTAGAAACGTTGGATCGTGCATTAGATATGTTAATAACAATTTTTGTTTCATAGTAAGTAAGTTGCAGCCAGCTGCCTTTAGGACTCTAGCCCGTTCCCCGCCCCCATGCAAATGCCCTTCGAAGAAAGTACGCCCACCAGAGTCAAGAAATGTTTTTTTAAGCTGATATAGTTTAGTTTGTGCCAGTTTCTTTTTTTAAAAAAATGCCTGTAATGCCTGTACGATATAGGTATCTGTTCACCCCACACCCTTGATACTATAGTCATTTAGTTAAAACGAAAAGGGGGAATTGTCATATGCTTTACATTGGTTTGTTCTAGCCCTCCCCCCAAGAGAATTGGATCAGTCCTGTTAATTTTGCGGGCCTGCTTGGCCCCGCCCCAAGGAAACCCGAGAGAGGGTTCCTGAGTCCGAGAGTTCCTGAGTGCCTGAGTTTGAGAGTTTCAGAGTTACAGAGTAAGAGAGAGTTACACAGTAGAAGAGTTTTCCGAGGGTTCCCCAGTACGAGAGTTCCAGAGTTCCAGAGTTGGAGAGTTCCCGAGTTACAGAGTAAGAGAGAGTGCTTGTGCCGCCACAAAGCGACAGCTGAGTTCTGTTTGGTGATTAGTTTGTCTTAGTTTGTGAATCGTTGTTCCTGAATAAAGAAATAGAGCTTCCATGCCCAGCCATTGTCTCCACGTCTCTGTACACCACTGCAAAGCTAACTCAGCCGGCAAGAGCCTTCCGAAATTTTAACAACAGCTATGGACTAGAGAGTGGGCGGAGCTGGAGGCATGGAAGGTCCCAAGAACCAGGGACTGACAGGAACAGATTCCTGCACCCACCCACTGGATAGAACCTGCAGCAGCCAGAGCAGCAGCCCTGGCTTGCCTAGGCCAAGGGCTCTGAGTGAGGCCCTCTGAGGATGAGGGAGAGGAGAAGGAGGTGCAAGAGGAGGAGTAGGAGGAGGAGGAAGAGGAGGAGAAAGAAGATGAGGAGGAGGAGGAGGTGGAGGGGCAGGAGGGCAGCTGTCAGTAGGCAATGGGATTAATAGAGGCCTCCATTATGGAGGCATGTGTCCAGGCAGGCACCCACCAACCCTCAGGGGCAGCTCAAGGCACCCAGGGACCTGGAGTGGGTATCTCTGGGTCAGGGACTGTCAGTCAGTCAGCAAAACTGTGTTTCAGTGCACATGGTGCGACAGGGGCCTGGCAGAACTTGGTCCCCAGCCCTGGGCTGTCAGATGCAAGCCCCTTGTCAAGATACACACCAATCTACCCATAGCCCCTTGGCCCGGCCTACCTGCACCTGCTTTGGCCTGGGGCTCTGGCTCTGGTGGCTGGCAACCACCCCTCAGGTCAAGTTCAGGGTGGGGGTCATGGCTGCTGGTCAACTGGATGGGCGGGGTCCCCGTGGCCTAGCAACCACAGGAGCCCTCTGTGATGTCCTAGCCCCTGGCATTCTGTGCTGGCCACACTGGCACTGGCAGCCCAACTGCCCTGCCACTAGGTTAGCCAGAAGCGCCCAGACGCCTG
Source organism: Erinaceus europaeus (assembly GCF_950295315.1). NCBI lineage: Eukaryota > Metazoa > Chordata > Mammalia > Eulipotyphla > Erinaceidae > Erinaceus > Erinaceus europaeus. Next base: position 342,985 of record NW_026647131.1, on the reverse strand, counting down.
GGCCCTGGCACAGAGGGACGGTAGGATGGGAAGATAGTGCTGACCAGCGATGGACCTCAGGGCTGGCAGCCAAGAGAAGACAGGTGGAGGTGTTCCCGGGATCCAGGGAGCCCAGGCCAGAGCTGCCTGCATGCCTGCCTGCCTTCCTGGATGTCTGTATGCTGCCTTTGTCCAGGTAGGTTTCTCAGGTCCCCTCCACTCCTGTCCTCTCCTGTCCTCTCCTGTGCTTACCATCCACTCCCCTCTCTTCTCCTCTGCACCTTGCTTCTCTCCTTTGTCTGTCCTCTCTTCCGGGTGCCCTTCTCAACAGCTACAGCACCTGTGACGGTTCTTCAGTGACAGCTGTTCGCAACCCCTTCCACCCCCTCCCTAACCCTGAGGTGACCCAGCTCACAGGGTCACCGGATAACCCCACTCACACCCCCCAACACATTCCCTGGTTCAGCCCCTCTGCCCTATTCAGCCGAACTGGCCCCTTTGCAACCTACATATTCATCGTTGTTTGTCTTCACCATTCAACGAGAGACCTCCTTTTGTACTTAGCTTGGTTGACTGGTGGATGGATGGATGGATGGACAGATGGATGGATGGATAGCTGGATGGATAGCTGGATGGGTGGATGGATGGATGGACAGGTCAATGGATTGGTTTTATAGAGGCAGAGTACATCTAGGGGTACTTGAGACCGCTGGTGTCAGAGCCCTAATCTATGTCAAATGGAAAACATGAATTCATCAATAACAAAAATGAATAACCACCTAAATAAATCAATAAATATAAAAACTGGATTAAAAATACATGGTGTCTTTGCCTTTCTGCATACGGTATGCTGTGAGGATCTTAACAAGGAAAGCATTGTCCAGAGTAGCCCCTTTGAAGTAGTGGAATATTTTATTTTCCTTTTTCTTTTTTGACTTTCCATTTTCTTGATTATTTATTGGAATAAAAAGACAGGAATTGAGAGGGAAGGGAGGGATAGAGAGTTTGAGACACAGAGAGAGGCAGCTGCAGCACTTCTGCAACACTTGTAAAGATTTCCCCCGGCAGGTGGGGACCAGGGTCTTGAAGCTCAGTCCTCCTGCATTGTAACATGAGTGCTTCACTGGGTGTGCCACCACATGGTCCCCTTGATGGGACACTGTTTTAGCAAGGAATAGGAAATCTCGTGGCAAGGTAATAAATAAATAAATGAAGAAAAAAATAAAAGTGCATTGACATTAACTCAGTGGAAACACACAGGGACATATACAGCTCTGTTACCTGTATTACTTATTCATTGATTGATTGATTGCCTCAGGGGTTATTGCCACAGCTCAGTGCCTAAGCCACAAATAATCCACAGCTCTTGCACACCATTTGTTCCCCTTTTGCTGTCCTTGTTGCTTGTTTACTGTGGTGGTTATTGTTGCTGTTGCTGTTGAACCTGATAACTCTGTCTGTCTGTCTCCTAGTCCACTGAAAGAGCCACTAGCCCAGCCAGATCTCACGCTCAGTTGGGGTGTTTTTGCTAGTCAAAGGTCTGCACAGCACACTAGGTATTGGGCGGCCTGAGACCCAAATTTTACATTGTAGATGGACTGTTTGCAGTTCTTGCTCCCCAGGACATTACACAGTCTCAACTCCCTCCCTTACAGCATGAAAAAAAGACTCTTGACAACCTTTGAACAAATGGAGTGGGGGCGAGGGAAGCTGGTTGCATGTCAGCGCTGCTCAAGCCCAGGTAGATTTCTCAGGACCCCTCCACTCCTGTCCTCTCCTGTCCTCACCATCCACTCCTCTTTCCTCTTCTCTGCACTTTGCTTCTCTCCTTTGTCTGTCATTGTGGTGGTTATTGTTGCTGTTGTTGTTCTTACTGACACTTGCATCGGATAGAGAGAAAAGGAGAGAGCAGGGGAAATAAAGAGTGGGAGAGAAACATAGAGCCCCTAAAGACCTGCTTCACCCCGTGTAAAGCGACTTCCCTGCAGGTGGGGGTCTGGGTGAGACACCCCAGACCCTTCCACCTGTCCCCTCTTTTCTTGAGCGCCACAAGCCCTTAACCCTCTGACATAGCACCGAACCTCCCTGCATTTACTTTTTAAGGCAATATGACCTGCCTCGTATTGAATCCTCATTATCCTGAGGATCAGTCCTGGAGACAGTGTCATGACACGACACACGGAGATCTCTGGTATCAGAGAGCACCTGGAACAGCAGGTGGGGCTCTAGTGCCAGGGCAGGAGAAACTCCCCATCCACCCTCCATGGAGTCCACCTGCCATCATTTTGGTCCTTTTCCCTCCAAAAAAGGTTTTTCCCTTTTTTCACTGAGAAACAGGCAGCAGACTGGTTACCCAGGCAGGGGAAAAATAAAAAATAAAAAGCTCTTTTTTTTTTTTAACTGTAGCGAATGACCATCTTCTGGGAAGTACAGGTTTTGAACCTGAACACTCTGTCTAGTCATCAGAAAGAGCCACTAGCCCAGCCAGATCTCACGCTCAGATGGGGTGTTTTTGCCAGTCAAAAGTCTGCACAGCACACTAGGGATTGGGCGGCCTGAGACCCAAATGTTACATTGTAGATGGACTGTTTGCAGTTCTTGCTCCCCAGGACATTGGACTGTCTCAACTCCCTCCCCTACAGCATGAAAAAAAGACTCTTGACAAACTTGGATCAAATGGAGTGGGCGTGAGGGGAGCTGGTTGCATGTCTGAGCTGCTCAAGCCCAGGTGTCTGTGGGGGGCCAATGCAGAGTCTCTAAGGGGGCTATGGGGCATAAGAAGACTGAGAGGCTGGCTGCAGGCAGGGGAGCCCGTGAGTGTGTGCAAGGCTATGTGTGGGAGTGGTGGCAGGGTGTTAGGGGAGGTCCCACTGCAGGATGGTGAGATGGCAGGTGGGCTGGCCCTGGGGCCCCAGGGCTTAAGGGCAGAAGCAGTGTGGCAGTAAATTAGCGCAGGGAGACACATAGTAGATGTTAGTTGGGGAGCTGGGGGACAGAGAGCAAGGGGAAAGGGGGCATTTTTGAGGAGGGGTCTGGACTAGAGAGTGGGGGAAGCTGGAGGCATGGAAGGTCCCAGGAACCCGGGACTGACAGGAATAGATTCCTGCACCCACCCACTGGATAGAAGCTGCAGCAGCCATATGAGCACCCCTGGCTTGCCTAGGCCAAGGGCCCTGAGTGAGTCCCTCTGAGGATGAGGAAGAGGAGGAGGAGGTGGAGGAGGAGGAGGAGGAAGAAGAGGAGGAGGAATAAGAGGAGGAGGAGGAGGAGGAGGAGGGGCATAAGGGCAGCTTTCAGTAGGCAACGGGTTTAATAGAGGCCTCCATTACAGAGGCATGTGTCGAGGCAGGCACCCACCAACCCTCAGGGGCAGCTTAGGGCACCCAGTGACCTGGTGTGGGTATCTCTGGGGCGGGACGGTCAGTCAGTCAGCAAGACTGTGTGTCAGTCCACATGGTGGGACAGGGGACTGGTGGAACTTGGTCCCTAGCCCTGGGCTGTCAGATGCCAGCCCCTTGCCCAGACACACACCAATCTGCCCATAGCCCCTTGGCCCGGGTGACATGCACCTACTTTAGCCTGGGGCTCTGGCTCTGGTGTCTGGCCACCACCCCTCAGGTCAAGTTCAGGGTGGGGGTCATGGCTGCTGGTCAACTGGATGGGCAGGGTCCCCGTGGCCTAGCAACCACAGGAGCCCTCTGTGATGTCCTAGCCCCTGGCATTCTGTGCTGGCCACACTGGCACTGGGCAGCCCAACTGCCCTGGCACTAGGTCAGCCAGCAGCGCCCTGACGCCTTGGCCGTGGCACAGAGGGACGGAAGGATGGGAAGACAGTGCTGTCCGATGAGGGACCTCAGGGCTAGCAGCCAAGAGAAGACAGGTGGAGGTGTGCCCGGGATCCAGGGAGCACAGGCCAGAGCTGCCTACATGCCTTCCTGCCTTCCTGGATGTCTGTATGCTGCCTTTGTCCAGGTAGGTTTCTCAGGTCCCCTCCACTGCTGTCCTCTCCTGTCCTCTCCTGTCCTCACCATCCTCTCCCCTCTCCTCTCCTCTGCACTTTGCTTCTCTCCTTTGTCTGTCTTCTCTTCTGGGTGCCCTGCTCAACAGCTCCAGCACTTGTGATGGTTCTCCAGTGACAGCTGTTCGCAACCCCTTCCACCCTCTCCCTGCCCCTGACATGACCCAGCTACAGGGTCTCCAGCTCACCGCACTCACACCCACACCCCCAACACATTCCCTGGGTCAGCCCATCTGCCCTATTCAGCCGAACTGGCCCCTTTGCAACCTACCTATGCATGGTTGTTTGTCTTCAACATTCAAGGAGAGTTCTCCTTTTGTACTTAGCTTGGTTGACCGGTGGATGGATGGATGGATGGATGGATGGATGGATAGCTGGATGGATAGCTGGATGGGTGGATGGATGGATGGAAGGTCAATGGATTGGTTTTGTAGAGGCAGAAGTACAATCTAGGGGTACTTGAGACCTTTGGTGTCAGAGCCCTAACCTATGTCAAATGGAAAACATGAATTCATCAATAACAAAAATGAATAACCACCTAAATAAATAAATAAATATAAAAACTGGGTTAAAATACATGGCGTCTTTGCCTTTCTGCATATGGTATGCTGTGAGGCTCTTAACAAGGAAAGAATTGTCCTGAGTAGCCCCTTTGAAGAAGGGAAATATTTCATTTTCCTTTTTCTTTTTTGACTTTCCATTTTTCTTGATTATTTATTGGAATAAAAAGACAGGAATTGAGAGGGAAGGGAGGGATAGAGAGTTTGAGACACAGAGAGAGGCAGCTGCAGCGTTTCTGCACCACTTGTAAAGATTTCCCCGGCAGGTTGTTACCAGGGTCTTGAAGCCCAGTCCTCCTGCATTGTAACATGAATGCTTAAGTGGGTGTGGCACCACCTGGTACCCTTGATGGGACACTGTTTTTAGCAAGGAATAGAAATTCTCGTGGCAAGGTAATAAATAAATAAATGAAGAAGTAAATAAAATGCATTGACATTAACTCAGTGGAAACACACAGGGATATATACATCTCTGTTACCTGTATTACTTATTCATTGATTGATTGATTGCCTCAAGGGGTTATTGCCACAGCTCAGTGCCTGCGCCACAAATAATCGACAGCTCCTGCACTCCATTTGTTCCCCTTTCGCTGCCCTTGTCGCTTGGTCACTGTGGTGGTTATCGTTGCTGTTGTTGTTCTTACTGACACTTGCATCGGACAGAGAGAAAAGGAGAGAGCAGGGGAAATACAGAGTGGGAGAGAACATAGAGCCAGGCAGGGGAAAAATAAATAAAAAACACTTTTTTTAACCGTAGCGAATGACCATCTTCTGGGTAGTACTGGTTTTGAACCTGAAAAGTCTGTCTGTCTGTCTCCTAGTGCACAGAAAGAGCCACTAGCCCAGCCAGATCTCATGCTCAGATGGAGTGTTTTTGCCAGTCAAAGGTCTTCACAGCTCACTAGGGATTGGGCGGCCTGAGACTGTTTGCTGTTCTAGCTCCCCAGGACATTGGAATGTCTCAACTCCCTCCGCTACAGCATGAAAAAAGACTCTTGACAACCTAGAGCAAATGGAGTGGGAGCGAGAGTAGCTGGTTGCATGTCTGTGCTGCTCAAGTCCAGGTGTCTGTGGAGGGCCGTGGGATACACTGTAAGGGGTATAGGGGGCAGAAAGAGACTGAGAGGCAGGCTGCAGTCAGGGGAGCCGGTGAGTGTGTGCAGGGCTGTGTGTGTGGTGAGAGGGGGTTATGGCCGGTACCCCTGCTGGATGGAGAGAACGCAGCTGGGCTGGCCCTGTGCCCCAAGGTCTGAATGGCAGAAGTAGGGTGGCAGTAAAGTAGCGCAGGAAGGCACACAGTAGATGTTAGTTGGGGAGCTGGGGGAGAGAGGACAAGGGGAAAGGGGGCATCCTTGAGGAGGGCTCTGGACTAGAGAGGGGGGGAGCTGGAGGCATGGAAGGCCCCAGGAATCAGGGACTGACAGGAACAGATTTCTGCACCCAACCACTGGATAGAAGCTGCAGCATCCAGAGCAGCAGCCCTGGCTTGCCTAGGCCAAGGGCCCTGAGTGAGGCCCTCTGAGGATGAGGAAGAAGAGGACGAGTTGGTGGAGGAGGAGGAGGAGAAGAGGAGGAGGAAGAAGAGGAGGATGAGGAGAAGGGGCAGGAGAGCTGCTGTCAGTAGGCAACGGGATTAATAGAGGCCTCCATTATGGAGGCATGTGTCCAGGCAGGCATCCACTAATCCTCAGGGGCAGCTCAGGGCACCCAGGGACCTGGAGTGGGTATCTCTGTGTCAGGGACTGTCAGTCAGTCAGCAAAACTGTGTGTCAGTGCACATGGTGGGACAGGGGCCTGGCGGAACTTGGTCCCCAGCCCTGGGCTGTCAGATGCCAGCCCCTTGCCCAGACACACACCAATCTGCCCATTCCTCCTTGGCCCGGCCGACCTACAATTGGTTTTGCCTGGGGCTCTGGCTCTGGTGTCTGGCCACCAACCCTCAGGTCAAGTTCAGCGTGGGGGTCATGGCTGCTGGTCAACTGGATGGGCGGGGTCCCTGTGGCCTAGCAACCAAAGGAGCCCTCTGTGATGTCCTAACCCCTGGCATTCTGTGCTTGCCACACTGGCACTGGGCAACCCAACTGCCCTGCCACTAGGTCAGCCAGCAGCGCCCAGAAGCCTGTGCCCTGGCACAGAGGGATGGAAGGATGGGAAGACAGTGCTGACCGACGAGGGACCTCAGGGCTGGCAGCCAAGAGGAGACAGCTGGAGGTGTGCCCGGGATCCAGGGAGCCCAGGCCAAGCTGCCTGCATGCCTGCCTGCCTTCCTGGATGTCTGTATGCTGCCTTTGTCCAGGTAGGTTTCTCAGGTCACCTCCACTCCTGTCCTCACCATCCACTCTCCTCTCCTCTCCTCTGCACTTTGATTCTCTCCTTTTTCTATCCTCTCTTCCGGGTTCCCTGCTAAACAGCTCTAGCACTTGTGATGGTTCTCCAGTGACAGCTGTTCACAACCCCTTCCACCCCCCCTCTGCCCCTGACATGACCCAGCTCACAGGGTCTCCGGCTCACCCCACCCACACCCACACCCCCAACACATTAACTGGTTCAGCCCCTCTGCCCTATTCAGCCGAACTGGCCACTTTGCAACCTACCTATGTATCTTTGTCTTCACCATTCAAGGAGAGTTCTCCTTTTGTACGTAGCTAGGTTGACTGGTGGATCGATGGATGGATGGATGGATGGATGGAAGGATGGACAGATGGATTGATGGATAGCTGGATGGGTGGATGGATGGATGGACAGGTCAATGGATTGGTTTTGTAGAGGCAGAGTACCATCTAGGGGTACTTGAGACCTCTGGTGTCAGAGCCCTAGTCTATGTCAAATGGAAAACATGAATTCATCAATAACAAAAATGAATAACCACCTAAATAAATAAATAAATAAATAAATATAAAAACTGGCTTTAAAAATACATGGTGTCTTTGCCTTTCTGCATATGGTATGCTGTGAGCATCTTAAGAAGGAAAGCATTGTCCTGAGTAGCCCCTTTTAAGTAGTGGAATATTTCATTTTGCTTTTTCTTTTTGACTTTCCATTTTCGTGATTATTTATTGCCTCACTATCATCCAAACACTGCCAACCTGGGAAGCTGGGGCACCCCTCAGAATTCAGGGGCAGGACCCTGTCTAGTCTAGTCACGTTTGGCTGCATACTCAGCCTCCAGGCTCCAAGTCCACTTCTCAGTGGAAGCAGATTACAAGCCCAGAAAGAACCCAAAAAGATCTGTGTTTCAACATAGATGGGAACTGTGTTTGACCAAACAATAGTGGATGAACCCGGTCCCTTACACCTACCCTTTGGGACCGGTTAAGGCAATTGCTCCTGTGGCCTCACAATCCCTGATCATGGTCTACTGGTGTCCACACATCACACTCAGAAAGATTCAGAAGTAGGCATCCATGAGTGTCTCATACAAAGTCGCTCTGCTTGCAGGAAGCACAAACTCCCCCGGCCATTGCTATGGAGAAACAAAATGAAGATGGATGCCTCCATTGGCTGAATTATTAGTTTCCAGTGGAGAACACAGCCCCGCCCCTCACCTGAGGGCCTGGCTGCTGCTAATAAAGGCAATTGGAAACACCTCTTACCACTTGGGGCCTGAGGACATACTCAGGAATCCCTCCAGGAGCTAGCAGTCTGGCAGACCTCCTGACCCAGGATAGCTGTGCTCCGAGCTGGGAGGGCCTTCTGGCCAGAGGTGAGAATATTCCCTAGAAACAAGAAAGAAATTCAGGTTTCAAATGGATTTTAATCCCCATGAGGCACATGGAAAATAATTTTCACAGCCATCAAAACACCCTCTTTCTGAACCCTGGAAGCATCCGTTTTCGTGGAAAATCTGGAGACTGGTGTGGTCATCAGTACCACAGATACTTTACATTCGGCCCAATAGAGGGAAAGCACAATGTGTGTGCCATGGGGATAGATTTTCACTTCTCTTGACCTGGGCTCCCATGGAATAAGGCCAAGGATTCGGTGCAGGAAATTTTGGAGGGCTGCATTTAGGCTAAGTGTCAGCTGCAGGGCCCTGGACAATCGGAGTCAAACATAGAGGGTCTGGAAAGATGTAGCCAGAGATAGACATATGCCTGTTACCTGCAGCAGGATTGCTGTTTCCTCAGTTCCCCAATATACTACGCCATATGCAGGAGACTGAATAGTCCAAAGGGCAAAGAAAGAAAAATTTTAACACCAGGAAGTCCGAGTTTACGATTCATGCACTGACTTCCATAAGGGCCCAGTGAAGAAGGAATGTAGAGACAGTCAGACAGACAGAATGACAGTGGCAGAAAATGACTGAAATTCTGGCCCTGTGTTGATCAGTGCCAGAGCACTGAAGAAAAAACCCTCCATGCCTATGCATACTTCTTACAAGTGGCATTGTTATTTTATGTTTGTGAGGAAAGCTTACACTTAGAACATCTAGGTCTTAGCCCACTCTGAGAAGCAACACTTGGCCTGCAGCCCACTCTCCAAAATTGCCCTTGCCTCTCCAATTTGTAAGTATTCTTAGTAGATACAAGAACGAACTTCAGGTTTAAAAAGGATTTGAAACCCCAGGAGGAACTAGGAAAAGACTATTCACAGCCTTCAAAACACCCTCTTTCTGAACCCTAAAAGCTTCCGTTTTGCATGGAAAATATGGACACTGGTGTGGCAATCAGTACCATAAATCCTTTACATTCTGCCCAATAGAGGAAAATCACAATGTGTGTGCCAGGTGGACAGAGTTTCACTTCTCTTCACCTGGGCTCTCATGGAATAAGGAGAAGGATTCGGTGCAGGCAATAGAAGAGGACTGCATTTAGGCTGAGTGTCAGCCTCAGGTCCCTGGAGAATGGGAGTCAAGCAAAAAGGGCCTGGACAGCTGCAGCTGGAGTTGGACATATGCCTGTTACCTGCAGCAGGATCGCTGTCTCCTCAGTTCCCCAACGTACTACGCCATATGCAGGAGACTGAATAATCCAAAGGACAAAGAAAGGAAAATTTCAACACCAGGAAGTCCGAGTTCATGATGCATGCACTGACTTCCATAAGGGCCCAGTGAAGATGGCACGTAGAGACAGTAAGAGAGACAGGATGACAGATACACAAAAGGACTGAAATTCTGGCCCTGTGTCGATCAGTTCCAGAGTACTGAGGACAAACCCTCCATGCCCATGCATACTTCTTACAAGTGGCATTGCTATTTTAGGTTTTTGAGGAAAGGTAACACTTAAGAACATCTAGGTATTAGCCACTCTGAGAAGCAACACTTGGCCTGCAGCCAACTCTCCAAAACTGGCCCTTCATCTCCAAATTGGAAGTAGTCTTAGTGATGCTCCAGCCAACATGCAGGCTGGCGTATTGCATTTCCCTGGTCCAGACTCAGCCTGTCCTGTGTCCAGGGAACTGCACTGTGTCTATTTATCTTTGATTTACAGTTTAGGGATAGGACTCGGTGGACAAAATGAGCAAGAGGGAAGTAGATGATTTGGCAGCGGTAGTTTGTGCTGAAAGAGATTTGAGGAGTGATAAATGATATTGCTCAGTGAGACGTCTCTCATGACTGTGGCTCAGAAGGGCCAAGTTTATCCGCATTACTACCAAATCCAGAGCTGTGCAGGTCTCTAGCTAAAAATAGTTTCAGATCTCTACATGTTAATATATATATGTATATATATATATATATATATATATATATATATATATATATATATATATTATATAGAGAGAGAGTGACAGAAAGACACTGATGTAGTCATTTGCTACATTGGATTCGATATGACATTCAGACAATTGATTGCTAAAACCTGGAGAGAAACTGTGCATCAGGAAAAGAATTGTCCAAAGGAGTAAAATCTCCAAATCATTAGCTATATGCAGCTCCAACGGGACCTAGCGAAAAAGGCTTGAGAAGGAACTCATCCAGGAGACTCTCCACATGGACAGGCACTACAAGTTTCCTAGTCTGGCAACCCACACAGGGCAGCTGCTAGTTCCCAGTGCAAGCCTCAGGGAAAAAACCTCTCCCTCTTCAGTGTCTTTACATCTGAAAATAAGAAAAGTTACCATTGGCCAAGGAGAGCTACAATGTTGTCAATATTGAGCTGTAAATCAGAATGTGCCAAGTGTTTTGCACAAAATCACCTTGCCACAGTGATTCTGTTGTTCTCTCTCTATCTACCTCCCTCACATACACACACAAACACACAAAAACACACACTCTCACAGTTACACACACACACACATCCACAGAGGCACAGGCACAAATGGAGTTATACACACGTACACTGGACAGCTTCTGTAAGGCAGGGCCATGGGTGAACTCTGCTTCGCACTTCCTGGAAGCATGCCCAACCTTTTAAGGCCATCTCTGAGCTCCCATTATCGGCCTTACTTCAGAAGGCATGAAGACAGGGCACCAGCCATGCTCTGATATGCCAGAGGCCTAGGCCACGCCCAGAACACCTGCCAGCAAAATAAATGGCCAGTGTGCTAGGACACGCCCAGGAGTGTCAAGGCCGCTAGCCAGTGATTGGCCATCAACCTTGAGCACCGCCCACAGGGCCCTGCAGCACGCCCATTGGGCAGACTCTGGAAGGCCCGCCCACCAGCCACTTCTGCTGGAAAGAGATGAGATTTCAAAAACCTCCTACACTGTGTTCATTGATGACTTGTTCAAAGCGGGCTTGTAGAGATTTTAAGGCAGCAGCTCTCATGCCCACAGACCCCAGACAGCCCCAGCCTTCACCATATGCTGTACTACCAGACCTGACAGTAATGTGTGTGTTTGTCTGTCTGTCTATGTCTGTGTGTGCTCAGAGCTCACCTATAGTAGTCTCAGAGCATGGGTGGGAGGTAGCCAGCCTCACCTGCAACTTATGTACAGAGAACCTTGCTGGTCAGGGCAAGCCAGTTAGCCCAGATTCTGGCTAAGCAAGAAGGCATATTCAAAGGGACTCTCATGTCTAAATCTCCTGAGTTCTCTATTCATTCCCATGCCTCACTATCTATCATCCAGGGAAGCTGGGGCAACTCTCAGAATTCAGGGGCATGAGCCTGTCAAGTCACGTTTGGCTGCCTACTCAGCCTCCAAGCTCTCAGTCCACTGCTCAGGGCAGCAGATTACAAGCCAAGAATGAACCCAGAAAAAGCTGTGTTTCAACATAGATGGGAACTGTGTTTGACCAAACAATAGTGGATGAACCCGTCCCCTTACACCTACCCTTTGGGTTCGGCTAAAGCAATTGCTCCTAAGGCCTCACAATCTCCAATCATGGTGGCCTGGTGTCCACACATCACACTCAGAGAGATTCCAGGAAGTAGGCATGCATGAGTGTCCCATACAAAGTCCCTCTGCTTGCAGGAAGGCCAAAATCCAGGGCCCTTGCTATGGAGAGACAAAAGGAAGATGGATGCCTCCAATGGCTGAATTCAGAGCTTCCAGTGGAGATCACAGCCCCGCTCATCACTTCAGGACCTGGCTGCTGCTAAAAAAGGTTATTGGAAACACCTGTTACAACTTGGGGCCTGAGATCATACTCAGGAATCCCCCCAGGAGCTAGCAGACTGGCAGACCTCCTGAACCTGGGATACTTGTGCTCCGAGTTGAGAGGGACTTCTGGCAAGAGGTGAGAATATTCCCTAGACATAAGAACGAACTTCAGGTTTCAAAAGGATTTGAAACCCCAGGAGGCACTTGGAAAATTCATTTCACAGCCATAAAAACAACCTCTTTCTGAACCCTGGAAGCTTCCGTTTTGCATGGAATATCTGGACACTGGAGTGGCCATCAGTACCACAGATCCTTTACATCCGGCCCAATAGAGGGAAAGCATAATGTGTGTGCCAGGGTGGTAGAGTTTCTCTTCTCTTGACCTGCGCTCTCATGGAATAAGGACAAGTATGTGGTCCAGAAAATTGAGGAGGGCTGCATTTAGGCTGATTGTCAGCCACAGGGCCCTGGAGAATGGGAGTCAAGCACAGAGGGCCAGGACAGCTGCAGCTGGAGATGGACATATGCCTGAAACCTGCAGAAGGAACGCTGTCTCCTAAGTTCTCCTCAGTACTAAGCCATATGCATGCGACTAACTAATCCAAAGGGCAAAGAAAGGAAAATTTCAACACCAGGAAGACCGAGTTCACGATGCATGAACTGACTTCCATGAAGGGTCCAGGGAAGAAGGCAAGTAGAGACAGTCAGAGAGACAGAATGACAGTGACTGAAAAGGACAAATTCTGGCCCTGTGTTGATCAGTGCCAGAGCACTGAAGAAAAACCCTCCATTCCCATGCATCCTTCTTACAAGTGGCATTGTTATTTTATGTTTGTGAGGAAAGGTTACACTTAGAACATCTAGGTCTTAGGCCACTCTGAGAAGCAACACTTGGCTGCAGCCCACTCTCCAAAACTGCCCTTGCCTCTCCAAATTGGAAGTAGTTTTAGTGATGCTCCAGCCAAATGCAGGCTGGCATATGTCATATCCCTGGTCACGCCTCAGCGTGTCCTTTGTGCAGGGAACTGAACTATGTCTATTTCTTCTTTGGTTTACAGTTTTGGGATAGGAATCTGTGGACAAAAAGAGCAAGAGTGAAGTAGGTGATTTAGCAGCTGAAGTTTGTGCTGAGAGAGTTTTGTAGAATGACAAGAGGTAAAAAAAATGGCTCTAAGAGATGTCCCTCATGACTGTGGCTCAGAAGGGCCAGGTGTATCCGAATTACTACCCGAATCCAGAGCTGTGCAGGACTCTAGCTAAAATATATTTTCAGACCTTTACAAGTTATATATATATATATATATATATATATATATATATAGAGAGAGAGAGAGAGAGAGAGAGAGAGAGAGACAGACAGAGAGAGAGAGAGAGAGAGAGGGAGAGAGAAAGCAAGACACTGATGTAGTCATTTTCTACAATGGATGCAATATGACATTCAGACAATTGATTGCTAAAACCTGGAGAGAAACTGTGCATCAGCAAAAGAATTGTCCAAAGGAGTAAAATCTCCAAATCATTAGCTATATGCAGCTCCAAAGGGACCTAGCGAAAAAGGATCGAGAAGGAACTCATACAGGAGACTTTCCACATGGACAGGCACCACAAGTTTCCTAGTCTGGCAACACACACAGGGCAGCTGCTAGTTCCCTGTGCAAGCCTCAGGCAAAAACCTCTCCCTCTTCAGTGTCCTTACATCTGAAAATAAGAAAAGTGACCATGGGCCAAGGAGAGCTACAATGGTGTCAATATTGAACTGTAAATCAGAATGTGCCAAATGTTTTGCACTAAATCACCTATGCCACAGTAATTCTTTTGTTCTCACTCTCTCTCCCTCCCTCACACACACACAAACACACAAAAACACACACTCTCACAGTTACACACACGCACACATCCACAGAGGCACAAGCACAAACGGAGTTATACACATGCACACTGGACAGCTTCTGCAAGGCAGGGCCCTGGGTGAACCCTGCTTCGCAATTCCTGGAAGCACGCCCAGCCTTTTAAGGCCAGCTCTGAGCTCCCATTGTCGGGCTTACTTCAGAAGGCCCGCTGACAGGGCACCACTCACGCTCTGATATGGCAGAGGCCTAGGCCACGCCCAGAAACCCTGCCAGCAATATCATTGGCCATTGTGCTAGGACACACCCAGGAGTATCAAGGCCCCTAGTCAGTGATTGGCCAGCAACCTTAAGTACCGCCCACATGACCCTGGAGCACGCTCATCTGGCAGCCTCTGGAAGCCACGCCCACCAGCCACTTCTGCTGGAAAGAGATGAGAATTCAAAAACCTCCTATCCTGTGTTCATTGATGACAGGTTCAAACCTGGCCTGTAGAGATTTTAAGACAGCAACTCTCATCCCCACAAACCCCAGACAGCCCCAGCCTTCACCATATTCTGTACTATCAGACCTGACAGTAATGTGTGTGTGTGTCTGTCTGTCTGTCTGAGTGTGTGTCTGTGTGTGCTCAGAGCTCACCTGTAGTAGTCTCAGAGCATGGGTGTCAAGGTAGCGAGCCTCACATGCAACTTATGTACAGAGAACCTACCTGCTCTGGGCAAGCCAGCTAGCCCAGATTTTGGCTAAGCAAGAATGCCAGAGAACTATGTGGAAGCCAGGACCACATTTTGAGCCCCTGGTCACCACTTACCCAGCTAGGGAAAAGCTGGGCTAGTGTCAAATCAGAACCTAGCTGGTCAGAGCAAGCCATCTAGCCCAGATTCTGGCTAAGCAAGAATGCATATGCAAAGGGAATCTCATGTCTAAATCTCCTGAGTTCCCTATTCAATCCCATGCCTATCTATCATCCAGGGGAAGCTGTGGCACCCCTCAGAATTCAGGGGCATAAGACTGTCCAGTCAAATATGGCTGCCTACTCAGCATCCAGGCTCTCAGTCCACTGCTCAGGGCAGCAGATTACAAGCCCAGAATGAACCCTGAAAGAGCTGTGTTTCAACATAGATGGGAACTGTTTTTGACCAAACAATAGTGGATGAACCTGTCACCTAACACCTACCCTTTAGATCCGGATAAGGCAATTGCTCCTGTGGCCTCACAATCCCTGATCATGGTGTCCTGGTGTCCATACATCACAGTCAGAGAGATTCCCAGAAGTAGGCATGCATGAGTGTCCCATACAAAGTCGCTCTGCTTGCAGGAAGCACAATCTCCCTGGGCCCTTGCTATGGAGAGACAAAAGGAAGATGGATGCCTCCATTGGCTGAATTAAGAGCTTCCAGTGGAGATCAATGCCCCACCACTCACCTGAGGGCCTGGATGCTGCTAATGAAGGCAATTGGAAACACCTGTTACCACTTGGGGCCTAAGGACATACTCAGAAATCCCTCCAGGAGCTAGCAGGCTGGCAACCTCCTGACCCCGGGATAGCTGTGCTCCTAGTTGGGAGTGCCTTCGGGCCAGAGGTGAGAATATTCCCTAGATACAAGAACGAACTTCAGGTTTCAAAAGGATTTGAAACCCCAGGAGGCACTTGGAAAAGACATTTCACAACCATCAAAACACCCTCTTTCTGAACCCTGGAAGCTTCCATTTTGGGTGGAAAATCTGGACACTGGTGTGGCCATCAGTACCACAGATCGTTTACATTAGGCCCAATAGAGGGAAAGCACAATGTGTGTGCCAGGAGGACAGAGTTTCACTTCTTTTGACCTGGGCTCTCATGGAATAAGGACAAGGATGCGGTGCAGGAAATTGAGGAGGGCTGCATTTAGGCTGAGTGTCAGCCTCAGGGCCCTGGAGAATGGGAGTCAAGCACAGAGGGCATGGACAGCTGCAGCTGGAGATGGACAAATGCCTGTTACCTGCAGCAGGAATGCTGTCTCCTCAGTACCCCTCTGCACTACGCCATATGCAGGAGACTAAGTATCTAAAGGTCCAAGAAAGGAAAATTTCAACACCAGGAAGACCGAGTTCACGATGCATGCAGTGACTTCCAGGAAGGTTCCAGGGAAGAAGGCACACAGAGACAGTCAGAGAGACAGAATGACAGTGACTTAAGAGGAGAGAAATTCTGGCCCTGTTTTGATCAGTGCTAGAGCACTGAAGACAAACCCTCCATGTCCATGCATACTTCTTACAAGTGGCATTGTTATTTTATGTTTGTGAGGAAAGGTTACACTTAGAACATCTAGGTCTGAGTCCACTCTGAGAAGCAACAATTGGCCTGAAGCCCACTCTACAACCTGCCCTTGACTCTCCAAATTGGAAGTAGTTTTAGGGATGCTCCAGCAAAATGCTGGCTGGTGTATTTCCTCTCCCTGGTCCAGCCTCAGCCTATCATGTGTTCAGGGAACTGCACTATGTCTACTTCTTCTTTGATTTACAGTTTTGGGATAGGACTCGGTGGACAAAGAGTGCAAGAGTGATGTAGATGATTTAGCAGTTGTAAATTGTGCTGAGATTTGTAGAGTGATAAGAGGTAAACGAATGGCATACATACATATATATATGTGTATATATATATATATATACATATATATATGTATATATAGAGAGAGACAGAAAGACACTGATGTAGTCATTTTCTACAATGGATGCGATATGATATTCAGACAATTGATTAATAAAACCTGGAGAGAAACTGCATCAGGAAAAGAACTGTCCAAAGGAGTAAAATCTCCAAATCATTAGCTATATGCAGCTCCAACAGGACAGGGCGAAAAAGGCTCATGAAGGAACTCATCCAGGAGACTCTCCACATGGACAGGCACTACAAGTTAACTAGTCTGGAAACACACACAGGTCCGCTGCTAGTACGCAGTGCAAGCCTCAGGGCAGAAACCTCTCTCTCTTCAGTGTCTTTACATCTGAAAATATGAAAAGTGACCAAGGTACAAGGAGAGCTACAATGGTGTCAATATTGAGTTGTAAATCAGTATGTGCCAAGTGTTTTGCACAAAATCACCTGTGCCACAGTGATTCTGTTGTTCTCTCTGTCTCTCTCTCCCTCACACACACACAAACACACAGACACACTCTCACCTACAGTAGTCTCAGAGCATGTGTGGGAAGGTAGCCAACGTCACCTGCAACTTATGTACAGAGAACCTAACTGGTCAGGGCAAGCCATCTAGCCCAGATTCTGGCTAAGCAAGAATGCACATGCAAAGGGATTCTCATGTCTCCCTCTCCTCAGTTCCCGATTCAATCTCATGCCTCACTATCATCCACACACTGCCAACGGGGTAAGCTGGTTCACCTCTCAGAATTTAAGGGCAGGAGCCTGTCCAGTCACTTTTGTCTGCCTACTCAGCCGCCTGACTCTCAGTCCACTGCTCAGGTCAGCTGATTACAAGCACGGAATGAACAGAAAGAGCTGTGTTTCAACATAGATGGGAACTGTGTTTGACCAAACAATAGTGGATCAACCTAGCCCCTTACACGTACCCTTTGGGTCCGGCTAAGGCAATTGCATCTGTGGCCTCACAATCCCTGATCATGGTGTCCTGGTGTCCACACATCACACTCAGAGAGATTCCCAGAAGTAGGCATGCATGAGTGTCCCATACAAAGTCGCTCTGCTTGCAGGAAGCACAATCTCCCTGGGCCCTTGCTATGGAGAGACAAAAGGAAGATGGATGACTCCATTGGCTGAATTAGGAGCTTCCAGTGGAGATCACAGCCCCGCCCCTCACCTGAGGGTCTGGCTGCTGCTAATAAAGACAATTGGAAACACCTGTTACCACTTGGGGCCTGAGGACATACTCAGGAATCCCTCAAGGAGCTAGCAGGCTGGCAGACCTCCTGACCCCGGGATAGCTGTGCTCCTAGTTGGGAGGGCCTTCGGGCCAGAGGTGAGAATATTCCTTAGATATAAGAACGAACTTCAGGTTTCAAAAGGACTTGAAACCCCAGGAGGCACTGGAAAAGACATTTCACAGCCATCAAGACATCATATTCCTGAACTTTGGAAGCTTCCGTTTTGCATGGAAAATCTGGACTCTGGTATGGCCATCAGTACCACAGATCGTTTACATTCAGCCCAATAGAGGGAAAGCACAATGTGTGTGCCAGGGTGGTATAGTTTCACTTCTCTTGACCTGGGCTCTCATGGAATAAGGAAAAGGATGCGGTGCAGGAAATTGAGGAGGACTGCATTTAGGCTGATTGTCAGCCACAGGGCCCTGGAGAATGGGAGTCAAGCACAGAGGGCCTGGAGAGCTGCATCTTGAGATGGATATATGCCTGTTACCTGCAGCAGGAACACTGTCTCCTCAGTTACACTCTATACTACGCCATATGCACAAGAGTAATCATCCAAAGGGAAAAGAAAGGAAAATTTCAACACCAGGAAGACCAAGTTCACGATGCATGCACTGACTTCCACAAAGGGTCCAGGGAAGAAGGCACACAGAGACAGTCAGAGAGACAGAATGACAGTGACTGAAAAGGACAGAAATTCTGGCCCTCTGTTGATCAGTGCTAGAGCACTGAAGACAAAGCCTCCATGCCCATGCACACTTCTTACAAGTGGCCTTGTTATTTATTGTTTGTGAGGAAAGGTTACACTTAAAACATCTAGGTCTAATACCACAATGAGAAGCAATACTTGACCTGCAGCCCACTCTCCAAAACTGCCCTCGCCTCTCCAATTACGAATTAGTCTTAGTGATGCTGCAGCCGAGATGCACGGTGGCGTATTGCATCTCCTGGGTCCAGCCTCACACTGTCCTGTGTGCAGGGAACTGCATTATGTCTATTTATTCTTTGATTTCCTGTTTTGGGATAGGACTGGTGGACAAAAAGAGCAAGAGGGAATTAGATGACTTGGCAGAGGTAGTTTGTGCTGAGAGAGATTTGTAGAGTGATTAGAGGTATATGACTGGCTCTGTGAGATGTCTCTCATGACTGTGGCTCAGAAGGGCTAAGTGTAAACGAATTCTTACCCTAATCCAGAGCTGTGCAGGTCTCTAGAAAAAAATATTTTCAGATCTCTACATGTTACATATATATATATATATAGAGAGAGAGAGTGAGATACTGATGTAGTCATTTTCTACATTGGATTCGATATGACATTCAAACAATTGATTGCTAAAACCTGGAGGGAAACTGTGCATCAGTAATATAATTGTCCAAAGGAGTAAAATCTCAAATCATTAGCTATATGCAGCTCCAAGGGGACTGAGCAAAAAAGGCTCGAGTAGGAACTCATCCAGGAGACACTCCACATGGACAGACTCACAAGTTTCCTAGTCTGGCAACACACACAGGGCAGCTCCAGTTCCCAGTGCAAGCCACAGGGCAACAACCTCGCCAGCTACAGTGTCTTCACATCTGAAAAGAAGAAAGTGGCCAATGGCCAAGGAGAGCTATAATGGTGTCATATTGACCTGTAAATCAGAATGTGCCAAGTGTTTTGCACATAATCACCTGTGCCACAGTGATTCTGTTGTTCTATCTCTCTCTCCCTACCTCACACAAACACACACAAACGGAGTTATACACATGCTCACTGGACAGCTTCTGCAAGGCAGGGCCCTGTTGAACCCTGCTTCACACTTACTGGAAGTATGCCCAGCTTATTAAGGGCAGCTCTGAGCTCTCATTGGCGGGCTTCCTTCAGAAGGCCCTCACACAGGGCGCCAGAGGCTTTGATAGGGCAGAGGCCTAGGCCACGCCCAGAACACCTGACAGTAATCTCATTGGCCAGTGTGCTTGGACACGCCCAGGACGGTTAGGACCCCTAGTCAGTGATAGGTCAGCACCATATGCTGTATCACCAGAACTGACAGTAATGTGTGTGTGTGTGTTTGTGTGTGTCGGTCTCTCTCTCTCTGTGTGTCTGTGTATGTTCAGAGCTCACCTGTAGTAGTCTCAGAGCATGGGTGTCAAGGTAGCCAACCCCAACTACAACTTATGTACAGAGAACCTACCTGCTCTGGGCAAACCAGCTAGCCCAGATTTTGGCTAAGCAAGAATGCCAGAGAACTATGTGGAAGCCAGGACCACATTTTGAGCCCCTGGTCACCACTTACCCAGCTAGGGAAAAGCTGGGCTTGTGGCAAATCAGAGCTGCAGCTGTCTCTCTGTCTCTCTTCCTGCTTGGGACCTGCTCTATCAATTTATGACTGTTTCCTTCTCCTCAATAAGAAAGTTACAAGTGATGTACAGAAATACAGGGAATGTGGGAAAAATTACCCCCGTGCCCACTATTACATGTAACTGTTGACTGTAAACCATTCATCCCCCAAGAAAGAAAAGAATAAATATTTGGGAGGTTAGATACATTGTCGGTTAAGTAATGAGCATTCTCTAGAGCCATGCAATACTAATCCATTGTGCATTGGATGTCACTGTCAAATACAGTGCAGTAGTAGTTGTAGTAGTGTGCAGTATCTGCAAAAGGAAATGTATTGTGTGTCAGAAGTTCCCTTCAATTATAAGAGAAAATCTATCAGGCAGAAGAAATGACCCCTCATGTGATATTCGACTAAATAAATAAATAAATATGCAAATAAATGGGGATGATCTACGAGGATTTGAAAAAATAAAAAATAAAAACAAAGACCACAGGAAGACCTGATTACAGCAGAAATATAGAAAACGTCTGCTGAGAAACAGAGGGCTGCTTCAAAAATTCCCTGACACTTCAGGATCCAGGCAAATTAAGAATTACCGATAATGAAAAGAAAGGCATATGTATTGAAGCTTACACTAGTAAATGGAGGCAAGTTCTGTGCTATGATAATTACAATAAGGATACATAGTTAAAGGCTATTGGAAATGCTCCTGGAAGGATTCTAATGTAAAATTGTAGTGAATCCTGCTCCAACTATGACCAATTATTTATGAATAAGGAGGCTGTTATAAATGCAGTAATTCTGCATTAAGATCAAATAAAAAGGTCAACAATTCTAAAAATAACTGATATATATATATATGTATATATATGTACATATATGTATGTGTATATTTATTATCAACTATGAGTGATACTGGCATGTTTATGAGGAGACAGAGTATGGCTTGTGCCAGAGAGACTTACAAAGCTGAGGCTCCAGAAACCTAGGTGAAATTGTCAACAAAACAATCCACAGCTCAGCAGTGCCCTGGTGACTCTATTTGTATATTTGGGCCTGTCAGTAAAATAATATATAAGTAAAATATTACTGAGTTCAGACAGAGTGAGTGAGAGCCTGTGAGAGTCAGAGACAGAGAAGGCAAGAAGAGAAATAGAAGAGTGGGAAAGAGACCAGAAGTCAAAAACCTCCCACACTCTGTTCATCCAAGACAGGTTCAATCCTGGGTTGTAGAGATTGTAAGGCAGCAGTCTCATGTCGACAGACCCCAGACAACACCACCCTTCACCATATGTGTGTAGTATTTACGACAGGAAATATATTGTGAGTGTAATCTTCCCTTCAATTATAAGAGAAAAATCTATCAAGCAGAAGAAATGAGCAGTCATGTTATATAGGACTAAATAAATAAATAAATATGCAAATATATTTGGATGATCTAGGAGTATTTGATAAAAATAAAAAAATAAAAAAATCACAAGAAGACCTGATTAGAGCAGAAATATAGAAACCATCTGCTGAGAAATAGAAGGCTGCTTCAAAAATTCTGAGACACTTCAGAGTCCAGGGAAATTAAGATTTCAGGAGATTCAAAAGAAACTCTTATGTATTGAAGCTTACACTAGAGAAAGGAGGCAAGTACTGTACTATAATAATTACAACAAGGATGCTGATAGAAATGCTACTGGAAGGTTCTATTATTTATAATTGTATTGAATCCTGCTCCAACTATGTGGCCAATTATTAATGAAAAAGGAAGCAGTTATAAATGTGTTAATTCTGATTGAGATCAATTACATAGTTTGACAATTCCAAAAATGACAGCTATATATGTGTATATTTATATATGTGTATATATATGTATATGCATTTATATCTTTATTATAAATTCTGAGACATACTGACATGGATATGAGGAAACAGAATATGGCTTGTGTCAGAGAGACTTACAAAGCTGAGGCTCCAGTAGCCTAGGTGAAATCACCAAAACAAGCCAGAGCTCAGCAGTGCACTGGCAACTCTCTTTGTATATCTGGGCCTGTCAGTAAAATAATATATAAGTAAAATATTACTGAGTGCAGACAGAGTGAGTGAGAGCCTGTGAGAGTCAGAGACAGAGATGGCGAGAAGAGAAATAGAGAGTTGTAAATAGACCAAAAGAGAAAACCCCCTAGACAGTGTTCATATATGACAGGTTCAAACCTGGGTTGTCGAGATTGTATGGTAGCAGTTCTAATGCCCACAGACCCCAGAGAACCCATGTATTCACCATATGTGTGTAGTAGTTTCCCCAGGAAATGTATTGTGCGTCAAAAGTTCCTTTCAATTATAAGAGAAAATCTATCAAGCAGAAGAAATGACCCCTCATGTGATACCTAACTAAATAAATAAATATGCAAATAAATGGGGATGATCTAGGAGGACTTGAAAAAATTTTTAAAAAATGAAAACAAAAACCAGAAGAAGACCTGATTACAGCAGAAACATAGACACCATCTGTTGAGAAACAGAGGGCTGCTTCAAAAATTCCCTAACACTTCAGGATCCAGGGAAATTAAGATTTCCAGAAAAAGAAAACAAAAACATACGTATTGAGGCTTACACTAGAAAAATAAAGGAAGTTCTGTGCTATGATAATTACAATAAGAATGCTGATAGAAACACTATTAGAAATGCTACTGAAAGGTTCTATTATTTATATTTGTATTGAATGCTTCTCCAACTATATGGCCAAATATTTCTGAAAAACTAGGCTGTTATAAATGTGGTATTTCTGAATTAAGGTCAAATATATATGTCAACAATTCTAAAAATGACATATATATAAATATATATGTATATATATTTATATATGTATGTATATCTTTAATATAAACTCTGAGTGATACTGGCATGGAAATAAGGAGACAGAATATGGCTTGTGTCAGAAAGACTTACAAACTGAGGCTCCAGGAGCCTAGGTGAAATAGCCAACACAACAAGCAAGAGCTCAGCAGTGCTCTGGTAACTCTCTTTGTATATCTGGGCCTGTCATTAAAATACTTATATAAGTAAAATATTAATGATTGAAGACAGAGTGTGTGAAAGCATGTGAGAGTTAGAGACAGAGAAGGCGAGAAGAGGAATAGATGAGTTGGAAAGAGACCAGAATTAAAAAACCTTCTACATTGTGTTCACTGATGACAGGTTCAAACCTGGCTTGTAGAGATTGTAAGGCAACAGCTCTAATGCCCACAGACCCCATACAGCCCCAGCCTTCACTATATGCTCTACTACCAGACCTGTCATTAATGTGTGTGTGTGTCTGTCTGTCAGTGTGTGTCGGTGTGTGCTCAGAACTCACCTATAGTAGTCTCAGAGCATGGGTGGCAAGGTATCCAGCTTCACCTGCAACTTATGTACAGAGAACCTAGCTGGTTAGGGAAAGCCAGAAAGCCCAGATTCTGGCTCAGCAAGAATGCATATGAAAAGGGACTCTCATATCTCTCTCTCCTGAGTTCGCGATTCAATCTCATGCCTCACTATCATCCAAACACTGCCAACTGGGGAAGCTGGGGCAACCCTCACAATTCATGGGCAGGACCCTGTACAGTCACGTTTGGCTGCATACTCAGCCTCCAGGCTCCAAGTCCACTTCTCAGGGCAGCAGACTACAAGCCCAAAAAGAACCCAGAAAGAGTTCTAACATAGATGGGAACTGTGTTTGACCAAACAATAGTGGATGAAACCAGCACCTTACACCTCTCCTTTGGGTCCTGGTAAGGCAATTGCTGCTGTGGCCTCACAATCCCTGATCATGTTGTCCTGGTGTCCACACATCACACTCAGAGAGATTACCAGAAGTAGGCATCCATGAGTGTCCCATACAAAGTCGCTCTGCTTGCAGGAAGCACAAACTCCCTGGGCCCTTGCTATGGAGAGACAAAAGGAAGATGGATGCCTCCATTGTCTGAATTTGGAGCTTACTGTGGAGATCACAGGACCGGACCTCACCTGAGGGCCTGGCTGTTGCTAATAAAGGCAATAGGAAACACCTGTTACCACTTGGGATCTGAGGACATACTCTGGAATCCCTCCTGGAGCTAGCAGGCTGGCAGACCTCCTGACCCCGGGATAGCTGTGCTCCTAGTTGGGAGGGCCTTCGGGCCAGAGGTGAGAATATTCCCTAGAAACAAAGAACTTCAAGTTTCAAAACAATTTGAAATGCCATGTGGCACTTGGAAAAGACTTTTCACAGCCATCAAAACACCCTCTTACAGAACCCTGTAAGCTTCCGATTTGCCTGGAAAATCTGGACACTGGTGTGGCCATCAGTACCACAGATCCTTTACATTCGGCCCAATAGAGGGAAAGCACAATGTGTGTGCCAGGGGGATAGAGTTTCACTTCTCTTGACCTGGGCTCTCATGGAATAAGGACAAGGATGTGGTGCAGGAAATTGAGGAGGGTTGCATTTAGGCTGAGTGTCAGCCTCAGGGCCCTGGAGAATGGGAGTCAAGCACAGACAGCCTGGACAGCTGCAGCTGGAGATGGACCTATGCCTGTTACCTGCAGCAGGATCGCTGTTTCCTCAGTTCCCCAATGTACTATGCCAAATGCAGGAGAGAAAATAATCCAAAGGACAAAGAAAGGAAAATTTCAACACCAGGAAGTCCGAGTTCACGATGCATGCACTGACTTCCATAAGTGCCCAGTGAAGAAGGCACGTAGAGACAGTCAGAGAGAATGACAGTGACAGAAAAGGACAGAAATTCTGGACCTGCGTTGATCAGTGCCAGAGCACTGAAGACAAATCTTCCATGCCCATACATACTTCTTACAAGTGGCATTGTTATTTTATGTTTGTGAGGAAAGGTTACACTTAGAACATCTAGGTCTTAGCCCACTCTGAGAAGCAACTCTTGGCCTGCAGCCCACTCTCCAAAACTGCCCTCGCCTCTCCATTTGTAAGTAGTCTTAGTGATGCTCCAGCCAAGATGCAGGCTGGTGTATTGCATCTCCCTGGTCCAGCCTCAGACTGTGCAGTGTGCAGGGAACTGCACTATGTCTATTTCTTCTTTGATTTACAGTTTTGGGATAGGACTCGGTGGACAAAAAGAGCAAGAGGGAAGTAGATGATGTGGCAGTGGTAGTTTGTGCTGAGAGAGATTTGTAGAGTGATAAGAGGTATACGATGCCTCTGTAAGATGTCTCACATGACTGTGGCTCAGAACGGCCTAGTGTATCCGCATTCTTACCCTAATCCAGAGCTGTACAGGTCTCTAGCTAAAAAATATTTTCAGACCTCTACATGTTACATATATATATATATATATATATATATATATATATATATATATATATATATATATAGTGAGAGAGAGAGAGAATGATGTAGTCATTTTCTACAATGGATTCAATATGACATTCAGACAATTGATTGCTAAAATCTGGAGAGAAACTGTGCATCAGGAAAATCATTGTCCAAAGGAGTAAAATCTCCAAATCATTAGCTATATGCACCTCCAACGGGACAGAGCAAAAAAGGCTTGAGAAGGAACTCATCAAGGAGACTCTCCACATAGACATGCACCACAAGATTCCTAGTCTGGAAACAGACACAGTGAAATCTGGTAGTTCCCAGTGCAAGCCTCAGGGCAAAAACCTCTCCCTCTTCAGTGTTTTTAAGTCTGAAAAGAAGAAAATTGACCAAGGGCCAAAGAGAGCTACAATGGTGTCAATGTTGATCTGTAAATCAGAATGTACCAAGAGTTTGGCTAAAAAATCACTTTATTATAAACTCTGAATGAAACTGGCATGGAAATGAGGAGACAGAATATGGCTTGTGTCAGAAAGACTTACAAACTGAGGCTCCAGTAGCCTAGGTGAAATCACCAACACAACAAGCCAGAGCTCAACAGTTCTCTGGTAACTCTCTTTGTATATCAGTGCCTGTCAGTAAAATAAGTATATAAGTAAAATATTAATGAGTGAAGACAGTGTGTGAGAGCATGTGAGACTTAGAGACAGAGAAGGCGAGAAGAGAACTTGATGAGTTGGAAAGAGACCAGAATTCAAAAACCTCCTACACTGTGTTCATTGATGACAGGTTCAAACCTGGCTTGTAGAGATTGTAAGGCAGAAGCTCTCATGCCCACAGACACCAGACAGCCCCAGCCTTCACCATACGCTGTACTACCAGACGTGACAGTAATGTGTGTGTGTGTGTCTGTCTGTCTGTCTGTGTGTGTCTGTGTGTGCGCAGAACACACCTATAGTAGTCTCAGAGTATGGGTGGCAAGGTAGCCAGCCTCACCTGCAACTTATGTACAGAGAACCTAGCTGGTCAGGGAAAGCCAGCTAGCCCAGATTCTGGCTAAGCAAGAATGCATATGCAAAGGGACTCTCCTGAATTCCTGATTCAATCTCATGCCTCACTATCACCCTAAGACTGCCAAAAGGGGAAGCTGGGGCACCCCTCAGAATTCAGGGGCAGGACCCTGTCCAGTCATGTTTGGCTGCATACTCAGCCTACAGGCTCCCTGTCCACTTCTCAGTGGACAGCAGATTACATTCCCAGAAAGAACCCAGTAAGAGCTGTATCTCAACATAGATGGGAACTGTGTTTGACCAAACAATAGTGGATGAACCAGGCCCCTTACACCCCCCCTTTGGGTCCTGCCAGGAGCCATTTCTCTGCTTGATAGATGATAAGCTTTGAGACAATGGAACCCCTCAGGACAAGTGTTAATTCCCCCCTGGGCAGGCCATTTCCCCTTGGGTAAACCATTTATTAGTATTCAAGTGATTCACACAAGTTGGACAACACACAGGTTGGTTCCTGCCATTTGTTGCAAGGAACATTCCTCTTTGAAGTTTGATCCCTCTCCCCCCTTCTCCAGCATTCCCTCTCCTTCCCCAAAGCCTTATAATGCCTGTATTCAAAATAAAATTTTACAGCTTGATCAGAAACTTGACTTGCTGTCATTCTTCGTGTCTCATGTTCCTTCATTTCAGGTCTCATTGGGTTCCTAGCCCCTGTTCACTGCCCTGCTGGTCCGGGCATTCTGGCGCCCGGAACATGGGTCAAAGAAGCCTTCTGGACCTAGAAACTCTGCTGATAGAGAGGATAGGCCTACCCGAATTCACTGAGTCACCGCGGCCCGAGGAGGGTAACGCAAAGACTCACATAGATTGCCACAGAGATACCTGACCATGAGTCGAATCTGGAGGAGAGTGTCCCAGAGGCTTAGGTAAGGAATACCATGGGACATGAATTCAGCAAACTATTTATTCATTAAAGGACTCAAGGAGTCACTCAAGACACCAAGAAATAGGGTTATAAAGAAAGAATTAAAGAAGTTTTTAGATTATATTAAAAATATTTGCCCCTGGTTACCCCAGGAAGGCACTATATGAGAAACGTTGGAGAATTGGTGATTGACTTAATGATCACTATCAGTATTTTGGTCCTGAACGTGTACCAGTTTCTGCCTTTTGTTACTGGAATTTAATTATTGATATCTTAAAATCTATAATAACCACCCTGATATTAAAAACCTTATTACAGAGGGTGAAAAGGTCCTCCAGCAACTTTCTAGTCCACCGTCCAGGACAAAGTCCCCATCCCCATGCCCTTCTGTGATTATTGATCTTGATCCCCCAGTACCCAGTCAAAATAAAAGCCTCCCAGCACCCATTGAAAGTAAAAGCCCTGTTCCCTTCCCTACAGGTCCCACTGTACTTACTAAAGTTCCCTCCATTGACTCTCCTATTGCTAATTCACATGAGAATGAAACCCAGCATTCTTTTCCCAGACTCTATCCAGTTTTACAAAACCCTCCCTCTCCTGAAGTACTTCCCATGGAGAATGAGGCTTTGCTAGAAAAAGATGCTGCCAGATACTACAATCCTGATTGATGTCCTCCCCCCTTTAATTCCCCTCCCTATATCCGTGCCCCTGCTCTCCAGCCTGACCCTCTCCTTGACAATCCTTCTCTCAGGTAGGCATGCTCAGGAGCCCTTACAAGAATTTCCACCCTCCACATGGTCCTTGCTGACCGGAGAGAGCAGCTTCAATTAATGAAAGAAATTGCTGCAGTTACAGAAGAGCTTACATTTTTAGCCTCACCAAAAAACCCAATCCCTAAAACTAAAACTAAGACTAAACCATCCAAATCAAACCCGGTTTTGGCTTTACCTGTTACTTGTAGCCAGGGTCAAACTGGCTAACCCTAACCCCTAAGCTCTTCCTTGTCCAGACTGCCTCCCTACAACACCGCCCCTCCGTTTTGTGCTCCGGTCCTTGACTTGGCCAATAATAGTCATTAGACCACTTTCTTTAAAACTGTAAAATGTACCTTAGCCCAGAAAAAAATTTTTCAAAGATTTGTCTCTGCGCAGCATTGGTAAACTAAGCCCGCCCGTTACGCCTGCACAGCCAATCACAGCACAGAGCCCCTGCTCCACAGATTGGCAAAGACTGCAGTCAATCATTCCCTAGCCACTAACGCCCCTCCTGGGTAGATAGGCTGTGAGTTAGGAATCCAAAAACCAAAGCGGTTTTTCAAAGGGTAAATTTTTCTCTTCACCAAAAATGTATGTTTTAGGTCTGTGCTAACCTTGTTTTCATTAATGTGTGTTAACCCCTAAGTAACTAAAGGTTGTTTTAAGTTTTAAATAAGATTTAGTTAAGCTAAATGTGGTTTTAAAGATCCAGACTCATAGAGTTGGCACACCTTTACCAGAGTAAACTATAGGACAGTTTTGTCCTTCTGATAGCTAATATCAGCAGCAATTCATTAGTTAAAAGATTTTCTGAGATGTCTAGGCATGGTAAAATGCCTCTGCAGTCTCTCTCACTCTTGTGAAAATTGTAGATATTACCAGCACCCGAATATAAACTGCCACTGTTGGTTAATTAATTCCATCCTTGAACTGACTGTCTAATAACCCAGTCAGTGTAGAGCAGTGGCCTTGCCAGGAAAAAAAAGGGTTAAATGTGCTATTCCTGGCCTGACAAAAAAATTTTATTCAACAGATGTGATTCAACAAAATTATTTAGTGTAAAATGGTCATCTAAAAGAAATGTTAACAGTAAAAATTTATTTTAACATTTCAGCTATAAGGTTTATGTTAGCTTTTTAAGTTACCTATCCAAATCAAAGTGAAAGATCAATTAAGTTCTGTACCCACCCTTGTTCATAGCTGCCCTAAGGGTGTGATAGCTTTGTGATAAACAAAGGTCCTAGCAAACAAAGTTTAACATTTTACTTAAAATTGTTTTTAAGACTGCCTTGGGATAGTGAAAGATAACACAATAGTTATGTTAATTATTTACATGCCAGAGGCTCTTGCGCTGGTTTTCCTCTTTATATCTTTCTGCTTTTAAAAATTATCTGGTTTGTTTTAAGACACTGCCAGAGGTTTATTCTTGATAAATTAAGGTAATACATTGTGTTTTTGGTCTGATAGAAGATTTGTTTTGGCAAATCCTGATTTAACAAAATTAATATTTTGAACATTTAACCTATGATGTTTTATTTTAGCCTTTTAAGTTGCCATATTAGAGTTCTAAAGATTAAAATCTATTTATATCTATGCTTACTCATGATAGCCTTGTGGTGCGTAAAGATCTTAATAAACTAAAGGTATAATAGTGTGCTTAAACTGTCTAATCAGTTTAAAATAATGCCAAAAAATGGTAAACATTTTATCATGTCTACACATTAGGTATTGACTTTCTATAACATATTGGTATATTCTAATAAAGAGCCTTCTAAAATCATAGAAAAAAAACAAGTCAATTCTAACCATTAGATCATCAATTAACTTGGTACAAGTTCTCTCCCTAAGTAAATAATTATAGGTACATCTGCACATGAAGAACTGACTGCTCATATGGCAAGATTTAAAACTAAACATTTTTAATTATTTATGGGTGTGTGATGACTCCTAAAGTCACTCATATCCTAAAATTTTTCTCATTTTTTTACAAGCCACTTAAAATTTTAATGCTTGACCTGCCATAGTGAGAGCACTTTACTGGCTCCTGCATTATTTAATTGAGATCTTGCTATTCAGACTTTTAAGATTAATCTCCATTGATAAAAGCCAATGCTCTCTGACAGATTTATGTAATTCACCTGCCCATGTTTAGTAAACAAAAAAACTTTTTTCTCAGTTGATATTTTTTTCTAAATTTATGTGGGCTCAAACAAGAAAAACTAAAACCCTTAAGCTTAATTAATTTTTAAAAAGAAGGGAAATGCACCCCCCC
Source organism: Erinaceus europaeus (assembly GCF_950295315.1). Taxonomy (NCBI): domain Eukaryota; kingdom Metazoa; phylum Chordata; class Mammalia; order Eulipotyphla; family Erinaceidae; genus Erinaceus; species Erinaceus europaeus. The sequence goes on along the minus strand of NW_026647131.1, from coordinate 312,636 downwards.
GTATTCAGTTGGCTAAAGTGTCAATGAAGTAACATATTAACTGCGAGGGCAGTTTTGGAGAGTGGGCTGCAGGCCGAGTGTTGCTTCTCAGAGTGGGCTAAGACCTAGATGTTCTAAGTGTAACCTTTCCTCACAAACAAAAAATAACAATGCCACTTGTAAGAAGTATGCATGCTCATGGAGGGTTTGTCTTCAGTGCTCTGGCCCTGATCGACACAGGGCCAGAATTTCAGTCCTTTTCTGTCACTGTCATTCTGTCTCTCTGACTGTCTCTAGTTACCTTCTTCACTGGGCCCTTATTGGATGTCAGTGCATGCATCGTGATCTCGGATTTCCTGGTGTTGAAATTTTCCTTTCTTTACCCTTTGGATTATTTAGTCTCCTGCATATGGCATAGTACATTGGGGAACTGAGGAGACAGCAAATCTGCTGCAGGTAACAGGCATATGTCCATCTCCAGTTGCAGCTGTCCAGGCCCTCTGTGCTTGACTCCCATTCTCCAGGGCCCTGGGGCTGACACTCAGCCTCAATGCAGCCCTCCTCAATTACCTGCACCGCATCCTTGTCCTTATTCCATGAGAGCCCAGGTCAAGAGAAGTGAAACTCTATCCCCCTGGCACACACATTGTGTTTTCCCTCTATAGGGCCAAATGTAAAGGACCTGTGGTACTGATGACCACACCAGAATCCAGATTTTCCATGCAAAACGGAAGCTTCGAGGGTTCTGAAAGAGGGTGTTTTGATGGCTGTGCAAAGTCTTTTCCAAGAGCCTCATGGGGTTTCAAATCCTTTTGAAACCTGAAGTTCGTTCTTGTATAGAGAATATTATCACCTCTGGCCAGAGGGGCTGCCCAACTAGGAGCACAGCTATCCCGGGGTCAGGAGGTCTGCCAGCCTGCTAGCTCCTGGAGGGATTCCTTAGTATGTCCTCAGGGCCCAAGTGGAAACAGGTGTATCCAATTGCCTTTATTAGCAGCAGCCAGGCCCTCAGGTGAGGTGCGGGGCTGTGATCTCCACTGGAAGCTCCGAATTCAGCCAATGGAGGCATCCATCTTACTTTTGTCTGTCCCTAGCAAGGGCCCGGGGAGTTTGTGTTTACTGCAAGCAGAGCGACTTTGTATGGGACACTCATGCATGCCTACTTCTGGGAATCTCTCTGAGTATGATGTCTGGACACCAGGACACCATGATCAGGGATGTGAGGCCATAGGAGCAATTGCCTTAGCCAGACCCAAAGGGTAGGTGTAAGGGTTCATCCACTATTGTTTGGTCAAACACAGTCCCATCTATTTTGAAACACAGCTCTTTCTGGGTACTTTCTGTGCTTGGAATATGCTGCCCTGAGCAGTGGACTCAGAGCCTAGAGGCTGAGTAGGCAGCCAAACGTGACTGGACAGGCGTATGCCCCTGAATTCTGAGGAGTTACCCAGCATCCCCCGTTGGCAGAGTTTGGATGATGGATAGTGAGACATGGGATTGAATAGACATGAGAGTCCCTTTGCATATGCGTTCTTGTTTAGCCAGAATCTGGGCTAGCTGGCTTGCCCTGACCAGCTAGGTTCTCTGTACATAAGTTGCAGTTGAGGCTGGGTACCTTGCCACCCTGATCTGAGACTACTACAGGTGAGCTCTGAGGACACACACACACACATAATCAGACAGACAGACAAACAGACACACATTACTCTCAGGTCTGGTAGTACAGCATTTGGTGAAGGCTGGGGCTGTCTGGGGTCTGTGGGCATGAGAGCTGCTGCCTTACAATCTCTACAAGCCAGGTTTGAACATGTCATCAATGAACACAGTGTAGGAGGTTTTTGAATTCTGACACACTGAAGAGGGAGAGGTTTTTGCCTGAGGCTTGCACTGGGAACTATCAGCTGCCCTGTGTGTGTTTTCAGACTAGGAATCTTGTGGTGCCTGTCCATGTGGAGAGTCTCCTGGATGAGTTCCTTCTCGAGCTTTTTTCGATTCGTCCCGTTGGAGCTGCATATAGCTAATGATTTGGAGATTTTATTCCTTGGGAGAATTCTTTTCCTGATGCAGAGATTCTCTCCAGGTTTTAGCAATCAATTGTATGAATGTCATATCGATTCCATTGTAGAATATGACTACATCAGTGTCTCTCTCTCTCTCTCTCTCTCTCTCTATATATATATATATATATATATATATATATATATATATATATATATATATATATATATAACATGTAGATGTCTGAAAATATTTTTTAGCTAGAGACCTGCACATCTCTGGATTAGCGTAGTAAAATGGATACACTAGGCCATTCTGAGCCACAGTCATGAGAGACATCTCACAGAGCCATATCGTTTATCACTCTACAAATCTCTCTCAGCAAAAACTACCGCAGCCATAACATCTACTTCCCTCTTGCTCATTTTGTCCACCGAGTCCTATCCCAAAACTATAAATCAAAGAAGAAATAGGCATAGTGCAGTTGCCTGCACACAGGACAGGCTGAAGCTGGACCAGGGAGATGCAATACTCCAGCCTGCATCTTGGCTGGAGCATCACTAAGACTAATTCCAATTTGGAGAGGAGGGGGCAGTTTTGGAGAGTGGGCTGCTGGCCAACTGTTGCTTCTCTGAGTGTTAAGACCTAGATGTTCTAAGTGTTACCTTTCTTCAAAAACATCAAATAGCATTGCCACTTGTAAGAAGTATGCATGAGCATGGAGAATTTGCCATCAGTGCTCTGGCACTGATCAACACCGGGCCAGAATTTCAGTCCTTTTCTGTCTCTGTCATTCTGTCTCTCTGACTGTCTCTATGTGCCTTCTTCCCTGGGCCCTTACTGGAAGTCAGTGCATGCATCCTGAACTCAGTCATTTTGGTATTGAAATTTTCCTTTCTTTGCCCTTTGGATTATTTAGTCTCCTACACATGGTGTAGTACAGAGGGGAACTGCGGAGACATCGTTGCTGCTGCAGGTTCCAGGCATATGTTCATCTGCAGCTGCAGCTGTCCAGGCCCTCTGTGCTTGACTCCCATTCTCCAGGGCCCTGAGGCTGACACTCAGCCTAAATGCAGCCCTCCTCAACTTCCTGCACAGTGTTCTTGTCCTTATTCCATGAGAGCCAGGTCAAGAGAAGTGAAACTCTATCCCCCTGGCACACACATTGTGCTTTCCCTCTATTAAGCCGAATGTAAAGGATCTGTGGTACTGATGGCCACACCAGTGTCCAGATTTTCTACGCAAAATGGAAGCTTCCATGGTTCTGAAAGTGGGTGTTTTGATGGCTGTGAAATGTCTTTTCCAAGTGCCTGCTGGGGTTTCAAATCCTTTTGAAACCTGAAGTACTTTCTTGTATCTAGGGAATATTCTCACCTCTGGCCCAAAGGCCCTCCCAACTATGGGCACAGATATCCGGGGTCAGGAGGTCTGCCAGCCTGAGGTCTGCCAGCTCCTGGAGGGATTCCTGGGTATGTCCTCAGGACCCAAGTGGTAACAGGTGTTTCCAATTGCCTTTATTAGCAGCAGCCTGGCCCTCAGGTGAGGTGCGGTGCTGTGATCTCCACTGGAAGCTCAGAATTCAGCCAATGGAGGCATCCATCTTTCTTTTGTCTGTCCATAGCAAGGTCCCAGGGAGTTTGTGCTTCCTGCAACCAGAGAGATTTTGTATGGGACACTCATGCATGCCTACTTCTGGGAATCTCTATGAGTGTGATGTGTGGACACCCGGACACCATGATCAGGGATGTGAGGAAACAGGATCAATTGCCTTAGCTGGACCCAAAGGGTAGGTGTAAGGGACTGGGTTCATCCACTATTGTTTGGTCGAACACAGTTCCCATCTATGTTGAAACACAGATCTTTCTGGGTACTTTCTGAACTTGTAATCTGCTGCCTTGAGCAGTGGCCTGAGATTCAGGAGGCTGAGTAGGCAGCCAAACATGACTGGACAGGCTCATGCCCCTGAATTGTGAGGGGTGTCCCAGCTTCCCCCGGATGATAGATAGTGAGACATGGGATTGAATAGGGAACTCAGGAGATTTAGACATGAGAGTCCCTTTGCATATGCATTCTTGCTTAGCCAGAATCTGGGCTAGCTGGCTTGCCCTGACCAGCTAGTTTCTCTGTACATAAGTTGCAGGTGAGGGTGGCTACCTTGCCACCCATGCTCTGAGACTACTACAGGTGAGCTCTGAGTACACACAGACACACACAGTTAGACCGACAGACAGACACACACACACATTATTGTCAGGTCTGGTAGTACAGCATATGGTGAAGGCTGGGGCTGTCTGGGGTCTGTGGGCATGAGAGCTGCTGCCTTACAATCTCTACATGCCAGCTTTGAACCTGTCATCAATGAACACAGTGTAGGAGGTTTTTGAATTCTGAGAAACTGAAGAGAGAGAATTTTTTTGCCCTGAGGCTTGCACTAGGAACTAGCAGCTGCCCTTGTGTGTTTCCAGACTAGGAAACTTGTGGTGCCTGTCCATGTGGAGAGTCTCCTGGATGAGTTCCTTCTCGAGACTTTTTGGATTGGTCCCTTTGGAGCTGCATATAGCGAATGATTTGGAGATTTTACTCCTTGGGCAATTATTTCCTGATGCAGTTTCTCTCCAGGTTTTTGCAATCAATTGTTGATTGTCATATCAAATCCATCGTAGAAAATGACTAAATCAGTGTCTCTCTATCTTTCCCTCTCTCTCAATATATATATATATATATATATATATATATATATATATATATATATATATATGTAACATGTAGAGGTCTGAAAATATTTTTAGCTAGAGACCTGCACAACTCTGGATTAGGGTAGTAAAGTGGATACACCTGGCCTTCTGAGCCACAGTCATGAGAGACATCTCACAGAGCCATATCATTTATCACTCTACAAATCTCTCTCAGCACAAACTACCGCTGCCAAATCATCTACTTCCCTCTTGCTCTTTTTGTCCACCGAGTCCTATCCCAAAACTGTAAATCAAAGAAGAAATAGACATAGTGTAGTTCCCTGCACACAGGAGAGGCTGAAGCTGGACCAGGGAGATGAAATATGCCAGCCTGCATTTGGCTGGAGCCTCACTAAAATTACTTCCAATTTGGAGAGGTAAGGGCAGTTTTGGAGAGTGGGCTGCACGCAGAGTGTTTGCTTCTCAGAGTGGGCTAAGACCTAGGTGTTCTAAGTGTAACCTTTCCTCACAAAGATAAAATAACAATGCCCTCAGGTGAGGTGCGGGGCTGTGATCTCCACTGGAAGCTCCGAATTCAGCCAATGAATCTCCTAATTGAGAGGCATCCATCTTCCTTTTGTCTGTCCATAGCAAGGGCCCAGGGAGTTTGTGCTTCCTGCAAGCAGAGTGTCTTTGTATGGGATACTCATGTATGCCTACTTCTGGGAAGTTCTCTTAGTGTGATGTGTGGACACTAGGACACCATGATCATGGATGTGAGGCCACAGGAGCAATTGCCTTAGCCAGACCCAAAGGGTAGGTATAAGGGACCGGGTTCATCCACTATTGTTTGTTCGAACACAGTTCCCATCTATGTTGAAACACAGCTATTTCTGTGTTCTTTCTGTGCTTGTAATCTGCTGCCCGGAGAAGTGAACTGAGAGTCTGAAGGCTTAGTAGGCAGCCAAACATGACTGGACAGGCTCCTTCCCCTGAATTCTGAGGGGTTCCCCAGCTTCCCCCATTGGCAGTGTTTGGATGATAGATAGTGAGGCATGGGATTGAATAGGGAACTCAGGAGATTTAGACATGAGAGTCCCCTTGCATATGCATTCTTGCTTAGCCAGAATCTGGGGTAGCTGGCTTATCCTGTCCAGCTAGGTTCTCTGCACATAAGTTGCAGGTGAGGCTGGCTACCTTGACACCCATGGTCTAAGACTACTATAGGTGAGCTCTGAGCACACACAGACACACACAGACAGACAGACACACACTCACACACATATTACTGTCAGGTCTGGTAGTACAGCATATGGTGAAGGCTGGGGCTATCTGGGGTCTGTGGGCATGAGAGCTGCAGCCTTACAATCTTTACAAGCCAGGTTTGAACCTGTCATCAATGAACACAGTGTAGGAGCTTTTTGACTTCTGGTCAGTTTCCAACTCATCAATTTCTTTTCTCTCCTTCTCTTCTCTGACTCTCACAGGCTCTCACTCACTCTGTCTGCACTCAGTAATATTTTACTTAGATCCTTATTTTATTGACAGGCCCAGATATACAAAGAGAGTTGCCAGAGCACTGCTGATCTCTTGCTTGTTGTGTTGGCGATTTCACCTAGGCTACTGGAGCCTCAGCTTTGTAAGTCTCTCTGACAAAAGCCATATTCTGTCTCCTCATATCCATGGCAGTATCTTTCAGACTATATAATAAACATATACATCTATATATATATATATATATATATATATATATATATATATATATATATATATATACATATATATATACACATATATATCTGTTATTTTTAGAATTGTTGACCTATGTAATTGATCTTTATCAGAATTAACACATTTATAACAGCTTCCTTTTTCATTAATTATTGGCCACCTAGTTGGAGCAGGATTCAATACAATTATAAATAATAGAACCTTCCAGTAGCATTTCTAATAGCATTTCTATCAGCATCGGTATTGTAAATATCATAGTACAGAACTTGCCTCCTTTCTCTAGTGTAAGCTTCAGTACATATGAGTTTCTTTTCATTCTCCTGAAATCTTAATTTCCCTGGACTCTGAAGTATCTTGGAATTTTTGAAGCAGCCCTTTGTTTCTCAGCATATGGTTTCCATTATCTACTGTAATCAGGTTTTCTTGTGCTTTTTGTTTTTATTTTTCTTTTTTTTCAAATCCTCCTATATCATCCCAATTTATTTGCATATTTATTCATTTATTTAGTACTATATAACATGAGGTGTCATTTCTTCTGTTTGATAGATTTTTCTCTTATAATTGAAGGGAAGTTTACACTCACAATACATTTCGTGTGGTAAATACTACATACATATGGTGATGGCTTGGGTGGTCTGGGTTCTGTGGACTTTAGACTTCTGCCTTACTATCTCTACAACCCAGGTTTGAACCTGTAATGTATGAACACAGTGTGGGAGGTTGTTGATTCTGGTCTCTTTCCCACTCTTCTATTTCTCTTCATGCCTTCTCTGTCTCTGACTCTCACAGGTTCTCACTCACTCTGTCTTCACTCTTCAATATTTTACTTATACATTATTTTACTGACAGGCCCAGATATACGAAGGGAATCACCAGGACACTGCTGATCTCTGTTTCTTTTTTTGGCGATTTCACCTAGGTTTCTGGAGCCTCATCTTTGTAAGTCTCTCTGGCACAAGCCATACTCTGTCTCCTCATAGCCCTGCCAGTATCCCTCAGAGTCTATAATAAAGATACACTGACATATATGTACATATATATATATATATATATATATATCAGTCATTTTTAGAATTGTTGACCTTTTTATTTGATCTTAATGCAGAATTACCACATTTATAACAGCCTCCTTATTCATAAATAATTGGTCACATAGTTGGAAGAGAATTCACTACAGTTATAAATTATAAGCCTTCCAGGAGCATTTCCAATAGTCTTTCTATCAGTATCCTCATTGTAATTATCATAGCACAGATCTTGCCTCCATTTTCTACTGTAAGCTTCAATACGTATGCCTTTCTATTCATTCTCGGGAATTCTTAATTTGCCTGGACCCTGAAGTGTCAGGGAAGTTTTGAAGCAGCCCTCTGTTTCTCAGCAGACGTTTTCTATATTTCTGCTGTAATCCGGTCTTTCTGTGGTTTTTGTTTTTATTTTTTAAAATCCTCCTAGATCATCCCCATTCATTTGCATATTTATTTATTTATTTAGTCCCATATCACATGAGGGGTCATTTATTCTGCCTGATAGATTCTCTCTAATAATTGAAGGGAACTTTTGACACACAATACATTTCCTTTTGCAGATACTACACACTACTACAACTACTACTGTACTGTTTTTGACAGTGACATCCAATGCACAATGGATTAGTATTGCATGGCTCTAAATAATGTTCCCTATTTAAGCTACAATTTTTTAACCTCACAAATATTAATTCTGTTCTTTCTTGGGGGATGAATGGTTTACTGTCAACAGTTACATGTAATAGTGGGCACAGGGGTAATTTTTCCCACTTTCCCTGTATTTCTGTACATCATTTGTATCTTTCTTACTGAGTAGAAGGAAACAGTCATAAATTGAGAGAGTAGGGCCCAAGAAGGAATAGAGACAGAGAAACAGCTGCAGTTCTGATTTGACACTAGCCCAGCTTTTCCCTAGGTGGGTACGTGGTGAGCAGGAGCTCAAAATGGACTCCTGGGCTTCCACATAGTTCCCTGGCATCTCCACCAGCTGTGCCTCCAACCCATACTTCCTTCGTTGTCCATGAAACTGTAGATCTGCTCTAGGCACTTATCAACTTCATATGGAAGAAACTTAACACTTCTCCCCTCCACCCATGAAACTTTGACCTTTTACTTGAGTGCAAATCAGTAACCCCAATCCACGTTATTTCAGGGAAAAGTGTGTGCGTCTCTGTGGAAGGTGTATGTGTGTGTGTGTGTGTGTGTGTGTGTAAGTGTAAGTGTACATAAGTGTGTTTCAGTTATTATTACCACTTTTGTTTCTTTATTCCTGACGCAGATTCTTAGGAACTGTGTTGTGCTATGACAAAGGAAGTTTCCACTGCACAAGTGGTTTTTCAAATATGAATGGCACATTGGATATTATGGACACTGTTGTGCATTCTCCCAGGTGGTCCTCAGATTGGTTCTTTACTTTGCTATCCCCATGCTCTGTGTAATTTTCTGTGTAGACTCAAAGAGGAATGGCATGAGGGAGCTCAGCTGCATTCTCCTGTGTGTCCACAAGGTGGCAGCAAAGCCCATAGTTGAGTGTAGTGATTCTGCGGAATGAGGAGAACTCTGGGATTTGTAGCCCATGGACAGCAAGGTTGAAATTGACGTAGAGTGCCCTAGACATCTGTTCTTTCCTGTGGGGTGGGGGGATCCCCCATTTGGCTTTGCAGGTGGAAGGGGTTTCTCTCTTTGTCTGGCATGACTCTGCTGAGAGCTTGTGAATCCCTGTGCTCAGCTGCATTCTGCTGGGTGTCCACAAGAGGGCAGCACCACTGCGGGACTAAGGCTCCATGGGGCAAGTGCCCTGAGGCACTGGGCTACGAGAGTGGAGACAGTGTTTCTGGGTGTGCCCCAAGAGCATGGCCAGCCTAGCTCAAGCAGGCAGTGTCCTAAGGATGGGTCCAGACAGGAGCTTTTGGGTCGTGTAGGCAGAAACAGGGCCTTCAGAGGACGGAAGACATTCCCCGGGGGCAGGTCTAAGAGACTGTGCCCTCTGAGCCTGAGGGGAGGGCCCAGTGTGTATTCATAGAGACGGCTGGCCAATTAGCGAAGAAGAACATCACCCTAAGGTGCATGAAACAAGAGCTGGCCAATGAGAACAGAGGAGACTTCTGGTCACTTTCCAACTCATCTATTTCTCTTCTCGCCTTCTCTGTCTCTAACTCTCACACACTCTGTATTCACTCATTGATATTTTACTTATATACTTATTTTACTGACAGGCCCAGATATACAAAGAGAGTTACCAGAGCACTGCTGATCTCTGGCTTGTTTTGTTGGTGATATCACCTAGGCTACTGGAGCCACAGCTTTGTAAGTCTCTCTGAGACAAGCCATATTCTGTCTCCTCATATCCATGGCAGTATCTCTCAGACTTTATAATAAATATATACATCCATATATGTATATATAAATATATATATATATCTGTCATTTTTAGAATTGTCGTCCTATGTAATTGACCTTTATCAGAATTAACACATTTATAACAGCTTCCTTTTTCATTAATAATTGGCCACCTAGTTGGAGCTGGATTCAATACAATTATAAATAATAGAACCTTCCAGTAGCATTACTAATAGCATTTCTATCAGCATCCTTATTTTAACTATCATAGTAAAGAACTTGCCTCCTTTCTCTAGTGTCAGCTTCAGTACATATGAGTTTCTTTTCATTCTCCTGAAATCTTAATTTCCCTGGACTCTGAAGTGTCTCGGAATTTTTGAAGCAGCCCTCTGTTTCTCAGCAGATGGTTTCCATTTTCTGCTGTAATCAGGTCTTCTTGTGCTTTTTGTTTTTATTTTTCATTTTTTTCAAATCCTCCTAGATCATCCCCATTTATTTGCATATTTATTTATTTATTTATTTAGTACTATATTACATGAGGGGCCATTTCTTCTGTTTGATAGACTTTTCTCTTATAATTGAAGGGAAGTTTACACTCACAATGTATTTCGTGTCATAAATACTACACACATATGGTGAAGGCTGGGGTGGTCTGGGGTCTGTGGACGTGAGACTGCTGCCTTGCGATCTCGACAACCCAGGTTAGAACCTGTCATGTATGAACACAGTGTGGGAGGTTTTTGATTTCTGGTCTCTTTCCCACTCTTCTATTTATCTTCTTGCTTTCTCTGTCTCTGACTCTCACAGGCTCTTACTCTGTCTGCACTTATTAATATTTTACTTATATACTTATTTTACTGACAGGCTCTGAATACGAAGAGATTCACTTGTTTTGTTGGCGATTTCACCTAGGTTTCTGGAGCCTCAGCTTTGTAAGTCTCTCTGACACAAGCCATACTCTGTCTCTGCATAGCCATGCCAGTATCCCCCAGAGTTTATAATAAAGATACACATACATATATGTACATGTATAGATCAGTCATTTTTAGAATTGTTGACCTTTTTATTTGATCTTAATGCAGAATTACCACATTTATAACAGCCTCCTTACTCATAAATAATTGGTCACATAGTTGGAGCAGGATTCACTACAATTATAAAGTATAAGCCTTCCAGGAGCATTTCCAATAGCCTTTCTATCAGTATCATTGTAGTTATCATAGCACAGAACTTTCCTCCATTTTCTAGTGTAAGCTTCAATACGTATGCCTTTCTTTTCATTCTCGGGAATTCTTAATTTCCCTGGAACCGGAAGTGTCAGGGAAGTTTTGAAGTAGCCCTCTGTTTCTCAACAGACATTTTCTATATTTCTGCTGTAATCAGGTCTTCCTGTGGGTTTTTTTTTTATTTTTTTCAAATCCTCCTGGCTGTTGAGCGGGCCATCCAGAGGTTGCCCAATGAGCGTGCTGCAGGGCCCTGTGGGGGGTGCTCAAGGTTGCTGGCCAATCACTGACTAGGGGCCTTGACACTCCTGGGCGTGTCCTAGCACACTGGCCAATGATATTGCTGGAAGGGGTTCTGTGCATGCCCTAGGCATCTGGACTATCAGAGCACGGCTGGTGCCCTGTCTGCGGGCCTTCTGAAGTAAACCCGACAATGGGAGCTCAGAGCTGGCCTGAAAAGGCTGGGTATGCTTCCAGGAAGTGCAAAACAGGGTTCAGCCCAGGGCCCTGCCTTGCAGAAGCTGTCCAATGTGCATGTGTATAACTCTGTTTGTGCCTGTGCCTCTGTGGATTTGTCCGTGTGTGTAACTGTTAGAGTGTGTGTTTGTGTGTGTTTGTATGTGTATGTGAGGGAGGGAGAGAGAGAGAGAAAAACAGAATCACTGTGGCACAGGTGATTTTGTGCAAAACACTTGGCACATTCTGATTTACAGCTCAATATTGACACCATTGTAGCTCTCCTTGGCCAACAGTCACTTTTCTTATATTCATATGTAAAGACACTGAAGAGGGAGAGGTTTTTGCCCTGAGGCTTGCACTGGGAACTAGCAGCTGCCCTGTGTGTGTTGCCAGACTATGAAACTTGTGGTGCCTTTCCATGTGGAAAGTCTCCTGGATGAGTTCCTTCTCAAGCCTTTTTCGCTAGGTCCCATTGGAGCTACATATAGCTAATGATTTGGAGATTTTACTCCTTTGGACAATTCTTTTCCTGATGCACAGTTTCTCTCCAGGTTTTAGCAATCAATTGTCTGAATGTCATATCGCATCCTTTGTAGAAAATGACTACATAAGTGTCTTGCTCTCTCTCTCTCTATCTCAATCTCTCTCTCTCTCTCTCTCTCTCTCTCTCTATATATATATATATATATATATATATATATATAACAATATAACATGTAGAGGTCTGAAAATATATTTTAGCTAGAGACCTGCACAGCTTTGGATTCGGGTAATAATGCGGATACACCTGGCCCTTCTGAGCCACAGTAATGAGAGACATCTCACAGAGCCATTTCTTTACCTTTTATCACTCTACAAATATCTCTCAGCACAAACTACAGCTGCCAAATATTCTACTTCACTCTTGCTCTTTTTGTCCACTGAGTCCTATCCCAAAACTGTAAATCAAAGAAGAAATAGAGTTAGTTCAGTTCCCTGCACACAGGACAGGCTGAGGCTGGACCAGGGACATGAAATACGCCAGCCAACATTTGGCTGGAGCATCACTAAAACTACTTCCAATTTGGAGAGGCAAGGGCAGTTTTGGAGAGTGGGCTGCAGGCCAAGTGTTGCTTCTCAGATTGGGCTAAGACCTAGATGTTCTAAGTGTAACCTTTCCTCACAAACATAAAATAACAATGCCACTTGTAAGATGTATGCATGCGAATGGAGGGTTTGTCTTCAGTGCTCTGGCACTGATCAACACAGGGCCAGAATTTGTCCTTTTCAGTCATTCTGTCTCTCTGACTGTCTCTGCGTGCCTTCTTCCCTGGACCCTTTGTGGAAGTCAGTGCATGCATTGTGAACTCGTTCTTCCTGGTGTTGAAATTTCCCTTTCTTTGCCCATTGGATTACTTAGTCTCGTTCATATGGCGTTGTACAGAGGGGAACTGAGAAGACAGCGTTCCTGCTGCAAGTAACAGGCACATGGGCATCTCCAGCTGCAGCTGTCCAGGCCCTCTGTGCTTGACTCCCATTCTCCAGGGCCCTGTGGCTGACACTCAGCCTAAATGCAGCCCTCCTCAATTTCCTGCACCGCATCCTTGTCCTTATTCCATGAGAGCCCATGTCAAGAGAAGTGAAACTCTACCACCCTGCCACACACATTGTGCTTTCCCTCTATTGCGCCGAATGTAAAGGATCTGTGGTACTGATGGCCACAACCGTGTCTAGAATTTCCATGCAAAACGGAAGCTTCCATGGTTCAGAAAGAGGGTGGTTTGATGGCTGTGAAATGTCTTTTCCAAGTGCCTCCTGCGTTTTCAAATCCTTTTGAAACCTGAAGTTCTTTCTTTTATCTAGGGAATATTCTCACCTCTGGCCCGAAGGCCCTCCCAACTAGGAGCACAGCTAATCTGTGGTCAGGAGTTCTGCCAGCCTGCTAGCTCCTGGAGGGATTCCTGAGTATGTCCTCAGGGTCCAAGTGGTAACAGGTGTTTCCAATTGCTTTTATTAGCAGCAGCCAGGCCCTCAGGTGAGGGGCGGGGCTGTGATCTCCACTGGAAGCTCCTACTTCAACCAATGGAGGCATCCATCTTCCTTTTGTCTCTCCATAGCAAGGGCTTAGGGAGTTTGTGTTTCCTGCAAGCAGAGCAACTTTGTATGGGATACTCATGCATGCCTATTTCTAGGAATCTCTCTGAATGTGATGTGTGCACACCAGGACACCATGATCAGGGATTGTGAGGCCACAGGAGTAATTGCCTTAGCCGGACCCAAAGTGTAGGTGTAAGGGGACCGGTTCATCCACTATTGTTTGGTCAAACAAGATTCCCATCTATGTTGAAACACAGCCCTTTCTGGGTTCATTCTGGGCTTGTAATCTGCTACTCTGAGCAGTGGACTGCGGATCTGGAGGCTGAGTAGGCAGCCAAACATGACTGGACAGGCTCCTGACCTTGAATTCTGAGGGGTGCCCCAGCTTACCCTGTTGGCAGTGTTTGGATGATAGTGAGGCATGAGATTGAATCGGGAACTCAGGAGAGCGAGACATGAGAATCCCTTTGCATGTGCATTCTTGCTTAGCCAGAATCTGGGCTAGCTGGCTTGTCCCGACCAGCTAGGTTCTCTGTAAGTAAGTTGCATGTGAGGCTGGCTACCTTCCCACCCATGCTCTGAGACTACTATATGTGAGCTCTGAGCACACAGACACAGACAGACAGACACACACACACACACACACAATTACTGTCAGGTCTGGTAGAACAGCATATGGTGAAGGCTGGGGCTGTCTGGGGTCTGTGGGCATGCGAGCTGCTGCCTTACAATCTCTACAACCCAGGTTTGAACCTGTCATGAATGAACACAGTCTAGGGGGAGTTGTCTTCTAGTCTATTTCTAACTCTTCTATTGCTCTTCTCGCCATCTCTGTCTCTGACTCTCACAGGCTCTCACTCACTCTGTCTGCACTCAGTAATATTTTACTTATATCCTTATTTTATTGACAGGCACATATACACAAAGAGAGTTACCAGAGCACTGCTGAGCTCTGGCTTGTTTTGTTGGTGATTTCACCTAGGCTACTGGAGCCTCAGCTTTGTAAGTCTCTCTAACACAAGCCATATTCTGTCTCCTCATATCCATGGCAGTATGTCTCAGACTTTATAATAAAGATATAAATCCATATACATATATGTACACATATATAAATATATATATATATATATATATATATATACATATATACATATATATATATATATATATATATATATATATATATATATATATATCTGTCATTTTTGGAATTGTCAACCTATGTAATTGACCTTAATCAGAATTAACACATTTATAACAGCTTCCTTTTTCATTAATAATTGGCCACATAGTTGGAGCAGGATTCAATACAATTATAAATAATAGAACCTTCCAGTAACATTTCTAATAGCATTTCTATCAGCATCCTTATTGTAATTTTCATAGTACAGAACTTGCCTCCTTTCTCTAGTGTAAGCTTCAATACATATGAGTTTCTTTTCAATCTCCTGAAATCTTAATTTCCCTGGACTCTGAAGTGTCTCAGAATTTTTGAAGCAGCCCTCTGTTTCTCAGCAGATGGTTTCTATATTTCTGCTCTAATCAGGTCTTCTTGTGCTTTTTGTATTCATTTTTCATTTTTGTCAAATCCTCCTAGATCATCCAAATTTATTTGCATATTTATTTATTTATTTAGTCCTATATTACACGAGGGGTCATTTCTTCTGCTTGATAGATTTTTCTCTTATAATTGAAGGGAAGTTTACACTCACAATACATTTCCCGTGGTAAATACTACACACATATGGTGAAGGCTGGGGTTGTCTGGGGTCTGTGGACATGAGACTGCTACCTTACAATCTCTACAACCCAGGATTGAACCTGTCATGTAGGAACACAGTGTGGGAGGTTTTGGACTTCTGGTCACTTTCCAAATCTTCTCTTTCTCTTCTCGCCATCTCTGTCTCTGACTCTCACAGGCTCTCACTCACTCTTTCTGCACTCTTTAATATTTTACTTATACATTATTTTACTGACAGGCCCAGATATACAAAGAGAGTCACCAGGGCACTGCGGAGCTCTGGCTTGTTTTGTTGTCGATTTCACCTAGGTTTCTGGAGCCTCAGCTTTGTAAGTCTCTCTGGCACAGGCCATACTCTGTCTCCTCCTAGCCATGCCAGTATCCCTCATAGTTGATAATAAAGATACACATACATATATGTACATATATATACATATATATTAGTTATTTTTAGAATTGTTGACCTTTTTATTTGATTTAACGCAGAATTACCACATTTATAACAGCCTCCTTATTCATAAATAATTGGTCACATAGTTGGAGCAGGATTCACAACAATTTTAAATTAGAAACCTTCCAGGAGCATTTCCAATAGCCTTTCTATCAGTATCCTTATTGTAATTATCATAGCACAGAACATGCCTCCATTTTCTAGTGTAAGCTTCAATACGTATGTGTTTCTTTTTTTATCTTGTTGTTGTCTACATTTACATTTCTCTGACAGTCAGAGACTTGGAGCATTTTTTCATGTGTTTCGCTGCCTTTTGGATCTCTTCTGCGGTGAATATTCTGTCCATGTCCTCCCCCCATTTTTGGAAGGGGTTTGAAAACACTATTCGAGTCTCTCTTCTAATCAAAAATCTAAATATAAAGGGGATCAATAAATCGGGTGCATATTTTATCCTATGTGAGACCCTGACTTCTGTTATTGGCCCCACAACGAAATTCTCTGGATGGTCTAGTGGGAAATCCATGGGTGGTGAATCACCCTGAACACACACTATCTCTGGTGGAGTTAGGTAACACTAGGATTGGAGAAAACATCATTCATTCTAAATGAAATATGCCTGACAGAAAATCACAATTATTATGCAACTTATTTATATGCAATGTCTAGAATAGGCTGATTCAGAGGCAGAAAGTAGATCAAAGGTTTCTAAATATGGGTGGAAAGAGTGGAAATTATTGCTTAATGGTTCCAGAGTTCTTGTTTAGATCATGAAGAAGTCTTAGAAATATACAGTAGTAATAGTTGCACAACATTGTGAACAGACTTTTTTTTAAAGATTTTATTTATGAGAAAGGAAGGAGAGAGAAAGAACGAACCAGACATCACTCTGGTACATGTGCTGCTGAGGATTGAACTCGGGACCTCATGCTTGAGAGTCCAGTGCTTTATTCACTGTGTCACCTCCCAGACCACACAGCCAGCATATTCTATCTCTTTCCAGAAGCCATAGAGTAAATTTCAGAGAGCCTAGTACGATGATGTGTTGGTTGTTGAATGATTTATGTTTAGTGTCTTCACTTGTCTATATATCAGACTCAGCTCTCTAGTTTACATCTCTTCTTTTTTATTAAAGAAAGGATTAATTAACAAAACCATACGGTAGGAGGGGTACAACTCCACACAATACCCACCGCCCAATCTCCATATCCCACCCCATACCCCGATAGCTTTCCCATTCTCTATCCCTCTGGGAGCATGGACCCATCGTATGCATTTCTTTTCATTCTCGGTAATTCTTAACTTTCCTGGACCCTGAAGTGTCAGGGAATTTTTGAAACAGCCCTCTGTTTCTCAGCAGATGTTTTCTATATTTCTGCTGTAATCACGTCTTCCTGTGGTCTTTGTTTTTATTTTTTATTTTTTTCAAATCCTCCTAGATCATCCCCATTTATTTGCATATTTATTTATTTATTTAGTCCAATATCACATGAGGGGTCATTTATTCTGCCTGATAGATTTTCTCTTATAATTGAAGGGAACTTCTGACACACAATACATTTCCTTTTGTAGATACTACACACTACTACAACTACTACTGCATTGTTTTTGACAGTGACATCCAATGCACAATGGATTAGTATTGCATGGCTCTAGAGAATGCTCACTATCTAACCTACAATGTTTTTAACCTCCCAAATATTTATTCTGTTCTTTCTTGGGGGATAAATGGTTTACAGTCAACAGTTACATGTAATAGTGGGCAAGGGGGGTAATTTTTCCCACTTTCCCTGTATTTCTGTACATCACTTGTAACTTTATTGAGGAGAAGGAAACAGTCATAAATTGATAGAGCAGGTCCCACGAAGGAAGAGAGACAGAGAGACAGCTGCAGCTCTGATTTTCCACTAGCCCAGCTTTTCCCTAGCTGGGTAAGTGGTGACCAGGGGCTCAAAATGGGGTCCTGGGATTCCACATAGTTCTCTGGCATTCTTACTTAGCCAGAATCAGGGCTAGCTGGCTTGCCCTGACCAGCTAGGTTCTCTGTACATAATTTGCACTTGGGGTTGGCTACCTTGACACCCATGCTCTGAGACTACTACAGGTGAGCTATGAACACACACAGACACACAGAGAGAGAGACCGACACACACAAAAACACACACACACACATTACTGTCAGGTCTGGTAGTACAGCATATGGTGAAAGCTGGGGCTGTTTGGGGTCTGTGGGCATGAGAGCTGATGCCTTACAATCTCTATAAGCCAGGTTTGAACCCTCATCAATGAAACAGTGTAGGAGGTTTTTGAATTCTGTTCTCTTTCCAACTCATCTATTTCTCTTCTTGCATTCTCTGTCCCTAACTCTCACATGCTCTCACACACTCTGTCTACATTCATGGTACTCAAAGCTGCTGGCCTATAAGGGACTAGGGGCCCTGACCCTCCTGGGCGTGTCCAAGCACACTGGCCAATAAGATTGCTGGCAGGGGTTGTGGGCATGACCTAGGCCTCTGGCCTATCAGAGCCTGGCTGGCGCCCTGTGTGCAGGCCTTCTGAAGGAAGCCCGCCAATGAGAGCTCATAGCTGCCCTTAAAAGGCTGGGCGTGCTTCCAGGAAGTGCAAAGCAGGGTTCAGGACAGGGCCCTGCATTGCAGAAGCTGTCCAGTGCGCATGTGTATAACTCCGTTTGTGCCTGTGCCTCTGTGGATGTGTGAGTGTGTGTAACTGTGAGAGTGTGCGTTTGTGTGTGTGTGTGTGTGTGTGTGAGGGAGGGAGAGAGAGAGAGAGAACAACAGAATCACTGTGGCATAGGTGATTATGTGCAAAACACTTGGCACATTCTGATTTACAGATAAATATGACACCATTATAGCTCTCCTTGGCCAACAGTCACTTTTCTTCTTTTCAGATGTGAAGACACTGAAGAGGGAGAGTTTTTTGCCCTGTGGCTTGCACTGGGAACTAGCAGCAGCCCTGTGTGTGTTGCCAGACTAGGAAACTAGTGAGCCTGTCCATGTGGAGTGTCTCCTGGATGAGTTCCTACTCGATCCTTTTTTGCTCAGTCCCGTTGGAGCTGCATATAGCTAATGATTTGGAGATTTTACTCCTTTGGAAAATTTTTTTCCTGATGCAGTTTCCCTCCAGGTTTTAGCAATCAATTGTTTGAATGTCATATCGAATCCATTGTAGGAAATGACTACATCAGTATCTCACTCTCTCTCTCTCTCTCTCTCTCTCTCTCTATATATATATATATATATATATATATATATATATATATATATATATGTAACATGTAGAGGTCTGAAAATATTTTTTAGCTAGAGTCCTGCACAGCTCTGGTACTAATGGTAGTAA
This sequence comes from Erinaceus europaeus, assembly GCF_950295315.1. Classification (NCBI taxonomy): domain Eukaryota; kingdom Metazoa; phylum Chordata; class Mammalia; order Eulipotyphla; family Erinaceidae; genus Erinaceus; species Erinaceus europaeus. Next base: position 293,581 of record NW_026647131.1, on the reverse strand, counting down.
AGCTCTGCACAGCTCTAGGGTAGTAATGAGGATACACCTGGCCTTTCTGAGCCACAGTCATGAGAGACATCTCTCAGAGCCATTCATATACCTCTTATCACTCTACATATCTGTCTCAGCAAAACTACCACTGCCAAATTATCTACTTCCGTATTGCTCTTTTTGTCCGCCTAGTCCTATCCCAAAACTGTAAATCAAAGAAATAGACATAGTGCAGTTCCCTGCACACAGGACAGTCTGAGGCTGGACCAGGGAGATGCAATACGCCAGCCTGCATCTTGGCTGGAGCATCACTAAGACTACTTCCAAATTGGAGAGGCGAGGGCAGTTTTGGAGAGTGGGCTGCAGGCCAAGTGTTGCTTCTCAGAGTGGGCTAAGACCTAGATGTTCTAAGTGTAACCTTTCATCACAAACATAAAATAACAATGCCACTTGTAAGAAGTATGCATGGGCATGGAGGGTTTGTCATCAGTGCTCTGGCAATGATCAACACGGGGACAGAATTTCAGTCCTTTTCTGTCTCTGTCATCCTGTGTCTCTTTGAATGTCTCTACATGCCTTCTTCACTGGGCCCTTATGGAAGTCAGTGCATGCATCATGAACTCGGACTTCCTGGTGTTGAAATTTTACTTTCTTTGCCCCTTGGATAATTCAGTCTCCTGCATAAGGCGTAGTACATTGGGGAACTGAGGATACAGTGATCCTTCTGCAGGTAACAGGCTAATTTCAATGTCCAGCTGCAGCTGTCCAGGCCCTCTGTGCTTGACTCCCGTTCTCCAGAGACCTGAGGCTGACACTCAGCCTAAATGCAGCCCTCCTCAATTTTCTGCACCACATCCTTGTCCTTATTCCATGAGAGACCAGGTCAAGAGAAGTGAAACTCTATCCCCCTGGCACACACATTGTGCTTTCCCATATTGGCCGAATGTAAAGTATCTGTGGTACTGATGGCCACACCAGTGTCCAGATTATCCATGCAAAACGGAAGCTTCCAAGGTTCAGAAAGAGGGTGTCTTGATGGCTGTGAAATGTCTTTTCAAAGTGCCTCATGGGGTTTCAAAACCTTTTGAAACCTGAAGTTCTTTCTTGTATCTAGGGAATATTCTCACCTCTGGCCAGAATGCCCTCCCAACTAGGAGCACAGCTATCCTGGTGTCATGAGGTCTGCCAGCCTGCTAGCTCCTGGAGGGATTCCTGAGTATGTCCTCAGGTCCCAAGTGGTAACAGGTGTTTCCAATTGCCTTTATTAGCAGCAGCCAGGCCCTCAGGTGAGGGGCTGGGCTGTGATCTCCACTGGAAACTCATAATTATGCCAATGGAGGCATCCATCTTCCTTTTGTCTCTCCATAGCAAGGCCCGGGGAGTTTGTGCTTCCTGCAAGCAGAGCGACTTTGTATGGGGCACTCATGGATGCCTACTTCTGGGAATCTCTATGAGTGTGATGTGTGGACACCAGGACACCATGATCAGGGATTGTGAGGCCACAGGTTCAATTGCCTTAGCAGCACCCAAAGGGGAGGTGTAAGAGGCTGGGTTCATCCACTATTGTTTGGTCAAACAGAGTTCCCATCTATGTTGAGACACAGCTCTTTCTGGGTTCTTTCTGGGCTTGTAATCTGCTGTCCTCTGAGAAGTGGACTGGGAACCTGGAGTCTGAGTATGCAGCCAAAGGTGACTGGACAGGGTCCTGCCCCTGAATTCTGAGGGGTGCCCCAGCTTTCCCCGTTGGCAGTGTTTGGATGATAGTGAGGCATGAGATTGAATCGGGAACTCAGGAGAGCAAGACATGAGAGTCCTTTTGCATATGCATTCTTGCTTAGACTGATCTGGGCTATCTGGCTTTCCCTAACCAGCGAGGTTTTCTGTACATAAGTTGCAGCTGAGGCTGGCTACCTTGCCACCCATGCTCTTAGACTACTATAGGTGAGTTCTGAGCACACAAAGACACAGACAGACAGACACACACACACACACACATTACTGTAAGGTCTGGTAGTACAGCATATGGTGAAGGCTGGGGCTGTCGGGGTCTGTGGGGATCAGAGCTGCTGCCTTACAATCTCTACAAGCCAGGTTTGAACCTGTCATCAATGAACACAGTGTAGGAGGTTATTGAATTCTGGTCTCTTTCCAACTCTTCTATTTCTCTTCTCGCCTTCTCTGTCTCTAAGTCTCACATGCTCTCACACACTCTGTCTTTAATCATTAATATTTTACTTATATACTTATTTTAATGACAGGCCCAGATATACAAAGAGAGTTACCATAACACTGCTTTGCTCTGGCTTGTTGGTTGGCGATTTCACCTAGGCTACTGGAGCCTCAGTTTGTAAGTCTTTCTGACACAAGCCATATTCTGTCTCCTCATTTCCATGCCAGTATCACTCAGAGTTTATAATAAAGTGATTTTTTTGCCAAACACTTGGTACATTCTTATTTACAGATCAATATTAACACCATTGTAGCTCTCTTTGGTCCTTGGTCACTTTGCTTCTTTTCAGATGTAAAAACACTGAAGAGGAAGAGGTTTTTGCCCTGAGGCTTGCAATGGGAACTACCAGATGCACTGTGTCCGTTGACAGACTAGGAAACTTGTGGTGCCTGTCCATGTGGAGAGTCTCCTTCTCAATCCTTTTTAGCTATGTCCCGTTGGAGCTGCATATAGCTAATTATTTTGAGATTTTACTCCTTTGGACAATTCTTTTCCTCATGCACAGTTTCTCTCCAAGTTTTAGCAATCAATTGTCTGAATGTCATATCGAATCCATTGTCGAAAATGACTACATCAGTGTCCCACTCCCTCTCTCTCTCTCTCTCTCTATATATATATATATATATATATATATATATATATATATATATATATATCATGTAGAGATCTGAAAATATTTTTTAGCTAGAGACCTGCACAGCTCTGGGTTAGGGTAGTAATGCCGATAGACGTGGTCCATCTGATCCAGAGTCATGAGAGACTTCTCACAGAACCATTCATATACCTCTTATCACTCTATCAAATCTCTCTCAGGACAAACTACAGCTGCCAAATCATCTACTTATGAAAGCAGAGCGACCTTGTTTGGGACACTCATGCATGCCTACTTCTGGAATCTCTCTGAGTGTGATGTGTGGACACCAGGCAATATAATCAGGGATTGTGAGGCCACAGGAGCAATTGCCTTAGCCGGACCCAAAAGGTAGGTTTAAGGGGCCGGGTTCATCCACTATTGTTTGGTCATACACAGTTCCCATCTATGTTGAAACACAGCTCTATCTGGTTTCTTTCTGGTCTTGTAATCAGCTGCCCTGAGCAGTGGACTGAGATTCAGGAGGAGGATTAGGCAGCCAAACGTGACAGGACAGACTCATGCCCCTGTATTATGAGGGGTGCCCCAGCTTACCCCATTGGCAGTGTTTGGATGACAGTGAGACCTGGGACTGAATTGGGAACTCAGGAGAGGGAGGCATGAGTATCCCTTTGGATATGCATTCTTGCTTAGCCAGAATCTGGGCTAGCTGGCTTACCTTGTCCAGCTAGGTTCTTTGGACATAATTTGCAGGTGATGCTGGATACCTTGACAACCATGCTCTGAGACTATGATAGGTGAGCTCTGAGCACACACAGACACACAGACACACACTCACACACACATTACTGTCAGGTCTGGTAGTACAGTATATGGTGAAATCTGAAGCTGTCTGGGGTCTGTGGGCATGAGAGCTGCTGCCTTACAATCTCTACAAGCCAGGTTTGAACCTGCCATCAATGAACACAGTGTAGGAGGTTTTTGACTTCTGGTCTCTTTCCAACTCATCTATTTCTCTTCTCGCCTTCTCTGTCTCTAACTCTCACAGGCTCTCACACACTCTGTCTTCACTCATTGATATTTTATATATATACTTATTTTACTGACAGGCCCAGATATACAAAGAGATTTACCAGAGCACTGCTGAGCTCTGGCTTGTTTTGTTGGTGATATCACCTAGGCTACTGGAGCCACAGCTTTGTAAGTCTCTCTGACACAAGCCATATATCTGTTATTTTTAGAATTGTCGACCAATGTAATTAATCTTTATCAGAATTAACACATTTATAACAGCTCCCTTTTTCATTAATAATTGGCCACCTAGTTGGAACAGGATTCAATACAATCATAAATAATAGTACCTTCCAGTAGCATTTCTAATAGCATTTCTATCAGCATCCTTATTGTAATTATCATAGTACAGAACTTGCCTCCTTTCTCTAGTGAAAGCTTCAGTACATATAAGTTTCTTCTCATTCTCCTGAAATCTTAATTTCCCTGGACTCTGAAGTGTCTAGGAATTTTTGAAGCAGCCTCTGTTTCTCAGCAGGTGGTTTTCATTATCTGTTGTAATCAGGTCTTCTTGTGCTTTTTGTTTTTTATTTTTCATTTTTTTCAAATCCTCCTAGATCATCCCCATTCATTTGCATATTTATTTATTTATTTATTCCTATATTACACGAGGGGTCATTTCTTCTGCTTGATAGATTTTTCTCTTATATTTGAAGGGAAGTTTACACTCACAATACATTTCGTGTCATAAATACTACACACATATGGTGAAGGCTGGGGTGGTATGGGTTCTGTGGACTTGAGACTTCTGCCTTACAATCTCTACAACCCAGGTTTGAACCTGTCATGTGTGAACACAGTGTGGGAGGTTTTTGACTTCTGGTCTCTTTCCCTCTCTTCTATTTCTCTTCTTGCCTTCTCTGTCTCTGACTCTCACAGGCTCTCACTCACTCTGTTGGCACTCATTAATATTTTACTTATACATTATTTTACTGACAGGTCTAGATATACAAATGAAATCACCAGGACACTGCTGATCTCTCGCTTGTTTTGTTGGCGATTTCACCTACGTTTCTGGAGCCTCAGCTTTGTAAGTCTCTCTGGCACAAGCCATACTCTGTCTCCTCATAGCCATGCCAGTATCCCTCAGAGTTTACAATAAAGATACACATAGATATATGTACATATATATACATATATATATCAGTCATTTTTAGAATTTTTGACCTTTTTATTTGATCTTAATGCACAATTACCACATTTATAACAGCCTCCTTATTCATAAATAATTGGTCACATAGTTGGAGCAGGATTCACTACAGTTATAAATTATAAGCATTCCAGGAGCATTTCCAATAGCCTTTCTATCAGTATCCTTATTGTAATTTGCATATTTATTTATTTATTTAGTCCAATATCACATGAGGGGTCATTTCTTCTGCCTGATATATTTTCTCTTATAATTGAAGGGAACTTCTGACACACAATACATTTCCTTTTGATGATACTACACACTACTACAACTACTACTGCACTGTTTTTGACAGTGACATCCAATTCACAATGGATTAGTATTGCATAGCTCTAGAGAATGCTCACTATTTAACCTACAATGTTTCTAATCTCCCAAATATTTATTCTGTTCTTTCTTGGGGGATGAATGGTTTACAGTCAACAGTTACATGTAATAGTGGGCAAGGGGAGTAATTTTTCCCACGTTACCTGTATTTTTCCCTGTACATCACTTGTAACTTTCTTATTGAGGAGAAGGAAACAGTCAAATTCATAGAGCAGGTCCCAAGCAGGAAGAGAGACACAGAAACAGCTGCAGCTCTGATTTGCCAGTAGCCCAGCATTTCCTTAGCTGGATAAGTGATGACCAGGGGCTCAATATGGGGTCCTGGGCTTCCCCAAGTTCTCTGGCATTCTTCCTTAGCCAGAATCTGGGCTAGCTGGCTTGCCCTGACCAGCTAGGTTCTCTGTACATAAGTTGCAGTTGGGGTTGGCTACCTTGACACCCATGCTCTGAGACTACTACAGGTGAGCTCTGAATATATCGAATCCATTGTAGAAAACCACTACATCAGTCTCTCTCTCTCTCTCTGTCTCTCTCTCTCTATATATATATATATATATATATATCTTCATATATATATATATATATATATATATATATATATATATGTAACCTGTAGAGATCTGAAAATATTTTTAGCTAGACCTGCACAGCTCTGGATTAGGGTAGTAATGCGGATACACCTGGCCCTTCTGAGCCACAGTCATGAGAGACATTTCACAGAGCCATTCGTATACCTCTTATCACTGTACAAATCTCTCTCAGCACAAACTACCACTGCCAAATCATCTACTTCCCTCTTGCTCTTTTTGTCCACCGAGTCCTATCCCAAAACTGTAAATCAAAGAAGAAATAGACATAGTGCAGTTCCCTGCACACAGGACAGTCTGAGGCTGGACAAGGGAGATGCAATACGCCAGCCTGCATCTAGGCTGGAGCATCATTAAGACTACTTCCAAATTGGAGAGGCGAGGGCAGTTTTGGAGAGTGGGCTGCAGGCCAAGTGTTGCTTCTCAGAGTGGACTAAGACCTAGATGTTCTAAGTGTAACCTTTCCTCAAAAACAAAATAACAAATGCCACTTGTTAGAAGTATGCATGGCATGGAGGGTTTGTTTTCAGTGCTCTGGCCCTGATCAACACAGGGCCAGAATTTCAGTCCTTTTCTCTCACTGTTATTCTGTCACTTTGACTGTCTGTACATGCTTTCTTCTCTGGGCCCCTATGGAAGTCAGAGCATGCATCGTGATCTAGGACTTCCTGGTGTTGAAATTTTCCTTTCTTTGCCATTTGGATTATTCAGTCTCCTGCATATGGCTTAATACATTGGGTAACTGAGGAGACAGCGATCCTGCTGCAGGTAACAGGCATATGTCCATGTCCAGCTGCAGCTGTCCAGGGCCTCTGTGCTTGACTCCCATTCTCCAGGGTCCTGAGGCTGACACTCAGCCTAAACGCAGCCCTCCTCAATTTCCTGCACCACCTCCTTGTCCTTATTCCATGAGAGCCCAGGTCAAGAGAAGTGAAACTCTATCCCCCTGGCACATACATTGTGCTTTCACTCTATTGGGCCGAATTTATAGGATCTGTGGTACTGATGGCCACACCAGTGTCCAGATTTTCCACGCAAAACGGAAGCTTCCAGGGTTCAGAAAGAGGGTGTTTTGATGGCTGTGAAAAGTGTTTTCCAAGTGCCTCATGGGGTTTCAAATCCTTTTGAAACCTGAGGTTCGTTCTTGTATCTAGGGAATATTCTCACCTCTGGCCCGGAGGCCCTACAACAAAGAGCACAGCTATCCTGGGGTCAGGAGGTCTGACAGCCTGCTAGCTCTTGGAGGGATTCCTGAGTATGTCCTCAGGCCCCAAGTGGTAACAGGTGTTTCCAATTGCCTTTATTAACAGCAGCCAGGCCCTCAGGTGAGGGGCGGGGCTGTGATCTCCACTGGAAGCTCCTAATTCAGACAATGGAGGCATCCATCTTCCTTTTGTCTCTCCATAGAAAGGGCCCGGGGAGTTTGTGCTTCTTGCAAGCAGAGCGACTTTGGATGGGACACTATGGATTCCTACTTCTGGGAATCTCTCTCAGTGTGATGTATGTTCAGCAGGACACCATGATCAGGAATTGTGAGGCCACAGGAGCAATTGCCTTAGACGGACCCAAATGGGAGTTGTCAGGGGCCGGGTTCATCCACTATTGTTGGTCAAACACAGTTCCCATCTATGTTGGAACTCTTTCTGGGTTCTTTCTGGGCTTGTAATCTGCTGCCCTGAGAAGTGGACTGGGAGCCTGGAGGCTGAGTATTCAGCCTAACGTGACTGGACAGGGTCCTGCCCCTGAATTCTGAGGGGTGCCCCAGCTTCCCCAGTTGGCAGTGTTTGGATGATAGTGAGGCATGAGATTGAATCGGGAACTCAGGAGAGCGAGACATGAGAGTCCCTTTGCATATGCATTCTTGCTTAGCCAGAATCTGAGCTAGCTGGCTTTCCCTAACCAGCTAGGTACTCTGTATATAAGTTGCAGGTGAGGCTGGCTACCTAGCCACCCATGCTCTGAGACTACTATAGGTGAGTTTTGAGCAAACACAGACAAACAGACAGACAGACAGACACACACACACACATTACTGTCAGGTCTGGTAGTACAGCACATGGTGAAAGCTAGGGCTTTCTGGGTTCTGGGGGCTTGAGAGCTGCTGCCTTACAATCTCTACAAGCTTGGTTTGAACCTGTCATCAATGAACAAAGTGTAGGAGGTTTTTGAATTCTGGTCTCTTTCCAACTCTTCTATTTCTCTTCTCGCCTTCTCTGTCTCTAACTCTCACATGTTCTCACACACTCTATCTTCACTCATTAATATTTTACTTATATACTTATTTTACTGACAGGCCCAGATATACAAAGAGAGTTACCAGAGCACTGCTGAACTCTGTCTTGTTGTGTTGGCGATTTCACCTAGGCTACTGGAGCCTTAGTTTGTAAGTCTTTCTGACACAAGCCATATTCTGTCTCCTCATTTCCATGCCAGTATCACTCACAGTTTATAATAAAGTGATTTTTTTGCAAAACACTTGGTACATTCTGATTTACAGATCAATATTGACACCATTGTAGCTCTCTTTGGCCCTTGGTCACTTTGCTTCTTTTCAGATGTAAAAACACTGAAGAGGGAGAGGTTTTTGCCCTGAGGCTTGCACTACTTGGAACTACCAGCTGCCCTGTGTCTGTTGCCAGAATAGGAAACTTGTGGTGCCTGTCCATTTGGAGAGTCTCCTTGATGAGTTCCTTCTCAAGCCTTTTTCGATCTGTCCAATTTTAGCTGCATATAGCTAATGATTTTGAGATTTTTCTCCATTGGACAATAATTTTTCTGAAGCACTGTTTCTCTCCAGGTTTTAGCAATCAATTGTCTGAATGTCATATCGAATCCATTGTAGAAAATGACTACATCAGTGTCTCTCTCTCTTATATATATATATATATATATATATATATATATATATATATATATATAATATTTAACATGTAGAGGTCTGAAAATATTTCTTAGCTAGAGACCTGCACAGCTCTGGATTAGGGTAGAATGCGGATACAATTGGCGCTTCTCAGCCACAGTCATGAGAAACATCTCACAGAGCCATTCCTATACCTCACTGGGCCCTTTTTGGAAGTCAGTGCATGCATTGTTATCTCGGACTTCCTGGTGTTGAAATTTTCCTTTCTTTGCCCTTTGGATTATTCAGTCTCCTGCATATGGCGTAATACATTGGGGAACTGAGGAGACAGCGATCCTGCTGCAGGTAACAGGCGTATGTCCATCTCCAGTTGCAGCTGTCCAGGCCCTCTGTGCTTGACTCCCTTTAACAGGGCCCTGAGGCTGACACTCAGCCTAAATGCAGCACTCCTCAATTTCCTGCACCACACCTTGTCCTTATTCCATGAGAGCCCAGGTCAAGAGAAGTGAAACTCTATCCCCCTGGCACACACATTGTGCTATCCCTCTATTGGGCCGAATGTATAGGATCTGTGGTACTGATGGCCACACCAGTGTCCAGATTATCCACGCAAAACGGAAGTTTCCAGGGTTCTGAAAGAGGGTGTTTTGATGGCTGTGAAATGTCTTTTCCAAGTGCCTCCTGTGGTTTCAAATCCACCCATGCTCTGAGACAACTATAGGTGATTTCTGAACACAGACAGACACAGAAAGACAGACAGACACACACACACACTCACACACACATTACTGTCAGGTCTGGTAGTGCAGCATATGGTGAGGTCTGGGGCAGTCTGGGGTCTGTGGGCATGAAAGCTGCTGCCTTACAATCTTTACAAGCCAGGTTTTAGCAATCAATTGTCTGAATGTCATATCGGATCCATTGTAGAATGACTGCATCAGTCTCTCTCTCTCTCTCTGTATATATACATATATATATATATATATATATATATATATATATATATATATGTATATATATAACCTGTAGAGATCTGAAAATATTTTTTTAGCTAGAGACCTGCACAGCTCTGGATTAGGGTAGTAATGCGGATACACCTGGCCCTTATGAGCCACAGTCATGAGAGACATCTCACAGAGCCATTGGTATACCTCTTATCACTCTACAAATCTCTCTCATCACAAACTCCTGCTGCCAAATCATCTACATCCCTCTTGCTCTTTTTGTCCACCGAGTCCTATCCCAAAACTGTAAATCAAAGAAGAAATAGACATAGTGCAGTTCCCTGCACACAGGGCAGTCTGAGGCTGGACGAGGGAGATGCAATACGCCAGCCTGCATCTTGGCTTGTGCATCACTATGACTACTTCCAAATTGGACTGCAGGCCAAGTGTTGCTTCTCAGAGTGGGCTAAGACCTAGATGTTCTAAGTGTAACATTTCCTCACAAATATAAAATAACAATGCCACTTGTAAGAAGTATGCATGGGCATGGAGGGTTTGTCTTCAGTGCTCTGGCACTGATCAACACAGGGCCAGAATTTCAGTCCTTTTCTGTCTCTGTCATCCTGTCTCTCTGACTGTCTCTACGTGCCTTCTTCCTGGCCCCTTACTGGAAGTCAGTTCATGCATCTTGTACTCAGTCATCCTGGTGTTGAAATTTTCCTTTCTTTGCCCTTTGAATGATTTAGTCTTCTGCACATGGTGTAGTACAGAGGGGAACTGTGGAGACAGCGTTGCTGCTGCAGGGTCTAGGCATATGTCCATCTGCAGCTGCAGATGTCCAGGCCCTCTGTGCTTGAGTCCCATTCTTTATGGCCCTGCGGCTGACACTCAACCTAAATGCAGCCCTCCTCACCTTCCTGCACAGCTTCCTTGTCCTTATTCCATGAGAGCCCAGGTGAAGAGAAGTGAAACTCTATCACCCTGGCACAAATATTGTGCTTTCCCTCTATTAAGCTGAATGCAAAGGATCTGTGGTACTGATGGCCACACCAGTGTCCAGATTTTCCACGCAAAACAGAAGCTTCCAGCATTCAGAAAGAGGGTGTTTTGATGGCTGTGAAATGTCTTTTCCAAGTGCCTCCTGGGGTTTCAAACCCTTTTGAAACCTCAAGTTCTTTCTTGTATCTAGGGAATATTCTCACCTCTGGCCAGAATGCCCTCCCAACTAGTAGCACAGCTATCCTGGGGTCAGGAGGTCTTCCAGCCTGCTCGCTCCTGGAGGGATTCCTGAGTATGTCCTCAGGGCCCAAGTGGTAACAGTAGTTTCCAATTACCTTTATTAGCAGCATCCAGGCCCTCAGGTGAGGGGTGGTCTGTGATCTCCACTGGAAACTCCTAATTCAGCCAATGGTGGCATCCATGTTTCTTTTGTCTCTCCATAGCAAGGGCCCAGGTGCCCCGACCAGCAGGGCGGTGAACAGGGGCTAGGAACCCAATGAGACCTGAAATGGAGGAACAGAAGACATGAAGAAAGATAGCAAGTCAAGTTTCTGATCAAGCTGTACAATTTTATTTTGAACACAGGCATTATAAGGCTTTGGGGAAGGAGAGGGAATGCTGGAGGAGGGGTGAGGGGGAGCAAACTTCAAAGAGGAATGATCCTTGCAACAAATGGCAGGAACCAAACTGTGTGTTGACTCACTTGTGTTGACTCACTTGATTACAGATAAATGGTTTACCTAAGGGGAAATGGCCTGCCCAGGGGGGAATTAACACTTGTCTTGAGGGGTTCCGTTGTCTCAAAGCTTATCATCTATCAATCAGAGAAATGGCTCCTGGCATACCCTCCTTTTTTATAATTTTAAATTGAGGCAGGCAATGAGGGTGAGGAGCAGAGACCCTAACAGCAGGTTTGGTGGGCATAACCAGAGGAGGGAAGTATTGACCTGATTTGTCAGAAAATTTATAGGAGGAATATATAGAGTGTCCTAGCATGCCACCAGCCAGTCTAAGGGAAGCAGTCAGTGGATGTGATGTCCAGGGTAAGAAACACAGTACGTCTGGTCTTCTGGTCAGCGCCAACTGATGAAATTTTTCTTCTTCATAGAGGGTCACCTGTGGAACAAGCAAAACTAGGAGGCAAGGACCAGGTAGAGAAGAATTGACATGAAAATATAGGATGGTGTTTACCAAAACACAGAGGAGGTGCATACACATTAGAAGTCAAGGTGAGGTTCCTTGAACATCAAGGAACATTTTGAGAAAAGTGAGCAGTCAATAAGCATGCAAAGATGAAGTCAGCAGTGGTAGGTCAGCAGAAAGAAGACTTGGATAAGCTGGTGAGGTTAGCTGGAGTATATACTGCCATGGCGTCCTTTGTGGTAAGGACTTGCCAACAGGGACTCTGTGGATTTTGCAAGAACAATAATGTCATCCACCATAATAAAAGGAAAACAAACATGGACATCCAGTGTTGAAAAAAGAGAAAAATAATATGTCTCTATGACTGGAAAAGTGGGTGGCTTTGTCAATGAGATACAATAAATGGACAATTAGAATTTTTGTAAATATTAAAAAGATTTCGTATGTTACTTCATTTACACTTTAGCCAACTGAATACTAGGGGGTGCATTTCCCTTCTTTTTTTAAATTAATTAAGCTTAAGTGTTTTAGTTTTTCTTGTTTGTGCTGTAGCCCACATAAATTTAGAAAAAATATCAACTGAGAAAAAAGTTTTTTTGTTTACTAAACATGGGAAGGTGAATTACATCAATCTGTCAGAGAGCATTGGCTTTTATCAATGGAGATTAATCTTAAAAGTCTGAATAGCAAGATCTTAATTAAACAATATAGGAGCCAGTAAAGTGCTCTCACTATGGCAGGTCAAGCGTTAAATTTTTTTTAAGAGGCTTGTAAAAAAATGAGAAAAATTTTAGGATATGAGTGACTTTAGGAGTCATCACATACACATAAATAATTAAAAATGTTTAGTTTTAAATCTTGCCATATGAGCAGTCAGTTCTTCATGTGCAGATGTACCTATAATTATTTACTTAGGGAGAGAACTTGTACCAAGTTAATTGATGATCTAATGGTTAGAATTGACTTGTTTTTTCTATGATTTTAGAAGGCTCTTTATTAGAATATACCAATATATTATAGAAAGTCAATACCTAATGTGTTGACATGATAAAATGTTTACCTTTTTTTGGCATTATTTTAAACTGATTAGACAGTTTAAGCACACTATTATACCTTTAGTTTATTAAGATCTTTACTCATCACAAGGCTATCATGAGTAAGCATAGATATAAATAGATTTTACTCTTTAGAACTCTAATACGGCAACTTAAAAGGCTAAAATAAAACCTCATAGTTTAAATGTTCAAAATATTAATTTTGTTAAATCAGGATTTGCCAAAACAAATCTTCTATCAGACCAAAAACACAATGAATTACCTTAATTTATCAAGAATAAACCTCTGGAAGTGTCTTAAAACAAACCAGATAATTTTTAAAAGCAGAAAGATATAAAGAGGAAAACCAGTGCAAGAGCCTCTGGCATGTAAATAATTAACATAACTATTGTGTTATCTTTTACTAACCCAAGCCAGTCTTAAAAACAATTTTAAGTAAAATGTTAAACTTTGTTTGCTAGGACCTTTGTTTATCACAAAGCTATCACACCCTTAGGGCAGCTATGAACAAGGGTGCGTGCACAACTTATTGATCTTTCACTTTGATTTGGATAGGTAACTTAAAAAGCTAACATAAACCTTATAGCTGAAATGTTAAAATAAATTTTTACTGTTAACATTTCTTTTAGATGACCATTTTACACTAAATAATATTGTTGAATCACATCTGTTGAAAAAAAATTTTCAGGCCGGGAATAGCACGTTTAACCCTTTTTTTCCTGGCAAGGCCACTGCTCTACACTGACTGGGTTATTAGAAAGTCAGTTCAAGGATGGAATTAAATTAACAAACAGTGGCAGTTGATATTGGGGTGCTGGTAATATCTACAATATTCACAAGAGTGAGAGAGACTGCAGAGGCATTTTACCATGTCTAGATATCTCAGAAAATCTTTTAATTAATGAATTGATATTGATATTAGCTATCAGAAGGATGAAACTGTCCTATATTTTACTCTGGTAAAAGTGTGCCAACTCTATGAGTCGGGATCTTTAAAACCACATTTAGCTTAACTAAATATTATTTAAAACTTAAAACAACCTTTAGTTACTTAGGGGTTAACACACATTAATGAAAACAAAGTTAGCACAGACTTAAAACATACATTCTTGGTGAAAGGAAAATTTTCCCTTTGAAAAACCGCTTTGGTTTTTGGATTCCTAACTCACAGCCTATCTACCCAGGAGGGGTGTTAGTGGCTAGGGAATGATTGACTGCAGTCTTTGCCAATCTGTGGAGCAGGGACTCTGTGCCGTGATTGGCTCTGAGGGTACATGTTCAGGAACAAAAGACTGATAGTGATCCTTAAGACAGTCACCAATTCTCCTCCAACGCTTCTCATCTATAGTGCCTTCCTGGGGGAACCAGGGGCAAATATTTCCAATATAATCTAAAAATGTCTTTAAGTCATTCTTTTTAAGCCTATTTCATCATGTCTTGAGTGACGCCTTGAGTCCTTTAATGAATAAATAGTTTGCTGAATTCATGTCCCATGGTATTGCTTACCTCAGCCTCTGTGACACTCTCCTCCAGATGCTACTCACGGTTGGGTATCTCCATGGCAATCTATGTGAGTCTTTGCATTACCCCCCTCGGGCTGCAGTGACTCAGTGAATTCGGGTAGGCCTACCCTCTCGATCAGCGGAGTTGCTAGGTCCAGAAGGCTTCTTCACCCCGCGTTCCGGGCGCCAGAATGCCCTGATCAGCAGGGCGGTGAACAGGGGCTAGGAACCCAATGAGACCTGAAATCAAGGAAAATGAGACACGAAGAATGACAGCAAGTCAAGTTTCTGATCAAGCTGTAAAATTTTATTGTGAACACAGGCATTATAAGGCTTTGGGGAAGGAGAGGGAATGCTGGAGGAGGGGGGAGGGGGATCAAACTTCAAAGAGGAATGTTCCTTGCAACAGGAACCAAACTGTGTGTTGACTCACTTGTGTTGACTCACTTGATTACTGATAAATGGTTTACCTAACGGGAAATGGCCTGCCCAGGGTGGAATCACCACTTGTCTTGAGGGGTTCCTTTGTCTCAAAGCTTATCATCTATCAAGCAGAGAAATGGCTCCTGGCACCTGGGGAGTTTGTGCTTCTTGCAGGCAGAGCGACATTGTATGGGACACTCATGGATGCCCACTTCTGGGAATCTCTCTGAGTGTGATGTGTGGACACCAGGACACCATGATCAGGGATTGTGAGGCCACAGGAGCAATTGCCTTAGCCGGACCCAAAGGGTAGGTGTGAGGGGCCGGGTTCATCCACTATTGTGTGATCAAACACAGTTCCCATCTATGTCGAGACACAGCCCTTTCTGGGTTCTTTATGGGCTTGTAATCTGATGCCCTGAGAAGTGGACTGGGAGCCTGGAGGCTGAGTAGGCTGCCAAACGTGACTGGACAGGGTCCTGCCCCTATAGTTGAGCTCAGATCACAGACAGATACACACAGACAGACAGAGAGAGACACACACACAGAGAGACACATTAATGTCAGGTCTGGTAGTACAGCTTATTGTGAAGGCTGGGGCTGTCTGGGTTCTGTGGGCATGAGAGATGCTGCCTTACAATCTCTACAAGCTAGGTTTGAACCTGTCATCAATGAACACAGTGTAGGAGGTTATTGAATTCTGGACTCTTTCCAACTCATGTATTTCTCTTCTAACCTTCTCTGTCTCTAATTCTCACATGCTCTCATACACTCTGTATTCACTCATTAATATTTTACTTATATACTTATTTTACTGACAGGCCCATATATACAAAGAGAGTTACCAGAGCACTGCTGAGCTCTGGTTTGCTTTGTAGGCAATTTCTCCTAGGCTACTGGAGCCTCAGTTTGTAAGTCTTTCTGACACAAGCCATATTCTGTCTCCTAATTTCCATGCCAGTATCACTCAGAGTTTATAATAAAGATATACATACATATATATACATATATATTTATATATGTCATTTTTAGAATTGTTGACCTATGTATTTGACCTTAATTCAGAATTACACATTTATAACAGCCTAGTTTTAAGAAGTAATTGGCCATATAGGTGGAGCAGATTTCAATATAACTATAAATAATAGAAGCTTCCAGTAGCATTTCTAATAGTGTTTCTATCAGCATCCTTATTGTAATTATCATAGCCCAGAACTTCCCTCCTTTTTCTAGTGTAAGCTTCAATACGTACGTGTTTGTTTTCTTTTTCAGGAAATCTTAAATTCCTTAGACCCTGAAGTGTTAGGGAATTTTTGAAGCAGCCCTCTGTTTCTCAGCATATGGTTTCTATGTTTCTGCTGTAATCAGGTCTTCTTATGGTTTTTGTTTTTATTATTTTTTATTTTTTCAAGTCCTCCTAAATCATCCCCATTCATTTTCATAATTATTTATTTAGTCAAGTATCACATGAGGGTCATTTCTTCTGCTTCATAGATTTTCTCTTATAATTGAAGGGAACTCTTGATGCACAATACATTTCCTGGGGCAAATACTACACACATATTGTGAAGGCTTGGTTTGTCTGGGGTCTGTGGGCATTAGAGCTGCTGCCTTACAATCTCTACAACCCACGTTTGAACCTGTCATGAATGAACACAGTCTAGGGGGTTTTTGACTTCTGGTCTATTTCCATCTCCTCTATCTTTTCTCGCCTTCTCAGTCTCTGACTCTCAAAGGCTCACACTCACTCTTTCTGCACTCAGTAATATTTTACTTATATCCTTATTTTATTGACAGGCCCAGATATACAAAGAGAGTTGCCAGAGCACTTCTGAGCTCTGGCTTGTTTTGTTGGTGATTTTACCTAGGCTACTGGAGCCTCAGCTTTGTAAGTCTCTCTGACACAAGCCATATTCTGTCTCCTCATATCCATGGCAGTATCTCTCAGACTTTATAATAAAGATATACATCCATATACATATATAAATATACATATATATCTGTCATTTTTAGAATTGTCGACCTATGGTCTTCCTGTGGTTTTTATTATTTTTTTATTTTTTCAAATCCTCCGAGATCATCCCCATGTATTTGCATATTTATTTATATATTGTTGCAGAGGTGTTACTCTGATGCAGTCTCCGCCCCCAGGTTTTTCTACACCCCGCAAAATCCTAGAGTGCCCCCTTTCAACCAATCCTGGCCCTACACGTCACCCCTGGTTGTCGCCCAATGAAAAGCCCCTCACCCCCCCTCTCTCTGGGCTCTCAGCTCTCCCTCTCTGAGGTCTGGCTCCCTGTTCTCCCCCCGTGTTCAGATAGTGGGGACGGCAATTGCCTGCTGGCTCCACGTGGTTTGAATCAAACCCCCCCCATCCTATAATAAAGATTTGTGTACCCCTTTGCTCTGGACGTCTGCTCTCTTCTCCGCGGTGCAGCCCGACATCAGACCACCACAACAACATCTGGCGCCCATCGAGTTCCGTACCCACACCATGCCCGGCCTGAGGTCTCCGAAACCGCCCAGACACAGGTAAGTGGCATCCGCCCACTTCTGTGGCCCTGTGTTTCCCTCCACCATGGGAAATTTCTCGTTTTATGAGGAGGTGTCCCAGTCATTATCTCTTGACCTGGGACAGATTCGAGCTGTCATTAACGGTTTAATTTTTGCTACCCCTTGAATATTTTTAACTGTGGTCGCCACTTTCAAGATATGTAAAACGTGGTATGCCATAAGGATAAGTGACCTTGAGGCTGAGGTACAAGAGTTAAATCACATGTGCTTAAGACTTAGACATCCTAAGTGATCAGCGGCTAAACCCAAAATTTCCATTCCCACAGACACGCACACGTGTTCGGATGCTCCTCCTTTGACCCAGCCCCCTTCCACTCAGGTTTCAGCTCCGCCTGAGGATTCTGCCTCCCTGAACCCCCCAGGCCCCTGCTCCCCGGTTTCAGCTCTGCCTGCAGCTTCCATTTTCCTGACCCCGCCCCTGGCTCCTGCTGCTGCGGTTTCAGCTCCACCTGAGGTTTCTGGGACCTTGAACCCCACTGCCCCTGCCATCCCGGTTTCAGCTCCACCTGCAGCTTCCGTGTTCCTGACCCTGCCCCTAGCCCCTGCCGCCCTGGTTTCAGCTCTGCCTGAGGCTTCCTCGTCCCTGACCCCGCCCCCTGCTGATATGTCACCATTAAGGGACCTAGTGGCTGAGACATGAGAGCTAAAGGATATTTTCTCAGCATTTAAAGATTTTAAACAATGTGCAGTCCACCCCGGGAGCTCAGTCCCCATAGATATACGTTAAGTCTCCCCTGCAGCCACTACAGTAGTTTCTACGGCACTTTCCACTTCTGTAGCTCCCTCTCCCGCGCCATCGGACCAAATCCACACATTCCAGGTAAACTTGGCCCCTTCTAAACAAAACCCTCAGCCATGGTAGCCATATTCCTCTAAAAACTTGGAACAATCAGACAAGCAATCAGGGAGGACGGAATGCAATCTCCATGGACCAAGTCCGTCTTGAGGAGTTTTTACCAGCATTTAAATACACCACTAGACTGGAAAGATCTGGCTCGTGCTGCACTCCCAGACCCACTCTATCTTCAGTGGCAGGCATGCTTCCAGGATGAGTGCTCTAGGCAATCGCAGCAAAATAGTAACAAACAGGTAGAATGGAATTCTGATGCTTTGTTTGGAGCAGGAGCTTATGAATCTGGACCTCAGCAGGCAGAATCCAGGTTTCCAACCGGTTATTTTGAACAGGTACGCATCTGTGCAACACAAGCATGGAAAAGGGTTTCCACACCCAATGTAGATCCGTCAGCTCATATTAACTCTTTTCACCAAGGCTCTGATGAATCATTGGCGAGCTTCATCTCAAGGGTGAAGAGAAGCTTAGAGAGAAAGGTTTATAATCCTGATGTCCGCACACTACTCCTGCGCTCTATTGTCTGGGAAGGCATGACACCACAGTTCCATCAGGTTTGCCTTAATCTTAAACACCTCCACCCATATAATTGGATTCTAGCGACACAGGAACTTACATCTGGCAATTATGGGGCACCCGCTATGATGCAGGTCTATGCAGTTGCCCCACGTAAGCAAAACGGGGCCTGCTTTCAGGGCGGTCACCAAGGACATTGGCATAACCAATGTCCTGATAAGTTGTGACCACGCCTCCAGTCAGGAAAACCACGCCTCCAGCCAGAGCAACCCCGCTTTCAGTCAGGGAGCCAGAGACCACGTAATGTTTGTCCAAAATGTCATAGGGGTTTCATTAGAAGAGAGATTGTTGGTCCCAATTTCATAAAGATGGTTCGCCCCTGAATGGTACAAATCCAGGGCCTGAGATTTTGTGGACCATTCCTGTTTTAGAACAAGGTCACCCTTCTATGACAGTAAAGATTGGCAATATTACTTTTGAATTTTTGATTAACATGGGGGTAGCAAAGACGATTTTAAGGCAAGAAGAGGTTCCCCAAGATTGGGAAATCATCCCTTGACCCAGTTTATATGGAATTGGAGGGATGACGAGAGCATTTTGCACATGAGACTCACTTATGTGGGAAGTCCCAGAAGGTTCTACCGGACACTTCCGCCATTTGGTAGCTAATATTAGCACCAACTTACTGGGCAGGGATCTTCTGGAATGTCTTAATATTATGATATCCACAGATGCCTCTGCAGAGCGTAAAACTCATTCCGCGATACCAGGTCTATTCAGCAGCCCCAATACTAAATGCCATAGTTCGTAGCCAAACACCCCGCTTAAGCTGGCTTTCTAATGAGCCTGTCTGGGTGGAACAGTGGCCTTTACCTAGGGATAAGCTAAAAATTTTAAAAGAGCTCATCCGAGAGGAGTAGTCCTTGGGACACATTTGTCATTCTCGAAGCCCATGGAATACTCCTGTCTTTGTGATTAAAAAGTGCTCAGAAAAATTGCGCCTCCTTCAAGATCTCCGTGCAGTAAATAAAGCCATGAAGGTCTGGAGCTCCCCCCAAAGGGGTTTGCCTCTTGCTTCTGCAATTCACACGGGAATTCCAATCATCGCTATTGATATACAAGATTGTTTTTTCTCTATACCCTTGCATCCGCGAGATTGTAAATGTTTTGCCTTCTCTGTTTCGTCTATTAATAACGCCAGCCCTGCTGATAGATTTGAATGGGTGGTGCTGCCCCAGGGTATGGCCAATAGTCCTACAATTTATCAGGAGATTGTTAAATCTGCCCTTGTCCCATATATTCATAAGGGCCTTAATATTTTTCATTATACAGATGATATTTTAATATGGGGAAAATCAGATACTGATCTCTATGCCTTACATGATTTTCTCACTCCTGCATTAAAGAAAAGCGGCCTTAATGTAGCCCCTGAGAAGATACAGCTAATCCCTCCAATATCCTTCCTAGGTTCAGAGATTTCTCTAACGCAATTTCGTCCCTTAAAACCTAATGTTACCTTCCCTTCTAACCTTTCTCTTGCTTTTTTACAAAGTTTTCTAGGAAATTTAAATTGGCTTAGGCAGTATCTCTATCTGCCCACAAGCTGCCTCCAACCACTGTTTGACCTGTTGAAAGGAAACAAACAGCCCTCTTCAAAACATAAGTTAACTCCTGAGGCCTCCTTGCCACTGGAAAGGGTTAACCAGGCACTCCAGGACATGCACCTTGTTCGATTCTCCCCCTCCTCTCCGGTAAACCTTCTAATCTTCAACTCTACCCCCACAGTAGTAGGGGCACTGTGGCAAGACCATGGGGTTCTCGAATGGCTTCACATGCCAGTAGGAGGAGCTCCAAGACTGCTCACTGTGATAGACGTGTTAGCATTCATGGTTGCCAAGGGAGAAATAGGTCTGTGCAGGTTATAGGGAAAGAAGCGGATTTAATCATTCTGCCCTTTTCTCTCACAGATACAGAGTGGCTTATACGCCATCATTCCCGCTTTGCCATAAGCTTTGTGGGGTTTCCAGGACAAATAGATAACCATTTTCCTTCTAATAAATTGATAGCTTCTTTACCTCTTCTGCCTCTACTAGCACCTAAACTTTTCTCTCGGGATCCCATTCCCTCTGCTCCTACAATCTTTACTGATGGCGGAAAAAGGGGAGCTGCTGCCCTTATATATTACCCAGACAAACATTCTCCTAAACCTCTCTTTACTGAGCTTCCTGATAATTCCCCTCAGTACAAAGAACTTTATGCTGTTTTTCTTGCACTAAAAGCTGTACCAGAATCCTTCAACCTTTTTTCTGACAGTGTGTATACTGTTAACTTACTTCCATGGCTTGCTCGTTCTTATGTGAAAATTGATGACAACCCACTTTCCCCTCTCTTGATTCAAATTGCCTCTGTGCTCTGTTCTCGAACCCAACCACCATATATTCAACACCTGCGTTCCTTATTCCTGGTTCCCTGTCCAAAGGGAATGCTGCAGTTGACCGCCTTGCCGTCATGGGAACTTTCCCAGTCTCTGTCTCTGATACTGCTAATTTTCATTCTCTAACCCATGTTAATCTTAAAGACTGATCCTGAGTAATTCATAGACTTTACTGACTCTTGCCTTGAGGACTATACAATGCCAAATAGCCCCTCTGTTTGGTGGGTCATGCCTCCCGCCTCCCCCTCATTATGTACACTTGCCCCTTTCCCCACCCAAGCAGGGAATGTTCCTTTACACACCAATCCTTCCCTTCACACCACACTGGCTTTTACTACTCCCCTACTTGTCCCTTCCTATTTTGTTATATCATTTAGGCTTATGCCCAAAAGGTTTCTGCCCATTGATAGTCTTTTACAGACTTTGTACATCTTATGCAATGACTAGTTAGAAAGATAGAAAAGATGTAGAGATATTGTGAAGAGATGGTTGAGCAGGCTGCGCTTAAACCTATGAGATGAGTCTCTCCAGGTAAGTCTCTCTTTCTAAAGAGTGGCTGAGCACAGGAGGACGCATAAATCTCACAAGGTTTGCAGCCATTTAAGCCTTCCCTCCTCCACAGAAAGTCCTACATCTTCCCACCTGAGCATGGCATTCCTCTAAAACATTTAAGCCTGCTCCATTCCATTTTTCTTTACTGTGTCCATTTAGATATAAAGGGATAGGAGGAGATGTTGCTGAGGAGTTATTCTGATGCAGTCTCAGCCCCCAGGTTTCTCTACACCCCGCAAAATCCTAGAGTGCCCCCTTTCAACCAATCCTGGCCCTACAGGTCACCCTGGTTGTTGCCCATTAAAAAAGCCCCCTCATCCCCCCTCTCTCTCTGGGCTCTCAGCTCTCCCTCTCTGAGGTCTGGCTCCTGCTCTCCCCCCCGTGGTCAGATAGTGGGGACGGCCATTGTCGGCTGGCTCCACGTGTTCTGAAACAACCCCCCCCCTATAATAAAGATTTGTGTACCCATTTGCTCTGGACATACACTCTATTCTCCGAGGTGCAGCCTGAAAGCAGACCACCACAACAACAATATATTTAGTCCGATATCACATAAGGGGTCATTTCTTCTGCCTGATAGATTTTTGCTTATAATTGAAGGGAACTTTGGACACACAATACATTTCCTTTTGCAGATACTAGACACTACTAGAACTACTACTGCACTGTTTTTGACAGTGACATCCAATGCACAATGGATTGGTATTGCATGGCTCAAAGGATGTTCCCTGTTTAACCTACAATGTTTTTAACCTCACAAATATTTATTCTGTTCTTTGTTGGGGGATGAATGCTTTAAAGTCAACAGTTACATGTAATAGTGGACAAGGGGGGTAATTTTTCCCACTTTCCCTGTATTTCTGTACGTCATTTGTAGCTTTCCTATTGAGGAGAAGGAAACAGTCATAAATTGAGAGAGCAGGGCCCAAGCAGGAAAAGAGACAGAGAGACAGCTGCAGCTCTGATTTGCCACTAGCCCAGCTTTTCCCTAATTGGGTAAGTGGTGACCAGGGGCTCAAAATAGGTTCTTGGGCTTCCACATAGTTCTCTGGCATTCTTTATTACCCAAAATATGGGTTAGTTGGCTTGCTCTAACCAGCTAGGTCCTCTGTACATAAGTTGCAAGTGAGGCTGGCTACCTTGACACCCATGCTCTGAGACTACTACAGGTGAGCTCTGAGCACACACAGACAGACACACACACACACACACACACACACACACACACACACATTACTGTCAGGTCTGGTAGTACAGTATATGGTGAAGACTGCAGCTGTCTGGGGTCTGTGGGCATGACAGCTGCTGCCTTACAATCTCTACAAGCCAGGTTTGAACCCGTGATCAGTGAACACAGTGTTGGAGGTTTTTGAATTCTGGTCTCTTTCCAATTCATCTACTTCTCTTCTCACCTTCTCTAACTCTCAAATTCTCTGGCTGGCTAGAGGCGTGTCCCTGGGACAACAGGCCAATCAGAGTCGAGCTGATGTGGCTGGTGGGCGGGCTTTCCAGAGGATGCCCAATGAACGTACTCCAAGGCAGTGGTGGTGGTGCTCAAGGCCGTTGGGTTGGCCAATCAATCACTAGGAGCACAGACCCTCCTGGGCGTGTCCAAGCACAATGGCCAATGAGATTGCTGGCAGGGGTTCTGGGCGTGGCCTAGGCCTCTGGCCTATCACAGCATCGCTGGCGCATTGTGGGCGGGCCTTTTGAAGGAAGCCCGACTATGGGAGCTCAGAGCTGGTCTTACAAGGCTGGGCGTGCTTCCAGGAAGTGTGAAGCAGGGTTCAGCCCAGGGCCCTGCTTTGTAGAAGCTGTCCCGTACGCATGTGTATAACTTCGTTTGTGCCTTTGCATATGTGGATGTGTGCGTGTGTGACTGTGAGAGTGTGTGTTGTGTGTGTTTGTGTGTGTGAGGGAGGGTGAGACAGAGAACAACAGAATCACTGTAGCACAGGTGATTTTGTGCAAAACACTTGGCACATTCTGATTTACAGCTCAATATTGACACCATTGTAACTCTCCTTGGCCCTTGGTAACCTTTCTTCTTTTCAGATGTAAAGACACTGAAGAGGGAGAGGTTTTTGCCCTGAGGCTTGCACTGGGAACTGTCAGCTGCCCTGTGTGTGTGCCAGACTAGGAAACTTGTGGTGCCTGTCCATGCGGAGAGTCTCCTGGATGAGTTCCTTCTTGAGCCTATTTTGCTCGGTACCGTTGGAGCTGCATATAGCTAATGATTTGGAGATTTTACTCCTTTAGACAATTATTTTCCTGATGCACAGTTTCTCTCCAGGTTTTAGCAATAAATTGTTTGAATGTTATATCGAATCCATTATAGAAAATGAATACATCAGTGTCTCTCTCTCTCTCTCTCTCTCTCTCTCTCTCTATATATATATATATATATATATATATATATATATATATATATGTAGAGGTCTGAAAATATTTTTAGCTAGAGACCTGCACAGCTCTAGATTATTGTAAGTATTCGGATACACCTGGCCCTTCTGAGCCACAGTCATGAGAGACATCTCACAGAGCCATTCCTATAGGTCTTATCTGTCTACAAATCATTCTCAGCACAAACTACCGCTGCCAAATGATATACTTCCCTCTTGCTCTTTTTCTCCACTGAGTCCTATCCGAAAACTGTATGTCAAAGAAGAAATAAACATAGTGCAGTTCCCTGCACACATGACAGGCAGAGGCTGGACCAGGGAGATCCAATATGCCAGCCTGCTTCTTGGCTGGAGCCTCACTAAGACTACTTCCAATTTGGAGAGGTGAGGGCAGTTTTGGAGAGTTGGCTGCAGGCCAAGTGTTGCTTCTCAGAGTGGGCTAAGACCTAGATGTTCTAAGTGTAACCATTCCTCACAAACTTAAAATAACAATGCCACTTGTAAGAAGTATGCATGGGCATGGAGGATTTGTCTTCAGTGCTCTGGCACTGATCAACACAGGTCCAGAAATTCTGTACTTTTCTGTCACTGTCATTCTGTCTCTCTGACTGTCTCTACATGCGTTCTTCACTGGGCCCTTACTGGAAGTCAGTGCATGCATCGTTAACTCGGTCTTCCTGGTATGGAAATTTTCATTTCTTTGCCCTTTGGATTATTCCGTCTCCTGCATATGGCGTAGTACAGTCGGGAGCTGTGGAGGCAGCGATCCTACTGCAGGTAACAGGCATGTGTCCATCACCAGCTGCAGCTGTCCAGGCCCTCTGTGCTTGACTCCCATTCTCCAGGGCCCTGAGGTGACACTCAGCCTAAAAGCAGCCCTACTAAATTTCCTGCACAGCATCATAGTCCTTATTCCATGAGAGCCCAGGTCAAGAGAAGTGAAACTCTATCCCCCTGGCACACACATTGTGCTTTCCCTCTATTCGGCCCAATGTAAAGAATCTGTGGTACTGATGGCCACACCAGTGTCCAGATTTTCAACACAAAACGGATGCTTCCAGCATTCTGAAAGAGGGTGTTTTGATGGCTGTGAAAAGTCTTTTCCAAGTGCCTCATGGGCTTTCAAATCCTTTTGAAACCTGAAGTTCTTTCTTGTATCTAGGGAATATTCTCACCTCTGGCCAGAATGCCCTCCCAACTGGGAGCACAGCTATCTTGGGGTCAGGAGGTCTGCCAGCCTGCTAGCTCCTGGAGGGATTCCTGAGTATGTTCTCAGGTCCCAAGTGGTAACGGGTGATTCCCATTGTCTTTATTAGCAGCAGCAGGGCCCTCAGGTGAGGGGCGGGGATGTGATCTCCACTGGAAACTCCTAATTCAGCCAATGGAGGCATCCATCTTCCTTTTGTCTCTCCATAGCAAGGGCCCAGGGAGTTTGTGCTTCCTGCAAGCAGAGTGACTTTGTATGGGACCTCATGGATGCCTACTTCTGGGAATCTCTCTGATTGTGATTTGTGGACACCAGGACACCGTGATCAGGGATTGTGAGGCCACAGGAGCAATTGCCTTAGCAGGACCCAAAGGGTAGGTGTAAGGGGCCAGGTTCATCCACTATTGTTTGGTCAAAAACAGTTCCCATCTATGTTGAGACACAGCTATTTCTGGGTTCTTTCTGGGATGTAATCTGCTGTCCACTGAGAAGTGGACTGGGAACCTGGATGCTGAGTATGCAGCCAAACGTGACTGGACAGGGTCCTGCCCCTGAATTCTGAGGCGTGCCCCATCTTCCCCTGTTGGCAGTGTTTGGATGATAATGAGGCATGAGATTGAATTGGGAACTCAGGAGAGCAAGACATGAGAGTACCTTTGCATATGCATTCTTGCTTTCTATATCTGGGCCTGTCAGTAAAATAATATATAAGTAAAATATTAATGAGTGCAGACAGAGTGAGGTAGAGCCTGTGAGAGTCAGATACAGAAAAGGAAAGAAGAGAAAAAGAAGAGTTGGAAAGAGACCAGAAGTCAAAAACTTCCCACACTGTATTCATACATGACAGTTTCATTCCTGGGTTGTAGAGATTGTAAGGCAGCAGTCTCATGTCCACAGACCCCAGACAAACCCAGCCTTCACCATATGTGTGTAGTATTTATGACAGGAAATGTATTGTGAATGTAAACTTCCCTTCAATTATAAGAGAAAAATCTATCAAGCAGAAGAAATGACCTCTCATGGAATTTAGGACTAAATAAATTAATAAATATGCAAATACATGGGGATGATCGACGAGGATTTGAAAAAAAATAAAGCACAAGAAGACCTGATTACAGCAGAAACATAGAAACCATATGCTGGGAAACAGAGGGCTGCTTCAAAAATTCTGAGACACTTCAGAGTCTAGGGAAATTAAGATTTCAGGATAATGAAAAGAAACACATATGTATTGAAGCTTACACTTGAGAAAGGAGGCAAGTTGTGTACTATGATAATTTCAATAAGGATGCTGATAGAAATGCTATTAGAAATGCTACTGGAGGAGGATTCGACTTCCGGAGGCGGAGCTAGGAGCAGCAGATCGCTTTCTCTCCTCTCCTCTCCTCTCCTCTCCTGGATCAACTAGGAATACCAGAGGAGACCACCCGGACCGAAACAAGACAGGACTAGAATGACCACAGAAACCCAGTAAATCACCCATGAGTACAAACACGCGTGGCTGGTGACAGAGAGGAGAGGGGCCTAAGGAGAGATTAAGTGACTGCTAACAGTTCAACAGTTTGTCAGTGGAGACACCACCTCCAGTCTGCTCCACCAAGTGGACAGCTGAAGGGAGGAAAGGACTCCCCAGAGACTCACCAAGTGGAACTCTGAGTCTCCATTGCTACTACCCTCAGAATCTGGAGCAGCAACAGGGAGGGACACCAGGGTACAGAGATCTAACCCGGAAACTCAGGAGATAACCTATACCTTGGTGGCATAGCTGAGGGGCTGTGAAAGTCTCTTTGCATAACCACTGGATTATCTCTGCCACACTCTGCTTTATCTCTTGGTCAGGAGTCAGTGATTAAGCTAAGAAGCCTATTGATAGTTTAAAAGCCCTCAGGCTCCCATAGCCTACAGGGGAAAAAAAGGCTTTTACACCACTGAACTCCAACTCAGGGATGGAAAAAACTGTTAACTTATATAAAATGGTTAAAACAACAAGAAAAAATATTGGAGACTCGAACCAGGACAAGAGTCCAGCTAAAAGTCCTCCAGAGGGTGAAGCACAAAACAACGAGTTCAACCTCCAAACATTAGCCAAGGAAATAATAACAGGAGTGAGTAAATAATTTGAAAAAATTGTAATCAGAAATGCAGGAACAACAAATGAGAATATGGAAGAAAATTCTAATTATCTCATGGTTATTAGAGAGCTGAAAGCTGAAATCGCTGAGCTAAGAAGGCAACTAGCTGAACAAGCTAAAACAGTATCAGAGCAGGGCAACAAAATAGATGAACTCCAGAAAGCAGTAGAGGGCAGAGAGAATAGAATCAATGAGGCTGAAGACAGAATTAGCAAGATTGAGATGAATTAGAGACAACTAAAAAAGAAGTACGAGATCTCAAAAAGAGATCAAGAGATGCTTAATACAACAACAGAGTCCTATGGGATGACTTCAAAAGAAACAATATACGCATTATTGGCCTACCAGAGGAAGAAAGAGAAGGGGAGGGAGAAAGAGTTCGCCAGGCCTTAATAGCTGAAAATTTCTCTAGTCTAGACAACACTAAAGACATAAATATTCAAGAATCCCAGAGGGTCCCAAACAGAATTAACCCAGACCTAAAGACACCAAGACATGTCATACTTAGATTGGAAAGGAATAAGGATAAAGAAAGGATCCTCAAAGCTGCAAGAGAAAAACAAAGAGTCACCTACAAAGGCAAACCCATAAGATTAGCAGCAGACTTCTCCATACAAACACTACAGGCCAGAAGAGAATGGCAAGATATCTATCGAGTGCTCAATGAGAAAGGCTTTCAGCCAAGAATACTATATCCTGCTAGATTGTCATTCAGACTAGATGGAAGCATCAAAACCTTCTCAGACAAGCAACAGTTGAAGGAAGCAACCATCACCAAGCCTTTCCTGAAAGAAGTTCTGAAATGTCTCCTATAAACAACCAGACCACCACAAATAGGACATATATCAAAACACTCTAAAACTCTAAAAGAATGGCATTAAAATATCTTCAATCTTTGATATCAATAAATGTCAATGGCCTGAATTCACCTATTAAAATACACAGAGTAGGAAGATGGATCAGAAAACACAACCCAACAATATGTTGTCTACAGGAAACTCACCTAACTCAACAAGACAAACACAGACTTAAAGTGAAAGGATGGAAAACTATCATTCAAGCCAATGGCCCACAAAAAAGGGCAGGAACAGCTATTATCATATCTGACATGATAGACTTTAAAATAGATAAGATTTAAAAAGATAGGAATGGACACTACTTAATGCTCAGAGGATCAGTCAATCAAGAGGACTTAACAATTATTAATATCTATGCACCCAATGAGAAGCCATCTAAATACATCAAACTTCTACTGAAAGAGCTACAGCAATATATTAACAGTAACACAATCATAGTAGGGGACTTCAACACCCCACTATCTCGACTTGACAGATCATCCAGGCAGAAAATCAGTAAAGACATAAGGGAGCTAAATGAAGAGATAGATAAACTAGAACTATTGGACATTTTCAGAGTCATTCATCCCAAGAAACTGGAATACATATTTTACTCAAATCCACATGGATCATTCTCAAGGATAGACCTCCTGACCCCAGCATAGCTGTGCTCCCAGTTGGGAGGGCCTTCGGGCCAGAGGTGAGAAAATTCCCTAGATACAAGAAAGAACTTCAGGTTTCAAAAGGATTTGAGATAGACACTGATGTAGTCATTTTCTACAATGGACTCTCCACATGGACAGGCACCACAAGTTTTCTAGTCTGGCAACACACAAGAGCAGCTGCCAGTTCCCACTGCAAGCCTCAGGGCAAAACCTCTCCCCCTTCAGTGTCTCAGAATTCAAAAACCTCCTACACTGTGTTCATTGATGACAGGTTCAAACCTGGCAAGGAGAGATTGTAAGGCAGCAGCTCTCATGGCTGCAGACCACAGACAGCCCAAGCCTTCACCATATGCTGTACTACCAGATCTACCAGTAATGTGTGTGTGTGTGTGTGTCTTGTCTGTCTGAGTGTGTGTGTCTGGGTGTGCTCAGAGCTCACCTCTAGTAGGCTCAGAGCATGGGTGGCAAGGTAGCCAGTCTCACCTGCAACTTATGTACAGAGAACCTAGCTTGTCAGGGCAAGTCAGCTAGCCCAGATTCTGGCTAAACAAGAAAGCATATGCAAAGGGCCTGGCTGCTGCTAATAAAGGCAATTGGAAACACCTGTTACCACTTGGGCCCTGAGGACATACTCAGGAAACCCTCCAGGATCTGGCAGACCTCAGGCTGGCAGACCTCCTGACCCTGGGATAGCTGTGTTCCTATTTCACAGCCATCAAAAAACCCTCTTTCTGAACCCTGGAAGCTTCCGTTTTGCATGGAAAATCTGGACACTGGTGTCTCTCTAACTGTCTCTACATGCCTTCTTCACTGGGCCCTTATGGAAGTCAGTGCATGCATCGTGAACTCGGACTTCCTGGTGTTGAAATTTTCCTTTTTTTTCCCTTTGGATTATTCAGTCTCCTGCATATGGCGTAGTACATTGGCGAACTGAGGAGACAGCGATCCTGCTGCAGGAAACAGGCATATGTACATCTCCAGCTGCAGCTGTCCAGGCCCTCTGTGCTTGACTCCCATTCTCCAGGGCCCTTAGGCTGACACTCAGCCTAAATGCAGCCCTCCTCAATTTCCTGCACCGCATCCTTATCCTTATTCCATGAGAGCCCAGGTCAAGAGAAGTGAAACTCTATCCCCCTGGCACACACATTGTGCTTTCCCTATGTTGGGCCGAATGGAAAGGATCTGTGGTACTGCCAGCCTGCTAGCTCCTGGAGGGATTCCTGAGTCTGTCCTCAGGGCCCAAGTGTAAAAGGTGTTTCCAATTGCATTTATTAGCAACAGCCAGGTGGTCAGGTGATGGGCGGAGCTTGATCTCCACTTGAAGCTCCTAATTCAGCCAATGGAGGCATCCATCTTCCTTTTGTCTATCCATAGCAAGGGCCCGGGGAGTTTGTGCTTTCTGCAAGCAGAGCGACTTTGTATGGGACACTAATGCATGGCTACTTCTGGGAATCTCTCTGAGTGTGATGTGTGGACACCAGGACACCATGATCAGGGATTGTGAGTCCACAGGAACAATTGCCTGAGCCGGACCCAAAGGGTAGGTGTGAGGGGCTGGGTTCATCCACTATTGCTTGGTCAAACACATTTCCCATCTATGTTGAAACACAGCTCTTTCTGGGTTCATTCTGTAATCTGCTGCCCTGAGCAGTGGACTGAGAGTCTGGAGGTGGAGTAGGCTGCCAAACGTGACTGGACAGGCTCATGTCCCTGAATTCTGAGGGGTGCCCCAGCATACACCGTTGGCAGTGTTTGGATGATAGTGAGGCATGAGATTGAATCGGGAACTCAGGAGAGGGAGACATGAGAGTCCCTTGGCATGTGCATTCTTGCTTAGCCAGAATCTGGGCTAGCTGGCTTTCCCTAACCAGCTAGGTTCTCTGTACATAAGTTGCAGGTGAGGCTGGCTACCTTGCCACCCATGCTCTGAGACTACTACAAGTGAGCTCTGAGCACACACAGACACACACAGACAGACAGACAGACACACACACACACACAAATTAGTGTCAGGTCTGGTAATACAGCATATGGTGAAGGCTGGGGCTGTCTGTGGTCTGTGGGCATTAGAGCTGCTACCTTAAAATCTCTACAAGCCAGGTTTGAACCTGTCATTAATGAACACATTATAGGAGGTTTTTGAATTCTGGTCTCTTTTCAACTCTTCTTTTTCACTTCTCGACTTCTCTGTCTCTGACTCTCACAGGCTCTCACTCACTCTGTCTGCACTCAGTAATATTTTACTTATATCCTTATTTTATTGACAGGCCCAGATATACAAAGAGAGTTGCCAGAGCACTGCTGAGCTCTGGCTTTTTTGTTGGTGTTTTCACCTAGGCTACTTGAGCCTCAGCTTTGTAAGTCTCTTTGACTCAAGCCATATTCTGTCTCCTCATATCCATGGCAGTATCTCTCAGACTTTATAATAAAGATATACATCCATATACATATATAAATGTTCATATATAAATATACACACATATATATATGTCGTTTTTGGAATTGCCAACCTATGTAATTGATCTTAATCACAACACATTTATAACAGCTTCTTTTTCATGAATAATTGGCCACATAGCTGGAGCAGTATTCAATACAATTATAAATAATAGAATTTTCCAGTAGCATTTCTAATAGCATTTCTATCAGCATCCTTATTAAAATTATCATAGTACAGATCTTGCCTCCTTTCTCTAGTGTAAGCTTCAAGAAATATGAATTTATTTTCATTCTCCTGAAATCTTAATTTCCCTGGACTCTGAAGTGTCTCGGAACTTTTGAAGCAGCCCTTGATTCTCAGCAGATGGTTTCTATGTTTCTGCTGTCATCAGGTGTTCTTGTGCTTTATTTTTTTTCAAATCCTCCTCGATCATCCCCATTTATTTGCATATTTATTGATTTATTTAGTCCTATATTCCATGAGAGGTCATTTCCTCTGCTTGATAGATGTTTCTCTTATATTTGAAGGGAAGTTTACACTCACAATACATTTCCTGTCATAAATACTACACACATATGGTGAAGGCTGGGGTTATCTGGGGTCTGTGGACAAGAGACTGCTACCTTACAATCTCTACAACCCATGATTGAAACTGTCATGTATGAATACAGTGTGGGAGGTTTTTGACTTCTAGAGTCTTTCCAACTCTTCTGTTACTCTTATTGCCTTCTCTGTCTCTGACTCTCACAGGCTCTCCCTCACTCTGTCTGCACTCATTAATATTTTACTCATATATTATTTTACTGACAGGCCCAGATATACAAAGAGAGTCACCAGGCCACTACTGAGCTCTGGCTTGTTTTCTTGGCGATTTCACCTAGGTTTCTGGAGCCTCAGCTTTGTAAGTCTCTCTGGCACAAGCCATACTCTGTCTCCTCATAGCCATGCCAGTATACCTCATAGTTTATAATAAAGAATCACATACATATATGTACATATATATACATATATATATATCAGTCATTATATATATTTCATGCCTGTGCCTAGATGGATGTATGTGTGTGTGACTGTGACAGTGTGTGTTTGTGTGTGTTTGTGTGTGTGTGAGTGTGTGAGGGAGGGAGAGAGGGAAAGAACAACCGAATCACTGTGGCACAGGTGATTTTTTGCAAAACACAAGGCACATTCTGATTTAAAGCTCAATATTGACACCATTGTAACTCTCCTTGGCCCTTGGTCGCTTTTATTTTTTTCAGATCTAAAGACATTGAAGAGGGAGAGGTTTTTGCCCTGAGGGTTTTACTGGGAACTAGCAGCTACCGTGTGTTGCCTGACTAGGAAACTTGTGGTGCCTGTCCATGTGGAGAGTCTCCAAGATGAGTTCATTCTCGAGGCTTTTTTGCTCAGTCCCTTTGGAGCTGCATATAGCTAATGATTTGGAGATTTTACTCCTTTGGACAATTCTTTTCCTGATGCACAGCTTCTCTCCAGGTTTTAGCAATCAATTGTTTGAATGTCATATCAAATCCATTGTAGAAAATGACTACATCAGTCTCTCTCTCTCTCTCTCTCTCTCTCTCTCTCTCTCTCTCTCCATATATATATATATATATATATATATATATATATATATATATATATATATATATATGTAACGTGTAGAGGTCTGAAAATATTTTTTAGCTAGAGACCGGAACAGCTCTGGATTAGGGTACTAATGTAGATACACCTGCCCCTTCTGAGCCACAGTCATGAGAGACATCTCACAGAGCCATTCCTATACCTCTTATCACTCTACACATCTCTCTCAGCAGAAACTACCACTGCCAAATCATCTATTTCCCTCTTGCTCTTGTTGTCCAGCAAGTCCTATCCCAAAACTGTAAATCAATGAAGAAATAGACATAGTGCAGTTCCCTGCACACAGGAAAGTCTGAGGCTGGGCCAGGGAGATGCAATACGCCAGCCTGCATTTTGGCTAGAGCATCACTACGTCTACTTCCAAATTGGAGAGGCGATGGCAGTTTTGGAGAGTGGGCTGCAGGCCAAGTGTTGCTTCTCAGAGTGGGCTAATACCTAGATGTTCTAAGTGTCACCTTTCCTCACAAACATAAAATAACAATGCCACTTGTAAGAAGTATGCATGGGCATGGAGGGATTGTCTTCAGTGCTCTGGCACTGATCAACACAGGGCCAGAATTTCAGTCCTTTTCTATCACTGTCATTCTGTCTCTCTGACTGTCTCTACATGCCTTCTTCACTGGGCCCTTATTGGTAGTCATGCATCGTGATCTTTGACTTCCTGGTGTTGAAATATTCCTTTCTTTGCCCTTTGGATTATTTAGTCTCCTGCATATGGCGTAGTACAGTGGGGAACTGAGGAGACAGTGATCCTGCTGCAGGTAACAGGCATATATCCATCTCCAGCTACAGCTGTCCAGGCCCTCTGTGCTTGACTCCCATTCTCCAGGGCCCTGAGGCTGACACTCAGCCTAAATGCAGCCCTCCTCAAATTCCTGGACCACATCCTTGTCCTTATTCCATGAGAACCCAGGTCAAGAGAAGTGAAACTCTATCCCCCTGGCACACACATTGTGCTTTCCCTCTATTAAGCCGAATGTAAAGGATCTGTGGTACTGATGGCCACACCAGTGTCCAGATTTTTCACGTAAAACAGAAGCTTCCAGGGATCTGAAAGATGGTGTTTTGATGGCTGTGAAATGTCTTTTCCAAGTGCCTCATGGGGTTTTCAAATACTTCTGAAACCTGAAGTTCTTTCTTGTATCTAGGGAATATTTTCACTTTTGGCCAAAAGGGCTGCCCAACTAGGAGCACAGCTATCCTGGGGTCAGGAGGTCTGCCAGCCTCCTAGCTCCTGGAGGGATTCCTGAGTATGTCCTCAGGTCCCAAGTGGTAACAGGTGTTTCCAATTGCCTTTATTAGCAACAGCCCGGCCCTCAGGTGAGGTGTGGGGCTGTGATCTCCACTGGAAGATCAGAATTCAGCCAATGGAGGCATCCATCTTCCTTTTGTCTGTCCATAGCAAGGGCCCGGGGAGTTTGTGCTTCCTGCAAGCAGAGCTACTTTATATGGGACACTGATGCATGCCTACTTCTGGGAATCTCTCTGAGTTTTATGTCTGGACACCAGGACACCATGATCAGGGATGTGAGGCCACAGGAGCAATTGCCTCAGCTGGACCCAAAGGGTTTGTGTAAGGGATCGGGTTCATCCACTATTGTTTGGTCGAACACACTTCCCATCTTTGTTGAAACATAGCTCTTTCTGGGTACTTTCTGTGCTTGTAATCTGCTGCCCTGAGCAGTGGACTGTGAGCCTGGAGGCTGAGTAGGCAGCCAAATATGACTGGACAGGCTCATGCCCCTGAATTCTGAGGGGTTCCCCAGCTTCCCCCGTTGGCAGTGTTTGGATGATAGATAGTGAGGCATGGGATTGAATAGGAAACTCAGGAGATATAGACATGAGAGTACTTTTGCATATGCATTCTTGCTTAGTCAGAATCTGGGCTAGCTGGCTTGCCCTGACAAGCTAGGTTTTCTGTAAATAAGTTGCAGCTGAGGCTGGCTACTTTCCACCCATGCTCTGACTACTACAGGTAAGCTCTGAGCACACACAGACACACACAGTCAGACAGACAGACAGACAGACACACACACATTACTGTCAGGTCTGGTAGTACAGAATATGATGAAGGCTGGGGCTGTCTGGGGTCTCTGGTCATGATAGCTGCTGCCTTACAATCTCTACAAGCCAGGTTTGAATCTATCATCAATGAACACAGTGTAGGAGGTTTTTGAATTCTGAGACACTGAAGTGGGAGGGGTTTTTGCCCTGAGGCTAGCACTGGGAACTAGCAGCTGCCCTGTGTGTGTTGCCAGACTAGGAAACTTGTGGTGCCTGTCCATGTGGAGAGTCTCCTGGATGAGTTCCTTCTCAAGCCTTTTTTCGATCGGTACCGATGGAGCTGCATATTGCTAATGATTTGGAGATTTTACTCATTTGAACAATTCTTTTCCTGATGCACAGTTTCTCTCCAGGTTTTAGCAATCAATTGTCTGAATGTCATATCGCATCCATTGTAGAAAATGACTACATCAGTGTCTCTTCTCTCTCTGTCTCTCTCTCTCTATATATGTAACATGTAGATGTCTGAAAATATTTTTTAGCTAGAGACCTGCACAGCTCTGGATTAGGGTAGTAAAGTGGATACACCAGGCCCACAGTCATGTGAGACATCTCACAGAGCCATATCTTTTATCACTCTACAAATCTCTCTCAGCACAAACTACCCCTGCCAAATCATCTACTTCCCTGTTGCTCATTTTGTCCACCGAGTCCTATCCCAAAACTGTAAATCAAAGAAGAAATAGACATAGTGCAGTTCCCTGCACACAGCACAGGCTGAGGCTGGACCAGGGTGATGAGACACTCCACCCTGCGTCTTGTGTGGAACATCACTAAGACTACTTCCAATTTGGAGAGGGGAGGGCAGTTTTGGAGAGTGGGCTGCAGGCCACGTTGTTTCTCAGAGTGGGCTAAGACCTAGATGTTCTAAGTGTAACCTTTCCTCACAAACATAAAATAACAATGCCACTTGTAAGAAGTATGCATGGGCATTGAGGGTTTGTTTTCAGTGCTCTGGCACTGATCAAAAGAGGGGAAGAATTTCAGTCCTTTTCTGCCTCTGTCGTTCTGTCTCTCTGTCTCTTATTGCCTTCCTCACTGGGCTCTTACTGAAATTCAGTGCATGCATTGTAGACTAGGTCTTCCAGGAGTTGAAATTTTCCTTTCTTTGCCCTTTGGATTATTTAGTCTCATGCATATGGCGTAGTACAGAGGGGAACTGAAAAG
This sequence comes from Erinaceus europaeus, assembly GCF_950295315.1. Lineage (NCBI taxonomy): Eukaryota > Metazoa > Chordata > Mammalia > Eulipotyphla > Erinaceidae > Erinaceus > Erinaceus europaeus. The sequence goes on along the minus strand of NW_026647131.1, from coordinate 257,191 downwards.
AAAGAGATCCTGCTGCAGCTAACTGGCATATGTCCATCATAAGGTGCAGCTGTCCAGGCCCTCTGTGCTTGACTCCCATTCTCCAGGGCCCTGAGGTTGACTCTCAGCCTAAATGCAGCCCTCCTTAATTTACTGCACCACACTTGTCCTTACTCCATGAGAGCCCAGGTCAAGAGAGGGTGAAACTCTATCCCCCTGGCACACACATTGTGCTTTCCCTCTATTAAGCCGAATGTAAAGGATCTGTGTTACTGATGGCCAGGCCAGTGTCCAGATTTTCCACGCAAAACAGAAGCTTCCAGGGTTCTGAAAGACGGTGTTTTGATGGCTGTGAATTGTCTTTTCCAAGTGCCTCATGGGGTTTTCAAATCCTTTTGAAACCTGAAGTTCTTTCTTGTATCTAGGGAATATTCTCACCTCTGGCCAGAATGCCCTCCAAACTAGGAGCACAGCTATGCCAGGGTCAGGATGTCTGCCAGCCTGCTAGCTCCTGGAGGGATTCCTGAGTATGTCCTCAGGGCACAAGCGGTAGCAGGTGTTTCCACTTCCCTTTATTAGCAGCAGCCAGGCCCTCAGGTGAGGTGCGGCGCTGTGATCTCCACTGGAAACTCCTAATTCAGCCAATGGAGGCATCAATCTTCCTTTTGTCTCTCCATAGCAAGGGCCCGGGGAGTTTGTGCTTCCTGCAAACAGAGCAACTTTGTATGGGACACTCATGCATGCCTACTTCTGGGAATCTCTCTGAGTGTGATGTGTGGACACCAAGACACCATGATCAGGGATGTGAGGCCACAAGAGCAATTGCCTTAGCCAGAGCCAAAGTGTAGGTGTAAGGGACCGGATTCATCCACTATTTTTTTGTCAAACACAGTTCCCGTCTATGTTGAGACACAGCTCTTTCTGGGTTCGTTCTGGCCTTGTAATCTGCTGTCCACTGAGAAGTGGATTGGGAGCCTGGAGGCTAAGTATGCAGCCAAACGTGACTGGACAGGGTCCTGCCCCTGATTTATGAGGGGTTCCCCAGCTTCCCACGTTGGCAGTGTTTGGATGATAGTGAGGCGTGAGATTGAATCGGGAACTCAGGAGAGCGAGACATGAGAGTCCCTTTGCATATGCATTCTTGCTTAGCCAGAATCTGGGCTAGCTGGCTTTCCCTAACCAGCTAGGTTCTCTGTACATAAGTTGCAGGTGAGGCTGGCTACCTTGCCACCCATACTCTGAGACTACTATAGGTGAGTTCTGAGCACACACAGACACACACTGACTGACAGAGAGATAGACAGACACACACACACACACATTCATATCAGGTCTGGTAGTACAGCATATGGTGAAGGCTGGGGCTGTCTGGGGTCTGTGGGCATGAGAGATGCTACCTTACAATCTCTACAAGCCAGGTTTGAACCTGTCATCAATGAACACATTGTAGGAGGTTTTTGAATTGTGGTCTCTTTCCAACACATCTATTCCTCTTCTCGCCTTCTCTTGTCTTTAACTCTCACATGCTCTCACACACTCTGTCTTCAATCATTAATATTTTACTTATATACTTATTTTACTGACAGGACCAGATATACAAAGAGAGTTACCAGAGCACTGCTGAGCTCTGGCTTGTTGTGTTGGCGATTTCACCTAGGCTACCTGAGCCTCAGTTTGTAACTCTTTCTGACACAAGCCATATTCTGTCTCCTCATTTCCATGCCAGTATCACCCACAGTTTACAATAAAGTGATTTTTTTTGCAAAACACTTGGTACATTCTGATTTACAGATCAATATTGACACCATTGTAGCTCTTTTTGGCCCTTGGTGACTTTTATACTTTTCAGATGTAAAAACACTGAAGAGTGAGAGGTTTTTGCCCTGAGTCTTACATTGGGAACTACCAGAGGCACTGTGTCTGTTGCCAAACTAGGAAACTTGTGGTGCCTGTCCATGTGTAGAGTCTCCTTTATAAGCTCCTTCTCGAGCCTTTTTTTCCTCTGTCCCGTTGGAGCTGCATATAGCTAATGATTTTGAGATTTTACTCCTTTGGACAATTCTTTTCCTGATGCAGTTTCTCTCCAGGTTTTAGCAATCAATTGTCTATATGTCATATCGAATCCACTGTAGAAAATGACTACATCAGTGTCTCGCTCTCTCTCTCTCTCTTTCTCTCTCTCTCTCTCTCTCTCTCTATATATATATATATATATATATATATATGTGTGTGTGTGTGTGTGTGTGTGTGTGTGTGTGTGTGTATGTATATATATATGTAACATGTAGAGATCTGAAAATATTTTTAGGTAGAGACCTGCACAGTTCTGGATTAGGGTAGTAATGCGGATAAACCTGGCCCTTCTGAGCCATAGTTATGAGAGACATCTCAGAGAGCCATGTCTATACCTCGTATCACTCTACAAATCTCTCTCAGCACAAACGACCACTGCCAAATCATGTACGTACCTCTTGCTCTTTTTGTCCACCGAGTCCTATTTCAAAACAGTAAATCAAAGAAGAAATAGACATAGTGCAGTTCCCTGCACACAGGACAGTCTGAGGCTGGACCAGGGAGTGCAATACGACAGCCTGCATCTTCGGTGGAGCATCACTAAGACTACTTCCAAATTGGAGAGGCGATGGCAGTTTTGGAGAGTGGGCTGCAGGCCAAGTGTTGCTTCTCAGTGTGGGGTAAGACCTAGATGTTCTAAGTGTAACCATTCCTCACAAACATAAAATAACAATGCCACTTGTAAGAAGTATGCATGGGCTGGAGGGTTTGTCTTCAGTGCTCTGGCACTGATCAACACAGGGCCAGAATTTCAGTCATTTTCTATCACTGTCATTCTGTCTCTCTGACTGTCTCTATGTGCCTTCTAACGGGTCCCTTATGGAAGTCAGTGCATGCATCATGATTTCGGACTTCCTGGTGTTGAAATTTTCCTTTCTTTGCCCTTTGGATTATTTAGTCACCTGCATATGGCGTAGTACATTAGGGAACTTAGGAGACAGCGCTCCTGCTGCAGGTAACAGGCATATGTCCATCTCCAGCTGCAGCTGTCCAGGCCCTCTGTGCTTGACTCCCATTCTCCAGGGCCCTGAGGCTGACACGCAGCCTAAATGCAGCCTCCTCAATTTCCTGCACCGCGTCCTTGTCCTTATTCCATGAGAGCCCAGGTCAAGAGAAGTGAAACTCTATCCCCCTGGCACACACATTGTGCTTTCCCTCTATTGGGCAGAATGTAAAGGATCTGTGGTACTGATGGCCAAACCAGTGTCCAGATTTTCCACGCAAAACAGAAGCTTCCAGGGTTCTGAAAGACGGTGTTTTGATGGCTGTGAAAAGTCTTTTCCAAGTGCCACATGAGGTTTCAAATCATTTTGAAACCAGAAGTTCTTTCTTGTATCTAGGGAATATTCTCACCTCTGGCCAGAATGCCCTCCCAACTAGGAGCACAGCTATCCCGGGGTCAGGAGGTCTGCCAGCCTGCTAGCTCCTGGAGGGATTCCTGAGTATGTCCCCAGGTCCCAAGTGGTAACAGGTGTTTCCAATTGCCTTTATTAGCAGCAGCCAGGCCCTCAGCTGAGGGTCGGGGTTTTGATCTCCACTGGAAACTCCTAATTCAGCCAATGGAGGCATCCATCTTCCTTTTGTCTCTCCATAGCAAGGGCCCAGGTAGTTTGTGATTCCTGCAAGCAGAGCGACTTTGTATGTGACACTCATGGATGCCTACTTCTGGGAATCTCTCTGAGTGTGATGTGTGGACACCAGGACACCATGATCAGGGATTGTGAGGCCACAGGAGCAATTGCCTTAGCCGGACCCAAAGGGTAGTTGTGAAGGGCCGGGTTCATCCACTATTGTTTGGTCAAACACAGTTCCCATCAATGTTGAAACACAGCTATTTCTGAGTTCTTTCTGGGCTTGTAATCTGCTGCCCTGAGCTGTGTACTGAGAGTCTGGAGGCTGAGTAGGAAGCCAAACATGACTGGACAGTCTTATGCCCCTGAATTAAGAGGGGTGCCCCAGCTTACCCCGTTGGCAGTGTTTGGATGATAGTGAGGCATGAGATTGAATCGGGAACTCAGGAGAGGGAGACATGAGAGTCCCTTTGCATGTGCATTCTTGCTTAGCCAGAATCTGGGCTAGCTGCCTTTCCCTGACCAGCTAGGTTCTCTGTACATAAGTTGCAGGTGAGGCTGGCTACCTTCCCACCCATGTTCTGAGACTACTATAGATGAGCTCTGAGCACAGACACTGACAGACAGACAGACACACACACACACATTACTGTCAGATCTGGTTGTACAGCATATAGTGAAGGATAGGGCTCTCTGGGGTCTGTGGTCAGGAGAGCTGCTGCCTTACAATCTCTATAAGCCAGCTTTGAACCTGTCATCAATGAACACAGTGTAGGAGGCTTTTAGATTCTCATCTCTTTCCAGCAGAAGTGGCTGGTGGGCGGACCTTCCAGAGGCTGCCCAATGAGCGTGCTGCAGGGCCATGTGGGCGGTGAGCAAGGTTGCTGGCCATTCACAGACTAGTCGTCTTGACACTCGTGGGAGTGTCCTAGCACACTGGCCAATGATATTGCTGGCAAGGGTTCTGGGCGTTGCCTAGGCCTGTGGCCTATCAGAGCATGGTTGGTGCCCTGTCTGCAGGCCTTCTGAAGTAAACCCGACAATGGGAGCTCAGAGCCGCCCTTAAATGGCTGGTCGTGCTTCCAGGAAGTGTGAAGCAGGGTTCACCTAGGGCCCTGCCTTGCAGAAGCTGTACAGTGTACATGTGTATAACTCCGTCTGTGCCTGTGCCTCTGTGGATGTGTGCGTGTGTGTAACTGTGAGAGTGTGTTTTTGTGTGTGTTTGTGTGTGTGTGTGAGGGAGGGAGAGAGAGAGAACAACAGAATCACTGTGGCACAGGTGATTTTGTGCAAAACACTTGGCACATTCTGATTTACAGCTCAATATTGACACCATTGTAGCTCTCCTTGGCCCTTGGTCACTTTTCTTATTTTCAGATGTAAAGACACTGAAGAGGGAGAGGTTTTTGCCCTGAGGCTTGCACTGGGAACTAGCAGCTTCCCTGTGTGTGTTGCCAGACTAGGAAACTTGTTGTGCCTGTCCATATGGAGAGTGTCCTGGATGATTTCCTTCTCGAGCCTTTTTGGTAGGTCCCGTTGGAGCCGCATATACTATAGGTGATCTCGGAGCACACACAGACACACACAGACAGACAGACACACACACATTACTGTCAGGTCTCGTAGTACAGTATATGGTGAAGGCTGGGGCTTTCTAGGGTCAATGGGCATGAAATCTGCTGCATTACAATCACTACAAGCCAGGTTTTAACCTGTCATCAATGAACACAGTGTAGGAGGTTTTTGAATTCTGGTCTCTTTACAACTCATCTATTTCTCAAGTGCCCCAAGTGGTAGCAGGTGTTTCCAATTGCCTTTATTAGCAGCAGCCAGGCCCTCAGGTGAGGGGCCGGGCTGTGATCTCCACTGGAAGCTCCTGATTTAGCCAATGGAGGCATCCATCTTCTTTTTGTCTCTCCATAGGAAGGGCCCTGGGAGTTTGTGCTTCCTGCAAGCAGAGCGACTTTGTATGGGACATCATGCATGCCTACTTCTGGGAATCTCTCTGAGTGTGATGTGTGGACACCAGGACACCATGATCAGGGATTGTGAGGCCAAGGAGCAATTGCCTTAGCCGGACCCAAAGGGTATGTGTGAGGGGCCGAGTTCATCCACTATTGTTTGGTCAAACACAGTTCCCATCTATGTTGAAACAGTTATTTCTGGGTTCTTACTGCGCTTGTAATCTGTTGCCTTGAGCAGTGGACTGAGAGTCTGGAGGCTGAGTAGGCAGCCAAACGTGACTGGACAGTTCCTGGCCCTGAATTCTGAGGGGTTCCCCAGCTTACCCTTTTGGCAGTGTTTGGATGATATTGAGACATGGGATTGAATCGGGAACTTTTCAGTCACTGTCATTTGTCTCTCTGACTGTCTCTGCGTGCCTTCTTCCCTGGACCCTTCGTGGAAGTCAGTGCATATATCGGGAACTCGGTCTTCCTGGTGTTGAAATTTTCCTTTCTTTGCCCTTTGGATGATTTAGTCTCATGCATATGGCGAAGTACAGAGGGGAACTGAGGAGACAGTGTTCCTGCTGCAGTTAACAGGCATATGTCCAACTCCAGCTGCAGCTGTCCAGGCCCTCTGTGCGTGACTCCCATTCGCCAGGGCCCTGTGGCTGACACTCAGCCTTAATGCAGCACTCCTCATCTCCTGCACCGCATCCTTGTCCTTATTCCATGAGAGCCAAGGTCAAGAGAAGTGAAACTCTATCCCCCTGGCACACAAATTGTGCTTCCGTCTATTGGGCCGAATGTAAAGGATCTGTGGTACTGATGGCCACACCAGTGTCCAGATTTTCCACGGAAATCGGAAGCTTCCATGGTTCAGAAACAGGGTGTTTTGATGGCTGTGAAATGTCTTTTCCAATTACCTCCTGGGGTTTCAAATCCTTTTGAAACCTGAAGTTCTTTCTTGTATCTAGGGAATAGTCTCACATCTGGCCTGAAGGCCCTCCAAACTAGGAGCACAGCTACCCCGGGGTCAGGAGGTCTGCCAGCCTACTAGCTCCTGGAGGGATTCCTGAGTATGTCCTCAGGCCCTAAGTGGTAATAGGTGTTTCCAATTGCCTTTATTAGCAGCAGCCAGGCCCTCAGGTGAGGTGCGGGGCTGTGATCTCCACTGGAAGCTCCGAAGTCAATGGAGGCATCCATCTATGTCTGTCCATAGCAAGGGCCCGGGGAGTTTGTGCTTCCTGCAAGCAGAGCAACTTTGTATAGGACACTAATGCATGCCTAATTCTGGGAATCTCTCTGAATGTGATGAGTGGACACCAGGACACTATGATTAGGGATTGTGAGGCCACAGCAGCAATCGCCTTGGCCACACCCTAATGGTAGGTTTATGGGGCCGGGTTCATCCACTATTGTTTGGTCAAACACAGTTCCCATCTATGTTCAAACACAGGTGTCTCTGGGTTCTTTCCAGGCTAGGAATCATCTGCCCTGAGCAGTGGACTGAGAGCCTGGAGGCTGAGAAGGCAGCCAAATATGACTGGACACCCTGAATTCTAAGGGGTGCCCCAGCTACCCGATTGGCAGTGTTTGGATGATATTGAGGCATGGGATTGAATGGGGAACTCAGGAGAGCAAGACATGAGAGTCCCTTTGCATATGCATTCTTGCTTAGCCAGAATCTGGGCTAGCTGGCTTGCCCTGACCAGCTAGGTTCTCTGTACATAAGTTGCAGGTGAGGCTGGCTACCTTGACACCCATGCTGTGAGACTACTATAGTTGAGCTCAGAGCACACACAGATACACACAGACAGACAGACAGACACACACACACACACAGACACACACACACACATTAATGTCAGGTCTGTTAGTACAGCATATGGTGAAGGCTGGGGATGTCTGGGTTGTGGGCATGAGAGCTGCTGCCTTACAATCTCTACAATCCAGGTTTGAACCTGTCATCAATGAACACAGTGTAGGAGGTTTTTGAATTCTGGTCTCTTTCCAACTCATCTATTTATCTTCTCGCCTTCTCTGTCTCTAACTCTCACATGCTCTCATACACTCTGTCTTCACTCATTTATATTTTACTTATATACTTATTTTACTGACAGGCCCAGATATACAAAGAGAGTTACCAGAGCACTGCTGAGCTCTGGTTTGTTGTGTTGGCGATTTCTCCTAGGCTACTGGAGCCTAAGTTTGTAAGTCTTTCTGACACAAGCCATATTCTGTCTCCTCATTTCCATGCCAGTATCACTCAGAGTTTATAATAAAGATATACATATATATATATACATATATACATATATATGCATATATATGTTATTTTTAGAATTATTGACCTATGTATTTGACCTTAATTCAGAATTACACATTTATAACAGCCTAGTTTTTCAGAAATAATTGGCCATATAGTTGGAGCAGGATTCAATGCAATCATAAATAATAGAACCTTCCAGTAGCATTTCTAATCGTGTTTCTATCACCATTCTTATTATAATTATCATAGTCCAGAACTTCCCTCCTTTTTCTAGTGTAAGCTTCAATACGTATGTGTTTTTCTTTTTCCAGAAATCTTGGACCCTGAAGTATTAGGGCATTTTTGAAGCAGCCCTCTGTTTCTCAGCAGATGGTTTCTATGTTTCTGCTGTAATCAGGTCTTCTTGTGGTTTTTGTTTTCATTATTATTTTTTTATTTTTTCAAGTCCTCCTAAATCATCCCCATTTATTTTCATAGTTATTTATTTAGTCAGGTATCACGTGAGGATCATTTCTTCTCCCTGATAGATTTTCTCTTATAATTGAAGGGAACTTTGGACACAAAGGGAGGGAGAGAGAGAGAACAACAAAGGGAGGGAGAGAGAGAGAACAACAGAATCACTGTGGCACAGGTGATTTTGTGCAAAACACTTGGCACATTCTGATTTACAGCTCAATATTGACACCATTGTAGCTCTCCTTGGCCCTTGGTCACTTTTCTTCTTTTCAGATGTAAAGACACTGAAGAGGGAGAGGTTTTGCCCTGAGGCTTGCACTGGGAACTATCAGCTGCCCTGTGTGTGTGCCAGACTAGGAAACTTGTGGTGCCTGTCCATGTGGAGAGTCTCCTGAATGAGTTCCTTCTCGAGCCTATAACGCTTGGTACCATTGGAGCTGCATACAGCTAATGATTTGGAGAATGTACTCCTTTGGACAATTCTTTTACTGATGCACAGTTTCTCTCCAGGTTTTAGCAATCAATTGTTTGAATGTCATATCGAATCCATTATAGAAAATGAATACATCAGTCTCTCTCTCTCTCTCTCTCTCTCTCTCTCTATATATATATATATATATATATATATATATATATGTATATATATACATATATATATATATATATAGAGAGAGAGAGAGAGAGGTCTGAAAATATTTTTTGCTAGAGACCTGCACAGCTCTGAATTATTGTGAGTATTCGGATACACCTGGCCCTTCTGAGCCACAGTCATGAGAGATAATTCACAGAGCCATTCCTACACGTCTTATCTGTCTACAAATCTCTCTCAGCACAAACTACAGCTGCCAAATGATGTACTTCCCTCTTGCTCTTTTTCTCCACCGAGTCCTATCCCAAAACTGTAAGTCAAAGAATAAATAAACATAGTTCAGTTCCCTGCACACAGGACAGGCTGAGGCTGGACCAGGGAGATGCAATACACCAGCCTGCTTCTTGGCTGGAGCCTCACTAAGACAACTTCCAATTTGGAGAGGTGAGGGCAGTTTTGGAGAGTTGGCTGCAGGCCAAGTGTTGCTTCTCAGAGTTGGGTAAGACCTAGATGTTCTAAGTGTAACCTTTCCTCACAAATATAAAATAACAATGCCACTTGTAAGAAGTGTGCATGGGCATGGAGGCTTTCTCTTCAGTGCTCTGGCACTGATCAACACAGGTCCAGAATTTCTGTACTTTTCTGTCACTGTCATTCTCTCTGACTGTCTCTACATGCATTCTTCACTGGGCCCTTACTGGAAGTCAGTGCATGCATCCTGAACTCGGTCTTCCTGGTGTTGAAATTTTCCTTTCTTTGCCCTTTGGATTATTTAATCTCGTGCATATGGCATAGTACAGTGAAGAACTGTGGAGGCAGCGATTCTACTGCAGGTAACAGGCATATGTCCATCACCAGCTGGAGCTGTCCAGGCCCTCTGTGCTTGACTCCCATTCTCCAGGGCCCTGAGGCTGACACTCAGCCTAAATGCAGCCCTCCTCACCTTCCTGCACAGCATCCTAGTCCTTATTCCATGAGAGCCAAGGTCAAGAGAAGTGAAACTCTACCACCCTGGCACACACATTGTGCTTTCCCTCTATTGGGCCGAATGTAAAGGATCAGTGGTACTGATGGCTACACCAGTGTCCAGATTTTCCATGCAAAACAGAAGCTGACAGGGTTCAGAAAGAGGGTGTTTTGATGGCTGTGAAATGTCTTTTCCAAGTGCGTCATGGGGTTTCAAATCCTTTTGAAACCTGAAGTTCTTTCTTGTATCTAGGGAATATTCTCACCTCTGGCCAGAAGGCCTTCCCAACTGGGAGCACACCTATTCCAGTGTCAGGAGGTCTGCCAGCCTACTAGCTCCTGGAAGGATTCCTGAGTATGTCCTCAGGTCCCAAGTGGTAACAGGTGTTTCCAATTGCCTTTATTAGCAGCAGCCAGACCCTCAGGTGAGGGGCGGCACTGTGATCACCACTGGAGACTCCTAATTCAGCCAATGGAGGCATCCAACTTCCTTTTGTCTCTCCATATCAAGGGCCCGGGGAGTTTGTGCTTCCTGAAAGCTGAGCGACTTTGTATGGGACACTCATGCATGCCTAATTCTGGGAATCTCTCTGAGTGTCATGAGTGGACACCAGTACACCATGATCAGGGATTGTGAGGCCACAGGAGCAATTGTCTTAGCCAGACACAAAGGGTAGGTGTAAGGGGCCGGGTTCATCCACTATTGCTTGGTCAAACACAGTTTCAATCTATATTGAAACACAGCTCTCTCTGGGTTCTTTCTTGGCTTGTAATCTGCTGCCCTGAGCAGTGGACTGAGAGCCTGGTGGCTGAGTAGGCAGCCAAACATGACTGGCCAGGCTCATGCCCCTGAATTCTAAGGGATGCTCCAGCTTCCCTCATTGGCAGTGTTTGGATAATAGTGAGGCATGGGATTGAATGGGGAACTCAGGAGAGCTAGACATGAGAGTCCCTTTGCATATGCATTCTAGCTTAGCCAGAATCTGGGATAGCTGGCTTCCCTGACCAGCTAGGTTCTCTGTACAGAAGTTGCAGGTGAGGCTGGCTATCTTGACACCCATGCTCTGAGACTACTACAAGAGAGCTCTGAGCACACACAGACACACACAGACAGACAGACACACACAAACACATTACTGTCAGGTCTGGTAGTACAGCTTATTGTGAAGGCTGGGGAATGTCTGGGTTCTGTGGGCATGAGAGCTGCTGCCTTACAATCCCTAAAAGCCAGCTTTAAACCTGTCATCAATGAACACAGTGTAGGAGGTTTTTGAATTCTGGTCTCTTTCTAACTCATCTATTTCTCTTCTTGCCTTCTCTGTCTCTAACTCTCACATGCTCTCATACACTCTGTCTTCACTCATTTATATTTTACTTATATACTTATTTTACTGACAGGCCCAGATATACAAAGAGAGTTACCAGAGCACTGCTGAGCTCTGGCTTGTTGTGTTGGCAATTTCACCTAGGCTACTGGAGCATCAGTTTGTAAGTCTTTCTGACACAAGCCATATTCTCTCAGCTCATTTCTATGCCAGTATCACTCAGAATTTATAATAAAGAGATACATACATATATATAAACTTATATATTTACATATATGTCATTTTTTGAATTTTCTACCTATCTATTTGACCTTAAATCAGAATTTCCACATTTATAACAGCCTAGTTTTTCAGAAATAATTGGCCATGTAGCTGGAGCAGTATTCAATACAATTATAAATAATAGAACCTTCCAGTAGCATTTCTAATCGTGTTTCTATCAGCATCCTTATTGTAATTATCATAGCCCTGAACTTCCCTCCTTTTTCTAGTGTAAGATTCAATACGTATGTGTTTGTTTTATTTTTCAGGAAATCTTAATTTCTTTGGACCCTGAAGTGTTAGGGAATTTTTGAAGCAGCCCTCTGTTTCTCGGCATATGGTTTCTATGTTTCTACTGTAATCAGGTCTTCTTGTGGTTTTTATTTTCATTATTTTTATTTTCTCAAGTCCTCCTAAATCATCCCCATTTATTTGCATATTTATTTATTCAGTCAGGTATCACATGAGGGTCCTTTCTTCTGTTTGATATATTTTGTCTTATAATTGAAGGGAACTCTTGACACACAATGCATTTCCCGGGGCAAATACTACACACATATAGTGAAGGCTTGGGTTGTCTGGGGTCTGTGGGCATTAGAGCTGCTGCCTTACAATCTCTACAACCCAGGTTTGAACCTCTCATGAATGAAAACAGTCTAGGGGGTTTTGACTTCTGGTCTATTTCCAACTCCTCTATTTCTTTTCTCTCCTTCTCTGTCTCTGACTCTCACAGGCTCTCACTCACTCTGTCTGCACTCAGTAATATTTTACTTATATCCTTATTTTATTGACAGGCCCAGATATACAAAGAGAGTTGCCAGAGCACTGTTGAGCTCTGGCTTGTTTTGTTGGTGATTTCACCTAGGCTACTGGAGCCTCAGCTTTGTAAGTCTCTGACCGAAGCCATATTCTGTCTCCTTATATCCATGGCAGTATCTCTCAGACTTTATAATAAAGATATACATTCATATACATATATAAATACACATATATATCTGTTATTTTTAGAATTGTCGACCTATGGTCTATCTGCGGTTTTTATTATTTTTTAATTTTTTCAAATCCTCCTAGATAATCCCCATATATTTGCATATTTATTTATATATTTAGTCCGATATCACATGAGGGGTCATTTCTTCTGCCTGATAGATTTTCTCTTATAATTGAAGGGAACTTTGGACGCACAATATATTTCCTTTTGCAGATACTACACACTACTACAACTACTACTGCACTGTTATTGACAATGACATCCAATGCACAATGTATTAGTATTGCAAGACTCTAAAGAATGTTCCCTATTCAACCTATAATGTTTTTAACCTCAAAAATATTTATTCTGCTCTTTCTTGTGGGATGAATGGTTTACAGTCAACAATTACATGTAATAGTGGCTAAGCGGGTAATTTTTCCTTCTTTCCCTGTATTTCTGTACATCATTTGTAACTTTCCTATTGTGGAGAAGGAAAGAGTCATAAATTGAGAGAGCAGGGCCAAAGCAGGAAGAGAGACAGAGAGATAGATAAACCTCTGATTTGCCACTAGCCCAGCTTTTCCCTAATTGGGTAAGTGATGACCAGGGACTCAAAATGGGTTCTTGGCCTTCGACATAGTTCTCTGGCATTCTTTCTTAGGCAGAATCTGGACTAGCTGGCTTGCCCTGACCATCTAGGTTCTCTGTACATAAGTTGCAGGTGAGGCTGGCTAAGCCTTGACACCCATGCTCTGAGACTACTTCAGGTGAGCTCTGAGCACACACAGACACACACAGACAGACAAACAGACACACACACACACACACACATTACTGTCAGGTCTGGTAGTACAGCATATGGTGAAGACTGGGGCTCTCTGTGGTCTCTGGGCATGAGAGCTGCTGCCTTACAATCTCTACAAGCCAGGTTTGATCCTGTCATCAATGAACACAGTGTAGGAGGTTTTTGAATTCTGAGACACTGAAGAGGGAGAGGTTTTGCCCTGAGGCTTGCACTGGGAACTAGCAGCTGCCCTGTGTGTGTTGCCAGACTAGGAAACTTGTAGTGCCTGTCCATGTGGAGAGTTTCCTAGGTGAGTTCCTTCTGAGCCTTTTTCGATCGGTCCCGATGGAGCTGCATATAGCTAATGATTTGGAGATTTTACTCCTTTGGACAATTCTTTTCCTGTTGTACAGTTTCTCTCCAGGTTTTAGCAATCAATTGTCTGAATGTCATATCGAATCCATTGTAGAAAATGACTACATCAGTGTCTCTCTCTGTCTCTCACTCTCTATATATAATATGTAGAGGTCTGGAAATATTTTTTTAGCTAGAGACCTGCACAGCTCTGGATTAGTGTAGTAAAGTGGATACACCTGGCCCTTCTGAGCCACAGTCATGAGAGACATATCACAGAGCCATATCGTCTATCACTCTACAAATCTATTTCAGCAAAACTACTGCTGCCAAATCATTTACTTCCCTCTTGCTCATTTTGTCCACTGAGTCTTATCCCAAAACTGTAAATCAAAGAAGAAATAGACATAGTGAAGTTCCCTGCACACAGGACAGGCAGAGGCTGGACAAGGGAGATTCAATACGGCAGCCTGCATCTTGGCTGGAGCATCACTAAGACTCCTTCCAATTTGGAGAAGCAGGGGAAGTTTTGGACAGTGGGCTGCCGGCCAAGTGTTGCTTCTCAGAGTGGCTAAGACCTAGATGTTCTAAGTGTTACCTTTCCTCGAAAACATAAAAAGGCAATGCCACTTGTAAGAAGTATGCTTGGGCATGGAGTGTTTGTCTTCAGTGCTCTGTCACTGATCAACACAGGGCCAGAATTTCAGTCCTTTTCTGTCTCTGTCATTCTGTCTCTCTGACTGTCTCTATGTGCCTTCTTCCCTGGGTCCATACTGGATGTCAGTACATGCATCGTGAACTCAGTCATCCTGGTGTTGAAATTTTCCTTTCTTTGCCCTTTGGGTTATTTAGTCTCCTGCACGTGGTGTAGTACAGAGGGGAACTGTGGAGATAGTGTTGTTGCTGCAGGTTCCAGGCATATGTCCATCACCAGCTGGAGCTGTCCAGGCCCTCTGTGCTTGAATCACATTCTCCAGGGCCCTGAGGCTGACACTCAGGCTAAATGTAGTCCTCCTCACCTTCCTGCACAGGGTCCTTGTCCTTATTCCATGAGAGCCCAGGTCAAGAGAAGTGAAACTCTACCCCACTGGCACACACATTGTGCTTTCCCTCTATTAAGCCAAATGTAAAGGATCTGTGGTACTGATGGCCACACCAGTGTCCAGATTTTCCATGCAAAATGGAAGGTTCCAGGGTTCTGAAAGAGGGTGTTTTGATGGCTGTGAAATGACTTTTCCAAGTGCCTCATGGGGTTTTCAAATCCTTTTGAAACCTGAAGTTCTTTCTTGTATCCTGGGAATATTCTCACCTCTGGCAACAAGGGCCACCCAACTCGGAGCACAGCTATCCCGGGGTCAGGAGGTCTGCCAGCCTGCTTGCTCCTGGAGGGATTCCTGAGTATTATGTCCTCAGGGCACAAGTGGTAACAGGTGTTTCCAATTGCCTTTATTAACAGCAGCCAGGCCCTCAGGTGAGGTGCGGGGTTGTGATCTCCACTGGAAGCTCCAAATTCAGCCAATGGAGGCATCCATTTTCCTTTTGTCTGTCCATAGCAAGGGCCAGGGAGTTTGTGCTTCCTGTAAGCAGAGAGACATTGTATAGGACACTCATGCATGCCTACTTGTGGGAATCTCTCTGGGTGTGATGTGTGGACACCAGGACACCATGATCATAGATGTGAGGCCACAGGAGCAATTGCCTTAGCTGGACCCAAAGGGTAGTTGTAAGGGACCGGGTTCATCCACTATTGTTTGGTCAAACACAGTTCCCATCTATGTTGAAGCACAGCTGTTTCTGGGCACTTTCTGTGCTTGTAATCTGCTGCTCTGAGAAGTGGACTGCGAGCCTGGAGGCTGAGTAGGCAGCCAAAATTGACTGGACAGGCTCATGCCCCTGAATTCTGAGGGGTGCCCTAGTTGCCCCTGTTGGTAGTATTTGGATGATAGATAGTGTGGCATGGGATTGAATAGGGAACTCAGGAGAGCAAGACATGAGAGTCCCTTTGCATATGCATTCTTGCTTATCCCAAATCCGGGCTAGCTGGCTTGCCCTGACCAGCTATGTTCTCTGTACATAAGTTGCAGGTGAGGCTGGCTACCTTGCCACCCATGCTCTGAGACTACTACAGGTGAGCTCTGAGCACACACAGACACACACAGTCAGACAGACAGACAGACAGACACCCACACGCATTATTGTCAGGTCTGGTAGTACAGCATATGGTGAAGACTGGGGCTCTCTGTGGTCTGTGGGCATGAGAGCTGCTGCCTTACAATCTCTACAAGCCAGGTTTGATCTTGTCATCAATGAACACAGTGTAGGAGGTTTTTGAATTCTGAGACACTGAAGAGGGAGAGGTTTTGCCCTGAGGCTTGCACTGGGAACTAGCAGCTGCCCTGTGTGTGTTGCCAGACTAGGAAACTTGTAGTGCCTGTCCATGTGGAGAGTTTCCTGGGTGAGTTCCTTCTGAGCCTTTTTCGATCGGTCCCGATGGAGCTGCATATAGCTAATGATTTGGAGATTTTACTCCTTTAGACAATTCTTTTCCTGTTGTACAGTTTCTCTCCAGGTTTTAGCAATCAATTGTCTGAATGTCATATCGAATCCATTGTAGAAAATGACTACATCAGTGTCTCTCTCTCTGTCTCTCACTCTCTATATATAATATGTAGAGGTCTGGAAATATTTTTTTAGCTAGAGACCTGCACAGCTCTGGATTAGTGTAGTAAAGTGGATACACCTGGCCCTTCTGAGCCACAGTCATGGGAGACATATCACAGAGCCATATCGTTTATCACTCTACAAATCTCTTTCAGCAAAACTACTGCTGCCAAA
The DNA here is from genome assembly GCF_950295315.1 of Erinaceus europaeus. Classification (NCBI taxonomy): domain Eukaryota; kingdom Metazoa; phylum Chordata; class Mammalia; order Eulipotyphla; family Erinaceidae; genus Erinaceus; species Erinaceus europaeus. The sequence goes on along the minus strand of NW_026647131.1, from coordinate 240,810 downwards.
TCATTTACTTCCCTCTTGCTCATTTTGTCCACTGAGTCTTATCCCAAAACTGTAAATCAAAGAAGAAATAGACATAGTGCAGTTCCCTGCACACAGGACAGGCTGAGGCTGCACAAGGGAGATTCAATACGGCAGCCTGCATCTTGGCTGGAGTATCACTAAAACTTCTTCCAATTTGGAGAATCAGGGGAAGTTTTTGGACAGTGGGCTGCCGGCCAAGTGTTGCTTCTCAGAGTGGCTAAGACCTAGATGTTCTAAGTGTTACCTTTCCTCGAAAACATAAAAAGGTAATGCCACTTGTAAGAAGTATGCTTGGGCATGGAGTGTTTGTCTTCAGTGTCTTCAGTCACTGATCAACACAGGGCCAGAATTTCAGTCCTTTTCTGTCTCTGTCATTCTGTCTCTCTGACTGTCTCTATATGCCTTCTTCCCTGGGCCCTTACTGGATGTCAGTGCATGCATCGTGAACTCAGTCATCCTGGTGTTGAAATTTTCCTTTCTTTGCCCTTTGGGTTATTAGGCTCCTGCACGTGGTGTAGTACAGAGGGGAACTGTGGAGACAGTGTTGTTGCTGCAGGTTCCAGGCATATGTCCATCACCAGCTGGAGCTGTCCAGGCCCTCTGTGCTTGAATCCCATTCTCCAGGGCCCTGAGGCTGACACTCAGCCTAAATGCAGTCCTCCTCACCTTCCTGCACAGCGTCCTTGTCCTTATTCCATGAGAGCCCAGGTCAAGAGAAGTGAAACTCTACCCCACTGGCACACACATTGTGCTTTCCCTCTATTAAGCCAAATGTAAAGGATCTGTGGTACTGATGGCCACACCAGTGTCCAGATTTTCCATGCAAAATGGAAGGTTCCAGGGTTCTGAAAGAGGGTGTTTTGATGGCTGTGAAATGACTTTTCCAAGTGCCTCATGGGGTTTTCAAATCCTTTTGAAACCTGAAGTTCTTTCTTGTATCCTGGGAATATTCTCACCTCTGGCAACAAGGGCCACCCAACTCGGAGCACAGCTATCCCGGGGTCAGGAGGTCTGCCAGCCTGCTTGCTCCTGGAGGGATTCCTGAGTATTATGTCCTCAGGGCACAAGTGGTAACAGGTGTTTCCAATTGCCTTTATTAACAGCAGCCAGGCCCTCAGGTGAGGTGCGGGGTTGTGATCTCCACTGGAAACTCCAAATTCAGCCAATGGAGGCATCCATCTTTATTTTGTCTGTCCATAGCAAGGGCCAGGGAGTTTGTGCTTCCTGCAAGCAGAGAGACATTGTATAGGACACTCATGCATGCCTACTTGTGGGAATCTCTCTGGGTGTTGTGTGGACACCAGGACACCATGATCATGGATGTGAGGCCATAGGAGCAATTGCCTTAGCCGGATCCAAAGGGTAGTTGTAAGGGACCGGGTTAATCCACTATTGTTTGGTCAAACACAGTTCCCATCTATGTTGAAGCACAGCTGTTTCTGGGCACTTTCTGTGCTTGTAATCTGCTGCCCTGAGAAGTGGACTGTGAGCCTGGAGGCTGAGTAGGCAGCCAAAAGTACCTGGACAGGCTCATGCCCCTGAATTCTGAGGGGTGCCCTAGTTGCCCCTGTTGGCAGTATTTGGATGATAGATAGTGTGGCATGGGATTGAATAGGGAACTCAGGAGAGCAAGACATGAGAGTCCCTTTGCATATGCATTCTTGCTTATCCCGAATCCGGGCTAGCTGGCTTGCCCTGACCAGCTATGTTCACTCTACATATTTGCGGGTGAGGCTGGCTACCTTGCCACCCATGCTCTGAGACTACTACAGGTGAGCTCTGAGCACTCACAGACACACACAGTCAGACAGACAGACAGACAGACACCCACACGCATTATTGTCAGGTCTGGTTGTACCCAATATGGTGAAGGCTGAGGCTGTCCTTAGTCTGTGGGCATGAGAGCTGCTGCGTTACAATCTCTTAAAGCCAGGTTTGAACCTGTCATCAATGAACAAAGTGTAGGAGGTTTTTGAATTCTGAGACACTGAAGAGGGAGAGGTTTTTGCCTTGAGGCTTGCACTGTGAACTAGGAGCTGCCCTGTGTGTATTGCCAGACTAGGAATCTTGTGGTGTCTGTCAATGTGGAGAGTCTCCTGGATGAGTTCCTTCTTGAGCCTTTTTCGATCTGTCCCACTGGAGCTGCATATAGCTAATGTATTGCAGATTTTACTCCTTTGGACAATTCTTTTCCTGATGCACAGTTTCTCTCCAGATTTTATCAATAAACTGTCTGAATGTCATATTGAACCATTGTATAAAATGACTACATCAGTGTCTCTCACTCTATCTATCTCTCTCTCTATATATATATATGTAACTTGTATATGCCTGAAAATATTTTTTAGCTAGAGACCTGCACAGCTCTGGATTAGTGTAGTAAAGTGGATACACCTGGCCCTTCTGAGCCACAGTCATGAGAGACATCTCACAGAGCCATATTGTTTATCACTCTACAAATCTCTCTCAGCACAAACTACCGCTGCCAAATCATGTACTTTCCTGTTGCTCATTTTGTCCACCAAGTCCTATCCCAAAACTGTAAATCAAAGAAGAAATAGACATAGTGCAGTTCCCTTCACACAGGACAGGCTGAGGCTGGACCAGGGAGATGCAATACTCCAGCCTGCACCTTGGCTGGAGCATCAATAGGACTTCTTCCAATTTGGAGAGGCGAGGGCAGTTTTGGAGAATGGGCTTCACACCAAGTGTTGCTTCTCAGAGTGGGGTAAGACCTAGATGTTCTAAGTGTAACCTTTCCTCACAAACATAAAATAACAATGCCACTTGTAAGAAGTATGGATGGGCATGGAGGATTTGTGTTCAGTGCTCTGGCACTGATCAACACAGATCCAGAATTTCTGTACATTTCTGTCACTGTCATTCTGTCTCTCTGACTGTATCTACGGAGCCTTCTTCACTGGGCCCTTACTGGAAGTCAGTGCATGCATCATTAACTCGGTCTTCCTGGTGTTGAAATTTTCCTTTTTTTGCCCTTTGGATTATTCAATCTCGTGCATATGGCTTAATACAGTGGGTAACTGAGGAGACAGAGATCCTGCTGCAGGTAACAGGCATATGTCCATGTCCAGCTGCAGCTGTCCAGGCCCTCTGTGCTTGACTCCCATTCTCCAGGGCCCTGAGGCTGACACTCAGCCTAAATTCAGCCCTCCTCACCTTCCTCCACAGCATCCTAGTCCTTATTCCATGAGAGCCCACGTCAAGGTAAGTGAAACTCTATCACCCTGGCACACACATTGTGCTTTCCCTCTATTGGGCCGAATGTAAAGGATCTGTGGGACTGATGGCCACACCAGTGTCCAGATTTTCCATGCAAAACGGAAGCTTCCAGGGTTCAGAAAGATGGTGTTTTGATGGCTGTGCAATGTCTTTTCAAAGTGCTTCCTGGGTTTTCAAATCCTTTTGAAACCTGAAGTTCGTTCTTGTATCTAGAGAATATTCTCACCTCTGCCCAGAAGGCCTTCCAAACTAGGAGCACACCTATCCCGGGGTCAGGAGGTCTGCCAGCCTGCTAGCTCCTGGAGGGATTCCTGAGTATGTCCTCAGGGACCAAGTGGTAACAGCTGTTTCCAATTTCCTTTATTAGCAGCAGCCAGGCTATCAGGTGATGGGCGGGACTGTGGTCTCCACTGGAAGCTCCGAATTCAGCCAATGTAGTCATCCATCTTTCTTTTGTCTGTCCATAGCAAGGGCCCAGGGAGTTTGTGCTTCCTACAAGCAGAGGTACTTTGTATGTGACACTCATGCATGCTTACTTCTGGGAATCTCTCTGATTTTGATGAGTGGACACCAGTACACCATGATCAGGTTTTGTGAGGCCACAGGAGTAATTGCCTAACCCGGACCCAAATGGTAGGTTCAAGGGGCCCGGTTCATACAAAGCTCTGCTTTGTTGTGTTGGCAATTTCACCTAGGCGACTGGAGCCTCAGTTTGTAAATCTTTCTGACACAAGCCATATTCTGTCTCCTCATTTCCATGCCAGTATCACTCAGAGTTTATAATAAAGATATACATATATATATAAACATATATATTTATATATCTGTCATTTTTTTGAGTTGTCGACCTATGTATTTGACCTTAATTCAGAATTACCACATTTATAACAGCCTAGTTTTTTCAGAAATAATTGGCTATATAGTTGGAGCAGGATTCAATACAATCATAAATAATAGAACCTACCAGTAGCATTTCTAATCGTGTTTCTACCACCATCCTTATTGTAATTATCATAGCCCAGAACTTCCCTCCTTTTTCTAGTGTAAGCTTCAATACGTATGTGTTTTTCTTTTTCCGGAAATCTTGGACACTGAAGTTTTAGGGAATTTTTGAAGCAGCCCTCTGTTTCTCAGCAGATGGTTTCTATGTTTCTGCTGTAATCAGGTCTTCTTGTGGTTTTTGTTTTCATTACTTTTTATTTTTTCATCTCCATTTATTGGCATTTTTATTTATTTAGTCAGGTATCACATGAGGGTCATTTCTTCTGCTTGATAGATTTTCTTTTATAATTGAAGGGAACTCGACGCAAAATGCATTTCCTGGGGCACATACTACACACATATGGTGAAGGCTTGGTTGTCTGTGGTCTGTGGGCATTAGAGCTGCTGCCTTACAATCAACCCAGGTTTGAACCTGTCATGAATGAACACAATCTACGGGGTTTTTGACTTATGGTCTATTTCCAACTCCTCTATTTCTTTTCTCTCCTTCTCTGTCTCTGACTCCCACAGGCTCTCACTCACTTTGTCTGCACTCAGTAATATTTTACTTATATCCTTATTTTATTGACAGGCCCAGATATACAAAGAGAGTTGCCAGAGCACTGCTGAGCTCTGGCTTGTTTTGTTGGTGATTTCACCTAGGCTACTGGAGCCTCAGCTTTCTAAGTCTCTCTGACACAAGCCATATTCTGTCTCCTCATATCCATGGCAGTATCTGATCAGACTTTAAAATAAAGATATACATCCATATACATATATAAATAAACATATATATCTGTCATTTTTAGAATTGTCGACCTATGGTCTTCCTATGGTTTTTATTATTTTTTATTTTTTCAAATCCTCCTAGATCATCCCCATATATTTGCATATTTATTTATATATTTACTCAGATATCACATGAGGGATCATTTATTCTGCCTGATAGATTTTCTCTTATAATTGAAGAGAACTTTGGACACACAATACAATTCCTTTTGTAGATAGTACACACTACTAAAACTACTACTGCACTGTTTTTGACAGTGACATCCAATGCACAATGGATTAGTATTGCATGGCTCTAAAGAATGTTCCCTATTTAACCTACAATGTTTTTAACCTCACAAATATTTATTCAGTTCTTTCTTGGTGGATGAAAGGTTTACAGTCACTAGTTACATGCAATAGTGGCTATGGGGGTAATTTTTCCCACTTTCCCTATATTTCGGTACATCATTTGTAACTTTTTTTGAGGAGAAGAAAACAGTCATAAATTGAGAGAGCAGGGCCCAAGCAGGAAGAGAGACAGAGAGACAGCTGCAGCTCTGATTTGCCACTAGCCCAGCTTTTCCCTAATTGGGTAAGTGGTGACCAGTGGCTCAAAATGGGGTCTTGGGCTTCCACATAGTTCTCTGGCATTCTTGCTTAGCCAGAATCTGGCCAAGCTGGCTTGCCCTGACCAGCTAGGTTCTCTGTACATAAGTTGCAGGTGAGGCTGGCTACCTTGAGACCCATGTTCTGAGACTACTACAGATTAGCTCTGAGCACACACAAACACAGACAGACACACACACACACACACACACACACACACACACACACACACACATACACATTACTGTCAGGTCTGGTAATCCAGCATATGGTGAAGACTGGGGCTGTCTGGGGTCTGTGGGCATGAGAGCTGCTTTCTTACAATCTCTACAAGCCAGGTTTGAACCGGTCATCAATGAATACAGTGTAGGAGGTTTTTGAATTCTTGTCTCTTTCCAAATCATATATTTCTCTACTCGCCTTCTCTAACTCTCACATTCTCTGGCTGGCTGGGGGCGTGTTCCTGGGACAAAAGGCCAATCAGAGTTGAGCTGATGTGGCTGGTGGGTTGGACCTTCCTGAGGCTGCCCAATGAGCGTGCTCCAAGGCCTTGTTGGCAGTGCTCAAGGCCGCTGGCCAATCACTGACTAGGGGCCCAGACCCTCCTGGGCGTGTCCAAGCAAGCTGACCAATGAGATTTCTGGCAGGGGTTCTGGGCATACCCTAGGCTTCTGGCCTATCACAGCATAGCTGGCACCCTGTGGGCGGGACTTTTGAAGGAAGCCCGACTATGGGAGCTCAGAGCTGGCCTTAAATGGCTGGGCATGTTTCCAGAAAGTGCGAAGGAGGGTTCAGCCCAGGGACCTCCTTACAGAAGCTGTCCAGTGTGCATGTGTATAACTCCGTTTGTGTCTGAGCCTCTGTGGATGTGTGTGTGTGTGTAACTGTGAGAGTGTGTGTTTGTGTGTGTTTGTGTGTGTGAGGGAGGGAGAGAGAGAACAACAGAATCACTGTGGCACAGGTGATTTTGTGCAAAACACTTGGCATATTCTGATTTACAGCTCAATATTGACACCATTGTAGCTCTCTTTGGCCCATGGTCAATTTTCATCTTTTCAGATGTAAAGACACTGAAGAGGGAGAGGTTTTTGCCCTGAGCCTTGCACTGGGAACTAGCAGCTGCTCTGTGTGTGTTGCCAGACTAGGAAACTTGTAGTGCCTGTCCATGTAGAGAGTCTCCTGGATGAGTTCCTTCTCGAGCGTATTTCTCTCGGTACCGTTGGAGCTGCATATAGTTAATGATTTGGAGATTTTACTCCTTTGGATAATTATTTTCCTGATGCACAGTTTCTCTCCAGTTTTTAGCAATCAATTGTTTGAATGGCATATCGAATCATTGTAGAAAATGACTACATTATTCTCTCTCTCTCTCTGTCTATATATATATATATATATATATATATATATATATATATATCACATGTAGAGGTCTTAAAATGTATTTTAGCTAGAGAACTGCACAGCTCTGGATTTGGGTAGTAATGCGGATACACCTGGCACTTCTGAGCCACAGTCATGAGAGACATCTCACAGAGCCCTTTGTTTACCTCTTGTCACATTACAAATCTCTCTGCACAAACTACAGCTACCAAATCATCTACTTCCCTCTTGGTCATTTTGTCCTGGGAGTCCTATCCCAAAACTGTAAATCAAAGAAGAAATAGACATAGTGCAGTTCCTTGCACACAGGACAGGATGAGGCTGGACCAGGGAGATGAAATACGCGAGCCTCCATCATGGCTGGAGCATCAGTAAAACTATTTCCAATTTCGAGAGGCAAGGGCAGTTTTGGAGAGTGGTCTGCAGACCAAGTGTTGCTTCTCAGAGTGGGATAAGACCTAGATGTTCTAAGTGTAACCTTTCCTCACAAACATAAAATAATAATGCCACTTGTAAGAAGTATGCATGGGCATGGATGGTTTTTCTTCAGTGCACTGATCAACAGGGCCAGAATTTCTATCCTTGTCAGTCACTGTCATTCTGTCTGTATGACTGTCTCTGTGTGCCTTCTTCCCTGGACCCTTCGTGGAATTCAGTGCATGCATCGTGAACTCGGTCTTCCTGGTGTTGAAATTTTCCTTTCTTTGCCCTCTGGATTACTTAATCTCCTGCATATAGCGTAAACAGGGGTGATCTGAGGACACAGTGTTCCTGCTGCAGGTAACAGGCATATGTCCATCTCCAGCTGCAGCTGTCCAGGCCCTCTGTGCTTGATTCCCATTCTCCAGGGCCCTGAGGCTGACACTCAGGCTAAATGCAGCCTCCTCAGTTTCTCGCACAGCATCCTTGTCCTAATTACATGAGAGCCCAGGTCAAGAGAAGTGAAACTCTACCACCCTGGCACACACATAGTGCTTTCCCTCTATTGGGCCGAATGTAAAGGATCTGTGGTACTGATGGCCACACCAGTGTCCAGATTTTCCACACAAAACAGAAGCTTCAAGGGTTCAGAAAGAGGGTGTTTTTTGGCTGTGAAATGTCTTCTCCAAGTGATTCCTGGGGTTTCAAATCCTTTTGAAACCTGAAGTTCGTTCTTGTATCTAGGGAATATTCTCACCTCCCAACTAGATGCACAGATATCACAGAATCTGGGCTAGCTGGCTTGCCCTGACCAGCTAGGTTCTCTCTACATAAGTTGCAGGTGAGGCTGGCTACCTTCCCAGCCATGCTCTGAGACTACTATAGGTGAGCTCTGAGCACACACAGAGACAGACACACACACACACACATGACTGTCAGGTTGGGTAGAACAGCATATGGTGAAGGCTCGGACTCCCTGGGGTCTTTGGGCATGAGAGCTGCTGTCTTACAATCTCTACATGTCAGCTTTGAACCTGTAATCAATGAACACAGTGTAGGAGGTTTTTGAATTCTCATCTCTTTCCAGCTGAAGTGGCTGGTGCACGGGCCTTCCAGAGGCTGCCTAATGAGCGTGCTGCAGGGCCCTGTGGGCGGTGCTCAAGGTTGCTGGCCAGTCACTGACTAGGGGCTTTGACACTCCTGGGCGTGTCCTAGCACACTGGCCAATGATATTGCTGGCAGGGGTTCTGGGCGTGGCCTAGTCCTCTGGCCTATCAGAGCATGGCTGGTGCCCTATCTGCGGGCCTTCTGAAGTAAGCCCGACAATGGGAGCTCAGAGCTGGCCTTAAAAGGCTGGGCATGCTTCCAGGAAGTGCGAAGTAGAGTTCAGCCCAGGGCCCTGCCTTGCAGAAGCTGTCTAGTGTGCATGTGTATAACTCCGTTTGTGCCTGTGCCTCTGTGGATGTGTGCGTGTGTGTAACTGTGAGAATGTGTATTTGTGAGTGTGTGTGTGTGTGTGAGGGAGGGAGAGAGAGAACAACAGCATCACTGTGGCAGAGGTGATTTTGTGCAAAACACTTGGCACATTGTGATTTACAGCTCAATATTGGCACCATTGTAGCTCTCCTTGGCCCTTGGTCACTTTTCTTATTTTCAGATGTAAAGACACTGAAGAGGGAGAGGTTTTTGCCCTGAGGCTTGCACTGGGAACTAGCAGCTGCCCTGTGTGTGTTGCCAGACTAGGAAACTTGTGGTGCCTGTCCATGTGGAGAGTCTCCTGGATGAGTTCCTTCTCGAGAGTTTTTCGCTAGGTCCAGTTGGAGCTGCATATAGCTAATGATTTGGAGAATGTACTCCTTTGGACAATTCTTTTCCTGATGCACAGTTTCTCTCCAGGTTTTAACAATCAATCGTCTGAATGTCACATCGCATCCATTGTAGAAAATGACTACATCAGTGTCTTGCGCTCTCTCTCTCTCTCTCTCTCTCTCTCTCTCTATATATATATATATATATATATATATATATATATGTGTGTGTGTGTGTGTGTGTGTGTGTGTGTGTGTGTGTGTGTGTGTGTGTGTAGCATGTACATGTCTGAAAATATATTTTGGCTAGAGATGTCCACAGCTCTGGATTCGGGTAGTAATGTGGATACACCTTGTCCTTCTGAGCCACAGTCATGGGAGACATCTCACAAAGCCATTCGTTTACCTCTTGTCACTCTACAATTTTCTCTCAACACAAACTACAGCTGCCAAATCATCTACTTCCCTCTTGATCTTTTTGTCCACCGAGTTATATCCCAAAACTGTTAGTGACAGGCCCAGATAACAAAGAGAGTTACCAGAGCACTGCTGAGCTTTGGCTTGTTGTGTTGGCGATTTCACCTAGGCTACTGGAGCCTCAGTTTGTAATTCTTTCTGACACAAGCCATATTCTGTCTCCTCATTTCCATGCCAGTATCACTCAGAGTTTATAATACAGATATACATATATATATATATATATATATATATATATATATATATATATATATATATACATCTGTCATTTTTTGAATTGTCTACCTATGTATTTGACCTTAATTCAGAATTACCAAATTTATAACAGCCTAGTTTTTCAGAAGTAATTGGCCATATAGTTGGAGAAGGATTCAATACAATTATAAATTATAGAACCTTCCAGTGGCATTTCTAATCGTGTTTCTATCAGCATCCTTATTGTAATTATCATAGCCCAGAACTTCCCTCCTTATTCTAATGTAACTTCAATATGTAAGTGTTTGTTTTCTTTTTCCGGAAATCTTAATTTCCATGGACCCTGAAGTGTTAGCGAATTTTTGAAGCAGCCCTCTGTTTCTCAGCAGATGATTTCTATGTTTCTGTTGTAATCAGGTCTTCTAGTGGTTTTTGTTTTCATTATTTTTTATTTTTTGAAGACCATTAAATCATCCCCATTTATTTGCATATTTATTTATTTAGTCAGTATCACATGAGGGTCATTTCTTCTGCTTGATATATTTTCTCTTATATTTGAAGGGAACTCTTGACGCACAATGCATTTCCTGGGGCATATACTACACCATATGGTGAAGGCTTGGGTTGTCTGGGGTCTGTGGGCATTAGAGCTGCTGCCTTACAATCTCTACAATCCAAGTTTGAACCTGTCATGAATGAACACAGTCTAGGGGGGTTTTGACATCTGGTCTATTTGCAACTCCTCTATTTCTTTTCTCTCCTTCTCTGTCTCTGACTCTCACAGGCTCTCAATCATTCTGTCTGCACTCAGTAATATTTTACTTATATCCTTATTTTCTTGACAGGCCCAGATATACAAAGAGAGTTGCCAGAGCACTGCTGAGCTCTGGCTTGTTTTGTTGGTGATTTCACCTAGGCTACTGGAGCCTCAGCTTTCTAAGTCTCTCTGACACAAACCATATTCTGTCTCCTCATATCCATGGCAGTAACTGATCAGACTTTAAAATAAAGATATACATTCATATACATATATAAATAAACATATATATCTGTCATTTTTAGAATTGTCGACCTATGGTCTTCCTGTGGTGATTATTATTTTTTATTTTTTCAAATCCTCCTAGATCATCCCAATATATTCGCATATTTATTTATATATATAGTCCGATATCACAAGAGGGGTTATTTCTTCTGCCTGATAGATTTTCTCTTATAATTGAGGGAACTTTGGACACACAATACATTTCCTTTTGCAGATACTTCACACTACTACAGCTACTACTGCACTGTTTTTGACAGTGACATCCAAAGCACAATGGATTAGTATTGCATGGCTCTAAAGAATGTTCCCTATTTAACCTACAATGTTTTTAACCTCACAAATATTTATTCTGTTCTTTCTTGGGGGAGGAATGTTTTACACTCAACAGTTACATGTAATAGTTTGCACGGGGTTAATTTTTCCCACATTCCCTGTATTTCTGTACATTTTTGTAACTTTCCTATTGAGAAGGAAACAGTAATAAATTGAGGGAGCAGGGCCTAAGCAGGAAGAGAGACAGAGAGACAGCTGCATCTCTGCTTTGCCACTAGCTCAGCTTTTCCCTAATTGGGTAAATGGTGACCAGGGGCTCAAAATGGGGTATTGGGCTTCCACATAGTTCTCTGGCATGCTTGCTTAGCCAGAATCTGGGCTAGGTGGTTTTCCCAGACCATCTAGGTTCTATGTACATAAGTTGCAGGTAAGGCTGACTACCTTGACACCCATGCTATGAGACAACTACAGGTGAGCTCTGAGCACACACAGACACACACAGAGAGACAGACCCACACACACACATTAATTACTGTCAGGTCTGGTAGTACAGCATATGGTGAAGACTGGTGCTGCCTGGGGTCTGTGTGCATGAGAGCTGGTGCCTTACAATCTCTAAAAGCCAGCTTTGAACCTTTCATCAATGAACACAGTGTAGGAGGTTTTTGAATTCTGGTCTCTTTCCAACTCATCTATTTCTCTTCTCGCCTTCTCTAACTCTCACATTCTCGGGCTGGCTGGGGGGGTGTCCCTGGGACAACAGGCCAATCAGAGTGGAGCTGATGTGGCTGGTGGGCGGGCCTTCCAGAGGCTTCCCAATGTGCGTGCTCCAAGGCCATGTTGGAGGTGCTCAAGGCCGCTGGCCAATCAATGACTAGGTGCCCGGATTCTCCTGGGCGTGTCCAAGCACACTGGACAATGAGATTGCTGGCATATTTATATATTTAGTCAGGTATCACATGAGGGTCATTTCTTCTGTTTGATATATTTTCTCTTATAATTGAAGGGAACTTTTGACGCACAATACATTTCCTGGGGCAAATACTACATACATATGGTGAATGCTTGCGTTGTCTGGGGTCTGTGGATATTAGAGCTGCTGCCTTACAATCTCTAAACCCAGGTTAGGACCTGTCATGAATGAACACAGTCTAGGGAGTTTTTGACTTCTGGTCTATTTCCAACTCCTCTATTTCTTTTCTCGCCTTCTCTGTCTCTGACACTCACAGGCTCTAACTCACTCTGTCTACACTCAGTAATATTTTACTTATATCCTTATTTTCTTGACAGGCCCAGATATACAAAGAGAGTTGCCAGAGCACTGCTGATTTCTGGCTTGTTTTGTTGGTAATTTTACCTAGGCTACTGGAGTCTCAGCTTTGTAAGTCTCTCTGATACAAGCCATATTTTGTCTCCTCATATCCATGAAGTATCTCTCAGACTTTATAATAAAGATATACATCCATATACATATATATCTGTCATTTTTAGAATTGTGGACCTATGGTCTTCCTGTGGTGTTTATTATTTTGTTATTTTTTCAAATCTTTCTAGATCATCCACATATATTTGCATATTACGTATATATTTAGTCCAAAATCACATGAAGGGTCATTTATTCTGCCTGATAGATTTTCTCTTATAGTTGAAGGGAACTTTTGACACACAATACATTTCCTTTTGCAGATACTACACACTACTACAAGTACTACTGCACTGTTATTGACAGTGACATCCAATGCACAATGGATTAGTATTGCATGGCTCTAAAGAATGTTCTCTATTTAACCTACAATGTTTTTAACCTCACAAATATTTATTCTGTTCTTTCTTGGGGGAGGAATGGTTTACAGTCAACAGTTACATGTAATAGTTTGCACGGGGGTAATTTTTGCCACTTTCCCTGTATTTCTGTACATAATTTGTAACTTTCTTATTGAGAAGAAAGAAACAGTCATAAATTGAGAGAGCAGGGCCCAAGCAGGAAGAGAAACAGAGAGACAGCTGCAGCTCTGATTTGCCAGTAGCCCAGCTTTTCGCTAGCTGGGTAAGTGGTGATCAGGGGCTCAAAATGGGGTCCTGGGCTTCCACATAATTCTTTGGCATCTTGCTTAGCCAGAATAAGGGCTAGCTGGCTTGCCCTGACCAGCTAGGTTCTCTGTACACAAGTTGCAGGTGAGGCTGGCTACCTTGACACCCATGCTCTGAGACTACTACAGCTGAGCTCTGAGCACACACAGACAAACACAAACACACATACACACACACACACACATTACTGTTTGGTCTGGTAGTACAGCATATGGTGAAGGCTGGGGCTGTCTGGGGTCTGTGGGCATGAGAGCTGCTGTCTTACAATCTCTACAAGCCAGGTTTGACCCTGTCATAAATGAACACAGTGTAGGAGGTTTTTGAATTCTGGTCTCTTTGCAACTCATCTTTTTCTCTTCTCACCTTCTCTGTCCCTAACTCTCACATGCTCTCACACACTCTGTCTTCACTCATTAATATTTTAATTATATATTTATTTTACTGACAGTCCCAGATATACAAATAGATTTACCAGAGCACTGCTGAGCTCTGGCTTGTTGTGTTGGCGATTTCACCTAGGCTACTGAAGCCTCAGTTTGTAAGTCTTTCTGACACAAACCATATTCGCCTCAATTCCATGCCAGTATCACTCAGAGATTATAATAAAGATATATATATATATATATATACATATATATTTATATATCTGTCATTTTTAGAATTGTCTACCTATGTATTTGACCTTAATTCAGAATTACCACATTTATAACAGCTTAGATTTTCAGAAATAATTGGCCATATAGTTGGAGCAGAATTTGATACAATTATAAATAAAAGAACATTCCAGTAGCACTTCTAATCGTGTTTCTATCAGCATGCTTATTGTAATTATCTTAGTCCAGAACTTCCCTCCTTTTTCTAGTGTAAGCTTCAGTAAGTATGTGTTTGTTTTCTTTTTCCAGATATCTTCATTTCCCTGGACCCTGAAGTGTTAGGGAAATTTTGAAGCTGCCCTCTGTTTCTCAGCAGATGGTTTCTATGTTTCTGCTGTAATCAGGTCATCTTGTGGTTTTTGTTTTTATTTTTGTTTTATTTTATCAAGTCCTCCTAGATCATCCCCATTAATTTGCATATTTATTTATTTAGTCAGGTATCACATGAGTGGTCATTTCTTCTGCTTGATAGATTTTCTCTTTTTTTTTTCTCTAATTGAAGGGAACTTTTGACACACAATACATTTCCAGCGGAAAAACTACACACATATGGTGAAGGTTTGGGTTGTCTGGGTCTGTGGGCATGAGAGCTGCTGCCTTATAATCTGTACAAGCCAGGTTTGAACCTGTCATGAATGAACACAGTGTAGGAGGTTTTTGAATTCTGGTCTCTTTCCAACACATCTATTTCTCTTCTCGCCTTCACTGTCCCTAACTCTCACATGCTCTCACACACTCTGTCTTCAATCATTAATATTTTACTTATATACTTATTTTACTAACAGGCCCTGATATACAAAGAGAGTTGCCAGAGCACTGCTGAGCTCTGGCTTGTTGTGTTGGCTATTTCACCTAGGCTACAGGAGCCTCAGTTTGTAAGTATTTCTGAAACAAGCCATATTCTGTCTCCTCATTTCTATGCCAGTATCACTCAGAGTTTTTAATAAAGATATATATATACATATATATTTATATATCTGTCATTTTTTGAATTGCCGACCTATGTATTTGACCTTAATTCATAATTACCACATTTATAATAGCCTAGTTTTAGAAATAATTAGCCATATAGATGGCGCAGCATTTAATTCAAATATAAATAACAGTACTTTCCAGTAGAGTTTCTAATCGTGTTTCTCTCAGCATCCTTATTGTAATCAGGTCTTTTTGTGGTGTTTGTTTTCATTTTTTTATTTTTTCAAGTCCTCCTAGATCATCCCCACTTTTTTGCAGAATTATTTATTTAGTCAGGTATCACATGAAGGGTCCTTTCTTCTGCTTGATAGATTTTATCTTATAATTGAAGGGAACTTTTGACGCACAATACATTTCCTGGGGCAAATACTACACAAATATGGTGAAGACTTGGGTTGTCTTGGGACTGTGGGATTCAGAGCTGCTGCCTTACAATCTCTACAAGCCAGGTTTGAACATTTCATGAATGAACACTCTAGGGGGTTTTGACTTCTGGTCTATTTCCAACTATTCAATTTCCCTTCTAGCCTTCTCTGTATATGACTCTCACAGGCTCTCAATCACTCTGTCTGCACTCAGTAATATTTTACTTATATCCTTATTTTATTGACAGGCCCATATATACAAAGAGACTTACCAGAGCCCTGCTGAGCTCTGGCTTTTTTTGTTGGTGTTTTCATCAAGACTACTTGAGCCTCAGCTTTGTAATTCTCTCTGACACAAGCCATATTCTGTCTCCTCATATCCATGGCAGTATCTCTCAGACTTTATAATAAAGACATATATATATAGCCACATAGCTGGAGCAGGACTCAATACAATTATAAATAATAGAACCTTCCAGTAGCAATTCTAATAGCATTTCTATCAGCATCCTTATTGTAATTATCATAGTACAGAACTCACCTCCTTTCTCTAGCGTAAGCTTCAATACATATCAGTTTCTTTTCATTCTCCTGAAATCTTAATTTCCCTGGACTCTGAAGTGTCTTGGAATTTTTGAAGCAGTCCTCTGTTTCTCAGCAGATGGTTTCTATGTTTCTGCTGTAATCAGGTCTTCTTGTGCTTTTTGTTTTTATTTTTCATTCTTTTCAAATCCTCCTAGATAATCCCCATTTATTTACATATTTATTAATTTTTTTAATCCTATATCACATGAGGGGTCATTTCTTCTGCTTGATAGATTTTTCTCTTATAATTGAAGGGAAGTTTACACTCATAATACATTTCCTGTCATAAATACTACACACATATGGTGAAGGCTGGGGTGGTCTGGGGTCTGTCGACTTGAGACTGCTGAATTACAATCTCTACAACGCAGGTTTGAACCTGTCACCAATGAACACAGTGTGGGAGGTTTTTGACTTCTGGTGTCTTTCCAACTCTTCTTGCCTTCTCTGTCTCTGAGTCTCACATGCTCTCACTCACTTTGTCTGCACTAATTAATATTTTACTTATATATGATTTTACTGACAGGTCCAGATATACAAAGAGAGTCACCAGGGCACTGCTGTGCTCTAGCTTGTTTTGTTGCCGATTTCACCTAGGTTTCTGGAGGCTCAGCTTTGTAAGTCTCTATGTCACAAAACATACTCTGTCTCCTCATAGCCATGCCAGTATACCTCATAGTTTATAATAAAGAAACACATACATATATGTACATATATATACATATATATATATCAGTCATTTTTAGAATTTTTGACCTTTTTATTTGATCTTAAAGCAGAATTACCACATTTATAACAGCCTCCTTATTCACAAATAATTGGTCACATAGTTGGAGCAGGATTCACTACAATTATAAATTATAAACCTTCCAGGAGCATTTCCAATAGCCTTTCTATCAGCATCCTTATTGTAATTATCATAGTACAGAACTTGCCTCCTTTCTCTAATGTAAGCTTCAATACATATGTGTTTCTTTTCATTCTCCAGAATTCTTAATTTGCCTGGACACTTAAGTGTCAGGGAATTTTTGAAACAGCCCTCTTTTTCTCAGCAGACGTTTTCTATATTTCTGCTGTAATCAGGTCTTCCTGTGGTTTTTGTTTTTATTTTTTATTTTTTTAAAATCCTCCTTGATCATCCCCATATATTTTCATATTTATTTATATATTTAGTCTGATATCACATGAGGGGTAATTTCTTTTGCCTGATAGATTTTCTCTTATAATTGAAGGGAACTTTGGACACACAATAAATTTCCTTTTGCAGATACTACACACTACTACAACTACTACTACACTGTTTTTGACAGTGACATCCAATGCAGAATGGATTAGTATTGCATGGCTCTAAAGAATTTTCCCTATTTAACCTACACTGTTTTTAACCTCAAAAATATTTATTCTGTTCTTTCTTGGGGGAGGAATGGTTTACAGTCAACAGTTACATGTAATAGTGGGCACGGGTGTAATTTTTGCCACTTTCCCTGTGTTTCTGTACATCATTTATAACTTTCATATTGAGGAGAAAGAAACAGTCATAAATTGAGAGAGCAGGGCCCAAGCAGAAAGAGAGACAGAGAGACAGCTGCAGCTCTGATTTGCCAGTAGCTCAGCTTTTCCCTAGCTTGTTTGGTGGTGACCAGGGGCTCAAAATGGGGTCCTGGGCTTCCACATAGTTCTCTGGCATTCTTGCTTAGCCAGAATCTGGGCTAGCTGGCTTGCCCTGACCAGCTAGATTCTCTGTACACAAGTTGCAGGTGAGACTGGCTACCTTGACACCCATGCTCCGAGACTACTACAGGTGAGCTCTGAGCACACACAGACACACACAGACAGACACACACATTACTGTCAGACATGGTAGTACAGCATATGGTGAAGGCTTTCTGGTGTCTGTGTGCATGAGATCTGCTGCCTTACAATCAATACAAGCCAGGTTTGGACCTGTCATCAGTGAACACAGTGTAGGAGGTTATTGATTTCTGGTCTCTTTCCAACTCATCTATTTCTCAAGTGCCCCAAGTGGTAGCAGGTGTTTCCAATTGCCTTTATTAGCAGCAGCCAGGCCCTCAGGTGAGGGACGGGGCTGTGATCTCCAGTGGAAGCACCTAATTCAGCCAATGGAGGCATCCATCTTCCTTTTGTCCCTCCATAGCAAGGGCCTGGGGAGTTTGTGCTTCCTGCAGGCAGAGCGACTTTGTATGGGACACTCATGCATGCCTACTTCTGGGAATCTCTCTGCGTGTCATGTGTAGACACCAGGACACCATGATCAGGGATTGTGAGGCCACAGGATCGATTGACTAGGCAGACCCAAAGGGTAGGTGTGAGGGGACGGGTTCATCCACTATTGTTTGGTCAAACACAGTTCCCATCTATATTGAAACACAGCTATTTCTGGGTTCTTTCTGGGCTAGTAATCTGTTGCCCTGAGCAGTGGACTGAGAGTCTGGAGGCTGAGTAGGTAGCCAAATGTGACTGGACAGCTCCTGGCCCTGAATTCTGAGGGGTGCCCCAGCTTACCCTTTTGGCAGTGTTTGGATGATAGTGAGGCATGGGATGAATCGGGAACTCAGAAGAGGGAGACATGAGAGTCCCTTTGCATATGTATTATTGCTTAGCCAGAATTCGCGTTAGCTGGCTTGCCCTGACCAGCTAGGTTCTCCGTACATAAGTGTAGGTGAGGCTGGCTACCTTGCCACCCATGCTCTTAGACTACTACAGGTGAGCTCTGAGCACACACAGACACACACAGACAGACAGACAGCCACACACACACACACATTACTGTCAGGTCTGGTAGTACAGCATATGGTGAAGAATGGGGCTGTCTGGGGTCTGTGGGCATGAGAGCTGCTGCCTTACAATCTCTACAAGCCAGGTTTGAACCTGTCATCAATGAACACAGTGTAGGAGGTTTTTGACTTCTGGTCTCTTTCCAAATCATCTATTTCTCTTCTCGCCTTCTCTGTCTCTAACTCTCACATGCTTTCACACATCACTACAATTATAAATTATAAACTTTCCAGGAGCATTTCCAGTAGCCTTTCTATCAGTATCCTCATTGTAATTATCATAGCACAGAACTTGCTTCCATTTTCTAGTGTAATCTTCAATACGTATGCCTTTCTTTTCATTCTCGGGAATTCTTAATTTGCCTGGACCCTGAAGTGTCAGGGAAGTTTTGAAGCAGCCCTCCGTTTCTCAGCAGACATTTTCTATATTTCTGCTGTAATCAGGTCTTCCTGTGGTTTTTGTTTTTATTTTTTTCAAATCCTCCTAGATCATCCCCATTTATTTGCATATTTATTTATTTATTTATTTATTTAGTCCCATATCACATGAGGAGTCATTTCTTCAGCCTGGTAGATTTTCTCTTATAATTGACAAGAACTTTGACACACAATACATTTCCTTTTGCAGATACTACACACTACTACAACTATAACTGTACTGTTTTTGACAGTGACATCCAATGCACAATGGATTACTATTGCATGGCTCTAAGGAATTTTCCCTATTTAACGTACAATGTGTTTAACCTCACAAATATTTATTCTGTTCTTTCTTGGGGGATGAATGGGTTACAGTCAACAGTTACATGTAATAGTGGGCACGGGGGTAATTTTTTCCACTTTCCCTGTATTTCTGTACATTATTTGTAACTTTCTTTGAGGAGAAGGAAACAGTCATAAATTGAGAGCGCAGGGTCCAAGCAGGAAGAGAGACAGAGAGACAGCTGAAGTTCTGATTTGACACTAGCCCAGCTTTTCCCTAGCTGGGTAAGTGGTGAGCAGGGGCTTAAAACGGGGTGCTGGACTTCCACATAGTTACTTGGCATCTCCAACAGCTGTGTCTCTAACCCAATCTCCCTTCGTTGTCCATGTAACTATCGATCTTCTCTAGGCACTTCTCACCTTCATATGCCAGAAACTTAACACTTCTCCCCTCCACCCATGAAACTTTGACCTTTTACTTGAGTGCAAAATAGCAATCCTAATCCACGTTATTTCAAGCCTAGCGACTTTGTATGGGACACTCATGGATGCCTACTTCTGGGAATCTCTCTGAGTGTGATGTGTGGACACCAGGACACCCTGATCAGGGATTGTGATGCCACAGGAGCAATTGCCTTAGCAGGATCCAAAGGAGAGGTGTAAGGTGCCACATTCATCCCCTATTGTTTGGTCAAAAACAGTTCCCATCTATGTTGAGACACAGCTCTTTCTGGGTTCTTTCTGGGCTTGTAAACTTCTGTCCACTGAAAAGTGGACTGGGAGCCTGGAGGCTGAGTATGCAGCCAAAAGTGACTGTACAGGGTCCTGCCCCTGAATTCTGAGTTGTGCCCCAGCATCCCCCGTTGGCATTGTTTGGATGATAGTGAGGCATGAGATTGAATCAGGAACTCAGGAGAGCGAGACATGAGAGTCCCTTTGCATATGCATTCTTGCTTATCCAGAATCTGGGCTAGCTGGCTTTCCCTAACCAACTAGGTTCTCTGTACATAAGTTGCTGGTGAGGTTGGCTGCCTTGCAGCCATGCTCTAGACTACTATAGGTGAGTTCTGAGCACACACAGACACACACAGACAGACAAGCACCGCCCAACTCGGAGCACAGCTATCCCGGGGTCAGGAGGTCTGCCAGCCTGATAGCTCCTGGAGGGATTCCTGAGTATGTCCTCAGGGCCCAAGTGGTAACAGGTGTATCAAATTGCCTTTATTAGCAGCAGCCAGGCCCTCAGGTGAGGTGCGGGGTTGTGATCTCCACTAGAAGCTCCAAATTCAGCCAATGGACATATCCATCTTTCTTTTGTCTGTCCATAGCAAGGGCCCAGGAAGTTTGTGCTTCGGCAAGCAGAGAGTCATTGTATAGGAAACTCATGCATGCCTACTTGTGGGAATCTCTCTGGGTGTGATTTGTGGACACCTGGACACCATGACCAGGGATGTGAGGCCGCAGGAGCAATTGCCTTAGCCGGACCCAAAGGGTAGGTTTAAGGGACCGGGTTCATCCACTATTGTTTGGTCAAACACAGTTCCCATCTATGTTGAAACACAGCTCTTTCTGGGTACTTTCTGTGCTTGTAATCGGCTGCCCTGAGAAGTGGACTGAGAGCCTGGAGACTGAGTAGGCAGCCAAACGTGACTGGACAGGCTCATTCACCTGAATTCTGAGGGTTGCCCCAGCTGCCCCTGTTGTCAGTATTTGTATGATAGATAGTGAGGCATGGGATTGAATAGGGAACTCAGGAGATTTAGACATGAGAGTCCCTTTGCATATGCATTCTTGTTTAGCTAGAATCTGGGCTAGCTGGTTTCCCCTGACCAGCTATGTTCTCTGTACATAAGTTGCAGGTGAGGCCTGGCTACCTTGCCACCCATGCTCTGAGACTACTACAGGTGAGCTCTGAGCACACACATACACACACAGTCAGACAGACAGACAGACAGACAGACACCCACACGCATTACTGTCAGGTCTGGTAGTACCCAATAAGGTGATGGCTTGGGCTGTCTGGGGTCTGTTGTCATGAGAGCTGCTGCCTTACAATCACTTAAAGCCAGGTTTGAACCTGTCATCAATGAACAAAATGTAGGAGGTTTTTGAATTCTGAGACACTGAAGAGGGATAGGTTTTTTGCCCTGAGGCTTGCACTGGGAACTAGCAGCTGCCCTGTGTGTCTTGCCAGACTAGGAAACTTGGGGTGTCTGTCGATGTGGAGAGTCTCCTGGATGAGTTCCTTCTCGAGTCTTTTTCCATCTGTCCCACTGGAGCTGCATATAGCTAATGTATTGGGGATTTTACTCCATTGGACAATTCTTTTCCTGATGCACAGTTTCTCTCCAGGTTTTAGCAATCAATTGTCTGAATGTCATATAGAATCCATTGTAGAAAATGACTACATCATTGTCTCTCACTCTATCTATCTCTCTCTCTATATATATGTAACTTGTATATGTCTGAAAATATTTTTTGCTAGAGACCTGCACAGCTCTGGATTAGTGTAGTAAAGTGCATACACCTGGCCTTTCTGAGCCACAGTCTCTCTGTGAGAGACATCTCACAGAGCCATTTCGTTTATCACTCTACAAATCTCTCAGCACAAACTACCGCTGCCAAATCATCTACTTCCCTGTTGCTCATTTTGTCCACCGAGTCCTATCCCACAACTGTAAATCAAAGAAGAAATAGACATAGTGCAGTTCCCTGCACACAGGACAGGCTGAGGCTGGACCTGGGAGATGCAATACGCCAGCCTGCATCTTGGCTGGAGCATCACTAGGACTTCTTCCAATTTGGAGAGGCGTTGGCAGTTTTGGAGAGTGGGCTGCCGGCCAAGTGTTGCTTCTCAGAGTAGCTAAGACCTAGATGGTCTAAGTGTAACCTTTCCTCACAAACATAAAATAACAATGCCACTTGTAAGAAGTATGCATGGGCATGGAGGGTTTGTCTTCAGTGCTCTCTCACTGATCAACACAGCGCCAGAATTTCTGTCCTTTTCAGTCACTGTCATTCTGTCTCACTGACTGTCTCTATGTGCCTTCTTCCCTGGACCCTTCGTGGACGTCAGTTCATACATCATGAAATCCTGGTGTTGAACTTTTCCTTTCTTTGCACTTTGTATTACTTAGTCTCATGCATATGGCATAGTACAGAGGGGAACTGAGGAGACAGCATTCCTGCTGCAGGTAACAGGCATATGTCCATCTCTAGATGCAGCTGTCCAGGCCCTTTGTGCTTGACTCCCATTCTCCAGGGCCCTGTGCCTGACACTCAGCCTAAATGCAGCCCTCCTGAATTTCCTGCACTGCATCCTTGTCCTTATTCTATGAGATCCCAGGTCAAGGGAAGTGAAACTCTATCCCCCTGGCACACACATTGTGCTTTCCCTCTATTGGGCTGAATGTAAAGGATCTGTGGTACTGATGGCCACACCAGTGTCCAGACTTTCACGCTAAACAGAAACTTCCAGGGTACAGAAAGAGGGTGTTTTGATGGCTGTGAAATGTCTTTTCCAAGTGCCTCATGGGGTTTCAAATCCTTTTAAAGCCTGAAGTTCTTTCTTGTATCTAGGGAATATTCTCACCTCTGGCCCGAAATCCCTCACAAGTAGGAGCACAGCTATCCGGGGGTCAGGAGGTCTGCCAGCCTGCTAGCTCCTGGAGGGATTTCTGAGAATGTCCTCAGGCCCCAAGTGGTAAAGGTGTTTCCAATTGCCTTTATTAGCAGAAGCCAGGCCCGGAGGTGAGGGGAGGGGCTGTGATCTCTACTGGAAGCTACTAATTAAGCCTATGGAGGCATCCATCTTCCTTTTTTCTCTCCATAGCAAGGGCCCGTGGACTTTGTGCTTCCTGCAAGCAGAGCGACATTGTATGGGACACTCATCCATGCCTAATTCTGGGAATCTCTCTGAGTGTGATGTGGGGACACCAGGACACCATGATCAGGGATTGTGAGGCGACAGGAGCAATTTCCTCAGCCTGACACAAAGGGTAGTTGTGAGGGGCCGGGATCATCCACTATTGTTTGGTCAAACACATTTCCAATCTATGTTGAAACACAGCTATTTATGGGTTCTTTATCGACTTGTAATCTGCTGCCCTGAGCAGTGGACTGAGAGTCTGGAGGCTGAGTAGGCAGCCAAACGTGACTGGACAGGCTCCTGCCCCTGAATTCTGAGGGGTGCCCCAGCTTACCAGTTGGCAGTGTTTGGATGATAGTGAGGCATGAGATTGAATCGGGAACTCAGGAGAGGGAGACATTAGAGTCCCTTTGCATGTGCATTCTTTCTTAGCCAGAATCTTGGCTTGCTGGCTTGCCCTGACCATCTAGGTTATCTGTACATAAGTTGCAGGTGAGGCTGGCTACCTTCCCACCCATGCTCTGATTCTACTATAGGTGAGCTCTGAGCACACACAGTCACAGACAGACAGACATACAGACACACACACACACACACTCATTACTGTCAGGTCTGATAGTACAGCATATGGTGAAGGCTGGGTCTGTCAGGGGTCTTTGGGCATGAGAGCTGCTGCCTTACAATCTCTACAAGCCAGGTTTAAACCTGTCATCAATGAACACAGTGTAGGAGGTTTTTGAATTCTCACTCTTTCCAGAAGAAGTGGCTGGTGGGTGGGCCTTCCAGCGGCTGCCCAATGAGCGTGCTGCAGGGCTGTGTGGGCGGTGATCAAGGTTGCTGGCCAGTCACTGACTAGGGGAATTGACACTCCTAGGCGTGTCCTAGCACACTGGCCAATGATATTGCTGGGAAGGGTTCTGGGCGTGGCCTAGGCCTTTTGCCTATCAGAGCACGGCTGGTGCCCTGTCTGTGGGCCTTGAAGTAAGCCTGACAATGGGAGCTCAGAGCTGGCCTTAAAAGGCTGGGCGTGCTTCCAGGAAGTGCGAAGCAGGGTTCAGCCCAGGGCCTTCCCTTGCAGAAGCTGTCCAGTGTGCATGTGTATAACTCCGTTTGTGCCTGTGCCTCTGTGGATGTTTGCGTGTGTGTAACTGTGAGAGATTGTGTTAGTGTGTGTTTGTGTGTGTGTCTGAAGCAGGGAGAGAGAGAGAGAGAACAACAGAATCACTGTCGTACAGGTGATTTAGTGCAAAACACTTGGTACATTCTGATTTACTGCTCAATATTGACACTATTGTAGCTCTCCTTGACCCTTGGACTCTTTTCTTATTTTCAGATATAAAGACACTGAAATCGGAGAGGTTTTTGCCATGAGGCTTGCTCTGGGAACAAGCAGCTTCCCTGTGTGTGTTGCCAGACTATGAAACTTGTGGTACTTGTCCATGTGGAGAGTCTCCTGGATGAGTTCCTTTTCGAGCCTTTTTCGCTAGGTCCGCTGGAGCTGCATATAGCTAATGATTTGGAGATTTTACTCCTTTGGACAATTCTTTTCCTGATGCACAGTTTCTCTCCAGGTTTTAGCAATCAATTGTCTGAATGTCATATTGCATCAATTGTAGAAAATGACTACATCACTGTCTTGCTCTCTCTCTCTCTCTCTCTCTCTCTCTCTATATATATATATATATATATATATATATATATATGTAACATGTAGAGGTCTGAAAATATATTTTAGCTAGAGACATGAACAGCTCTGGATTCGGGTAGTAATGTGGTTACACCTGGCCCTTCTGAGCCACAGTCATGAGAGACATCTCACAGAGCCATTCGTTTACCTCTTGTCACTCTACAAATATCTCTCGGCACAAACTACAGCTGCCAAATCATCTACTTCCCTCTTGCTAATTTTGTCCAAGAAGTCCTATTCCAAAACTGTAAATCAAAGAAAAAATAGACATAGTGCAGGTCCCTGCACACAGGACAGGCTGAGCCTGGACCAGGGAGATGAAATACGCCAGCCTGCATTTGGCTGGAGCATCACTAAACTACTTCCAATTTGGAGAGGCAAGGGCAGTTTTGGATAGTGGGCTGCAGTACCAGTGTTGCTTCTCAGAGTGGGATAAGACCTAGATGTTCTAAGTGTAACCTTTCCTCACAAACATAAAATAACAATGCCACTTGTAAGAAGTATGCATGGGCATGGAGGGTTTGTCTTCAGTGCTCTGGAACTGATCTACACAGCGCCAGAATTTCTGTCCTTTTCAGTCACTGTCATTCTGTCTCTCAGACTGTCTCTGTGTGCCTTTTCCCTGGACCCTTCGTGGACGTCAGTTCATGCATCGCTAACTCGGTCTTCCTTGTGTTGAAATATTCCTTTCTTTGCCCTTTGGATTAATTAGTCTTGTGCACGTGGTGTAGTACAGAGGGGAACTGAGGAGACAGCGATCCTGCTGCAGGTAACAGGCATATGTCCATCTGCAGCTGCAGCTGTCCAGGTCCTCTGTGCTTGACTCCCATTCCCCAGGGCCCTGTGCCTGACACTCAGCCTAAATGCAGCCCTCCTCAATTTCCTGCACTGCATCCTTGTCCTTATTCTATGAGACCCCAGGTCAAGAGAAGTGAAACTCTATCCCCCTGGCACACACATTGTGCTTTCCCTCTATTGGGCCGAATGTAAACGATCTGTGGTACTGATGGCCACACCAGTGTCCAGATTTTCCATGCTAAACGGAAACTTCCAGGGTTCAGAAAGAGGTTGTTTTGATGTCTGTGAAATGACTTTTCCAAGTGCCTCATGGGGTTTCAAATCCTTTTGAAGCCTGAAGTTCTTTCTTGTATCTAGGGAATATTCTCACCACTGGCCCAAAGGCCCTCCCAAGTAGGAGCACAGCTATCCTGGGGTCAGGAGGTTTTGCAGCCTGCTAGCTCCTGGGGGGAATCCTGAGTATGTCCTCAGGCCCCAAGTGGTAACAGGTGTTTCCAATTGCCTTTATTAGCAGCAGCCAGGCCCTCAGGTGAGAGGCGGAGCTGTGATCTCTACTGGAAGCTCCTAATTCAGCCAATGGAGGCATCCATCTTCCATTTATCTCTCCATAGCAAGGGCACAGGGAGTTTGTGCTTCCTGCAAGCAGAGCGACTGTGTATGGGACTCTCATCCATGCCTAATTCTGGGAATCTCTTTGAGTGTGATGTGTGGACACCAGGACACCATGATCAGGGATTGTGAGGCCACAGGAGTAATTGCCTTAGCCTGACCCAAAGGGTAGTTGTGAGGGGCCTGGTTCATCCACTATTGTTTGGTCAAACACATTTCCAATCTATTTTGAAACACAGCTATTTCTGGGTTCTTTATGGGCTTGTAATCTGGTGCCCTGAGCAGTGGACTGAGAGTCTGGAGGCTGAGTAGGCAGGCAAACGAGACTGGACAGGCTCCTGCCCCTGAATTCTGAGGGGTGCCCCAGATTACCCGTTGGCAGTGTTTGGATGATATGAGGCATGAGATTGAATCGTGAACTCAGGAGAGGGAGACATGAGAGTCCCTTTGCATGTGCATTCTAGCTTAGCCAGAATCTGGGCTAGCTTGTTTGCCCTGACCAGCTAGCTTCTCTGTACATAAGTTGCAGGTGAGACTGGATACCTTCCCACCCATGCTCTGATTCTACTATAGGTGAGCTCTAAGCACACACAGACACAGACAGACAGACAGACACACACTCAATACTGTCAGGTCTGGTAGTACAGCATATGGTGAGGGCTGGGGCTCTCTGGGATTTGTGGGCATGAGAGCTGCTCCCTTACAATCTCTACAAGCCAGGTTTGAACCCGTCATCAATGAACACAGTGTAGGAGGTTTTTGAATGCTGGTCTCTGGAACTGAATATAGCTAATGATTTGGAGATTTTACTCCTTTGGACAATTCTTTTCCTGATGCACAGTTTCTCTCCAGGTTTTAGCAATCAACTGTCTGAATGTCATATCGCATCCATTGTAGAAAACGACTACATCAGTGTCTTGCTCTCTCTCTCTCTCTCTCTCTCTCTCTCTATATATATATATATATATATATATATATATATATATATATATATAACATGTCGAGATCTGAAAATATATTTTAGTTAGAGATATGCACAGCTCTTGATTCGGGTAGTAATGCGGATACACCTGGTTCTTTTGAGCCACAGTCATGAGAGACATCTCACAGAGCCATTCGTTTACCTCTTGTCACTCTACAAATCTCTCAGCACAAACTACATCTGCCAAATCATCTATGTCACTCTTGCTCTTTCTGTCCACCGAGTCCTATCCCAAAACTATAAATCAAAGAAGAAATAGACGTAGTGTAGTTCTTTGAGCACAGCACAGGCTTAGGCTGGACCAGGGAGATGAAATACGCCAGCCTGCATTTGGCTGGAGCATCACTAAAACTACTTCCAATTTGGAGTGGCAAGGGCAGTTATGGAGAGTGGACTGCAGGTCAAGTGTTGCTACTCAGAGTGGGCTAAGACCTAGATGTTCTAAGTGTAACCTTTCATCACAAACATAAAATAACAATGCCACTTGTAAGAAGTATGCATGGGCATGGAGGGTGTGTATTCAGTGCTCTGGCACTGATCAACATAGGGTCAGAATATGTCCTTTTCTGTCACTATCATTCTGTATCTCTGACTGTCTATGCATGCCTTCTTTCCGTGACCCTTTGTGGAAGTCAGTGCATGCATCCTGAATTCGGTCTTCCTGGTGTTAAAATTTTCCTCTCTTTGCCCTTTGGATTAGTTAGTCTCGTGCATATGGCGTAGAACAGAGGAGAAATTAGGAGACAGCGTTCCTGCAGCAGGTAACAGGCATATGTCCATCTCCAGCTGCAGCTGTCCAGGCCCTCTGTGCTTGACTCCCATTCTCCAGGGCCCTGTGGCTGACACTCAGCCTAAATGCAGCCCTCCTCAATTTCCTGCACCACATCCTTGTCCTTAATCCATAATAGCGCAGGTCAAGAGAAGTGAAACTCTACCACCCTGGCACACACATTGTGCTTTCCCTCTATTGGGCAGAATGTAAAGGGTCTGTGGTACTGAAAGCCACACCAGTGTCCAGATTTTCCATGCAAAACGGAAGCTTCCAGGGTTCAGAAAGAGGGTGTTTTGATGGCTGTGAAAAGTCTTTTCCAGTGCCTCCTGGGGTTTCAAATCCTTTTGAAACCTGAAGTTCGTTCTTGTATCTAGGGAATATTCTCACCACTCGCCTGAAGGCCCTCCCACTAGGAGCACATCTATCCTGGGGTCCAGAGATCTGCCAGCCTGCTAGGTCCTGGAGGGTTTCCTGAGTATGTCCTCAGGCCCCAAGTGGTAACAGGTGTTTCCAATTGCCTTTATTAGCAGCAGCCAGGCCCTCAGGTTAGTTGCGGGGCAATGATATCCACTGGAAGCTCCTAATTCAGCCAATGGAGGCATCCATCTTCCTTTTGTCTCTCCATAGCAAGAGCCCAGGGAGTTTGTGCTTCTTGCAAGCAGAGCGACTTTGTATGGGACACTCATGCATGCCTACTTCTAGGAATCTCTCTGGGTGTCATGAGTGGACAACAGTACACCATGATCAGGGATGGTGAGGCCACAGCAGCAATTGCCTTAGCCAGACCCAAAGGGTAGGTGTAGGGGCCGGGTTCATCCACTATTATTTGCAGCCCTCCACACCTTCCTGAACAGCGTCCTTGTCCTTATTCCATAAGAGCCCAGGTGAAGAGAACTGAAACTCTATAGCCCTAGCACGCACATTGTGCTTTCCCTCTATTTAGCCGAATGTAGAGGATGTGTGGTACTGATGGCCAGACCAGTGTCCAGATTTTCCAGGCAAAATGGAAGCTTCCAGGGTTCTGAAAGAGGGTGTTTTGATGGCTGTGAAATGACTTTTACAAGTGCCTCATGGGGTTTTCAAATCCTTTTGAAACCTGAAGTTCTTTCTTGTATCTAGGGAATATTCTCACCTCTGGGCAGAATGGCTGCCCTACTCGGAGCACAGCTATACTGGTGTCAGGAGGTCTGCCAGCCTGCTAGCTCCTGGAGGGATTACTGAGTATGTCCTCAGGCCCCAAGTGGTAACAGGTGTTTCCAATTGCCTTTATTAGCAGCAGCCAGGCTCTCAGGTGAGGGGCGGGGCTGTGATCTCCACTGGAATCTCCGAATTCAGCCAATGGAGACATCCATCTTTCTTTTGTCTATCCATAGCAAGGGCCCTGGGAGTTTGTGCTTCCTGTAAGCAGAGCGACATTGTATGGGACACTCATGCATGCCTACTTCTGGGAAAAGTATGAGTGTGATGTGTGGATACCAGGACACCATGATCAGGGATGTGAGGCCACAGGAGCAATTGCCTTAGCCGGACCCAAAGGGTAGGTGTAAGGGACCGGGTACATCCACTACTGTTTGGTCAAACACAGTTCCCATCTATGTTGAAACACAGCTCTTTCTGGGTGCTTTCTGTTCTTGTAATCTGCTGCCCTAAGCAGTGGACTGAGAGCCTGGATGCTGAGTAGGCAGCCAAATGTGACTGGACAGGCTCATGCCCTGAATTCTGAGGGGTACCCCAGCTTCCCCCGGATGATAGTGAGGCATGGGATTGAATAGGGAACTCAGGAGATTTAGACATGTAAGTCCCTTTGCATATGTATTCTTGCTTAGCCAGAATCTGGGCTATCTGGATTGTCCTGATCAGCTATGTTCTCTGTACATAAGTTTCAGGTGAGGCTGGCTACCTTGACACCCATGCTCTGAGACTACTACAGGTGAGCTCTGAGCACACACAGACACAGACAATCAGACAGACAGGCAGACACACACACACACACACACACACACACACACACACACATTACTCTCAGGTCTGGTAGTACCGCATATAGTGAAGGCTGGGGCTGTCTGTGGTCTGTGGGCATGAGAGCTGCTGCCTTAGAACTCTACAAGCCAGGTGTGATCCTGTCATCAATGAACACAGTGTAGGAGGTTTTTGAATTCTGAGACACTGAAGAGGGAGAGGTTTTTGCCCTGATGCTTGCACTGAGAACTAGCAGCTGTCCTGTGTGTGTTGCCAGACTAGGAAACTTGTGGTGCCTGTCCATGTGGAGAGTCTCCTGGATGAGTTCCTTCACAAGCCTTTTTCGCTAGGTCCCGTTGGAGCTGCATATAGCTAATGATTTGGAGATTTTACTTCTTTGGACAATTTTTTCCTGATGCACAGTTTCTCAACAGATTTTAGCAATGAATTGTCTGAATATCATATCGCAACCATTGTAGAAAATGACTACATCAGTGTCTTGCTGTCTCTCTCTCTCTCTCTCTCTCTATATATATATATATATATATATAATTTATATATATATATATAACATGTAGCGGTCTGAAAATATGTTTTAGCTAGAGACCTGCACAGCTCCATATTAGGGTAGTAATGCAGATAAAACTGGCCCTTCTGAGCCAGAGTCATAAGAGATATCTCACAGAGCCATTTGTTTACCTCTTGTCACTCTACAAATCTCTCTCAGCACAAACTATATCTGCCAAATCATCTACTTCACTCTTGCTCTTTTTGTCCACTGAGTCATATCCTAAAACTGTAATTCAAAGAATAAATAGACATAGTGCAGATCCGTGCACACAGGCCAGGCTGAGGCTGGACCAGGGAGATAAAATAAGCCAGCCTGCATTTGGCTGGAGCATCACTAATATTACTTCCAATTTGGAGAGGCAAAGGCAGTTTTGCAGAGTGGTCTGCAGGCCAACGTTTGCTTCTCAGAGTGGGCTAAGACATAGATGTTCTAAGTGTAACCTTTACTCACAAACATAAAATAACAATGCCACTTGTTTAGAAGTATGCATGGGAATGGAGGGTTTGTCTTCAGTGCTCTGGCACTGATCAACACCTGGCCAGAATTTCTGTCCTTTTCAGTCACTGTCATTCTGTCTCTATGACTTTCTCTACGTGCCTTCTTCCCTGGACCCTTCATGAAATTCAGTGCATGCATCGTGAACTCGGTCTTCCTGGTGTTGAAATTTTCCTTTCTTTGCCCTTTGGATTACTTAGTCTCATGCATATGGCGTAGTACAGAGGGGAACTTAGGAGATAGCGTTCCGCTCCAGGTAACTGGCATATTTCCATCTCCAGCTGCAGCTGTCCAGGACCTCTGTGCTTGACTACCATTCTCCAAGGCCCTGTGGCTGACACTCAGCCTAAATGTAGCCCTCCTTAATTTCCTGCCCTGCATCCTTGTCCTTATTCCATGAGAGCCCAGGTCAAGAGAAGTAAAACTCTACTACACTCGCACACACATTGTGCTTTCCCTCTATTGGGCCGAATGTAAAGGATCTGTGGTACTGATAGCCACACCAGTGTCCAGATTTTCCATGCAAAACGGTAGCTTCCAGGGTTCAGAAAGAGGGTGTTTTGATGGATGTGAAATTTCTTTTCCAAGTGTCTCCTGGGGTTTCAAATCCTTTTGAAACCTGAAGTTCGTTCTCGTTTCTAGGGAATATTCTCACCTCTGGCCCGAAGGCCCTCCCAACTAGGAGCACAGCTATCCCGGGGTCAGGTGGTCTGCCAGCCTTCTAGCTCCTGGATTGATTCCTGAGTATGTCCTCAGGCCCCAAGTGGTAACAGGTGTTTCCAATTGACTTTATTAGCAGCAGCCAGGCCCTCAGGTGAGGGGCGGGGCTGTGATCTCCATTGGAAACTCCTAATTCAGCCAATGGAGGCATCCATCTTCCTTTTGTCTCTCCATAGCAAGGGCCATGGGAGTTTGTACTTCCTGCAAGCAGAGCGACTTTGTATGGGACACTCATGCATGCCTACTTCTGGGAATCTCTCTGAGTGTGATTGTCGACCCCAGGACACCATGATCATGGATTGTGAGGCTTCAGGAGCAATTGCTTTAGCCGGACCCAAAGGGTAGGTGTAAGGGGCTGAGTTCATCCACTATTGTTTGGTCAAACACAGTTCCCATCTATGTTGAAACACAGCTCTTTCTGGGCTTGTAATCTGCTGCCCTGAGCAGTGGACTCAGAGTCTTGAGGCTGAGTAGGCAGCTAAACATGACTGGACAGGCTCATTCCCCTGAATTCTGAGGGTTACCCCAGTTTACCCCATTAGCATTGTTTGGATGATAGTGAGGCATGAGATTGAATCACGAACTCAGGAGAGGGAGACATGAGAGTACCTTTGCATATGAATTCTTCCTTAGCCAGAATCTGGGATAGCTGGCTTGCCGAGACCAGCTTGGTTCTCTGTATATAAGTTGCAGGTTAGTCTGGCTACCTTGACACCCATGCTCTGAGACTACTATAGGTGAGCTCTGAGCACACACAGACAGACAGACAGACAGACAGACACACACACACACACACACACACACACACATTACTGTCAGGTCTGGTAGTACAGCATATGTTGACGGCTGGGGCTTTCTGAGGTCTGTGTGCATGAGAGCTGCTGTCTTAGAATCTCTACAAGCCAGGTTTGAAGCTGCCATCAATGAACACAGTGTAGGAGGTTTTTGAAATCTGGTCTCTTTCCAAATCATCTATTTATCTTCTCGCTTCTCTGTCTCTAACTCTCACATGCTCTCACACACTCTGTTTTCACTGATTGATATTTTACTTATATACTTATTTTACTGACAGGACCAGATAAACAAAGAGAGTTACCAGAGCACTGCTGAGCTCTGGCTTGTTTTGTTGGTGATATCACCAGGGCTCCTGGGGCCACAGCTTTGTAAGTCTCTCTGACACAAGCCATAATCTGTCTCCTAATTTCCATGGAAGTATCTCTCAGACTTTATAATAAACATATACATATATATATATATATATCATTTATAGAATTGTCGAACTATGTAATCGATCGTTATCAGAATTAACACATTTATAACAGCTTCCGTTTTCATTAATAATTGTCCACCTAGTTTGTTGCAGGATTCAATACAATTATAAATAATAGAACCTTTCAGTAGCATTTCTATCAGCATCCTTATTGTAATTATCATAGTACAGAACTTGCCTCCTTTCTCTAGTGTAAGCTTCAGGACATATGAGTTTCTTTTCATTCTCCTGAAATCTTAATTTCCCTGGACTCTGAAATGTCTCGGAATTTTTGAAGCAGCCCTCTGTTTCTCAGCAGATGGTTTCCATCTGCTGGAGCCTCAGTTTGTAAGCCTTTCTGACACAAGCCATATTCTGTCTCCTCATTTCCATGCCAGTATCACTCACAGTTTATAATAAAGTGATTTTTTTACAAAACACTTGGTACATTCTGATTTACAGCTCAATATTGACACCATTGTAGCTCTCTTTGGCCCTTGGTCACTTTTCTTTTCAGATATAAAAACACTGAAGAGGGAGAGGTTTTTGCCCTGAGGCTTGCACTGGAAACTACCAGATGCACTGTGTCTGTTGCCAGACTAGGAAACTTGTGGTGCTTGTCCATGTGGAGAGTCTCCTTGATGAGTTCCTTCTCAAGCCTTTTTCGCTCTGTCCCGTTGGTGCTGTATATAGCTAATGATTTTGAGATTTTACTCCTTTGGACAATTATTTTCCTGATGCACAGTTTATCTCCAGGTTTTAGCAATCAATTGTCTCAATGTCATATCGAATCCATTGTAGAAAATGACTACATCAGTCCCTCTCTCTCTCTCTCTCTCTCTCTATATATATATATATATATATATATATATATATATATATAACATGTAGAGATCTGAAAATATTTTTAGCTAGAGACCTGCAAAGCTCTGGATTAGGGTAGTAATGTGGATATACCTGTGTTGTTGCAGTGGTCTAGTGTAGGGCTGCACCGCGGAGAAGAGAGCGAATGTCCAGAGCAAAGGGGTACACAAATCTTTATTATAGGATGGGGGGAGGTTTGGTTCAGACCACGTGGAACCAGCTAGCAATGGCCAACCACAGGGGGAGAGCAGGGAGAGAGACCTCAGAGAGGGAGAGCCAAGAGCCCAGAGAGAGAGAGGGGAGGGGTGAGGGGACTTTTTATTGGGCGACAACCAGGGGTGCCATGAAGGGCCAGGATTGGTTGAAAGGGGGCACTCTAGGATTTTGCGGGGCATAGAAAAACTTGGGGGCGGGGACTGCATCAGAATAACTCCTCAACAACATCTCCTCCTATCCCTTTATATCTAAATGGACACAGTAAAGAAAAATGGAATTTAGCAGGCTTAAATGTTTTAGAGGAATGCCATGCTCAGGTGGGAAGATGTAGGACTTTCTGTGGAGGAGGGAAGGCTTAAATGGCTGCAAACCTTGTGAGACTTATGCGTCCTCCTGTGCTCAACCCCTTTTTAGAGAGAGAGAATTACCTGGAGAGACTCATCTCATAGGTTTAAGCACAGCCTGCTCAACCATCTCTTCACAATATCTGTACATCTTTGCTATCTTTTAAACTAGTGATTGCATAAGATGTACAAAGTCTATAAAATACTATCATGGGCGGAAACCTTTTGGGCATAAGCCTAAATGATATAACAAAATAGGAAGGGACAAGTAGGGGAGTAGTAAAAGCCAGTGTGGTGTGAAAGGAAGGGTTGGTGTGTAAAGGAACATTCCCTGCTTTGGTGGGGAAAGGGGCAAGGGTTCATAATGAGGGGGAGGCGGGAGGCATGACCCACCAAACAGAGGGGCTATTTGGCATTGTATAGTCCTCAAGACAATAGTCTGTAACATCTATGAATTACTCAGGATCAGTCTATGAAAAACCAGCAGCGTGAAGGGAAATAAGCTCTTCAAAATTGCGTAAAATGTATATAGGTTATGTCAGAAAGTCCCATACAAATCTCAGTCCGAAGTAGATGGCTAGGGGAAGAATTGGCAGGGGATGCAATGCTGCATGATGGAGGTAGGCCGCTGGAATGTTGCTTTTCTGTAGATAGCCAGCTGGAACTGCCAACATGTGAAAAGCAGGTCAGAAGCAGGAACAGTAACCAGGCATGAAGAAAGTTCTGTCCTTGTTTAGAAGGGGCCAAGTGTGGATTTGGTCCGATGGTGCGGGAGAGGGAGCTACAGAAGTGGAAAGTGCCATAGAAACTGCTGTAGTGGCTGCAGGGGAGACTAAATGCATATCTATGGGGAGATAGCTCCCGGGATGGACTTCACATGGTTTAAAATCCTTAAATGCTGAAAAAATATCCTTTAGCTCTCTTATCTCAGCCACTAGGTCCCTTAGTGGTGATGTATCA
Organism: Erinaceus europaeus; assembly: GCF_950295315.1. NCBI lineage: Eukaryota > Metazoa > Chordata > Mammalia > Eulipotyphla > Erinaceidae > Erinaceus > Erinaceus europaeus. Next base: position 205,336 of record NW_026647131.1, on the reverse strand, counting down.
GCAGGGGGCAGAGTCAGGGATGAGGAAACCTCAGGCGGAGCTGAAACCGGGACTGCAGGGGCAGGGGCGGGGTTCAGGAATGCAGAAGCTGCAGGCGGAGATGAAACCAGGGTGGCAGGGGCCGGGGCGGAGCTGAAACCAGGGAGGCTGGGCCTGCTTCCAGGAAGTGCGAAGCAGGGTTCAGCCCGTGGCCCTGCCTTGCAGAAGCTGTCCAGTGCGCATGTGTATAACTCCTTTTGTACCTGGGCCTCTGTGTATGTGTGCGTGTGTGACTGTGTGAGTGTGTGTTAGTGTGTGTGTGTGTGTGAGGGAGGGAGGGAGAAACAGAGAGAACAACAGAATCACTGTGGCACAGGTGATTTTGTGCAAAACACTTAGCACATTATGATTTACCGCTCAATATTGACACCATTGTAGTTCTCCTTGTCCCTTGGACACTTTTTTTCTCTGACTGTCTTTGTGTGCCTTCTTCCCTGGACCCTTCGTGGAAGTCAGTGCATGCATCGTGAACTCGGTCTTCATGGTGTTGAAATTTTCCTTTCTTTGCCCTTTGGATTACTTAGTCTCATGCATACGGCGTAGTACAGAGGGGAACTGAGGAGACAGCGTTCCTGCTGCAGGTAACAGGCAAATGTCCATCTCCAGCTGCAGCTATCCAGGCCCTCTGTGCTGCACTCCCATTCTCCAGGGCCCTGAGGCTGACACTCAGCCTAAATGCAGCCGTCCTTAATTTCCTGCACTGCATCCTTATCCTTATTCCATGAGAGCCCAGGTCAAGAGAAGTGAAACTCTATCCCCCTGGCACACACATTGTGCTTTGCCTCTATTGGGCCGAATGTAAAGGGTCTGTGGTACTGATGGCCACCCCAGTGTCCAGATTTTCCACGCAAAACGGAAGCATCCAGGGTTCAGAAAGAGTGTGTTTTTATGGCTGTGAAATGTCTTTTTCAAGTGCCTCTTGGGGTTTCAAATGCTTTTGAAACCTGAAGTTCGTTCTTGTATCTAGGGTATATTCTCACCTCTGGCCCTAAGGCCCTCCGAACTAGGAGCACAGCTATCCTGGGGTCAGGAGGTCTACCAGCCTGCTAGCTCCTGGAGGGATTCCTGAGTATGTCCTCAGGGCCCAAGTGGTAACAGGTGTTTCCAATTGCCTTTAGTAGCAGCAGCCTGGCCCTCACGTGAGGGGCAGGGCCATGATCTCCACTGGAAGATCCTAATTCAGCCAATGGAGGCATCCATCTTCCTTTTGTTTCTCCATAGCCAGGGCCCGGGAGTTTGTGCTTCCTGCAAGCAGAGCGACTTTCTATAGAACACTCATGCATGCCTACTTCTGGGAATCTCTGAGTGTGATGTGTGGACCCCAGGACAGGGAATCTCTCTGAGTGTGATGTGTGGACCCCCAAACATGACTGGACAGGCTAATGCCCTTGAATACTATGGGGTGCCCCAGCTTTCCCCACTGGCAGTGTTTGGATTATAGTGAGGCATGGGATTGAATGGGGAACTCAGGAGAGCAAGACATGAGAGTCCCTTTGCATATGCATTCTTGCTTAGCCAGAATCTGGGCTAGCTGGCTTGCCCTGACCAGCTAGGTTCTCTGTACATATGTTGAAGTTGAGGCTGGCTACCTTGACACCCATATTCTGAGACTACTATAGGTGTGCTCAGAGCACACACAGACAGACAGACACGCACACACACACACACACACACAAACATTATTGTCAGGTTTGGTAGTACAGCATATGGTGAAGGCTGGTGCTGTCTGGGGTCTGTGGGCATGAGAGCTGATGCCTTACAATCTCTACAAGCCAGCTTTGAATCTTTCATCAATGAACACAGTGTAGGAGGTTTTTGCATTCTGGTCTCTTTCCAAATCATGTATTTCTCTTCTTGCCTTCTCTGTCTCTAACTCTCACATGCTCTCATACACTCTGTCTTCACTCATTTATATTTTACTTATATACTTATTTTACTGACAGGCCCAGATATACAAAGAGAGTTACCAAAGCACTGCTGAGCTCTGGTTTGTTGTGTTGGCGATTTCACCTAGGCTACTGGAGCATCAGTTTGTAAGTCTTTCTGACACAAGCCATATTCTGTCTCCTCATTTCCATGCCAGTATCACTCAGAGTTTATAATAAAGAGATACATACATATATATATATAAACAAATATATTTATATATCTGTCATTTTTTTAATTGTCGACCTATGTATATGACCTTAATTCGGAATTACCACATTTATAACAGCCTAGTTTTTCAGAAATAATTGGCCATATTTTTTGAGCAGAATTCAATACAAATATTAAATATAGAACCTTCCAGTAGCATTTCTAATCGTTTTTATATCAGCATACTTATTGTAATTATCATAGTGCTGAACTTCCCTCCTTTTTCCAGTGTAAGCTTCAATATGTATGTGTTTGTTTTCTTTTTCCGGATATCTTAATTTCCTTGGACCCTGAAGTTTTAGGGAATTTTTGAAGCAGCCCTCTGTTTCTCAACAGATGGTTTCTATGTTTCTGCTGTAATCAGGTCTTCTTTTGGTTTTTGTTTTCATTAATTTTTTCAAGTCCTCCTAAATCATCCCCATTTATTTGCATATTTATTTTTTTAGTCAGGTATCACATGAGGGTCATTTCTTCTGCTTGATAGATTTTCTCTTATAATTGAAGGGAACTTTTGACGCACAATACATTTCCTGGGGCAAATACTACACACATATGGTGAAGGCTTGGGTTATCTGGGGTCTGTGGGCATTTGAGCTACTGCCTTACAATCTCTACAACCCAGGTTTGAACCTGTCATGAATGAACACAGTCTAGGGGGGTTTTGACTTCTGTTCTATTTCCAACTCCTCTATTTCTTTTCTCTCCTTCTCTGTCTCTGACTCTCACAGGCTCTCACTCACTCTGTCTGCACTCAGTAATATTTTACTTATATCCTTATTTTATTGACAGGCCCAGATATACAAAGAGAGTTGCTAGAGCACTGCTGAGCTCTGGCTTGTTTTTTTGGTGATTTTACCTAGGCTACTGGAGCCTCAGCTTTGTAAGTCTCTCTGACACAAGCCACATTCTGTCTCTTCATATCCATGGCAGTATCTCTCAAACTTTATAATATAGATATACATCCATATACATATATAAATATACATAAATATCTGTCATTTTTAGAATTGTCGACCCATGGTCTTCCTGGGGTTTTTATTATTTTTTAATTTTTTCAAATCCTCCTAGATCATCCCCATATATTTGCATATCCATTTAAATATTTAGTCCGATATCACATGAGGGGTCATTTCTTCTGCCTGATAGATTTTCTCTTATAATTTAAGGGAACTTTGGACACACAATACATTTCCTTTTGCAGATACTACACACTACTACAACTACTACTGCAATGTTTTTGACAGTGACATCCAATGCACTATGGATTAGTATTGCATGGCTCAAAAGAATGTTCCCTATTTAACCTACAAAATTTTTAACCTCACAAATGTTTATTCTGTTCTTTCTTGGGGGATGAATGGTTTACAGTCAAAAGTTACATGTAATAGTGGCTACGTGGTTAATTTTTCCCACTTTACCTGTATTTCTGTACATCATTTGTATAATTCCTACTGAGGAGAAGGAAATAGTCATAAATAGAGAGAGCAGGGCCCAAGCAGGAAGAGAGACAGAGAGACAGCTGCAGATCTGATTTGCCACAAGCCCAGCTTTTCCCTATTGGGTAAGTGGTGACCAGGGGCTCAAAAGGGGGTCTTGGGCTTCCACATAGTTCTCTGGCATACTTCCTTAGCCAGAATCTGGGCTAGCTGGCTTGCCTTGACCAGCTATGTTCTCTGTACATAAGTGTACATAAGTTGCAGGTGAGGCTGGCTACCTTGACACTATGCTCTGAGACTACTACAGGCGAGCTCTGAGCACACACAGACAGACACACACACACACACACACACACACACACACATATTACTGTCAGGTCTGGTAGTACAGAATATGGTGAGGACTGGGGCTGTCTGGGGTCTGTGGGCATGAGAGCTGCTGCCTTACAATCTCTACAAGCCAGGTTTGAACCTGTCATCAATGAACACAGTGTAGGAGGTTTTTGACTTCTGGTCTCTTTCCATATCACCTATTTCTCTTATCGCCTTCTCTGTCTCTAACTCTCATATGCTATCACACACTCTGTCTTCACTCATTGATATTTTACTTCATACTTATTTTACTGACAGGCCCAGATTTACAAAGAGAGTTACCAGAGCACTGCTGAGCTCTGGCTTGTTTTGTTGGTGATGTCACCTTGGTTACTGGAGCCACAGCTTTGTAAGTCTCTCTGACAGAAGCCATATTCTGTCTCCTCATTTCCATGGCAGTATCTCTCAGACTTTATAATAAATAAATATATATATATATATATATACACACATATATATCTTTCATTTTTACAATTGTCGACCTATGTTGATCTTTATCAGAATTAACACATTTATAACAGCTTCCTTTTTCATTAATAAACGGCCACATAGTTGGAGCAGGATTCAATACAATTATAAATAATAGAACCTTCCAGTAGCATTTCTAATAGCATTTCTATCAGCATCCATATTGTAACTATCATAGTACAGAACTTGCTTTCTTTCTCTAGTGTAAGCTTCAGTACATATGAGTTTCTTTTCATTCTCCTGAAATCTTAATTTCCCTGGACTCTGAAGTGTCTCGGAATTTTTGAAGCAGCCCTCTGTTTCTCAGCAGATGGTTTCCATTTTCTGCTGTAATCAGGTCTTCTTTTGCTTTTTGTTTTTATTTTTCAATTTTTTCAAACCTAGATCATCCCCATTTATTTGCATATTTATTTATTTATTTAGTCCTATATTACATGAGGGGTCATTTCTTCTGCTTGATAGATTTTTCTCTTATAATTGAAGGGAAGTTTACACTGACAATACATTTCGTGTCATAAATACTACACACATATGGTGAAGGCTGGGGTGGTCTGGGGTCTGTGGATGTGAGACTGCTGCCTTACTGTCACGTCCACCCTTGCCTGCAAGGATCACACAACGCCGAGTTCTTCTTCAAGCAGTTTATTTGGGAACCTTGAACAGCAAAAAGCCCGGTATATCCTAACCTCCAACTTATATCCTCATGGGTCAGCCCAAGGGCACACGTGGCAGCTGCTCATAGGCACACGATTGCGGAAGCAAGCACTCTCTCAGTCTCAGACCATTTATGGAGTTGTTTACTTCTCCCTGTGGTCTGGAGGGTAGAGGAGGCTGGCGCCATCTTGGGGCGCGGCACATGGCTCTCCACAGTTCCCCCTTTTTGTTTTAATAACCCTGCAGGTGAGTGTAGAGGTCCAATCCCAGAAAGGAGGGGATATTGTCATAGTCCTCGCCTAAGCAATCAAGCTTCGCCAGTGCTTGACCCATCCCTTGCCGTTTTGTTCTGGGGCAGGAGATAAGGAAATTATGGGGCTAGGGAGCGGCACAACCTGCATGCATTGGACGTGCACTCCTTGAGACGGCATTACGCCCTCAAGTGCAGTTCTTTGCCTCGCACCCTGAGCGTTTCATATCAGGCTCTTAAGGCCACCAGTCAAGCCTGGGGGGAGTGGCCATCCTCGATTGCTGTGAAGGCCTGTGCAATCAGCGGGACTTCACGCCTCCTTGTGATCCTAATTTTGCAAATACACCACAGGACCATCAGGGAGGGGAGAACCAAGAGCACAGTTAAGCATCCCAAGCCCGCCCACTCTTTCAAACTGTCCATTGCTTGATTGATCCAGGAGGACAACCCCGCCGCCATGGAAGCATCCACCCGCATTGAGTTGACTGCCACAATGGCGCTTCGCAGTTGTCGCATCAGGGTATCGAAACTCCAGACCAGTTTCCTAAGAGCCCGGCATCATGCCATATCGGCATCGGCCTTGGAAACTCGGACAGGATTCCCCAGCGAGGCTCCATCATCACTGGCATCACCACCGCAGTCATCAGGAGCATCTGGTGTATTCTTTGGTGGTGGGGCATCTTGGACCTTTCTCACCAGTCGTTTGGGTACCCAAACCGGATCTGGTTTGTCCTATGGAAAAACACAGAGCCTCGTGCCCATGTCAGCAAGGGATCAGGCCCATGCCATGTGCCTGTTAATATGTCCTTCCATTTTACCATGCCTCTCTGTGGGCCATGGGACATATGATGTCTTTTCGCTGCAGAGTGGCCATTAATATCCAAATTAAAAAAAATAAGTGTAAATAAGGCTAGGGATAGTCTTTCCTTAGGGGTGCGGCCGTGGCCTATTCCCCCTTTTTGTTTTAACAGACATTCCTTGAGGGTGCGATGAGCACGTTCCACAATGCCTTGACCCTGAGGATTATAGGGCAGGCCATGGGTTACTGGGACTCCCATTTGCTGGCAGAAGGAGACAAAAGACCGAGCAGTGTAGACCAAACCACTGTCTGTTTTCAAAATTTGAGGCATACCCCATGCAGCCCATGCCTCTAGGCAATGGGTGATCACATTGAGAGCCTTTTCGCCACTCAATGGGGTGGCCATGATAACACCAGAGCAGGTGTCTACAGAGACATGTAGATACTTAAGCGTGCCAAATTCAGAAAAGTGCGTGACATCCATTTGCCATAGGAAGCCAGGGCATAAGCCCCGAGGGTTAATTCCAACGCTTGGTGGATGCTGGAAAGTCACACACTGAGGCCGACCCAGAACCACCTGACAAGCGTCCGCACGGGGCAAATTAACTTTTTTCTGTAGGGTTTTAGCATTTACATTAAAAAGTTCATGAAAACGTCTGGCCCGTTCCATTGCTGGAGCCATCAAGAGGACATCCTGTCTTGCCAATTTATCTACAATGTTATTACCCTCGCTCAGGGGGCCAGGCAATCCAGTGTGTGCTCGAATGTGTTGAATATAAAAGCGCTGTGTGCTGTGCCAAATCAGATCTTGTAGTTCTTTTAACAGCGAACACACCATGCTGGATCTTTTTATAGGTCCAGTGGCCTCTAGAACCTTGACTGCATTAAACACATAAGCAGAGTCAGATATCAAATTAAAGGGAAAATGGCATCTCTTAAAAACTTCAATCACAATTTTCAACTCCACTATTTGAGGAGAGCCTGGTTGGAAATGACACCTAACTGGTTCTTGGTGTTCTATTACGTAAGCTCCACATCCTGTCTTAGAACCATCTGTGAAAATGTTAGGCGCTGAAGACAGAGGCCTCACTGCAGTAATCTTAGGGAAAATCACGGGGTGCTCCTTAAAGAAGCTCACGAGAGGATGTTTGGGATAGTGATTATCAATTTCTCCGGGATAGCCGCATCTCAAGACAGCCCACTCATCCAAAGCTCCACACAGGGTCTGTACCTGGTAGCTAGAATAAGGGACCACTAATGTGGTTGGTAAGATGCCAAAAAACTGTATACATTGCTGAATCCCGGTCAGGGCCAGATCTGCCACTGCTGAAGGATAATATTGTATGGATTTAGCAGGAGAAATTCTTAAATGAATCCAAAGCAATGGACCCTCTTGCCACAGCAGCCCCGTGGGCTGTGACAAGGTAGCTAAAATGCATAAAGTCAGGGGCTTGTTGGCATCCCAACGTTTCAAGAAGGCTCCCTGACGGGATCTTTCTACCTTCTCTAGGACCAGCCTAGCCTCTGGCGTCAATACTCTTGGAGAGTTCAGAGCGGAATCCCCTATCAAGACATCATACAGGGGTTTCAGCTCATGATTTGGAAGCTTCAAGTAACTCCTCACCCAATTAATATCCCCTAACAGTTTTTGAAAGTCATACAGAGTACGTAAGCCATCCTTCCTCAATTCCAGCTTCTGGGGCACTACCTCCATAGGTTTAATGCATGCTCCTAAGTAGTTTACCACCTCACCTCTCTGCACCTTTTCAGGGGCAATATACAGCCCTTTTCCTCTTAAAATCTGAACTAATTCCTCATACGCTTGATCAAGTAAGGTTTCAGTTTTTTTCAGCAAGTGGAATATCATCCATATAATGAATACATTTTAAGGTAGGATATTTCTTCCTGAGGGGAGCAATCGTCTCACTATCAAACAGCTGGCACATGGTTGGACTATTCGCCATACCCTGTGGGGCAGCACAACCCATTCGAATCTCTGGTCGGGTTCTTCATGATTGCAGGATGGTACGGTAAAGGCGAATCTTTCCATGTCCCTCTCACTTAATGGGATAGAGAAAAAACAATCCTTGATATCTATGACTATTATGGGCCATCTCTCAGGCAGGGCTGTTAGCAATGGAAGCCCCCACTGTACTGGCCCCATGATCTGCATTTGGCGGTTGATTGCCCACAGATCATGTAACAGTCTCCATTTTCCTGACTTTTTCTTAATCACAAATATAGGAGTATTCCAGGGGGACACAGAAGGTTTGATATGTTTCAAGGCAAGTTGCCCTGCAACCAGCTCTCTGGTCACGGCTAATTTTTCAGAGGAAAGAGGCCACTGAGGAACCCACACTGGATCCTCTGTTTTCCAAGAGATGGGAATACCTGTGTCCACAGTGGCCCCTAGGAAAAACCCAGACCTGATCTTCCTGAGTGTGGTCGAGCAGCAACAGGGGACTTGCGTCCCTGTAGGTGCTTCCCCAGGCCAAAGCCAGGGACACAACCCATTCTTTTCATCTGAGTTTGAGCTGCCATGGAGTATTCATTACTTAATTTAAAATCCATCTCTTTAAACAAGTCCCTCCCCCATAACGAGATGGGTAGCTCCAAAACATATGGCTGCATCAAGCCACAATGGCCTTCCTTATCTTTCCATTTTAGCTGTCTAGCACTCATGTCTGGAGTCCTTGCATAACCCAGGCCTTGGAGGGTTTGAGAGGAAGTTTGCACAGGCCATCCTGATGGCCAGTCTTTGGCGGCCACAATACTTCTGTCAGCCCCAGTATCAAGAAGCCCCTGAATGTTTTTTCCTTCAACTTCTAATACCATCAATGGTCTTTGTTCTAAATCCAGAGATAGGAATGTCAAGTCTGTGCCGGAGGAGCCAAAACCTCGACCCCCCCGTTCAACTGTCTTAGCCGCAAAGCTATCATGTAGGCTGGGTAAGATAAGCAATTGGGCGATCTTGTCTCCTGGGGAAATGGCTACAATTCCCCGGGGGGAGGACACCATAATCTTAACAACCCCGGTGAAGTTGGAGTCTATAACCCCAGGGTGAATAAGAAGTCCTCACAATGCTGAAGAGGATCTGCCCAAAAGTAAGCCTACTGTGCCTGGCTCGAGGGGTCCTGTAAAGTCGGTTGTTACAAGCTGGACCCCCATCTGAGGAGTTAAGACGAGTTGGGAGGTGGAACAGAGGTCCAATCCTGCTGAGCCCGCAGTGGCTCTCCGTGTTTCCCCGGAGGGCGAAAGCTGAGCCACCTTTCCTGACTGATATCCCTGTCCCGACTCTCTACTGCCCCATATATTTGTGGGCCTTGGGGACAGGGGCCCCTCTGGCTGCTTTTTGGACAGGCTCCTCCATATCCCTGACTCAGGGGTTGTCTGTTAATGTCCTTAACGGAGCGGCATTCATTAGCCCAATGGTTCCCCTTTTTACATCTAGGGCAGAGGCCTGGCTGTCTCATTCTAGCACTTCCTCCTGTTTTGCCTTTCTCAGGACACTGCTTCTTAATATGTCCCATCTTGCCACATTTGAAACAAGCCCCAGTGTTACTGCTTTTCCTTCCTGCAAGTTGGACAACCGCAGTGGCAAGTCCCGCATTAGTCAAAGGGCCTCCAATCTCTCTGCAAACTTTCAACCACCACTCAATTCCTTTGCCCTTATGTGGTGTGATAGCCGCTCTGCATTCTTTGGTACATTGCTCATATACCAGCTGTTTAATAAGAGGCATAGCTGTGTCTGGGTCCCCAAAGATTCTGCCCACCGCCTCAACTATGAGGGCCACAAAATCTGAAAAAGGCTTCATGGGTCCCTGCAAAATTTTTGTTAAGTTGCAGCTAACTTGTCCCCTATTTGGAAGGGCCTTACATGCTCTTATGGCACAGAGATTCACCTGCTCATATACTTGTGGATGGTACCCAGTCTGCTGGCCTACAAACCTGCCTAGTCCTAGGAGCATGTCTCGGTCCCAGGCAGGTTGACCTGCGCGTGCATTAACCGCTGCTTGCTCGGTTGCAAAATCAATCCAGAATGCTCTCCAATCTAGATATTGTCCTGGGCTGAGACAAGCACAAACCAAGCCTTACCAATCAGCTGGTGTCATGCAAAGCCTACTGAGAGATTCCACTTGAGCAAGAGTGAAAGATGCACTAACCCCATAAGCCTTCACAGATTCTGCCAGGGACTTAACTACTTTGAAATCCAAGGGCTCCTCATACCGGTTCCCTTGGAGATCTTGAAACACCGGATAGACAGGTTGCATCTCCGTCCTAACCCGGGCCCATAGCCCCAGGCAAAAGGAACAGCTTGGCCCTCCAGTCCCCAAGGGTTGGACGGTTGTCACGCCCTCCGGATAAGGGGGCGGAGCCGAGGTCAAGGCTGAGGCATAGCCCCCTCCCAGTTCTCCATCCTCCAGTTTTTTTGGTGCCTTATCCCTCTCTTTCCTTTTCCTTCTTTCTCGTAAAGTAGCCTCTTCCAGTCTCTCCACTAAGGCCTGCACGTCCTCCCCCTCCTCCTCCTCTGATTCCGAGGAGGAGGGGAGTGCTTCCAGCTCCTCTAGATCAGGGTATAAAGATTTCCCTTTCTCTCCTCCTTTCTTACTTTCCGCTTTCTCACAGCGTTCCTCCTGTAGCATTTCCAAGGTGTTCTGCCCCTTTTCAACGGCCTCGTAGCACTTCTGATCCTCAAGGCAACTGCACACTAATTTCCATACGGGCCTTACTCCTGCTTTCAGGTCATACTGCTCCCAAGCAAAGTCTGGGTCCTTTCCTAACTTCTCCCAGCAAGAGACAGTCAAGCTCCCTGAGGCTGCGAACCAGGAGGCGACTATGTCACACTCACTCAAAAATCTTTCAAGTGTGGACTTCTTGATTTTTAATTTCTTGGATAGAAGTAGCTCCTGCAGAGCCAAAAAATTGGATGGGGCTGGGAAGTCCCCATGATAACTTCCTCCCAAAAATTATGTGGCTGCTAGCCCACTTTGTACTCCCCGTTCGCTACCCGTGGGGACTTTTACTTTCCGTTCGCTAAACCCACGAACGTTCTCCTGCTCGTCCTTTATAAACAGAGATGAGCCCTGCTAGCCGCCTCACCGCGGGCCTTATTGTCCCACTTTACCCTGGGAACTTACCAGTGCACTGCCCCTAATTCCGAAGTTCTGAACCCCATTTCGGATGATGTCCCCGTATGGGCCACCACTTGTCGCGTCCACCCTTGCCTGCAAGGATCACGCAATGCCGAGTTCTTCTTCAAGCAGTTTATTCGGGAACCTTGAACAGCAAAAAACCCCGCTATATCCTAACCTCCAACTTATATCCTCATGGGTCAGCCAATCCCAAGGGCACATGTGGCAGCTGCTCATAGGCACACGATTGCGGAAGCAAGCACTCTCTCAGTCTCAGACCATTTATGGAGTTGTTTACTTCTCCCTGTGGTCTGGAGGGTACAGGAGGCTGGGGCCATCTTGGGGCGAGGCACATGGCTCTCCACACCTTACAATCTCGACAACCCAGGTTTGAACCTGTCATGTATGAACATAGTGTGGGAGGTTCTTGACTTCAGGTCTCTTTCCCACTCTTCTATTTTTCTTCTAGCCATCTCTGTCTCTGACTCTCACAGGCTCTCACTCACTCTGTCTGAACTCATTAATATTTTACTTATATACTTATTTTACTGACAGGCTCTGATATACAAAGAGAGTCGCTTGTTTTGTTGGCAATTTCACCTAGGTTTCTGGAGCCTCAGCTTTGTAAGTCTCTCTGACACAAGCCATACTCTGTCTCCGCATAGCCATGTCAGTATCCCTCAGAGTTTATAAAAAGATAAACTTACATATATGTACATATATATATATATATATATATATATATATATATATATATATATCAGTCATTTTTAGAATTGTTGACCTTTTTATTTGATCTTAATGCAGAAATATCACATTCATAACATCCTCCTTATTCACAAATAATTGGTCACATAGTTGGAGCAGGATTCACTACAATTATAAATTATAAACCTTCCAGGAGCATTTCCAATAGCCTTTCTATCAGTATCCTTATTGTAATTATCATAGCACAGAACTTGCCTCCATTTTCTAGTGTAAGCTTCAAAATGTATGCCTTTCTTTTCATTCTCAGGAATTCTTAATTTGCCTGGACCCTGAAGTGTCAGGGAATTTTCGAAGCAGCCCTCTGTTTCTCAGCCCACGTTTTCTATATTTCTGCTGTAATCAGGTCTTCCTGTAGTCTTTGTTTTTATGTTTTTCAAATCCTCCTATATCATCCCCATTTATTTGCATATTTATATATTTATTTAGTCCCATATCACATAAGGGGTCATTTCTTCTGCCTGATAGATTTTCTCTTATAATTGAAGGGAATTTTTGACACACAATACATTTCCTTTTGCAGACACTACACACTACTACAACTATTACTGCACTGTTTTTGACAGTGACATCCAATGCTTAATGGATTAGTATTGCATGGCTCTAAAGAATGTTCACTATTTAACCTACAATGTTTTAACCTCACAAATATTTATTCTGTTCTTTTTTTGCGGGATTAATGGTTTACAGTCAACAGTTACATGTAATAGTGAGCACGGGGGTAATTTTTCCCACTTTCCCTGTATTTCTGTACATCATTTGTAACTTTCTTATTGAGGAGAAGGAAACAGTCATAAATTGAGAGAGCAGGGCCCAAGCAGGAAGAGAGACAGAGAGACAGCTGCAGTTCAGATTTGACACTAGCCCAGCTTTTCCCTTGCTGGGTAAGTGGTGAGCACAGGCTCAAAACGGGGTCTTGGGCATATAGTTCCCTGTCAGCTCCACCAGCTGTGCCTCCAACCCATGCTCCCTTCATTGTCCATGTAACTATGGATCTGCTCTAGGCACTTCTCACCTTCATATGGCAGAAACTTAACACTTCTCCCCTCCACCCATGAAACTTTAACCTTTTACTTGAGTGAAAAACAGCAACACCAATCCACGTTATTTCAGGAAAAAGTGTGTGGGTCTCTGTGGGAGGGTGTGTGTGTGTGTGTCTCTGTGTGTGTGTACATAAGTCTGTTTCAGTTATGATTACCGCTGTTGTTTCTTTATTCCTGACGCAGGGTCTTAGAAACTGGGTTGTGCTATGACAAAGGAAGTTTCCACTGCACAAGTGGTTTTTCAAATATGAATGGCACATTGGATATTCTGGACACTGTTGTGCATTCTCCCAGGTGGTCCTCAGATGGGTTCTTTCCTTTACTATTTCCATGATGTGTGTAATTTTCTGTGTAGACTCAAAGTGGAGTGGCATGAGGGAGCTCAGCTGCATTCTGCTGTGTGTCCACAAGGTGGCAGCAAAGCCCTTAGTTGAGTGTAGTGATTCTGTGGAATGAGGAGAACTCTGGGATTTGTGGCCCATGGACAGCAAGGTTGAAATTGACTTAGAGTGCACTAGACCTCTGTTCTTTGCTGTGGTGTGGGGGGATCCCCTGTTTGGCTTTGCAAGTGGAAGCAGTTTCTCTCTTTTTCTGGATGACTCTACTGTGAGCTTGTGAATCCCTGTGCTCAGCTGCATTCTGCTGGGTGTCCACAAGAGGTCAGCACCAGTGCGGGACTAAGGCTCCATGGGGAAAGTGCCCTGAGGCACTGGGCTAAGATAGTGGAGACAGTGTTTCTGGGTGTGCACCAAGAGCATGGCCAACCTAGCGCAAGCAGGCAGTGTCCTAAGGACGGGTACAGACAGGAGCTGTGTGGGTTGTGTTGGCAGAAACAGGGCCTTCAGAGGATGGCAGGCAGTCTCAGGGGGTGGGTCTAAGAGCCGGTGCCCACTGAGCCTGAGGGGAGGGACCAGTGTGTATTCATAGAGACTGCTGGCCAATTAGAGAAGAGGAACATCACCCTCATGGGCGTGAACCAAGAGCTGGAAAATGAGAACAGAGGAGAAGTTGCGAGGGCGGGACTCTGAGAGCAGCCTTCTGAAGGAAGCCCGACAATGGGAGCTCAGAGCTGGCCTTAAAAGGCTGGGCGAGCTTCCAGGTAGTGCAAAGCGAGGTTCAGCCCATGGCCCTGCCTTGCAGAAGCTGTCCAGTGCATATGTGTATAACTCTGTATGTGCCTGTGCCTCTGTGGATGTGTGTGTGTGTGTGACTGTGAGAGTGTGTCTTTATGTGTGTTTGTGTGTGTGTGTGTGTGTGTGAGTGTGTGGTAGGGAGAGTGAGATCAGACTTATTGTGGCACAGGAGATTTTGTGCAAAAAACTTGGCACATTCTGATTTACCACTCAATATTGACACCATTGTAGCTCTCCTTGGCCCTTGGTCAATTTTTTCTTTTCAGATGATAAGACACCGAAGAGGGAGAGGTTTTTGCCCTAAGGCTTGCACAAGGAACTATCAGCTTCCCTGTGTGTGTTGCCAGACTAGGAAACTTGTGGTGTCTGTCCATGTGGAGAGTCTCCTGGATGAGTTCCTTCCAGAGCATTTTTTTCTAGGTCCCGTTGGAGCTGCATATAGCTAATGATTTGGAGATTTTACTCCTTTGGACAATTCTTTTCCTGATGCACATTCTCTCTCCATGTTTTAGAATTCAATTGTCTGAATGTCATATTGCGTCCATTGTAGAAAATGACTACACCAGTGTCTTGCTCTCTCTCTCCCTCTCTCTCTCTCTCCCTCTCTCTCTCTCTCTATCTGTCTCTCTCTCTCTCTCTCTCTCTCTCTCTATATATATATATATATATATATATATATATATATATATATATATGCCGCCGACCACCCAACTGGGGGCTCAGCAGGCCAATCCAGGGAGAATGAGACTTATAGGTGGGAGGTGGATTCGGCGCGACAGACAACACTGAGACACATGAGTTTCAATGCTGCTGCAATCTTTTACTGATATAGAGATTCTTTTTATAATAGCATAACAAAGAAGCATAAATAAAAAGCTGGCCAAGTCAGTTGACCACAAAGTACGCAGGGTACATTTTTTATAAGTAACACAGACAGGAGGAACTGAAGGCATACAACTACCATCAAAACGAAAGCACAGCCATACTGTTCTTTCATGGGTTATTAACCACATCCCTTTGGTTTCAGACAAAAGTCAATTTATCAGTAAGAACTAAATGCTTTCACTGCTCTCATTTATCCAAAGGGCTATTCTTTCTCCTTCCAAGCACTGGACCTTAATACCCAGAATAGGGGAGGCACTAGTGGGAACACGGCGTCTTGCTCTGATCCTTATGCCAAGCTCCCTTTCCTGTAATCTACCTAAGACAATATGCAGGTGCATTTCAGGGTTGCTATGTAACATGTTTCCTGGGAAAGCTAAAGGACCATTGTCTGTATGATTGAATGTAATATTTCTGAGAATAGTGCTCAGTCCTTGCTCAACCTGGATAGCCAAGTCATTGGGGCTTGAAGTGCTGGGATTTACTGTTGTAAGGGGCTTTTCATCCAGTGGGGTCCCATCTGGAATGTCCAGACTAGACTTGGGGGGTTGCACTGTAAGCGTCTCCGGAGTCTCCTGGACATTCCCTGGGTGGCCTGCATAAAGCATGATAAACAACAACAGTAAGCTTTCAGAAGCGAAACCAAGTCCACCTAGCCATCCAAGGCCTTTCCGCCAACCGGGAGACCCAGGGATCCGTCCACACAAATATCCAGGCTTCTGTCCACCACCTATCTTGGGTACGGTCTTCCGTACAGGAGCTTGTAAGGCCCCTGTCCGGTTCCCTAACCAGGTCACCCGCACTGTTTTGTCACACCGCGGTCGTGGCCTGCCTATCTGGCCAGACAGGTGTGGCATATATATAACATGTAGAGGTCTGAAAATATATTTTAGCTAGAGACATGCACAGCTCTGCATTAGGGTAGTAATGAGGATACACCTCGCCCTTCTGAGTCACAGTCATGAGAGACATTTCACAGAAACATTCGTTTACCTCTTGTCACTCTACAAATCTCTCTCAGCACAAACTACAGCTGCCAAATCATCTACTTCCCTCTTGCTCTTATTGTCCACTGAGTCCTATCCCAAAACTGTAAATCAAAGAAGAAATAGACATAGTGCAGTTCCCTGCACACAGGACAGGCTGAGGCTGGACCAGGGAGATGCAATACGCCAGCCTGCATCTTGGCTGGAGCATCACTAAAACCACTTCCAATTTGGAGAGGCAAGGGCAGTTTTGGAGAGTGGCCTGCAGGCCTAGTGTTGCTTCTCAGAGTGGGCTAAGACTTATATGTTCTAAGTGTAACCTTTCTTCACAAACATAAAATAACAATGTCACTTGTAAGAAGTATAAATGGTCATGGAGGGTTTATCTTCAGTGCTCTGGCATTGATCAACACAGGGACAGAATTTCTGTTCTTTTCTGTCACTGTCATTCTGTCTCTCTGACTGTCTATATGTACCTTCTTCCCTGAACCCTTCGTGGAAGTCATTCCATGCATCGTGAACTCGGTCTTCCTGTTGTTGAAATTTTCCTTTCTTTGCCCTTTGGATTATTTAGTCTCTTGCATATGGCGTAGTACAGAGGGGAACTGAGGAGACAGCGTTCCTGCTGCAGGTAACAGGCATATGTCCATCTCCAGCTGCAGCTGTCCAGGCCCTCTGTGCTTGATTCCCATTCTCCAGGGCCCTGTGGCTAACACTCAGCCTAAATGCAGCCCTCCTCAATTTCCTGCACTGCATCATTGTCCTTATTCCATGAGAGCCCAGGTCAAGAGAAGTGAAACTCTACCACACTGGCACACACGTTGTGCTTTCCCACTATTGGGCTGAATGTAAAGGATCTGTGGTACTGATGGCCACAGCAGTGTCCAGATTTTCCACGCAAAACAAAGCTTATAGGGTTCAGAAAGAGGGTGTTTTGATGGCTGTGAAATGTCCTTTCCAAGTGCCTCCTGGGGTTTCAAATCCATTTGAAACCTGAAGTTCTTTCTTGTATCTAGGGAATATTCTCACCTCTGGCCCGAAGGCCCTCCCAACTAGGAGCACAGCTATCCTGGGCTCAGGAGGTCTGCCAGACTGCTAGCTCCTGGAGGTATTCCTGAGTATGTCCTCAGGCCCCAAGTGGTAACAGGTGTTTCCAATTGTCTTTATTTGCAGCAACCAGGCCCTCAGGTGAGGGAAGGGGCTGTGCTCTCCACTGGAATCTCCTAATTTAGCCAATGGAGGCATCAATCTTCCTTTTGTCTCTCCATAGCAAGGGCCCAGGGAGTTTGTGCTTCCTGCAAGCAGAGCTACTTTGTATGGGACACTCATGCATGCCTACTTCTGGGAGTCTCTCTGAGTGTGATGTGTAGACACCAGGACACCATGATCAGAGATTGTGAGGCCACAGGAGCAATTGCCTTAGCCAGACCCAAAGGGTAGGTGTGAGGGATCGGGTTCATCCACTATTGTTTGGTCAAACAAAGTTCTCATCTATGTTGAAACACAGCTCTTTCTGTGGTCTTTCAGGGCTTGTAATCTGCTGCCCTGAGCATTGGACTGAGAGTCTGGAGGCTGAGTAGGCAACGAAACGTGACTGGACAGGATCCTGCCCCTGAATTCTGAGGGGTGCCCCAGCTTACCCCGTTGGCAGTGTTTGGATGATAGTGAGGCATGAGATTGAATAGGGAACTCTGGAGAGGGAGAAATGAGAGTCCCTTTGCGTATGGATTCTTGCTTAGCCATAATCTGGTCTAGCTGGCTTGCCCTGACCAGCTAGGTTCTCTGTACATAATTTGAAGGTGAGGCTGGCTACCTTGCCACCCATGCTCTGAGACTACTATAGGTGAGCTCTGAGCACACACAGACACAGACAGACAGACAGACACACACACATTACTCTCAGGTCTGGTAGTACAGCATATGGTGAAAGCTGAGGCTGTCTAGTGTCTGTGGGGATGAGAGCTGCTGCCTTACAATCTCTACAAGCCAGCTTTGAACCTGTCATCAATGAACACAGTGTAGGAGGTTTTTGACTTCTGGTCTCTTTCAAACTCATCTATTTCTCTTCTTGCCTTCTCTGTCTCTAACTCTCACATTCTCTCACACACTCTGTCTTCACTCATTGATATTTTACTTATATACTTATTTTACTGACAGGCCCAGATATACAAAGAGAGTTACCAGAGCACTGCTGTGCTCTGGCTTGTTTTGTTGGTGATATCACCTAGGCTACTGGAGCCTCAGCTTTGTAAGTCTCTCTGACACAAGCCATATTCTGTCTCCTCATTTCCATGGCAGTGTATCTCAGACATATACATCCATATATATATCGCAGTTATAGAATTTTCGAACTATGTAATCTATATTTATCAGAATTAACACATTTATAACAGCTTCCTTTTTTCATTAGTAATTGTCCACCTAGTTGGAGCAGGATTCAATACAATTATAAATAATAGAACCTTCCAGTAGCATTTCTAATAGCATTTCTATCAGCATCCTTATTGTATGTATCATAGTACAGAACTTGCCTCCTTTCTCTAGTGTAAGCTTCAGTACATACGAGTTTCTTTTCATTCTCCTGTAATCTTAATTTCCCTGGACTCTGAAGTGTCTCGGAATTTTTGAAGCAGCCCTCTGTTTCAGCAGAAGGTTTTCATTTTCTGCTGTAATCAGGCCTTCTTGTGCTTTTTGTATTTATTTTTCTTTTTTTTCAAATCCTCCTAGATCATCCTCATTCATTTTCATATTTATTTATTTATTTAGTCCTATATTACATGAGGGGTCATTTCTTCTGCTTGATAGATTTTTCTCTTATAATTGAAGGTAATTTTACACTCACAATACATTTCGTGAAGGCTGGAGTGGTCTGAGGTCTGTCGACTTGAGACTGCTGCCTTATAATCTCTACAACTCCGGTTTGAACCTGTAATGTATGAACACAGTGTGGGAGGTTTTAGACTTCTGGTCTCTTTCCCACTCTGCTATTTCTCTTCTTGCCTTCTCTGTCTCTGAATCTCACAGGCTCTCACTCACTCTGTCTGAACTCATTCATATTTTACTTATATACTTATTTTACTGACAGGCCCTGATATACAAAGAGAGTCACCAGGGCACTGCTGAGCTCTGGCTTGTTTTGTTGGCGATTACACCTAGATTTCTAGAGCCTCAGCTTTGTAAGTCTCTCTGGCACAAGCCATACTCTGTCTCCTCATAGACATCCCAGTATCCCTCAGAGTTAATAATAAAGATACACATACATATATGTACATATATATACATATATATATCAGTCATTTTTAGAATTGTTGATCTTTTTATTTGATCTTAAGGCAGAATTATCACATTTATAACATCCTCCTTATTCATAAATAATTGGTCACATAGTTGGAGCAGGATTCACTACAATTATAAATTATAAACCTTCCAGGAAAATTTCCAATATCCTTTCTATCAGTATCCTTATTGTAATTATCATAGAACAGAACATGCCTCCATTTTCTAGTGTAAGCTTCAATACGTATGCCTTTCTTTTCATTCTCAGGAATTCTTAATTTGCCTGGACCCTGAAGTGTCAGGGAATTTTTGAACCAGCCCTCTATTTCTCAGCAGACATTTTGTATATTTCTGCTGTAATCAGGTCCTCCTGTAGTTTTTGCTTTTATTTTTTTCAAATCCTCCTAGATCATCCCCATTTATTTGCATATTTATTTATTTATTTAGTCCCATATCACATGAGGGGTCATTTCTTCTGCCTGATAGATTTTCTCTTATAATTGCAGGGAACTTTGGACACACAATACATTTCCTTTTGCAGATACTACACACTACTACAACTATTACTGCACTGTTTTTGACAGTGACATCCAATGCTTAATGGATTAGTATTGCATGGCTCTAAAGAATGTTCACTATTTAACCTACAATGTTTTTAACCTCACAAATATTTATTCTGTTCTTTTTGCGGGATGAATGGTGTACAGTCAACAGGTACATGTAATAGTGGGCACGGGGGTAATTTTTCCCATTTTCCCTGTAATTCTGTACATCATTTGTAACTTTCCTATTGAGGAGAAGGAAACAGTCATAAATTGAGAGAGCAGGGCCCAAGCAGGAAGAGAGACAGAGAGACAGCTGCAGTTCAGATTTGACACTAGCCCAGCTTTTCCCTCGCTGGGTAAGTGGTGAGCAGGGGCTCAAAACGGGGTCTTGGGCTTCCACATAGTTCCCTGTCAGCTCCATCAGCTGTGCCTCCAACCCATGCTCCCTTCATTGTCCATGTAACTATGGATCTGCTCTAGGAACTTCTCACCTTCATATGCCAGAAACTTATCACTTCTCCCCACCACCCATGAAACATTGACCTTTTACTTGAGTGCAAAACAGCAACCCCTATCCACGTTATTTCAGGGAAAAGTGTGTGGGTCTCTGTGGGAGGGTGTGTGTGTGTCTCTGTGTGTGTGTCCATAAGTCTGTTTCAGTTGTGATTACCTCTGTTGTTTCTTTATTGCTGACGCAGGGTCTTAGGAACTGGGCTGTGCTATGACAAAGGAAGTTTCCACTGCACAAGTGGTTTTTCAAATATGAATGGCACATTGGATATTCTGGACACTGTTGTGCATTCTCCCAGGTGGTCCTCAGATGGGTTCTTTCCTTTACTATTTCCATGCTGTGTGTAATTTTCTGTGTAGACTCAAAGTGGAGTGGCATGGGGGAGCTCAGCTGCATTCTGCTGTGTGTCCACAAGGTGGCAGCAAAGCCCTTAGTTGAGTGTAATGATTCTGTGGAATGAGGAGAACTCTGGGATTTGTGGCCCATGGACAGCAAGGTTGAAATTGACTTAGAGTGCACTAGACATCTGTTCTTTCCTGTGGGGTGGGGGAATCCCCTGTTTGGCTTTGCAAGTGGAAGCAGTTTCTCTCTTTGTCTGGATGACTCTACTGTGAGCTTGTGAATCCCTGTGCTCAGCTGCATTCTGCAGGGAGTCCACAAGAGGTCAGCACCAGTGCGGGACTAAGGCTCCATGGGGTAAATGCCCTGAGGCACTGGGCTAAGATAGTGGAGACAGTGTTTCTCGGTGTGCCCAAAGAGCAAGGCCAACCTAGCGCAAGCAGGCAGTGTCCTAAGGATGGGTACAGACAGGAGCTGTGTGGGTTGTGTTGGCAGAAATAGGGCCTTCAGAGGACGGCAGACAGTCCCAGGGGGTAGGTCTAAGAGCCATTGCCCACTGAACCTGAGGGGAGGGCCCAGTGTGTATTCATAGAGACAGCTGGCCAATTAGGGAAGAGGAGCATCACCCTCATGGGCATGAACCAAGAGCTGGCAAATGAGAACAGAGGAGAAGTTGCGAGGGCGGGACTCTGAGAGCAGCCTTCTGAAGGAAGCACTCCAATGGGAGCTCAGAGCTGTCCTCAAAAGGCTGGGTGTGCTTCCAGGAAGTGCGAAGCAGGGTTCAGCCCATGACCCTGCCTTGCAGAAGCTGTCCAGTGTGCATGTGTATAACTCTGTATGTGCCTGTGCCTCTGTGGATGTGTGTGTGTATGTGTGTGTGTGTGTGTGTGTGTGTGTGTGTGAGAGAGACTGTGAGAGTGTGTCTTTATGTGTGTTTGTGTGTGTGTGTGTGTGTGTGTGTGTTCGGGAGGGAGAGAGAGACCAAAAGAATCACTGTGGCACAGGTAATTTTGTGCAAAAAACTTGGCACATTCTGATTTACCGCTCAATATTGACACCATTATAGCTCTCCTTGGCCCTTGGTCACTTTTTTTGTTTTCAGATGTAAAGACACTGAAGACGGAGAGGTTGTTGCCCTGAGGCTTGCAAAAGGAACAGGCAGCTGCCCTGTGTGCGTTGCCAGACTAGGAAACTTGTGGTGTCTGTCCATGTGGAGAGGCTCCTGGATGAGTTCCTTCCGGAGCATGTTTTTCTAGCTCCAGTTGGAGCTGCATATAGCTAATGATTTGGAGATTTTAATCCTTTGGACAATTCTTTTCCTGATGCACATTCTCTCTCCATGTTTTGGAATTCAATTGTCTGAATGTCATATAAAATCCATTGTAGAAAATGACTACATCAGTGTCTTGCTCTCTCTCTCTCTCTCTCTCTAAATATATATGTAACTTGTAGAGGTCTGAAAATATTTTTTAGCTAGAGACCTGCACAGCTCTGGATTAGTGTAGTAATGTGTATACACCTGGCCCTTCTGAGCCACAGTCATGAGAGACATCTCACAGAGCCATTCGTTTGCCTCTTCTCACTCTACAAATCTCTCTCAGCACAAGCCACAGCTGCAAAATCATCTACATCCCTGTTGGTCTTTTTGTCCACCGAGTTCTATCCAAAAACTGTAAATGGAAGAATAAAAAGACATAGTGCAGTTCCCTGCACACGGGACAGGCTGAGGGGGGACCAGAGAGATGAATACGCCAGCCTGGATCTTGGCTGGATCATCACTAAAAATACTTCCAATATGGAGAAGCAAGGACAGTTTTGGAGAGTGGGCTGCAGGCCAAGTGTTGCTTCTCAGAGTGGGCTAAGACCTAGATGTTCTAAGTTTAACCTTTCATCACAAACATAACAATGCCACTTGTAAGAAGTATGCATGGGCATGGAGGGTTTGTCTTTAATGCTCTGGCACTGATCAACACAGGGCCAGATTTTCTGTCCTTTTCTGTCACTGTCATTCTGTCACTCTGACTGTCTCTGTGTGCCTTCTTCCCTGGACCCTTCGTGGAAGTCAGTGCATGCATCGTGAACTCTGTCTTCCTGGTGTTGAAATTTTGCTTTCTTTGCCCTTTGGATTACTTGTCTCCTGCATATTGTGTAGTACAGAGGGGAACTGAGGAGACAGCGTTCCTGCTGCAGGTAACAGGCATATGTCCATCTGCAGCTGCAGCTGTCCAGGCCCTCTTTGCTTGATTCCCATTTTCCAGGGTCCTGAGGCTGACACTCAGCCTAAAAGCATCCCTCCTCAACTTCCTGCACTGCATCCTTGTCCTTATTCCATGACAGCCCAGGTGAAAAGAAGTGAAACTCTATCCCCCTGGCACACACATTGTGCTTTCCCTCTATTGGGCCGAATATAAAGGATCTGTGGTACTGATGGCCACACCAGTGTCCAGATATTCCACGCAAAACAGAAGCTTCCAGGGTTCTGAAAGAGGGTGTCTTGATGGCTGTGAAAAGTCTTTTCCAAGTGTCTCATGGGGTTTCAAATCCTTCTGAAACCTGAAGTTCTTTCTTGTATCTAGGGAATATTCTCACCTCTGGCCAGAAGGACCACCCAACTAGGAGCACAGCTATCCTGGGTTCAGGAGGTCTGCCAGCCTGCTAGCTCCTGGAGGGATTCCTGAGTATATCCTCAGGTCCCAAGTGGTAACAGGTGTTTCCAATTACCTTTATTAGCAGCAGCCAGGCCCTCAGGTGAGGGGCGGGGCTGTGATCTCCACTGGAAACTCCTAATTCAGCCAATGGAGGCATCCATATTCCTTTTGTCTCTCCATAGGAAGGGCCCGAGAGTTTGTGCTTCCTGCAAGCAGAGTGACATTGTATGGGACACTTATGGACGCCTAATTCTGGGAATCTCTCTGAGTGTGATGTGTGGACACCAGGACACCATGATTAGGGATGTGAGGCCACAGGAGCAATTGCCTTAGCAGGAACCAAAGGGAAGGTGTAAGGGGCCAGGTTCATCCACTATTGTTTGGTCAAACACAGTTCCCATCTATGTTGAGACACAGCTCTTTCAGGGTTCTTTCTGGCCTTGTTATCTGCTGTCCACTGAGAAGTGGACTGGGAGCCTCGAGGCTGAGTATGCAGCCAAACGTGACTGGACAGGTTCCTGCCCCTGAATTCTGAGGGGTGCCCCAGCTCCCCCGTCGGCAGTGTTTGGATGATAGTGAGGAATGAGATTGAATTGGGAACTCAGGAGAGCTAGACATGAGAGTCCCTTTGCATATGCATTCTTGCTTAGCCAGAATGTGGGCTATCTGGCTTTCCCTAACCAGCTAGGTTCTCTGTACATAAGTTGCAGGTGAGGCTGGCTACCTTGCCAACCATGCTCTGAGACTACTATAGGTGAGTTCTGAGCACACACAGACACACACTGATAGACAAAGGGACAGACAGACACACACACACATTACTGTCAGTTCTGGTAGTACAGCATATGGTGAATGCTGGGGCTGTCTGGTGTCTGTGGGCATGAGAGTTACTGCCTTACAATATCTACAAGCCAGCTTTGAACCTGTCATCTATGAACACAGTGTAGGAGGTTTTTGAATTCTTATCTCTTTCCAGCAGAAGTGGCTGGTTGGCGGGCCTTCTAGAGGCTGCCCAATGAGCGTGATTCAGGGCCGTGTGGGCGGTGCTCAAGGTTTCTGGCCAATCACTCACTAGGGGCCTTGACACTCCTGGGCGTGTCCTAGCACACTAGCCAATGATATTGCTGACAGGGGTCTGGGCTTGGCCTAGGCCTCTTGCATATCAGAGCATGGCTGGTGCCCTGTGTGCAGGCCTTCTGAAGTAAGCCCGACAATGGGAGCTCAGAGCTGGCCTTAAAAGGTGGGGCGTGCTTCCAGGAATTGCGAAGCAGGGTTCACCCAGGGCCCTACCTTGCAGAAGCTGTCCAGTGTGCATGTGTATAACTCCGTTTTTGCCTGTGCCTCTGTGGATGTGTGCATGTGCGTTACTGTGAGAGTGTGTGTTTGTGTATGTATGTGAGGGAGGGAGAGAGAGAGAACAACAGAATCACTGTGGCACAGGTGATTTTGTGCAAAACACTTGGCACATTCTGATTTACAGCTCAATATTGACACCATTGTAGCTCTCTTTGGCCTTTGGTGACTTTTCTTCTTTTCAGATGTAAAGACACTGAAGAGGGAGAGGTTTTTGCCCTGAGGCTTGCACTGGGAACTAGCAGCTGCGCTGTGTGTTTTGCCAGACTAGGAAACTTCTGGTGCCTGTCCATGTGGAGAGTCTCCTGGCTGAGTTCCTTGTCAAGCCTTTTTCGCTAGGTCCCTTTGGAGCTGCATATAGCTAATGATTTGGAGATTTTACCCCTTTGGACAATTCCTTTCCTGATGCACAGTTTCTCAGTTTCTCTCCAGGTTTTAGCAATCAATTGTCTGAATGTCATATCGCATCCATTGTAGAAAATGACTACATCAGTGTCTTGCTGCTCTCTCTCTCTCTCTCTCTCTCTCTCTCTCTCTCTCTCTCTCTCTATATATATATATATATATATATATATATATATATATATGCATATGTCCATATTCAGCTGCAGCTGTCCAGGCCCTCTGTGCTTGACTCCCATTCTCCTGGGCCCTGTGGCTGACACTCAGCCTAAATGCAGCCCTCCTCAATTTCCAGCACCGCATCCTTGTCCTTATTCCATGAGAGCCCAGGTCAAGAGAAGTGAATCTCTACCCACCGGGCACACACATTGTGCTTTCCGTCTATTTGGCTGAATGTAAAGGATCTGTGGTACTGATGGCCACACCAGTGTCCAGATTTTCCATGAAAAACGGAAGGTTCCAGGGTTCAGAAAGAGGGTTTTTTGATGGCTGTGAAATGTCTTTTCCACGTGCCTCCTGGGGTTTCAAATCCTTTTGAATCCTCAAGTTCATTCTAGTATTTGGTAATATTCTCACCTCTGGCACTGAAGGGCCTTCCAACTAGGAGCACAGCTATCCCAGGTCAGGAGGTCTTCCAGCCTGCTAGCTCCTGGAGGGATTCCTGAGTATGTCCTCAGGGCCCAAGTGGTAACAGGTGTTTCCAATTGCCTTTATTAGCAGCAGCCAGGCGCTCAGTTGAGGGGCGGGGCTGTGATCTCCACTGGAAGGTTCTAATTCAGACAATGGAGGCATCCATCTTCCTTTTGTCTCTCCATAGTAAGGGCCCGGGGAGTTTGCTTCCTGCAAGCAGAGCGACTTTGTATGGGACACTCATGCCTGCCTACTTCTGGGAATCTCTCTGAGTGTGATGTGTGGACACCAGGACACCATGATCAGGGATTGTGAGGCCACAGGAGCAATTTCCTTAGCCGGACCCAAAGGGTAGGTGTGAGGTGACAGGTTCATCCACTATTGTTTGGCCAAACATAGTTCCTATCTATGTTGAAACACAGCTCTTTCTGTGTTCATTATGGGCTTGTAATATGCTGCCCAGAGCAGTGGACTGAGAGTCTGGAGGCTGAGTAGGCAGCCTAATGTGACTGGACAAGCTCCTGCCCCTGAATTCTAAGGGGTGCCCCAGCTTACCCCGTTGGCAGTGTTTGGATGATAGTGAGGCATGAGATTGAATCAGGAACTCAGGAGAGGGAGAGATTCCCTTTGCATATGCATTCTTGCTTAGCCAGAATCTGGGCTATCTGGCTTGCCCTGAGCAGCTAGGTTCTCTGTACATAAGTTGCAGGTGAGGCCGGCTACCTTCCCACCCATGCTCTGAGACTACTACAGGTGAGTTCTGAGCACACACAGACATAGACAGACAGACAGACAGACAAACACACACATTACTGTCAGGTCTGGTAGTACAGCATATGGTGAAGGCTGGGGCTGTCTGGGGTCTGTGGGCATGAGAGCTGCTCCCTTAAAATCTCTAAAAGTCAGCTTTGAACCTGTCATCAATGAACACAGTGTAGGAGGTTTTTGAAATCTCATCTCTTTCCAGCAGATGTGGCTGATGGGTGGGCCTTCCAGAGTCTGCCCAATGAGCGTGCTGCAGGGCCGTGTGGGCGGTGCTCAAGGTTGCTGGCCAATCACTGGCTAGGGGCCTTGACACTCCTGGGCGTGTCCTAGCACACTGGCCTATTATATTGCTGTCAGGGGTTCGGGGCATGGCCTAGGCCTCTGGCATATCAGAGCATGGCTGCTGCCCTGTCTGCAGGCCTTCTGAAGTAAGCCTGACAATAGGAGCTCAGAGCTGGCCTTAAAAGGTTGGGCATGCTTCCAGGAAGTGCGAAGCAGGGTTCACCCAGGGCCCTGCCTTGCAGAAGCTGTCCAGTGTACGTATGTATAACTCTATTTATGCCTGTGCCTCTGTGGATGTGTGCTTATGTGTAACTGTGAGAGTGTGTGCTTGTGTGTGTTTCTGTGTGTATGTGAGGGAGAGAGAGAGAGAGAACAACAGAATCACTCAGGCACAGGTGATTTTGTGCAAGATACTTGGCACATTCTGATTTACATCTCAATATTGACAACATTGTAGCTCTCCTTGGCCAATGGTCACTTTTATTCTTTTCAGATGTAAAGACCCTGAAGAGGGAGAGGTTTTTGCCCTGAGGCTTGCACTGGGAACTAGCAGCTGCGCTGTGTGTGTTGCCAGACTAGGACACTTGTGGTGCCTGTCCATGTGGAGAGTCTCCTGGATGATTTCCTTGTCAAGCCTTTTTCGCTAGGTCCCCTTGGAGCTGCATATAGCTAATGATTTGGAGATTTTACACCTTTTGACAATTCTTTTCCTGATGCACAGTTTCTCTCC
The DNA here is from genome assembly GCF_950295315.1 of Erinaceus europaeus. NCBI lineage: Eukaryota > Metazoa > Chordata > Mammalia > Eulipotyphla > Erinaceidae > Erinaceus > Erinaceus europaeus. The sequence continues at coordinate 177,760 of NW_026647131.1, read as the reverse complement.
AGGTTTTAGCAATCAATTGTCTGAATGTCATATTGCATCCATTGTAGAAAATGAGTACATCAGTGTCTTGCTGTCTCTCTCTCTATATATATGTAACATGTAGAAATCTGAAAATATTTTTAGCTAGAGACCTGCACATCTCTGGATTCGGGTAGTAATGTGGATAAACTTGGCCCTTCTGAGTCACAGTCATGAGAGACATCTCACAGAGCAATATCATTTATCACTCTACAAATCTCTCTCAGCACAATCGACAGCTGCCAAATCATCTATTTCCCTCTTGCTCATTTTGTCCACCGAGTCCTATCCCAAAACTGTAAATCAAAGATAAATAGAAATAGTGCAGTTCCCTGGACACAGGACAGGCTGAGGCTGGACCAGGGAGATGCAATAAGCCAGACTGCATCTTGGCTGGAGCATCACTAAGACTACTTCTAATTTGGAGATGAAGGGGCAGTTTTGGAGAGTGGGCTGCCGGCCAAGTGTTGCTTTTCAGAGTGGCTAAGACCTAGATGTTCTAAGTATTGCATTTCCTCAAAAACCTAAAATAGCAATTCCACTTGTAAGATGTATGCATAGGCATGGAGGGTTTGTCCTCAGTGCTCTGGCACTGATCAACACAGTGCCAGAATTTCAGTCCTTTTCTTCTCTGTCATCCTGTCTCTCTTACTGTCTCTACGTGCCTTCTTCACTGGGCCCTTATGGAAGTCAGTGCATGCATCTTGATCTCGGACTTCCTGGTGTTGAAATTTTCCTTTCTTTGTCCTTTGGATTATTCAGTCTCCTGCATATGGCGTAGTACATTGGGGAACTGAGGAGACAGCTATCCTGCTGCAGGTAACAGGCATATGTCCATCTGCAGCTGCAGCTGTCCAGGCCCTCTGTGCTTGACTCCCATTCTCCAGGGCCCTGAGGTTGACAATCAGCCTAAATGCAGTCCTCTTCAATTACCTGCACCACATCCTTCTCCTTATTCCATGAGAGCCCAGGTGAAGAGAAGTGAAACTCTATCCACCTGGCACACACATTGTGTTTTTCCTCTATTGGGCTGAATGTAAAGGATCTGTGGTACTGATGGCCACACCAGTGTCCATATTTTCCATGCAAAACGGAAGCTTTTAGGGTTCAGAAAGAGGGTATTTTGAAGGCTGTGAAAAGTCTTTTCCTAGTTCCTCATGGGGTTTCAAATCCTTTTGAAACCTGAAGTTCTTTCTTGTATCTAGGTAATATTCTCACCTCTGGCCAGAAGGCCTGCCCAACTAGGAGGGGTCAGGAGGTCTGCTAGCATGCTAGCTCCTGGAGGGATTCCTGAGTATGTCCTCAGGGCCCAAGTGGTAACAGCTGTTTCCAATAGCCTTTATTAGCAGCAGCCAGGCCCTCAGGTGATGTGCGGGGCTGTGATATCCACTGGAAGCTCTGAATACAGCCAATGGAGGCATCCATCTTTCTATTGTCTGTCCATAGCTAGGGCCTGGGGAGTTTGTGCTTCCTGCAAGCAGAGTGACTTTGTATGGGACACTCATGCATGCCTACGTCTGGGAATCTCTCTGAGTGTGATGTGTGGACACCAGGACACCATGATCAGGGATGTGAGGCCACAGGAGCAATTGCCTTAGCCGGACCCAAAGTGTAGGTGTAAGGGACTGGGTTTCTCCACTATTGTTTGCTCGAACACAGTTCCCATCTATGTTGAAACCCAGCTCTTTCTGGGTACTTTCTGTGCTTGTAAACTGCTGCCCTGAGCAGTGTACTGAGAGCTTGGAGGCTGAGTAGACAGCCAAACGTGACTTGACAGGCTCATGCCCGTGAATTCTGAGAGGTGCCCCAGCTTCCCTGGATGATAGATAGTTAGGCATGGGATTGAATAGAGAATTCAGAAGATTTAGACATGAGAATCCTTTTGCATATGCATTCTTACTTAGCCAGAATATGGGTTAACTGGCTTGCCCTGACCAGCTAGGTTCTCTATACATAAGTTACAGGTGAGGCTGGCTACCTCGCCATCCATGCTATGAGACTACTACAGGTGAGATTTAGCACACACAGACACACACAGTCAGACAGACCGACAGATAGATAGACAGACACACACACATTCATGTCAGGTCTGGTAGTATAGCATATTGTGCAGGCTGGGGCTGTCTGGGGTCTGTGGGTATGAGAACTGCTACCTTACAATCTCTACAAGCCAGGTTTGATCCTGTCATCAATGAACCCAGTGTAGGAGGTTTTTGAATTCTGAGACACAAGAGGGAGAGGTTTTTGCTCCGTGGCTTGCACTGGGAACTAGCAGCTGCCCTGTGTGTGTTGCCAGACTAGGAAACTTGTGGTGCCTGTCCATGTGGAGTCTCCTGGATTAGTTCCTTCTGGAGCCTTTTTCCATATGTCCCGTTGGAGCTGCATATAGCTAATGATTTTGAGATTTTACTCCTCTGGACAGTTCTTTCCCTGATGCAGAGTTTCTCTCCAGGTTTTAGAAATCAATTGTCTGAATGTCATATCGAATCCATTGTAGAAAATGACTTCATCAATCTCTCTCTCTCTCTCCATATATATATATATATATATATATATATATATATATATATATATGACATGTAGAGGTCTGAAAATATGTTTTAGCTAGAGGCCTGCACAGCTCTGGATTAGGGTAGTAAAGTGGATACACCTGGCCCTTCTGAGCCACAGTCATTAGAGACAACTCACAGAGCCATATCGTTTATCACTCTGCATATCTCTCTCAGCACAAACTACCACTGCCAAATCATCTACTTCCCTCTTGCTCATTTTGTCCACCGAGTCCTATCCCAAAACTGTAAATCAAAGAAAAATAGACAGAGTGCAGTTTCCTGCACACAGGACAGTCTGAGGCTGGACCAGGGAGATGCAATATGCCAGCCTGCATCTTGGCTTGAGCATCACTAAGACTACTTCCAATTTGGAGAGGTGGGGGCAGTTTTGGAGAGTGGGCTGGCTGCCAAGTGTTGCTTCTCAGAGTGGCTAAGACCTAGATGTTCTAAGTGTTACCTTTCCTCAAAAACTTAAAATAGCAATGCCACTTGTAAGAAGTATGCATGGGCATGGATGGTTTGTCTTCAGTGCTCTGGCACTGATCAACACAGGGCCAGAATTTCAGTCCTTTTCTGTCTCTGTCATTCTGTCTCTGACTGTCTCTATGTTCCTTCTTCCCTGGGCCCTTACTGGAAGTCAGAGCAAGCATCATTAATTCAGTCATACTGGTGTTGTAATTTTCCTTTCTTTGCCCTTTGGATTATTTAGTCCCCTGCACATGGTGACCTACAGAGGGGAACTGCGGATACAGCATTGCTGCTGCAGGTTCCAGGCATATGTCCATCTGCAGCTGCAGCTGTCCAGGCCCTCTGTGCTTGACTCCCATTCTCCAGGGCCATGAGCCTGAAACTCAGCCTAAATGCAGCCCTCATCACCTTCCTGCACAGCGTCCTTGTCCTTATTCCATGAGTGTCCAGGTGAAGAGAAGTGAAACTCTATCCCCTTGGCACACATATTGTGCTTTCCCTCTATTAAGCCGAATGTAAAGCATCTGTGGTACTGATGGCCACACCAGTGTCCAGATTTTCCACGCAAAACGGAAACTTCCAGGGTTCTGAAAGAGGGTGTTTTGATGGCTGTGAAATGTCTTTTCCAAGTGTCTCATGGGGTTTCCAATCCTTTTGAAACCTGAAGTTCTTTCTTGTATATAGGGAATATTCTCACCTCTGGATAGAAGGGCCACCCAACTAAGAGCACAGCTATCCCGGGGTCAGGAGGTCTGCCAGCCTGCTAGCTCCTGGAGGGATTCCTGAGTATGTCCTCAGGGCCCAAGTGGTAACAGGTGTTTCCAATTGCCTTTATTGGCAGCAGCCAGGCCCTCAGGTGAGGTGCGGGGTTGTGATATCCACTGGAAGCTCGGAATTCAGCCAATGGAGGCATCCATCATTCTTTTGTTTGTCCATAGCAAGGGCCTGGGGATTTCGTGCTTCCTGCAAGCAGAGCAACGTTGTATGGGACACTCATGCATGCCTACTTCTGGGAATCTTTATGAGTGTGATGTGTGGACAGCAGGACACCATTATCAGTGATGTGAGGCCACAGGAGCAATTGCCTTAGCCGGACCCAAAGGGTAGGTGTAAGGGACCGGGTTCATCCACTATTGTTTGGTAGAACACAGTTCCCATCTATGTTAAAAAAACAGCTCTTTCTGGGTACTGTCTGTGCTTGTAATCTGATGCCTTGAGCAGTGGACTGATATCCTGGAGGCTGAGTAGGCAGCCAAATGTGACTGGACAGGCTCATGCCCCTGAATTCTGAGGGGTGCCCCTGCTTCCCCCGGATGATAGATAGTGAGGCATGGGATTGAATAGGGAACTCAGGAGATTTAGACATGAGAGTCCCTTTGCATATGCATTCTTGTTTAGCCAGAATCCTGGCTAGCTGGCTTGCCCTGATGAGCTAGGTTCTCTGTACATAAGTTGCAGGGGAGGCTGGCTACCTTGACACCCATGCTCTGAGACTACTACAGGTGAGCTCTGAGCACACACAGACACACACATTCAGACAGACAGACAGACAGACACACACACATTCATGTCAGGTCTGGTAGTACAGCATATGGTGAAGGCTGTGGCTGTCTGGGTTCTCTTGGCATGAGAGCTGCTGCCTTACAATCTCTACAAGCCAGGTTTGAACCTGTCATCAATGAACACAGCTTAGGAGGATTTTGAATACTGAGATTTTCCACGCAAATCAGAAGCTTCCAGGGTTCTGAAAGAGGGTGTTTTGATGGCTGTGAAATGACATTTCCAAGTGCTTCATGGGGTTTTCAAATCCTTTTGAAAGCTGAAGTTCTTTCTTTTATCTACGGAATATTCTCACCGCTGGCCAGAAGGGCCTCCCAACTTGGAGCACAGCTATCCCGGGGTCAGGAGGTCTGCCAGCCTGCTACCTCCTGGAGGGATTACTGAGTATGTCCTCAGGGCCCAAGTGGTAACAGGTGTATCCAATTGCCTTTATTAGCAGCAGCCAGGCCCTCAGGTGATGTGCGGGGCTGTGATCTCCACTGGAAGCTCCGAATTCAGCCAATGGAGGCATCCATCTTTCTTTTGTCTGTCCATAGCAAGGGCCCTGTGAGTTTGTGCTTCCTGCAAGCAGAGCAACTATGTATGGGTCACTCATGCATGCCTACTTCTGGGAATCTCTATGAGTGTGATGTGTAGACACCTGGACACCATGATCTGGGATGTGAGGCCACAGGAACAATTGCCTTTGCTGGACCCAAAGTGTAGGTGTAAGGGACTGGGTTTCTCCACTATTGTTTGCTCGAACACTGTTCCCATCTATGTTGAAACACAGCTCTTTCTGGGTACTGTCTGTGCTTGTAATCTGCTGCCCTGAGCAGTGGACTGAGATCCTGGAGGCTGAGTAGGCAGCCAAACGTGACTGGACAGGCTCATGCCCCTGAATTCTGAGGGGTGCCCCCGCTTACCCCATTGTCAGTTTTTGGATGATAGTGAGGCATGGGATTGAATCGGGAACTCAAGAGAGGGAGACATGAGAGTCCCTTTGCATATGCATTCTTGCTTTGCGAGAATCTGGGCTAGCTAGCTTGCCCTGTCTATCTAGGTTCTCTGTACATAAGTTGAAGGTGAGGCTGGCTACCTTGACACCCATGCTCTGAGTCTAGTATAGGTGAGCTCTGAGCACTCACAGACACAGACAGACAGACAGACAGACAGACAGACACTCACACACACATTACTGTCATGTCTGGTAGTACAGCATATCGTGAAGGATGGGGCTGTATGGGTTCTGTGGGCATGAGAGCTGCTGCCTTACAATCTCTACAAGCCAGGTTTGAACCTGTCATCAATGAACACAGTGTAGGAGGTTTTTGACTTCTGGTCACTTTCCAACTCATCTATTTCTTTTCTCTCCTTCTCTGTCTCTGACTCTCACAGGCACTCAATCACTCTGTCTGCAGTCAGTAATATTTTACTTATATCCTTATTTTATTGACAGGCCCAGATATACAAAGAGAGTTGCCAGAGCCTTGCTGAGCTCTCTCTTGTTGTGTTGGTGATTTCACGTAGGCTACTGGAGCCTCAGCTTTGTAAGTCTCTGACACAAGCCATATTCTGTCTCCTCATATCCATGGCAGTATCTCTCAGACTTTATAATAAACATATATATGTACATATATATATATCTGTTATTTGTAGAATTGTCGACCTATGTAATTGATCTTCATCAGATTTAACACATTTATAACATCTTCATTTTTCATTAATAATTGGCCACCTAGTTGGAGCAGGATTCAATACAATTATAAATAATAGAACCTTCCAGTAGCATTAATAATAGCATTTCTATCAGCATCTTTATTGTAATTATCATAGTACTGAACTTACCTTCTTTCTCTAGTGTAAGCTTCAGTACATATGAGTTTCTTTTCATTCTCCTGAAATCTTAATTTTCCTGAACTCTGAAGTATCTCGGAATTTTTGAAGCAGCCCTCTGTTTCTCAGCAGATGGTTTTCATTTTCTGCTGTAATCAGGTCTTCTTGTGCTTTTTGTTTTTATATTTCATTTTTTTCAAATCCTACTAGATCATCCCCGTTTATTTGCATATTTATTTATTTATTTATTTACTTATTTAGTCCTATATTACATGAGGGGTCATTTCTTCTGCTTGATAGATTTTTCTCTTATAATTGAAGGGAAGTTTACACTCACAATACATTTCATGTGGTAAATACTACACACATATGGTGAAGGCTGGGGTGGTCTGGGTTCTGTGGACTTGAGACTTCTGCCTTACAATCTCTACAACCCAGGTTTGAACCTGTCATGTATGAACACAGTGTGGAAGGTTTTGGACTTCTGGTCTCTTTCCCACTCTTCTATTTCTATTCTTGCCTTCTCTGTCTCTGACTCTCACAGGCTCTCACTCACTCTGTCTGCACTCATTAATATTTTACTTATACATTATTTTACTGACAGGCCCAGATATACAAAGGGAATCACCAGGACACTACTGATCTCTGGCTGTTTTTTTGGTGATTTCACCTAGGTTTCTGGAGCCTCATCTTTGTAAGTCTCTCTGGCACAAGCCATACTCTGTCTCCTCATAGCCATGCCACTATCCCTCAGAGTCTATAATAAAGATAAACTTACATATATGTACATATATATACATATATATATCAGTCATTTTTAGAATTGTTGACTTTTTATTTGATCTTAACGCAGAATTACCACATTTATAGCAGCCTCATTATTCAGAAATAATTGGTCACATAGTTGGAGGAGGATTCACTACAGTTATAAATAATAAGCCTTCCAGGAGCATTTCCAATAGACTTTCTATCAGTATCCTCATTGTCTTTATCATAGCACAGAACTTGCCTCCATTTTCTAGTGTAAGCTTCAATATGTATGCCTTTCTTTTCATTCTTGGGAATTATTAATTTGCCTGGACCCTGAAGAGTCAGGGAAGTTTTGCAGCAGCCTTCTGTTTCTCAGCAGACATTTTCTATATTTCTGCTGTAATCAGGTCTTCCTGTGGTTTTTGTTTTTATTTTTTTTCAATTCCTCCTAGATCATCCCCATTCATTTGCATATTTATTTATTTATTTAGTCCCATATCACATGAGGGGTCATTTTTTCTTCCTGATAGATTTTCTCTTATAATTGAAGGGAACTTTTAACACACAATACATTTCCTTTTGCAGATACTACACACTACTAAAACTATTATTGCACTGTTTTTGACAGTGACATCCAATGCACAATGGATTAGTATTGCATGGCTCTAAAGAATGTTCACTATTTAACCTACAATGTTTTTAACCTCACAAATATTTATTCTGTTCTTTCTTGGGGGATGAATGGTTTACTGTTAACAGTTACATGTAATAGTGGGCACGGGGGTAATTTTTCCCACTTTCCCTGTATTTCTGTACATCATTTGTAACTTTCTTACTGAGGAGAAGGAAACAGTCATAAATTGAGAGAGCAGAGCGCAAGCAGGAATAGAGACAGAGAAACAGCTGCAGTTCTGTTTTGACACTAGCCCAGGTTTTCCCTAGCTGGGTGAGTGGTGAGCAGGGGCTCAAAACGGGGTCCTGGGCTTCCACATAGTTCTCTGGCATCTCCACCAGCTGTGCCTCCAACCCATGCTTCTTACGTTGTCCATGTAACTATAGATCTGCTCTAGGCACTTCTAACCTTCATGTGCCAGAAATTTAACAATTCTCCCCTCCTCCCTCAATTCTCCCCTCATGAAACTTTGACTTTTTACTTGAGTGCAAAACAGCAACCCCAATCCACATTATTTCAGGGTAAAGTGTGTGTGTGGGGGGGGAGGGTGTTTTTGTGTGTGTGTGTAAGTGTACATAAGTGTGTTTCAGTTATTATTACCGCTGTTGTTACTTTATTCCTGACGCAGATTCTAGGAACTGGGTTGTGCTATGACAAAGAAAGTTTCCACTGCACAAGTGGTTTTTTAAATATGAATGGCACATTGGATATTCTGGACACTGTTGTGAATTATCTCAGGTGGTCCTCAGTTGGGTTCTTTCCTTTGCTATTCCCATGCTGTGTGTAATTTTCTGTGTAGACTCAAAGAGGAGTGGCACTAGGGAGCTCAGCTGCTTTCTGCTGTGTGTCCACAAGGTGGCAGCAAACCCCATAGTTGAGTGTCGTTATTCTTTGGAATGAGGAGAACTCTGGGATTTGTGGCCCATGGACAGCAAGGTTCAAATTGACGTAGAGTGCCCTAGACATCTGTTCTTTCCTGTGGGGTGGGGGGATCCCCCATTTGGCTTTGCAAGTGGAAGGGGTTTCTCTCTTTGTCTGGGATGACTCTACTGGGAGCTTGTGAATCCCTGTGCTCAGCTGTATTCTGCTGGGTGTCCACAAGAGGTCAGCACCAGTGCGGGACTAAGGGTCCATGGGGCAAGTGCCCTGAGGCACTGGGCCACGAGAGTGAAGACAGTGTTTATAGGTGTGCCCCAAGAGCATGGCCAGCCTAGCTCAAGCAGGCAGTGTCCTAAGGACAGGTCCAGACAGGAGCTGTTGGGTTGTGTTGGCAGAAACAGGGCCTTCCGAGGATGGCAGACAGACCCAGGGGGCAGGTCTAAGGGACCGTGCCCTCTGAGCCTGAGGGGAGGGCCCAGTGTATATTCACAGAGACAGCTGGCCAATTAGAGAAGAAGAACATCACCCTCAGGGGCGTGAACCAAGAACTGGCCAATGAGAACAGAGGAGAAGTTGTGAGGACAGGACTCAGAGAGCAGCCTTCTGAAGGAAACCCGCCAATGGGAGCTCAGAGCTGGCCTTAAAAGGCAGGGCATGCTTCCAGGAAGTGCTAAGCAGGGTTCAGCCCAGGGACCTGCCTTGCAGAAGCTGTCCAGTGAGCATGTGTATAACTCCGTTTGTGCCTGTGCCTCTGTGGATATGTGAGTGCGTGACTGTGAGAGTGTGTGTTTGTTTGTGTGTGTGTATGTGTGTGGTAGGGAGAGAAAGAGAACAACAGAATCACTGTGGCACAGGAGATTTTGTGCAAAACACTTGGCACATTCTGATATACCACTCAATATTGACACCATTGTCGCTCTCCTTGGCCCTTGGACACTATTTTTCTTTTCAGATGTAAAGACACTGAAGAGGGAGAGGTTTTTGCCCTGAGGCTTGCACTAGGAACTACCAGATGCCCTGTGTGTGTTTCCAGACTAGGAAACTTGTGGTGCCTGTCCATGTGGAGAGTCTACTGGATGAGTTCCTTCTCAAGCCTTTTTCACTAGGTCCCGTTGGAGCTGCATATAGCTAATGATTTGGATTTTTATTCCTTTGGACAATTTTTTTCCTGATGCACAGTTTCTCTCCAGGTTTTAGCAATCAATTGTCTGAATGTCATATCGCATCCATTATAGAAAGTGACTACATCAGTGTCTTGCTCTCTCTTTCTCTCTCTCTCTCTCTCTCTCTCTCTCTCACTATATATATAAGATGTAGATGTCTGAAAATATATTTTAGCTAGAGACCTGCACAGCTCTGGATTCAGGTAGTAATGCGGATACACCTGGCCCTTCAGAGCCACAGTCATGAGAGACATCTCACTGAACATTCGTTTACCTCTTGTTACTCTACAAATCTCTCTCAGCACAAACTACAGCTGCAACATCATCTACTTCCCTCTTGCTCTTTTTGTTCACAGAGTCCTATCCCAAAACTGTAAATCAAAGAAGAAATAGACATAGTGCAGTTCCCTGCACACAGGACAGGCTGAGGCTGGACCATGGAGATAAAATAAATGAGCCTGCATCTTGGCTGGAACATCACTAAAACTACTTCCAATTTGGAGAGGCAAGGGCAGTTTTGGAGAGTGGGCTGCAGGCCTAGTGTCGCTTCTCAGAGTGGGCTAACACCTAGATGTTCTAAGTGTAACCTTTCCTCACAAACATAAAATAACAATGCCACTTGTAAGAAGTATGCATTGGCATGGAGGGTTTGTCTTCAGGGTTCTGGCACAGATCAACACAGCGCCAGAATTTCTGTCCTTTTCCATCACTGTCATTCTGTCTCTCTGACTATCACTGCGTGCCTTCTTCCCTGGACCCTTCGTGGAAGTCAGTGTATGCATCGTGAACTCCGTCTTCCTGGTGTTGAAATTATCCTTTCTTTGCCCTTTGGATTACTTAGTCTTGTGCATATGGGGTAGTACAGAGGGGAACTGAGGAGAAAGCATTCCTGCTACAGGTAACAGGCATATGTCCATTTCCAGCTTCAGCTGTCCCAGACCTCTGTGCTTGACTCCCATTCTCCAGGGCCCGGTGGCTAACACTCAGCCTAAATGCAGCCCTCCTCAATTTCATGCACCACAATCTTGTCCTTATTCCATGAGAGCCCAGTCAAGAGAAGTGAAAATCTATCCCCCTGGCACACACATTGTGCTTTCCCTCTATTGGGCCGAATGTAAAGTATCTGTGGTACTGATGGCCACACCAGTGTCCAGATTTTCCACGCAAAACGGAAGCTTCCAGGGTTTTGAAAGAGGGATTTTTTATGGCTGTGAAAAGTCTTTTCCAAGTGCCTCATGGGATTTCAAATCCTTTTGAAACCTGAAGTTTTTTCTTGTATCTAGGGAATATTCTCACCTCTGGGCAGAAAGCCCACCCAACTAGGAGCACAGCTATCCCGGTGTCAGGAGGTCTGCCAGCCTGCTAGCTCCTGGAGGGATTCCTGAGTATGTCCTCAGGTCCCAAGCGGTAACAGGTGTTTCCAATTGCCTTTATTAGCAGCATCCAGGCCCTCAGGTGAGCAGCGCGGCTGTGATCTCTACTGGAAACTCCTAATTCAGCCAATGGAGGAATCCATCTTCCTTTTGTCTGTCCATAACAAGGGCCTGGGGAGTTTGTGCTTCCTGCAAGCAGAGCAACATTGTATGGGACACTCACGGATGCCTACTTCTGGGAATCTCTGTGAGTGTGATGTGTGGACACCAGGACACCATGATCAGGGATTGTGAGAGCACAGGAGCAATTGCCTTAGCCGGTCCCAAAGGGGAGGCGTAAGGGGCCGGGTTCATGCACTATTGTTTGGTCGAACAGAGTTCCCTTTTATGTTGAGACACAGCTCTTTCTGGGTTCTTTCTGGGCTTTTAATCTGCTGCCCTAGAAGTTTACTGGGAGCCTTGAGGCTGAGTATGCAGCCAAACGTGACTGGACAGGGTTCTGACTCTGAATTCTGAGGGGTGCCCCTACTTTCTCTGTTGGCAGTGTTTGGATGATAGTGAGGCATGAGATTGAATCGGGAACTCAGGAGAGCTAGACATGAGATTCCCTTTGGATATGCATTCTTGCTTAGCCAGAAACTGGGCTAGCTGGCTTTCCCTAACCAGCTAGGTTCTCTGTACATTAGTGGCAAGTGAGGCTGGCTACCTTGCCACCCATGCTCTGGGACTACTATAGGTGAGTTTTGACCACACACAGACACACACTGACAGACAGACAGAGAGACACACACACACATTACTGTCAGGTCTGGTAGTATAGCATATGGTGAAGGCTGGGGCTGTCTGGGGTCTGTGGGCATGAGAGCTGCTGCCTTACAATCTCTGCAAGCCAGGTTTAAACCTGTCATCAATGAACTCAGAGTAGGAGGTTTTTGAATTCTGGTCTCTTTCCAACTCATCTATTTCTCTTCTCGCCTTCTCTGTCTCTAACACTCACATGCTCTCACACACTCTGTCTTCACTCATTAATATTTTACTTATATACTTATTTTACTGACAGGCCCAGATATTCAAAGAGAGGTACCAGAGCACTGCTTAGCTCTGGCTTGTTGTGTTGGCGATTTCACCTATGCTACTGGAGCCTCAGTTTGGAAGTCTTTCTGACACAAGCCATATTCTGTCTCCTCATTTCCTGCCAGTATCACTCAGAGTTTATAATAAAGTGATTTTTTGGCAAAACACATGACACATTCTGATTTACAGATCAATATTGACACCATTGTAGCTCTCTTTGGCCCTTGGTTCCTTTTCTCCTTTTCAGATGTAAAAACACTAAAGAGTGAGAGGTTTTTGCCCTGAGGTTTGCACTGGGAACTACCAGATGCACTGTGTCTGTTGCCAGACTAGGAAACTTGTAGTGCCTGTCCATGTGGAGAGTCTCCTTGATGAGTTGCTTCTCAAGCCTTTTTCGCTCTGTCCTGTTGGAGTTGCATATAGCTAAAGATTTTGAGATTTTACTCCATTGGACAATTCTTTTCCTGATGCACAGTTTCTCTCCAAATTTTAGCAATCGTCTGAATGCCATATCGAATCCATTTTAGAAAATGACTACATCAGTGTCTCTCTCTTTCTCTGTCCCTCTCTCAGTCTCTCTCTCTCTCTCTCTCTCTCTCTCTATATATATATATATATATATATATATATATATATATATATATATATATGTAACATGTAGAGATCTGAAAATATTTTTTAGCTAGAGACCTGCACAGCTCTGGATTTGGGTAGTAATGCGGATACACCTGGCCCTTCTGAGCCACAGTCATGAGAGACATCTCATAGAGCCATTCGTAACCTTTCCTCAAAAACATAAAATAACAATGATACTTGTTAGAAGTGTGCATGGGCATGGAGGGTTTGTCTTCAGTGCTCTGGCACTGATCAACACAGGCCAGAATTTCAGTCCTTGTCTGTCTCTGTCATCCTGTCTCTCTAACTGTCTTTCCGTGCCTTCTTCACTGGGCCCTTATGGAAGTCAGTGCATGCATCCTGAACTCGGACTTCCTGGTGTTGAAATTTTCCTTTCTTTGCCCTTTGGATTATTCAGTCTCCTGCATAAGGCGTAGTACATTGGAGAACTTAGGAGACAGCGATCTTGCTGCAGGTAATTGGCATGTCCATCTCCAGCTGCAGCTGTCCAGGCCCTCTGTGCTTGACCCCCATTCTCCAGGGCCCTGAGGCTGACACTGAGCCTAAATGCAGCCCTCCTCAATTTCCTGCACCGCATCCTTGTCCTTATTCCATGAGAGCCCAGGTCAAGAGAAGTGAAACTCTATCCCCCTGGCACACACATTGTGCTTTCCCTCTATTTTGCTGAATGTAAAGTATCTGTGATACTGATGGCCACACCAGTGTCCAGATTTTCCATGCAAAAAGGAAGCTTCCAGGCTTCATAAAGGGTTTTTGATGGCTGTGAAATGTATTTTCCAAGTGCCTCATGGGGTTTCAAAGCCTTTTGAAACCTGAAGTTCTTTCTTGTATTGAGAGAATATTCTCACCTCTGGCCAGAATGCCCTCCCTACTAGGAGCACAGCTATCCTGGGGTCAGGAGGTCTGCCAGCCTGCTAGCTCCTGGAGGGATTCCTGAGTATGTCCTCAGGTCCCAAGTGGTAACAGGTGTTTCCAATTGCCTTTATTTGCAGCATGCAGGCCCTCAGGTGAGGGGCGGGGCTGTGATATCCACTGGAAACTCCTAATTCAGCCAATGGAGGCATCCATCTTCCTTTTGTCTCTCCATAGCAAGGGCCCATGGATTTTGTGCTTTCTGCAAACAGAGCGACTTTGTATGAGACACTCATGGATGCCTACTTCTGGGAATCTCTCTGAGTGTAATGTGTGGACACCAGGACACCGTTATCATGGATTGTGAGGCCACAGGAGCAGTTGCCTTAGCAGGACCTAAAGGGGAGGTGTAAGGGTCCGGGTTCATCCACTATTGTTTGGTCAAAAACAGTTCCCTTTTATGTTGAGACACAGCTCTTTCCGGGTTCTTTCTGGGCTTGTAATATGCTGTCCACTGAGAAGTGGACTGGGAGCATGGAGGCTGAGTATGAAGCCAAAGGTGACTGGACAGGGTCCTGCCCCTGAATTCTGAGGGGTGCCCTAGCTTCCCCCGTTGGCATTGTTTGGGTAATAGTGAGGCATGAGATTGAATCGGGAACTCAGGAGAGCAAGACTTGAGAGTCCCTTTGCATATGCATTCTTGATTAGCCAGAATCTGGGCTAGCTGGATTTCCCTAAACAGCTAGGTTCTCTGTAGATAAGTTGCAGGTGAGGCTGGCACCTTCCTACCCATGCTCTTAGAATACTATAGGTGAGTTCTGAGGACACAGAGACACACACAGACAGACAGACACACATTCACACACACACACACTCACACACATTACTGTCAGGTCCAGTAGTACAGCATATGGTGAAGGCTGGGGCTGTCTGGGGTCTGTGGGAATGTGAGATGCTGCCGAACAATCTCTACAAGCTAGGTTTGAACCTGTCATCAATGAACACAGGTTTGAACTTGTCATCAATGAACACTCTGTCTTCAGTCATTAATATTTTACTTATATACTTATTTTACTGACAGGCCCAGATATACAAAGAGAGTTACCAGAGCACTGCTGAGCTCTGGCTTGTTGTGTTGGCGATTTCACCTAGGCTACTGGAGCCTTAGTTTGTAAGTCTTTCTGACACAAGCCATATTCTGTCTCCTCATTTCCATGCCAGTATCACTCACAGTTTATAATAAAGTGATTTTTTTGCAAAACACTTGGTACATTCTGATTTACAGATCAATATTGACACCATTGTAGCTCTCTTTGGCCCTTGGTCACTTTGCTTCTTTTCAGATGTAAAAACACTGAAGAGGGAGAGGTTTTTGCCCTGAGGCTTGCACTGGGAACTACCAGATGCACTGTGCCTGTTGCCAGACTAGGAAATTAGTGGTGCCTGTCCATGTGGAGAGTCTCCTTGATGTGTTCTTTCTCAAGCCTTTTTTGCTATGTACCATTGGAGCTGCATATAGCTAATGATTTTGAGATTTTACTGCTTTGGACAATTCTTTTCCTGATGCACAGTTTCTCTCAAAGTTTTAGCAATCAATTGTCTGAATGTCATATCGAATCCAATGTAGAAAATGACTACATCAGTGTCTAGCTCTCTCTCTCTTCCTCTCTCTCTCTCTCTCTCTCTCTTCCTCTCTCTCTCTCTCTCTCTCTCTCTCTCTCTCTCTATATATATATATATATATATATATATATGTAACATGTAGAGATCTGAAAATATTTTTAGCTAGAGAACTGTACAGCTCTGGATTAGGGTAGTAATGCGGATACACCTGGCACTTCTGAACCACAGTCATGAGAGACATGTCACAGAGCCATTCGTATACCTCTTATCACTCTACAAATCTCTCTCAGCACAAACTACCGCTGCCAAATCATCTACTTCCCTCTTGCTCTTTTGTCCACCGAGTCCTATCCCAAAACTATAAATCAAAGAAGAAATAGACTTAGTTCAGTTCCCTGCACACAGGACAGTCTGAGGCTGGACCAGGGAGCTGCAATACGCCAACCTGCATCTTGCCTGGAGCAACGTCCCAAGTGGTAACAGGTGTTTCCAATTGCCTTTATAGCAGCAGCCATGCCCTCAGGTGAGGGGTGGGGCTGTGATCTCCACTGGAAACTCCTAATTAAGCCTATGGAGGCATCCATCTTCCTTTTGTGTCTCCATAGCAAAGGCCTGGGGAGATTGTGCTTCCTGCAAGCAGAGCGACTTTGTATGAGACACTCATGGATGCCTACTTCTGGGAATCTTCTGAGCGTGATGTGTGGACACCAGTACACCTTGATCAGGGATAGTGAGGCCACAGGAGCAATTTCCTTAGCAGGACATAAAGGGGAGGTGGAAGGGTCCGGGTTCATCCACTATCCAAACTACTGTTTGGTCAAAAACAGTTCCCATCTATGTTGAGACACAGCTCTTTCTGGGCTTGTAATCTGCTGTCCACTGAGAAGTGGACTGGGAGCATGGAGGCTGAGTATGCAGCCAAAGGTGACTGGACAGGGTCCTGCCCCTGAATTCTGAGGGGTGCCCTAGCTTCACACGTTGGCAGTGTTTGGGTGATAGTGAGGCATGAGATTGAATCGGGAATTCAGGGGAGCAAGACATGAGAGTCCCTTTGCATATGCATTCTTGCTTAGCCAAAATCTGGGCTAGCTGGCTTTCCCTAACCAGCCAGGTTCTCTGTAGATAAGTTGCAGGTGAGGCTGGCTACCTTGCCACCCATGCTCTGAGACTACTATAGGTGAGTTCTGAGCACACACAGACACACACAGACAGACAGACAGACAAACATACACACACACCCACACACACATTACTGTCAGTTCTGGTAGTACAGCATATGGTGAACTCTGGGGCTGTATGGGGTCTGTGGGCATGAGAGCTGCTGCCTTACAATCTCTACAAGCCAGGTTTGAACCTGTCATCATTGAACACAGTGTAGGAGGTTTTTGAATTCTGGTCTCTTTCCAACTCATCTATTTCTCTTCTCGCCTTCTCTGTCTCTGATTCTCACATGCTCTCACACACTCTGTCTTCACTCATTAATATTTTACTTATATACTTATTTTACTGACAGGCGCAGATATACAAAGAGAGTTACCAGAGCACTGCTAAGCTCTGGCTTGTTGTGTTGGCGATTTCACCTAGGCTACTAGAGCCTCAGTTTGTAAGTCTTTCTGACACAAGCCATATTCTATCTCCTCATTTCCATGACAGTATCACTCACAGTTTATAATAAAGTGATTTTTTTGCAAAACACTTGGTACATTATGATTTACAGATCAATATTGACACCATTGTAGCTCTCTTTGGCCCTTGGTCACTTTGCTTCTTTTCAGATGTAAAAACACTGAAGAGGGAGAGGTTTTTGCCCTGAGGCTTGCACTGGAAACTACCAGATGCACTGTGTCTGTTGCCAGACTAGGAAACCTGTGGTGCCTGTCCATGTGGAGATTCTCTTGATGAGTTCCTTCTCAAGCCTTTTTCACTATGTCCCGTTGGAGTTGCATATAGCTAATTATTTGGAGATTTTACTCCTTTGGACAATTCTTTTCCTGATGCACAGATTGTCCAAGTTTTAGCAATCAATTGTTGAATGTCATATCGAATCCTTTGTATAAAATGACTACATCATTGTCTCTCTCTCTCTGTCTCTCTCTGTCTCTCTCTCTATATATATATATGTAACATGTAGAGATCTGAAAATATTTTTTAGCGAGAGACCTGCAGAGTGCTGGATTAGGGTAGTAAAGTGGATACACCTGGCACTTCTGAGCCACAGTCATGAGAGACATCTGACAGAGGCATATGCTTTATCACTCTACAAATCTCTCTCAGCACAAACTACCGCTGCCAAATCATCTACTTCCCTGTTGCTCTTTTTGTCCACCGAGTCCTATCCCAAAACTGTAAATCAAAGAAGAAATAGACATAGTGCAGTTCCCTGCACACAGGACAGTCTGTGGCTGGACCAGGGAGATGCAATACGCCAGCCTGCATCTTAGCTGGAGCATCACTAAGACCACTTCCAAATTGGAGAGAGGAGGGCAGTTTTGGAGAGTGGGCTGCAGGCCAAGTGTTGCTTCTCAGAGTGGGCTAAGACCTAGATGTTCTAAGTGTAACCTTTCCTCACAAAAATAAAATAACAATGCCACATGTAAGAAGTATGCATGGGGATGGAGGGTTTGTCTTCATTGCTCTGGCACTGATCAACACAGGCCAGAATTTCAGTCCTTTTCTTTCTCTGTCATCCTGTCTCTCTGACTGTCTCTACGTGCCTTCTTCTCTGGGCTCTTATGGAAGTCAGTGCATGCATCGTGAACTCCGTCTTCCTGGAGTTGAAATTTTCATTTCTTTGCCCTTTGGATTATTCAGTCTCCTGCATATGGCATAGTACATTGGGGAATTGAGGAGACAGCGATCCTGCTGCAGGTAACAGGCATATGTCCATCTCCAGCTGCAGATTTCCAGGCCCTCTGTGCTTGACTCCCATTCTCCAGGGCCCTGAGGCTTACACTCAGCCTAAATGCATCCCTCCTCAAATTCCTGCACCGAATCCTTGTCCTTATTCCTTGAGAGCCCAGGTCAAGAGAAGTGAAACTCTATCCCCCTGGCACACACATTGTGCCTTCCCTCTATTTGGCCGAACGGAAAGGATCTGTGGTACTGATGGCCACACCAGTGTCCAGATTTTCCATGCAAAATGGAAGCTTCCAGGGTTCAGAAAGTGGGTTTTTTGATGGCCGTGAAATGTCTTTTCCATGTGCCTCATGGGGTTTCAAATCCTTTTGATACCTGAAGTTCTTTCTTGTATCTAGTGAATATTCTCACCTCTGCACAGAATGCCCTCCCAACTAGGAGCACAGCTATCCTTGGTTCAGGACGTCCGCCAGCCTGCTAGCTCCTGGAGTTATTCCTCATTATGTCCTTAGGTCCCAATTGGTAACAGTTGTTTCCAATTGCCTTTATTAGCAGCAGCCAGGCCCTCAGGTGAGGGCCGGGGCTGTGATCTCCACTGGAAACTCCTAGTTCAGCCAATGGAGGCATCCATCTTCCTTTTGTCTCTCCATAGCAATATCCCGGGTCACAGGACCAGCAGGGCGGTGAACAGGGGCTAGGTTCCCAATGAGACCTTAAATTAAGGAACATGAGACACGAAGAATGACAGCAAGTCAAGTTTCTGATCAAGCTGTAAAATTTTATTGTGAACACAGGCATTATAAGGCTTTGGGGAAGGAGAGGGAATGCTGGAGGAGGCGGGAGGGGGAGCAAACTTCAAAGAGGAATGTATCTTGCAACAAATGGCTGGAACCAAACTGTGTGTTGACTCACTTGTGTTGACTCACTTGAATACTGATAAATGGTTTACCTAAGGGGAAATGGCCTGCCCAGGGGGGAATTAACACTTGTCTTGAGGGGTTCCTTTGTCTCAAAGCTTATCATCTATCAAGCAGAGAAATGGCTCCTGGCATATCCTCCTTTTGTTATAATTTTAAATTGAGGCAGGCAATGGGGGTGAGGAGCAGAAACCCTAACAGCAGGTTTGGTGGGCGTTACCAGAGGAGGGAAGTATTGACCTGATTCCTCCCGCGAGGTGAGTGCAAAACCAACCTTCCCGCATCTTATAAGGTTCTTGGTGTCTTTTTGGGGAGGGGAGGCAGAGCCACAGTTTCTAGGGAAACAATTTTTGTTGCTGACACCAACCTCCATGCAAATCAGGTGTGCTTCACGGGGGACTCAGAGGTGGACTATAGGGTCCTCCCCCTGCAGTGCTTTGCCTTGCACCCATTACTGGTGTCCTTGCCCTGCCATTGTTAGATGTATCAATGCATAATTCTGAGTTTTATGCCATCCGAAAAGGGGGTCTGTCATCCTCAGGTTCAGCCAGGCCTCTGTCAGCTAAATCAAGTCTGTGATAATGGATTTGCAAAGGTTTTGATACCAAGTAGTCAATCTGCCTTTTTATAAAATCAGTAATCTTATTAAAAATAAAATGTATTAAGGTAATCATTAACAAAAGACTAATAAGTTTCCCATAAGGGGCTCTGTAGTGACTCAAGACTATTTGTGGTGGAGTCTATAACCTGTTGTAATTTGTCAGAAAATTCATGGGAGGAGTATATAGAGTGTCCTAGCATGCCACCAGCAAGTCTAAGGGAAGCAGTCAGTGGATGTGATGTCCAGGGGAAGAAACACAGCACGTCTGGTCTTCTGGTCAGCGCCAACTGATGAAATTTTTCTTCTTCATAGAGGGTCACCTGTGGAACAAGCAAAACTAGGAGGCAAGGACCAGGTAGAGAAGAATTGACATGAAAATATACGATGGTGTTTACCAAAACACAGAGGAGCTGCATACACATTAGAAGTCAAGGTGATGTTTCTTGAACATCAAAGAACATTTTGAGAAAAGTGAGCAGTCAATAAGCATGCAAAGATGAAGTCATCAGTGGTAGGTCAGCAGAAAGAGAAGACTTGGATAAGCTGGTAAGGTTAGCTGGAGTATATACTGCCATGGCGTCCTTTGTGGTAAGGACTTGCCAACAGGGACTCTGTATTTTGCAAGAACAATAATGTCCTCCACCATAATAAAAGGAAAACAAACATGGACATCCAGTGTTGAAAAAAGAGAAAAAGAATATGTCTCTATGACTGGAAAAGTGGGTGACTTTGTCAATGAGATACAATAAATGGACCATTAGAATTTTTGTAAATATTAAAAAGATTTAGTATGTTACTTCATTGACACTTTAGCCAACTGAATACTGGGGGGGTGCATTTCCCTTCTTTTTTAAAAAATTAATTAAGCTTAAGGGTTTTAGTTTTTCTTGTTTGAGCTGTATCCCACATAAATTTAGAAAATATATCAACTGAGAAAAAAAGGTTTTTTTTGTTTACTAAACATGGGCAGGTGAATTACATCAATCTGTCAGAGAGCATTGGCTTTTATCAATGGAGATTAATCTTAAAAGTCTGAATAGCAAGATCTTAATTAAACAATGTAGGAGCAAGTAAAGTGCTCTCACTATGACAGGTCAAGCGTTAAAATTTTTTAAGAGGCTTGTAAAAAATGAGAAAAATTTTAGGATATGAGTGACTTTAGGAGTCATCACACACCCATAAATAATTAAAAATGTTTAGTTTTAAATCTTGCCATATGAGCAGTCAGTTCTTCATGTGCAGATGTACCTATAATTATTTACTTAGGGAGAGAACTTGTACCAAATTAATTGATGATCTAATGGTTAGAATTGACTTGAGGTTTTTTCTATGATTTTAGAAGGCTCTTTATTAGAATATACCATATGTTGTAGAAAGTCAATACCTAATGTGTTGACTTGATGAAATGTTTACCTGTATTTTTGGCATTATTGTAAACTGATTACACAGTTTAAGCACACTATTATACCTTTAGTTTATTAAGATCTTTACTCATCACAAGGCTATCATGAGTAAGCATAGATATAAATAGATTTTACTCTTTAGAACTCTAATATGGCAACTTAAAAGGCTAAAATAAAACCTTATAGTTTAAATGTTCAGAATATTAATTTTGTTAAATCAGGATTTGCCAAAACAATTCTTCTATCAGACCAAAAACACAATGTATTACCTTAATTTATCAAGAATAAACCTCTGGCAGTGTCTTAAAACAAACCAGATAATTTTTAAAAGCAGAAAGATATAAAGAGGAAAACCAGCACAAAAGCCTCTGGCATGTAAATAATTAACATAACTATTGTGTTATCTTTCACTAACCCAAGCCAGTCTTAAAAACAATTTTAAGTAAAATGTTAAACTTTGTTTGCTAGGACCTTTATCACAAAGCTATCACACCCTTAGGGCAGCTAAGAACAAGGGTGGGTACACAACTTAATTGATCTTTCACTTAGATTTGGATAGGTAACTTAAAAAGCTAAGATAAACCTTATATCTGAAATGTTAAAATAAATTTTTACTGTTAACATTTTTTAGATGACCATTTTACACTAAAAAATTTTGTTGAATCACATCTGTTGAAAAAAAAAATTATCAGGCCAGGAATAACAAGTTTAACCCTTTTTTTCCTGGCAAGGCCACTGCTCTACACTGACTGGGTTATTAGAAAGTCAGTTCAAGGATGGAATTAAATTAACAAACAGTGGCAGTTGATATTGGGGTGCTGGTAATATCTATATTTTTCACAAGAGTGAGAGAGACTGCAGAGGCATTTTACCATGCATAGATTTCTCAGAAAATCTTTTAATTAATGAATTGATGTTGAGATTAGCTATCAGAAGGATGAAACTGTCCTATATTTTACTCTGGTAAAGGTGTGCCAACTCTATGAGTCGGGATCTTTAAAACCACATTTAGCTTAACTAAATCTTATTTAAAACTTAAAACAACCTTTAGTTACTTAGGGGTTAACACACATTAATGAAAACAAGGTTAGCACAGACTTAAAACATACATTCTTGGTGAAAGGAAAATTTTCCCTTTGAAAAACCGCTTTGGTTTTTGGATTCCTAACTCACAGCCTATCTACCCAGGAGGGGCGTTAGTGGCTAGGGAATGATTGACTGCAGTCTTTGCCAATCTGTGGAGCAGGGGCTCTGTGCCGTGTTTGGCTTTGAAGGCGGAACAGGCGGGCTTAGTTTACCGCTACACCTC
Organism: Erinaceus europaeus; assembly: GCF_950295315.1. Taxonomy (NCBI): domain Eukaryota; kingdom Metazoa; phylum Chordata; class Mammalia; order Eulipotyphla; family Erinaceidae; genus Erinaceus; species Erinaceus europaeus. The sequence continues at coordinate 155,238 of NW_026647131.1, read as the reverse complement.
CGCGCAGAGAAAAATCTTTGAAAATTTTTTTCTGGGCTAAGGTACATTTTACAGTTTTAAAGAAAGTGGTCTAATCAGTATTATTGGCCAAGTCAAGGACCAGAGCACAAAACGGAGGGGCGGTGGTGTAGGGAGGCAGTCTGGACAAGGAAGAGCATAGGGGTTAGTGTTAGCCAGTTTGAGCCTGGTTCCAAGTAACAGGGAAAGCCAAAACCGGGTTTGATTTGGATGGTTTAGTCTTAGTTTTAGATAGGGGTTGGGTTTTTTGGTGAGGCTAAAAATGTAAGCTCTTCTGTAACTGCAGCTATTTCTTTCATTAATTGAAGCTGCTCTCTCCGGTCAGCAAGGACCTTTCTGAGGGTGGAAATTCCTGTAATGGCTACTGAGCGTGCCCACCTGACAGAAGGATTGTCAAGGAGAAGGTGAGGCTGGAGAGCAGGGGCACGGATATAGGGAGGGAAATTAAAGGGAGGAGGACACCAGTCAGGATTCTAGTATCTGGCAGCCTCTTTTTCTAGCAAAGCCTCATTCTCCATGGGAAGTGCTTCAGGAGAGGGAGGGTTTTGTAAAACTGGATAGAGGCGGGGGAAAGAATGCTGGGTTTCATTCTCATGTGAATTAGCAATAGGAGAGTCAATGGAGGGAACTTTAGTAAGTGCAGTGGAACCTGTAGGGAGGGGAATAGGGCTTTTACTTTCATCAGGTGCTGGGAGGCTTTTATTTTGACTGGGTACTGGGGGGAACAAGATCAATAATCACAAAAGGGCATGGGGATGGGGACTTTGTCCTGGACAATGGATTAGAAAGTTGCCGGAGGACCTTTTCACCCTCTGTAATAAGGTTTTTAATATCAGGGTGGTTATTATAGATTTTTAAGATATCACTAATTAAATTCCAGTAACAAAAGGCAGAAACAGGTACACGTTCAGGACCAAAAGACTGATAGTGATCCTTAAGACAGTCACCAATTCTCCAACGCTTCTCATCTATAGTGCCTTCCTGGGGGAACCAGGGGCAAATATTTCCAATGTAATCTAAAAACTTCTTTAATTCTTTCTTTTTAACCCTATTTCTTTGTGTCTTGAGTGACTCCTTGAGTCCTTTAATGAATAAATAGTTTGCTGAATTCATGTCCCATGGTATTGCTTATCCCAAAACTGTAAATCAAAGAAGAAATAGACATAGTGCAGTTCCCTGCACACAGGACAGGCTGAGCCTGGACCAGGGAGATGAAATACACCAGCCTGCATTTGGTTGGAGCATCACTAATCATACTGCTAATTTGGAGAGGCAAGGGCAGTTTTGGGGAGTGGGCTGCAGGCCAAGTGTTGCTTCTCAGAGTAGGCTAAGACCTAGATGTTCTAAGTGTAACCTTTCCTCACAAACATAAAATAACAATGCCACATGTAATAAGTATGCATGGGCATGGAGGCTTTGTCATCAGTGCTCTGGCCCTGATCAACACAGGGCCAGAATTTCTGTCCTTTTCAGTCACTGACATTCTGTCTCTCTGACTGTCTCTACGTGCCTACTTCCCTGGACCCTTCGTGGAAGTCAGTGCATGCATTGTGAACTCAGTCTTCCTGGTGTGGAAAGTTTCATTTCTTTGCCCTTTGGATTACTTAGTCTCATGCATATGGCGTAGTACAGAGGAGAGCTGAGAAGACAGCGTTCCTGCTGCAGGTAACAGGCATATGTCCATCTCCAGCTGCAGCTGTCCAGGCCAACTGTGCTTGACTCCCATTCTCCAGGGCCCTGTGGCTGACACTCAGCCTAAATGCAGCCTCCTCAGTTTCCTGCACAGCATCCTTGTCCTTATTCCATGAGAGCCCAGCTCAAGAGAAGTGAAACTCTACCACCTTGGCACACACATTGTGCTTTCCCTCTATTGGGCGGAATGTAAAGGTTCTGTGGTACTGATGGCCACACCAGTGTCCAGATTTCCACGCAAAACGGAAGCTTCCAGGGTTCAGAAAGAGGGTGTTTTGATGGCTGTGAAATGTCTTTTCAAGTGCCTCCTGGGGTTTCAAAACCTTTTGAAACCTGAAGTTCATTCTTTTATCTAGAAAATATTCTCACCTCTGGCCCGAAGGCCCTCCCAACTAGGAACACAGCTATCCTGGGGTCAGGAGGCCTGCCAGCCTGCTAGCTCCTGGAGGGATACTGAGTATGTCCTCAGGGCCCAAGTGGTAGCAGGTGTTTCCAATTGCCTTTATTAGCAGCAGCCAGGCCCTCAGGTGAGGGGCGGGGCTGTGATCTCCACTGGAAGGTCCTAATTCAGACAATGGAGGCATCCATCTTCCTTTTGTCTCTCCATAGCAAGGGCCCTGGGAGTTTGTGCTTTCTGCAAGCAGAGAGACTTTGTATGGGAAACTCATGCATGCCTACTTCTGGGAATCTCTCTGAGTGTGATGTGTGGACACCAGGACACCATGATCAGGGATTGTGAGGCCACAGGAGCAATTGCCTTAGCCGGACCCAAAGGGGAGGTGTAAAGGGCTGGGTTCATCCACTATTGTTTGGTCAAACACAGTTCCCATCTATGTTGGAACTCTTTCTGGGTTCTTTCTGGGCTTGTAATCTTCTGTCCACTGAGAAGTGGACTGGGAGCCTGGAGGATGAGTATGCAGCCAAACGTGACTGGAAGGGTCCTGTCCCTAATTCTGAGGGGTGCCCCAGCTTCCCCCATTGGCAGTGTTTGGATGATAGTGAGGCATGAGATTGAATTGGGAACTCAGGAGAGCGAGACATGAGAGTCCCTTTGCATATGCATTCTTGCTTAGCCAGAATCTGGGCTAGCTGGCTTTCCCTAACCAGCTAGGTTCTCTGTACAGAAGTTTCAGGTGAGGCTGGCTACCTTGACACCCATGCTGTGAGACTACTATAGGTGAGTTCTGAGCACACACAGACAAACAGACAGACACACACACACACACATTCATGTCAGGTCTGGTAGTACAGCATATGGTGAAGGCTGGGGCTGTCTGTGGTCTCTGGGCATCAGAGCTGCTGCCTTACAATCTCTACAAGACAGGTTTGAACCTGTCATCAATGAACACAGTATAGGAGGTTTTTGATTCTGGTCTCTTTCCAACTCATCTATTTATCTTCTCGCCTTCTCTGTCTATAACTCTCACATGCTCTCACACACTCTGTCTTCAATCATTAATATTTTACTTATATACTTATTTTACTGACAAACACAGATATACAAAGAGAGTTACCAGAGCACTGCTGAGCTCTGGCTTGTTGTGTTGGCGATTTCACCTAAGCTACTGGAGACTCAGTTTGTAAGTCTTTCTGACACAAGCCATATTCTGTCTATTCATTTCCACGCCAGTATCACTCAGAGTTTATAATAAAGTAAATTTTTTTGCAATATGCTCTTTCTGGGTACTTTCTGTGCTTGTAATCTGCTGCCCTGAGCAGTGGACTGAGAGCCTGGAGCCTGAGTAAGAAGCCAAATGTGACTGGACAAGCTAATGCCCCTGAATTCTGAGGGTTGCCACAGCTTCCCCCATTGCCAGTGTTTGGATGATAGATAGTGAGGTATGGGATTGAATAGGGAAATCAGGAGATTTAGACATGAGAGTCCCTTTGCATATGCATTCTTGCTTAGCCAGAATCTGGGCTAGCTGGCTTGCCCAGACCAGCTAGGTTCTCTGTACATAAGTTGCAGGTGAGGCTGGCTACCTTGCCACCCATGTTCTGAGACTACTACAGGTGAGCTCTGAGCACACACAGACACACAGAGTCAGACAGACAGACAGCAGACACACACACACACACACATTACTGTTAGGTCTGGTAGTTCTGAAGACAGGGGCGGTCTGGGTTTTGTGGGCATGAGAGCTGCTGCCTTACAATCTTTACATGCCAGTTTTGATCCTGTCATCAATGGACACAGTGTAGGAGGTTTTTGAATTCTGAGACACTGAAGAGAGAGATGTTTTTGCCCTGAGGCTTGCACTGGGAACTAGCAGCTGCCCTGTGTGTGTTGCCAGAATAGAAAACTTGTTGTGCCTGTCCATGTGGAGAGTCCCCTGGATGAGTTCCTTCTCGAGCCTTTTTCGATCGGTCCCGATAGAGCTGCATATAGATAATGATTTGGAGATTTTACTCTTTTGGACATTTCTTTCCTGGATGCACAGTTCCTCTCCTGGTTTTATCAATAAATTGTCTGAATGTCATATCAAATCCATTGGAGAAAATGACTACATCAGTCTCTCTCTCTCTCTCTCTCTCTCTCTCTCTCTCTATATATATATATATATATATATATATATATATATATATATATGTATATATATATGTATGTAACATGTAGAGGTCTGAACAATATTTTTTGGCTAGAGACATGCACAGCTCTGGATTAGGGTAGTAAAGTGGATACACGTGGCCCTACTGAGCCACAGTCATGAGAGACATCTCACGGAGCCATATTGTTTATCACTCTCCAAATCTCTCTCAGCACAAACTACCGCTGCCAAATCATCTACATCACTCTTGCTCATTTTGTCCACCGAGTTCTATCTCACAACTGTAAATCAAAGAAGAAATAGACATAGTGCAGTTCCCTGCAGACAGGGAAGGCTGAGGCTGGACCAGGGAGATGCAATATGCCAGCCTTCATCTTGGCTGGAGTATCACTAAGACTACTTCCAATGTGGAGAGGCGGGGCAGTTTTGGAGAGTGGGCTGCCACCAAGTGTTGCTTCCCAGAGTGGCTAAGACCTAGATGTTCTAAGTGTTACCTTTCCTCAAAAACATAAAATGGCAATGCCTATTGTAAGAAGTATGCATGGGCATGGAGGGTTTGTCTTCAGTGCTCTTGCACTGATCAACACAAGGCCAGAATTTCAGTCCTTTTCTGTCTCTGTCATTCTGTCTCTCTGACTCTCTCTAGGTGCCTTCTTCCCTGGGCGCTTACTGGAAGTCAGTGCATTCATCATGAATTCATACATCCTGGTGTTGAAATTTTCCTTTCTTAGCCCTTTGGATTATTTAGTCTCCTGCACATGGTGTAGCACAGAGGGGAACTGCGGAGACAGTGTTGCTGCTGCAGGTTCCAGGCATATGTCCATCTGCAGCTGCAGCTGTCCAGGCCCTCTGTGCTTGACTCCCATTCTGCAGGGCCTGAAGCTGACACTCAGCCTAAATGCACAGCGTGCTTGTCCTTATTCCATGAGAGCCCAAGCGAAGAGAAGTGAAAATCTATCCTCCTGTGCTTTCCCTCTATAAAGCCCAATGTAAAGTATCTGTGGTACTGATGTCCACACCAGTGTCCAGATTTTCCAAGCAAAACGGAAGCTTCCAGTGTTCTGAAAGAGGGTGTTTGATGGCTGTTAAATGTCTTTTCCAAGTGCCTCATGGGGTTTTCAAATCCTTTTGAGACCTGAAGTTCTTTCTTGTATCTAGGGAATATTCTCACCTCTGGCCAGAAGGGCCGCCCAACTAGGAGCACAGCTATCCCCCAGGGTCAGGAGGTCTGCCAGCCTGCTACCTCCTGGAGGGATTCCTGAGTATGTCCTCAGGGCCCAAGTGGTAACTGGTGTTTCCAATTGCCTTTATTAGCAGCAGCCAGGCCCTCAGGTGAGGGACGGGGCTGTGATCTCCACTGGAAGCTCCGAATTCAGCCAATGGAGGCATCCATCTTTCCTTTGTCTGTCCATAGCAAGGGCCTGGGGAGTTTGTGCTTCCTGCAAGCAGAGCGACTTTGTATGGGACACTCATGCATGCCTACTCCTGGGAATCTCTATGAGTGTGATGTGTGGACACCAGGAAACCATGATCAGGGATGCTAGGCCACATTATCAATTGCCTTATCCGGACCCAAAGGGTAGGTTTAAGGGACCGGGTTCATCCACTATTGTTTTTTCAAACACAGTTCCCATCTATGTTGAAACACAGCTCTTTCTGGGTACTTTCTGTGCTTGAAATCTTCTGCCCTGAGCAGTGGACTGAGAGCCTGGAGGCTGAGTAGGCAGCCAAACGTGACTGGACAGGCTCATGCCCCTGAATTCTGACGGGTTCCCCAGCTTCCCACATTGGCAGTGTTTGGATGATAGATAGTGAGGCATTGGATTGAATAGGGATCTCAGAAGATTTAGACATGAGAGTCCCTTTACATTTGCATTCTTGCTTAGCCAGAATCTGGGCTAGCTGGCTTGCCCTGACCAGCTAGTCTCTGTACACAAGATGCGGGTGAGGCAGGCTACCTTGCCACCCATGCTCTGAGACTACTACAGGTGAGCTCTGAGCACACACAGACACACACAGTCAGACAGACAGACAGAGACACACACATTACTGTCAGGTCTGGTAGTACAGCATATGGTGAAGGCTGGGGCTGTCTGGGGTCTGTGGGCATTAGAGCTGCTGCCTTACAATCTCTACAAGCGAGGTTTGATCCTGTCATCAAACAACACAGTGTAGGAAGTTTTTGAATTCTGAGACACTGTAGATGGAGAGGTTCTTGCCCTGAAGATTGCACTGGGAACCTGCAGCTGCCCCGTGTGTGTTGCCAGACTAGGAAACTTGTGGTGCCTGTCCATGTGGAGAGTCTCCTGGATGAGTTCCTTCTCGAGCCTTTTTCGATCAGTCGCGTTGGAGCTGCATATAGCTAATGATTTGGAGATTTTACTGCTTTGGACAATTCTTTTCCTGATGCACAGTTCCCTCCAGGTTTTAGAAATCAATTATCTGAATGTCATATCGAATCCATTGTAGAATATGACTACATCAGTTTCTCACTCTCTCCCCATATATATATGTAACATGTAGAGGTCTGAAACTATTTTTTAGTTAGAGACCTGCACAGCTCTGGATTAGGGTAGTAAAGTGGATACACCTGGCACTTCTGAGCCACAGTCATGAGAGACATCTCACAGAGGCATATGCTTTATCACTCTACAAATCTCTCTCAGCACAAACTACTGCTGCCAAATCATCTACTTCCCTCTTGCTCATTTTGTCCACTGAGTGCTATTCCAAAACTGTAAATCAAAGAAGTATAGACATAGTGCAGTTCCCTGCAAACAGGACAGGCTGAAACCTGAACAGGTAGATGCAATAAGCCAGCCTGCATCTTGGCTGGAGCATCACTAAGACTACTTCAAATTTTGAGAGGCAGGGGAAGTTTTGGAGAGTGGGATGCTGGCCAAGTGTTGCTTCTCGGAGTGGCTAAGACCTAGATGTTCTAAGTGTTACCTTTCTTCAAAAACATAAAATAGCAATGCTACTTGTAAGAACTATGCATGGGCATGGAGGGTTTGTCTTCAGTGCTCTAGCACTGATCAACAAAGGGCCAGAATTTCAGTCCTTTTCTGTCTCTGTCATTCTGTCTCTCTGACTGTCTCTAGGTGCCTTCTTCCCTGAGCCCTTACTGGAAGTCAGTGCATGCATCGTGAACTCAGTAATCCTGGTGTTGAAATTTTCCTTTCTTAGCCCTATGGATTATTTATTCTCCTGCACATGGTGTAGCACAGAGGGGAACTTTGGAGACAGCATTGCTGCTGCAGGTTCCAGGCATATGTACATCTGCAGCTGCAGCTGTCCAGGCCCTCTGTGCTTGACTCCCATTCTCCAGGGCCCTGCGGCTGGCACTCAGTCTAAATGCAGCCCTCCTCACCTTCCTACACAGCGTGCTTCCCCTTATTCCATGAGAGCCCAGGTGAATAGAAGTGAAACTCTATCCCCCTGGCACACACATTGTGCTTTCCTTCTATTAAGCCGAATGTAAAGGATCTGTGGTACTGATGGCCACTCCAGTGTCCAGATTTTCCACACAAAACGGAAGCTTCCCACAAGGACCAGCGTAAGGATCCCGGTTCGAACCCCAGCTCCCCACCTGCAGGGGAGTCGCTTCACAGGCGGTGAAGCAGGTCTGCAGGTGTCTATCTTTCTCTCCTCCACTCTGTCTTCCCCTCCTCTCTCCATTTCTCTCTGTCCTATCCAACAACGACGACAACAATAATAACTACAACAATAAAACAAGGGCAACAAAAAGGAATAAAAAAAAAGATAAAAAAAAAAGAAAAAACGGAAGCTTCCAGGGTTCGGAAGAGGGTTTTTTGATGGCTGTGAAATGTCTTTTCCAAGTGCCTCATGGGGTTTTCAAATCCTTTTGAGACCTGAAGCTCTTTCTTGTATCTAGGGAATAGTCTCACCTCTAGCCAGAAGGGCCGCCCAACTAGGAGCACAGCTATCCCTGGGTAGGGAGGTCTGTCAGCCTGCTAGCTCCTAGTGGGATTCTTGAGTATGTCCTCAGGGCCCAAGTAGTAACAGGTGTTTCCAATTGCCTTTATTAGCAGCAGCCAGGCCTCAGGTGAGATGCGGGGATGTGATCTCCACTGGAAGCTCCGAATTCAGCCAATGGAGGCATCCATATTTATTTGTCTGTCCATAGCAAGGGCCCGGGGATTTTGTGCTACCTGCAAGCGGAGTGATTTTGTATGGGACACTCATGCATGCCTAGTTCTGGGAATCTTTCTGAGTGTGATGTTTGGACACCAGGACACCATGATAAGGGATGTGAGGCCACAGGAGCCATTGCCTTAGCCGAACCCAAAGTCTATGTGTAAGGGACAGGTTTGATCCACTATTGTTTGGTCGAACACAGTTCCCATCTATGTTGAAACACAGCTCTTTCTGGGTACTTTCTTTGCTTGTAATCTGCTGCCCTGAGCTGTGAACTGAGAGCCTGGAGGCTGAGTAGGCAGCCAAACATGACTGGAAAGGCTCATGCCCCTGAATTCTGACGGGTTCCCCAGCTTCTCCCGTTGGCAGTGATTGGATGATAGATAATGAGGCATGGGATTGAATAGGGTACTCAGGAGATTTATTCATGAGAGTCCCTTTGCATATGCATTCTTGCTTAGCCAGAATCTGGGCTAGCTGGCTTTCCTGACCAGCTAGGTTCTCTGTACATAAGTTGCAGGTGAGGCTGGCTACCTTGCCACCCATGCTCTGAGACTACTACGGGTGAGCTCTGAGCACACACAGACACACACAGTGAGACAGACAGACAGACAGACAGACAGACAGAGACACACACATTACTGTCAGGTCTGGTAGTACAGCATATGGTGAAGGCTGGGGCTGTCTGTGGTCTGTGGGCATGAGAGCTGCTGCCTTACAATCTCTACAAGCCAGGATTGAACCTGTCATCAATGAACTCAGTGTAGGAGGTTTATGAATTCTGAGACACTGAAGAGGGAAAGGTTTTTGCCCTGAGGCTTGCACTGGTTACTAGCAGCTGCCCTGTGTGTGTTGCCAGACTAGGAAACTTGTGGTGCCTGTCCATGTGGAGAGTCTCCTGGATGAGTTCCTTCTCGAGCCTTTTTAGATCGGTTTCCTTGGAGCTGCATATAGCTTATGATTTAGAGATTTTACTCCTCTGAACAACTCTTTTCCTGATGCACAGTTTCTCTCCAGGTTTTAGCAATCAATTATCTGAATGTCATATCGAATCCATCGTAGAATATGACTACATCAGTGTCTCTCTCTCTCTCTGTATATATATATACAATATATATATATACAATATATATATTGTATATATACAATATATATATATATATATATATATATATATATATATATATATATATATATATATATTGTCGTATGCTTTACATTGGTTTGTTCTAGCCCTTCCCCAAGAGAATTGGATCAGTCCTATTAATTTCGCGGGCCTGCTTGGCCCCGCCCCAAGGAACCCCGTGAGAGGGTTCCTGAGTCCCAGAGTTCCTGAGTTCCTGAGTTCAAGAGTTTCAGGTTACAGAGTAAGAGAGAGTTCCACAGTGGAAGAGTTTCAGAGGGTTCCCCAGTACGATAGTTCTAGAGTTCCAGAGTTGGAGATTTCCTTGGTTCCTGAGTTCCAGATTAAGAGAGAGAGTGCTTGTGCAGCCGCAAAGAGACAGCAGAGTTCTGTTTGGTGATTAGTTTGTCTTAGTTTGTGAATCGTTGTTCCTGAATAAAGAAATACAGCTTCCCTGCCCAGCCGTTGTCTCTGCGTCTCTGTTACCCGCCGTGAAGCAAGCCAGCCCGGCCAGAGCCACAGAAATTTTAACAACAATATAACATGTAGAGGTCTGAAAATATTTTTTTAGCTAGAGACCTGCACAGCTCTGGATTAGGGTAGTAAAGTGGATACACCTGGTCCTTCTGAGTCACAGTCATGAGAGACAGCTCACAGAGGCATATCATTTATCACTCTACAAATCTCTCTCAGCACAAACTACTGCTGCCAAATCATTTACTTCCCTCTTCCTCATTTTGTCCACCGAGTCCTATCCCAAAACTGTAAATCAAAGAAGAAATAGATATAGTGCAGTTCCCTTCACACAGGACAGGCTGATGCTGGACCAGGGAGATGATATATGCCAGCCTGCATCTTGTCTGGAGCATCACTAAGACTACTTCCAATTTGGAGAGGCGGGGGCAGTTTTGGAGAGTAGGCTGCCAGCCAAGTGTTGCTTCTCAGAGTGGCTAACACCTAGATGTTCTAAGTGTTACCTTTCCTCAGAAAAATAAAATAGAAATGCCACTTGTAAGAAGTATGCATGTGCGTGGAGGGTTTGTCTTCAATTCTCTGGCACTGATCAACACAGGGCCAGAATTTAGTCCTTTTCTGTCACTGTCATTCTGTCTCTCTGACTGTTTCTATGTGCCTTCTTCCCTGGGCCCTTACTGGAAGTCAGTGCATGCACCGTGAACTCAGTCATCATGGTGTTGAAATTTTCCTTTCTTTGCCCTTTGGATTATTTAGTCTCCTGCACATGGTGTAGTACAGAGGGGAACTACAGAGACAGTGTTGCTGCTGCAGGTTCCAGGCATATGTCCATCTGCAGCTTTCCAGGCCCTCTGTGCTTGACTCCCATTCTCCAGGGCCCTGAGGCTGACACTCAGCTTAAATGCAGCTCTCCTCTCCTTCTTGCACAGCGTGCTTTTCCTTATTCAATGAGAGCCCAGGTGAAGAGAAGTGAAACTCTATCCCCCTGGCACACACATTGTGCTTTCCCTCTATTGAGCCGAATGTAAAGGATCTGTGGTACTGATGGCCACACCAGTGTCCAGATTTTCCATGCAAAACGGAAGTTTCCAGGGTTCTGAAAGAGGGTGTTTTGATGGCTGTGAAATGTCTTTTCCATGTGCCTCATGGGGTTTTCAAATCCTTTTGAAACCTTAAGTTCTTTCTTGTATCTAGGGAATATTCTCACCTCTGGCCAAAAGGGCCACACAACTAGGAGCACAGCTATCCCGGGGTCAGGAGGTCTTCCAGACTGCTAGCTCCTAGAGGGATTCCTGAGTATGTCCTCAGGGCCCAAGTGGTAACAGGTGTTTCCAATATCCTTTATTAGCACCGGCCAGGACCTCAAATGAGGTGCGGGGCTGTGATCTCCACTGGAAGCTCCGAATTCAGGCAATGGAGGCATCCATCTTTCTTTTGTCTGCCCATAGCAAGGGCCCGTGGAGTTAGTGCTGCCTGCAAGCAGAGCGACTTTGTATGAGACACTCATGCATGCGTACTTCTGGGAATCTCTCTGAGTGTGATGTGTGGACACCAGGACACCATGATCAGGGATGTGAACCACAGAAACTATTGCCTTAGCCGGTCCCAAAGGGTAGGTATAAGGGACCGGGTTTATCCACTATTGTTTGGTCAAAAACAGTTCCCATCTATGTTGAAACAAAGCTCTTTCTGGATACTTTCTGTGCTTGTAATCTGCTGCCCTGAGCAGAGGACTGAGAGCTTGGAAGCTGAGTAGGCAGCCAAACGTGACTGGACAGGCTCATGCCCCTGAATTCTGAGGGGTGCCCCAGCTTCCCTCGGATAATAGATAGTGAGGCATGGGATTCAGTAGGGAACTCAGGAGATTTAGACATGAGAGTCCCTTTGCATATACATTCTTGCTTAGCCATAATCTGGGCTAGCTGGCTTGCCCTGATCAACTATGTTCTCTGTACATAAGTTGCAGGTGAGGCTGGCTACCTAGCCACCCATGCTCTGAGACTACTACAGGTGAGCTCTGAGCACACACAGACACACACAGTCAGACTGACAGACAGACACACAGACACACACACAAACATTACTGTCAGGTCTGGTAGTACAGCATATGGTGAAGGCTGGGGCTGTCTGGGTTCTGTGGGCATGAGAGCTGCTGCCTTACAATCTCTATAAGTCAGGTTTGATCCTGTCATCAATGAACACAGTGTAGGAGGTTTTTGAATTATGGTCTCTTTCCAACTCATCTATTTCCCTATTCGCCTTCTCTAACTCTCACATTCTCTAGCTGGCTGGGGGCGTGTCCCTGGGACAACAGGCCAATCAGAGTCGAGCTGATGGGGCTGGTGGGCAGGCCTTCCAGAGGCTGCCCAATGAGCGTGCTCCAAGGCCGTGTTGGCTGTGTGCAAGGCCGCTAGCCAATCACTGACTAGGGGCCCAGACCACCTGGGCGTGTCCAAGAACACTGGCTAATGAGATTGCTGGCAGGGGTTCTGGGCAGGGCCTAGGCCTCTGGCCTATCAGAGCATGGCAGCCGCCCTGGGGGAAGGCCTTTTGAAGGAAGCCTGACTTTGGGAGCACAGAGCTGGCCTTAAAAGTCTGGGCATGCTTCCAGGAAGTGCAAAGCAGGGTTCAGCCCAGGGCTCTGCCTTGCAGAAGCTGTCCAGTGTCCATGTGTATAACTCCGTTTGTGCCTGTGCCTCTGTGGATGTGTGCGTGTGTGACTGTGAGAGTGTGTGTTTTTTTTTTGTGTGTGTGTGACAGAAGGAGAGACAGAGAGAACAACAGAATTACTGTGGCACATGTGATTATGTGCAAAACACTTGGCACATTCTGATTTACAGCTGAATATGACACCATTATATCTCTCCTTGGCCCTTGGTCACTTTTCTTATTTTCAGACATAAAGACACTGAAGAGGGAGAGGTTTTTGCCCTGAGGTTTGCACTGGGATCTAGCAGCTGCCCTGTGTGTGCTGCCAGACTAGGAAACTCGTGGTGCCTGTCCATGTGGAGAGTCTCCTGGATGAGTTCCTTCTCGAGCCTATTTCGCTCAGTACCATTGGAGCTGCATATAGCTAATGATTTGGAGATTTTACTCCTTTGGACAATTCTTTTCCTGATGCACAATTTCTCTCCGGGTTTTAGCAATCAATTGTTTGAATGTCATATCGAATCCATTGTAGAAAATGACTACATCAGTGTCTCTCTCTCTCTTTCTCTCTCTCTCTCTCTCTCTATATATATATATATATATATATACATAATATATATATATATATATATATATATATATATATATATATATATATATATATATATATGTAGCATGTAGAGGTCTGAAAATATTTTTAGCTAGAGAACTGCACAGCTCTGGATTATTGTAGTAATGCGGCTACACCTGTCCCTTCTGAGCCACAGTTATGAGAGACATCTCACAGAGCCATTCGTTTACCTCTTGTTTCTCTACAGATCTTATCAGTCTACAAATCTCACTCAGCACAAAATACCACTGCCAAATGATCTACTTCCCTCTTGTTCTTTTTCTCCACCGATTCCTATCCCAAAACTGTAAATCAAAGAAGAAATAGGCATAGTGCAGTTCCATGTACACAGGACAGGCTGAGACTGGACCAAGGAGATGCAATATGTCAGCCTGCATCTTGGCCGCAGCATCACTAAGACTACTTCTAATTTTAGAGGCAAGGGCAGTTTTGGAGAGTGGGCTTCAGGCCAAGTGTTGCTTCTCAGAGTGGGCTAAGATCTAGATGTTCTAAGTGTTACTTTCCTCACAAACATAAAATAGCAATGCCGCTTGTGAGAAGTATGCATGGGCATGGAGGGTTTGCTTTCAGTGCTCTGGCACTGATCAACATAGGGCCAGAATTTCAGTACTTTTTTGTCACTGTCATTCTGTCTCTCTGACTGTCTATGTGCCTTCTTCACTGGCCCTTACTGGATGTCAGTGCATGCATCGTTAACAGGGTCTACCTGGTGTTGAAAATTTCCTTTATTTGCCCTTTGGGTTATTTAATCTCGTGCATATGGCATTGTACAGTGGGGAATTGTGGAGGCAGCGATCCTACTGCAGGTATCAGGCATGTGTCCATCTCCAGCTGCAGCTGTCCACGCCCTCTGTGCTTGACTCCCATTCTTCAGGGCCTTGTGGCTGATACTCAGCCTAAATGCAGCTCTCCTCACCTTCCTGCACAGCATCCTAGTGCTTATTCCATGAGAGCCCAAGTCAAGAGAAGTGAAACTCTATCCCCCTGGCACACACATTGTGCTTTCCCTCTATTGGGCCAAATGTAAAGGATCTGTGCTACTGATGGCCACACCAGTGTCCAGATTTTCCATGCAAAACGGAAGCTTCCATGGTTCAGAAAGAGGGTGATTTGATGGCTGTGAAAAGTCTTTTCCAAGTGCCTCATGGGGTTTCAAATCCTTTTGAAACCTGAAGTTCTTTCTTGTATCTAGGGAATATTCTCACCTCTGGACAGAAGGCCTTCCCAACTAGGAGCACAGCTATCCCGGAGTCAGGAGGTCTGCCAGCCTGCTAGCTCCTGGAGGGATTCCTGAGTATGTCCTCAGGGCCCAATTGGTAACAGTTGTTTCCAGTTGCCTTTATTAGCAGCATCCAGGCCCTCAGGTGAGGGGTTGGACTGTGATCTCCACTGGAAGCTCCTAATTCAGCAAATGGAGGCATCCATCTTTCTTTTGTCTCTCCATAGCAAGGTCCTGGGGAGTATGTGCTTCCTGCAAGCAGAGTGACTTTGCATGGGACACTCATGCATGCCTACTTCTGGGAATCTCTCTGAGTGTGATGACTGGACACCAGTACACCATGATCAGGGATTGTGAGGCCACAGGAGCAATTGCCTTAGCAGGACCCAAAGGGGAGGTGTAAGGTGCCGGGTTCATCCACTATTGTTTGGTCAAACACAGTTCCCATCTATGTTGAAACACAGCTCTCCCTGGGTTCTTTCTGGGCTTGTAATCTGCTGCCCTTGGCAGTGGACTGAGAGCCTGGAGGCTGAGTAGGCAACCAAACATGACTGGACAGGCTCATGACCCTGAATTCTAAGGAGTGCCCCAGCTTCCCCCATTGGCAGTGTTTGGATGATAGTGAGGCATGGGATTGAATGGTGAACTCAGGAGAGCGAGACATGAGAGTCCCTTTGCATATGCATTCTTGCTTAGCCAGAATCTGGGCTTGCCCTGACCAGCTAGGTTCTCTGTACATAAGTTGCAGGTGAGTCTGGCTACCTTGACACCCATGCTCTGAAACTACTACAGGTGAGCTCAGAGTAAACACAGACACACACAGACAGATAGACAGACACAAACACACACATTACTGTCAGGTCTGGTAGTACAGCATATGGTGAAGGCTGGGGCTGTCTGGGGTCTGTGGGCATGAGAGCTGCTGCCTTACAATCTCTAAAAGCCAGCTTTGAACCTGTCATCAATGAACACAGTGTAGGAGGTTTTTGAATTCTGGTCTTTTTCCAACTCATGTATTTCTCTTCTCGCCTTCTCTGTCTCTAACTCTCACATGCTCTCATACATTCTGTTTTCACTCATTTATATTTGACTTATATACTTATTTTACTGACAGGCCCAGATATACAAAGAGAGTTACCAGAGCACTGCTGAGCTCTGGTTTGTTGTGTTGGAGATTTCACCTAGGCTACAGGAGCCTCAGTTTGTAAGTCTTTCTGACACAGGCCATATTTTGTCTCCTCATTTCCATTCCAGTATCACCCAGAGTTTATAATAAAGATATACATACATATATACATATATAAATACATATTTATATATCTGTCATTTTTTGAATTGTCGACATATGTATTTGACCTTAATTCAGAATTACCACAATTATAACAGCCTAGGTTTCCAGAAATAATTGTTATAATTTTAAAATTGAGGCAGGCAATGTTGGTGAGGAGCAGAGACCCTGACAGCAGGTTTGGTGGGCTTAACCAGAGGAGGGTAGTATTGACCTGATTCCACCAACGGGGTGGGTGCAAAACCAACCTTCCCGCATCTTATAAGGCTCTTGGTGTCTTTTTGGGGAGGGGAGGCAGAGCCACAGTTTCTAGGGAAACAATTTTTGTTGCTGACACCAACCTCCATGCAAATCAGGTTTGCTTCACGGGGGACTCAGAGGCGTACAATAGGGTCCTCCCCCTGCAGTGCTTTGCCTTGCACCCCTAACTGGTGTCCTTGCCCTGCCATTGTTGGATGTCTCGATGCATAATTCTGAGTTTTATGCCATCCAAAAAGGGGTCTGTCATCCTCAGGTTCAGCCAGGCCTCTGTCACCCAAATCAAGTCTGGGATAATGTATTTGCAAAGGTTTTAATGCCAAGGACTCAATATGCTGTTTTATAAAATCAGTAATCTTATTAAAAATAAAGGGTCTTAAGGTAACCATTAACAAAAGACTAATAAGGGTCTCATAAGGGGCTCTGTAGTGACTCAAGACTATTTGTAGTGGAGTCTATAACCTGTTGTAATTTGTCAAAAAATTATGGGAGGAATATATAGAGTGTCTTAGCGTGCCACCAGCAAGTCTAAGGGAAGCTGTCAGTCTATGTGATGTCCAGGGGAAGAAACACAGCACGTCTGGTCTTCTGGTCAGCGCCAACTGATGAAATTTTCTTCTTCTGGTCAGCTGTGGAACAAGCAAAACTAGGAGGCAAGGACCAGGTAGAGAAGAATTGACATGAACATATAGGATGGTGTTGTACCAAAACACAGAGGAGGTGCATACACATTAGAAGTCAAGGTGATGTTTCTTGAACATCAAAGAAAATTTTGAGAAAAGTGAGCAGTCAATAAGCATGCAAAGATGAAGTCAGCAGTGGTAGGTCAGCAGAAAGAGAAGACTTGGATAAGCTGGTAAGGTTAGCTGGAGTATATACTGCCATGGCGTCCTTTGTTGTAAGGACTTGCCAACAGGGACTCTGTGGATTTTGCAAGAGCAATGTCATCCACCATAATAAAAGGAAAACAAACATGGACATCCAGTGTTGAAAAAAGAGAAAAAGGAAATATGTCTCTATGACTGGAAAAGTGGGTGGCTTTGTCAATGAGATACAATAAATGGACATTTCAAATTTTTGTAAATATTAAAAAGATTTAGTATGTTACTTCATTGACAGTTTAGCCAACTGAATACTGGGGGGTGCATTTCCCTTCTTTTTTATTAATTAAGCTTAAGGGTTTTAGTTTTTCTTGTTTGAGCTGTAGCCCATATAAATTTAGAAAAAATATCAACTGAGAGAAAAAGTTTTTTGTTTACTAAACATGGGCAGGTGAATTACAATCTATCTGAGAGCATTGGCTTTTATCAATGGAGATTAATCTTAAAAGTCTGAATAGCAAGATCTTAATTAAATAATGCAGGAGCCAGTAAAGTGCTCTCACTATGGCAGGTCAAGTGTTACAGTTTTAAGAGGCTTGTAAAAAAATGATAAAAATTTTTAGGATATGAGTGACTTTAGGAGTCATCACACACCCATAAATAAAAATTAAAAATGTTTAGTTTTAAATCTTACCATATGAGCAGTCAGTTCTTCATGTGCAGATGTACCTATAATTATTTACTTAGGGAGAGAACTTGTACCAAGTTAATTGATGATCTAATGGTTAGAATTAACTTGAGGTTTTTTCTATGATTTTAGAAGGCTCTTTATTAGAATATACCAATATGTTATAGAAAGTCAATACCTAATGTGTTGACATGATAAAATGTTTACCATTTTAGCATTATTTTAAACTGATTAGACAGTTTAAGCACACTATTATGCCTTTAGTTTACTAAGATCTTTACTCATCACAAGGCTATCATGAGTAAGCATAGATATAAAACTCTTAATAGATTTTGTTCCTTAGAACTCTAATATGGCAACTTAAAAGGCTAAAATAAAGCCTCATAGTTTAAATATTCAAAATATTAATTTTGTTAAATCAGGATTTGACAAAAAAATCTTCTATCAGACCAAAAACACAATGTATTACCTTAATTTATCAAGAATAAACCTCTAGCAGTGTCTTAAAACAAACCAGATAATTTTTAAAAGCAGAAAGATATAAAGAGGGAAACCAGTGCAAGAGCCTCTGGCATGTAAATAATTAACATAACCATTGTGTTATCTTTTACTAACCCAAGCCAGTTTTGCCTGTTTAGTTGAGAAAGTATTTTAAAAGCTGTTTTTTTTTTGAAATCACTTAAACAATTTTAAGTAAAATGTTAAACTTTGTTTGGATCTTTGTTTATCACAAAGCTATCACACCCTTAGGGCAGCTATGAACAAGGGTGGGTACACAACTTAATTGATCTTTCACTTTGATTTAGATAGGTAACTTAAAAAGCTAAGATAAACCTTATAGCTGAAATGTTAAAATAAATTTTTACTGTTAACATTTCTTTTATATGACCATTTTACACTAAATATTTTTGTTGAATCACATTTGGTGAATAAAAAAAAATTTTATTCGGCCAGGAATAGCACGTTTAACCCTGTTTTTCCTGGCAAGGCCACTGCTCTACACTGACTGGGTTATTAGAAAGTCAGTTCAAGGATGGAAGTAAATTAACAAACAGTGGCAGTTGATATTGAGGTGCTGGTAATATCTACAATTTTCACAAGAGTGAGAGAGACTACAGAGGCATTTTACCATGCATAGATTTCTCAGAAAATCTTTTTAACTAATGAATTGATGCTGATATTAGCTATCAGAAGGATGAAACTGTCCTATATTTTACTCTGGTAAAGGTGTGCCAACTCTATGAGTCTGGATCTTTAAAACCACATTTAGCTTAACTAAATCTTATTTAAAACTTAAAACAAACTTTAGTTACTTAGGGGTTAACACACATTAATGAAAACAAGGTTAGCACAGACTTAAAACATACATTCTTGGAGAAAGGAAAAATTTCCCTTTGAAAAACCGCTTTGGATTTTGGATTCTTAATTCACAGACTCTCTACCCCCCCCCAAGGAGGGGCCTTTGTGGCTTAGGGGAATGATTGACTGAAATTTTTTGCCAATCTGTGGAGCAGGGGCTCTGTGATTGGCTGTGCGGGCAGAACAGGCAGGCTTAGTTTACTGCCGCCGTGCAGAGAAAAAACTTTGGAATTCTTTTTCTGGGCTAAGGTACATTTTATAGTTTTAAAGAAAGTGGTCTAATCAGTATTATTGGCCAAGTCAAGGACCGGAGCACAAAACGGAGGGGCAGTGGTGTAGGGAGGCAGTCTGGACAAGGAAGAGCGTAGGGGTTAGGGCTAGCCAGTTTGAGCCTGGCTCCGAGTAACAGGGAAAGCCAAAACCGGGATTGATTTGGATAGTTTAGTTTTAGTTTTAGTTTTAGTTTTAGGGATTGGGTTTAGGTTTTTTGGTGAGGCTAAAAATGTAAGCTCTTCAGTAACTGCAGCTATTTCTTTCATTAATTGAAGCTGCTCTCTCTGGTCAGCAAGGACCTTTCGGAGGGTGGAAATTCCTGTAAGGGCTCCTGAGCGTGCCCGCCTGACAGAGGGATTGTCAAGGAGAGGGTGAGGCTGGAGAGCAGGGGCACGGATATAGGGAGGGGAATTAAAGGGAGGAGGACACCAATCGGGATTGTAGTATCTGGCAGCCTCTTTTTCTAACAAAGCCTCATTCTCCACGGGAAGTGCTTCAGGAGATGGAGGGTTTTGTAAAACTGGATAGAGGCGGGGGAAAGAATGCTGGGTTTCATTCTCATGTGAATTAGCAATAGGAGGGTCAATGAAGGGAACTTTAGTAAGTGCAGTGGAACCTGTAGGGAGGGGAACAGGGCTTTTACTTTCAATGGGTGCTGGGAGGCTTTTATTTTGACTGGGTACTGGGGGATCAAGATCAATAATCACAGAAGGGCATGGGGATGGGGACTTTGTCCTGGACGGCGGACTAGAAAGTTGCCAGAGGACCTTTTCACCCTCTGTAATAAGGTTTTTAATATCAGGGTGATTATTATAGATTTTTAAGATATCATTAATTAAATTCCAGTAACAAAAGGCAGAAACAGGTACACGTTCAGGACCAAAAGACTGATACTGATCGTTAAGACAATCAACAATTCTCCATCGTTTCTCATATAGTGCCTTCCTGGGGGAACCAGGGGCAAATATTTTTAATATAATCTAAAGACTTCTTTAATTCTTTCTTTTTAACCCTATTTCTTCGTGTCTTGAGTGACTCCTTGAGTCCTTTAATGAATAAATAGTTTGCTCAATTCATGTCCCATGGTATTGCTTACCTCAGCCGCTGAGACACTCTCCTCCAGATGCGTCTCACGGTCGGGTATCTCCATGGCGATCTCTGCGAGTCTTTGCATTACCCCCTCGGCCGCGGTGACTCAGTGAATTCGGGTAGGCCTACCCCCTCGATCAGCGGAGTTTCTAGGTCCAGAAAGCTTCTTTGCCCCACGTTGGGCGCCAGAATGCCCCGACCAGCAGGGCGGTGAACAGGGGCTAGGAACCCAATGAGACCTGAAATGATAGGGACAAGAGACACGAAGAACGACAGCAAGTCAAGTTTCTGATCAAGCTGTAAATTTTTATTGAGAATACAGGCATTATAAGGCTTTGGGGAAGGAGAGGGAGTGCTGGAGGAGGGGAAGGGGGAGAAAAATTCAAAGAGGAATGTTCCTTGCAACAAATGGCAGGAACCAAACTGTGTGTTGACTCACTTGATTACTGATAAATGGTTTACCTAAGGGGATATAGCCTGCCCAGGGGGGAATTAACATTTGTCTTGAGGGGTTCCGTTGTCTCAAAGCTTATCATCTATAAAGCAGAGAAATGGCTCCTGGCAGTCTGGGGTCTGTGGGAATGAGAGATGCTGCCTTACAATCTCTAAAAGCCAGCTTTGAACCTGTCATCAATGAACACAGTGTAGGAGGTTTTTGAATTCTGGTCTTTTTCCAACTCATGTATTTCTCTTCTTGCCTTCTCTGTCTCTAACTCTCACATGCTCTCATACATTCTGTCTTCACTCATTTATATTTGACTGATATACTTATTTTACTGACAGGCCCAGATATACAAAGAGAGTTACCAGAGCACTGCTGAGCTCTGGTTTGTTGTGTTGGAGATTTCACCTAGGCTACAGGAGCCTCAGTTTGTAAGTTTTTCTGACACAGGCCATATTCTGTCTCCTCATTTCCATGCCACTATCACCCAGAGTTTATAATAAAGATATACATACATACATACATATATAAATATATATTTATATATCTGTCATTTTTTGAATTGTCGACATATGTATTTGACCTTAATTCAGAATTACCACATTTATAACAGCCTAGTTTTCCAGAAATAATTGGCCATATAGTTGGAGCAGGATTCAATACAATTATAAATAATAGAACCTTCCAGTAGCATTTCTAATCATGTTTCTATCAGCATCCTTATTGTAATTATCATAGCCCAGAACTTCCCTCCTTTTTCTAGTGTAAGCTTCAATATGTATGTGTTTGTTTTCAATTTCCGGAAATATTAATTTCCTTGGACCCTGAAGTGTTAGGGAATTTTTGAAGCAGCCCTCTGTTTCTCAGCAGATGGTTTCTATGTTTCTGCTGTAATCAGGTCTTCTTGTGGTTTTTTTTTTCATTATTTTTTATTTTTTCAAGTCCTTTAAATCATCCCCATTTATTTGCATATTTATGTATTTAGTCAGCTATCACATTAAGGTCATTTCTTTTGCTTGATACATTTTCTCTTATAATTGAAGGGAACGTTTGATGCACAATGCATTTACTGGGGCAAATACTACACACTTATGGTGAAGGCTTGGGTTGTCTGGGGTCTATGGTCATTAGAGCTACTGCCTTACAATCTCTACAACCCAGGTTTGAACCTGTCATGAATGAACACAGTCTATGGGGTTTTTGACTTCTGATCTATTTCCAACTCCTCTATTTCTTTTCTCTCCTTCTCTTTCTCTGACTCTCACAGGCTCTCACTCACTCTGTCTGCACTCAGTAATATTTTACTTAGATCCTTATTTTATTGACACTGCCAGATATACAAAGAGAGTTGCCAGAGCACTGCTGAGCTCTGGATTGTTTTGTTGGTGATTTTACCTAGGCTACTGGAGCCTCAGCTTTGTAAGTCTCTTTGACACAAGCCATATTCTGTCTCCTCATATCCATGGCAGTATCTCTCAGACTTTATAATAAAGATATATATCCATATACATATATCAATATACATATATATGTTTCATTTTTAGAATTTTCGACCTATGGTCTCCCTGTGGTTTTTATCATTTTTTTATATTTTCAAATCATCCTAGCTCATCCCAATATATTTGCATATTTATTTATATATTTATTCTAATATCACATGAGGGGTCATTTCTTCTGCCTGATAGATTTTCTCTTATAATTGAAGGGAACTTTGGACACACAATACTTTTCCTTTTGCAGATACTACACACTACTACAACTACTACTGCACTGTTTTTGACAGTGACATCCAATGCACAATGGATTAGTATTGCATGGCTCTAAAGAATGTTCCCTATATAACCTACAAAGTATTTAACCTCACAAATATTTACTCTGTTCTTTCTTGGGGGATGAATGGTTTACAGTCAACAGTTACATGTAATAGTGGCTACGGGGGTAATTTTTGCCACTTTCCCTGTATTTCTGTACATCATTTGTAACTTTCTTATTGAGGAGAAGGAAACAGTCATAAATTGAGAGAGCAGGGCCCAAGCAGGAAGAGAGACAGAGAGACAGCTGCAGCTCTGAAATGCCACTAGCCCAGCTTTTCCCTAATTATGTAAGTGGTGACCAGGGGCTCAAAATGGGGTCTTGGGCTTCCACATAGTTCTCTGGCATTCTCGCTTAGCCAGAATCTGGGCTAGTTGGCTTGCCCTGACCAGGTAGGTTCTCTGTACATAAGTTGCAGTTGAGGCTGGCTACCTTGACACACATGCTCTGAGACTACTACAGGTGAGCTCTGAGCACACACAGACACACACAGACAGACAGACAGACACAAACACAAACACACACATTACTGTCAGGTCAGGTATTACAGCATATGGTGAAGGCTGGGGCTGTCTGGGGTCTGTGGGCATGAGAGCTGCTGCCATACAATCTCTACAAGCCAGGTTTGAACCTGTCATCAGTGAACACAATGTAGGAGGTTGTAGAATTCTGGTCTCTTTCCAAATCGTCTATTTCTCTTCTCGTCTTCTCTAACTCTCACATTCTCTGGCTGGCTGGGTGTGTGTCACTGGGACAACAGGTCAATCAGAGTCCAGCTGTTGTGGCTGGTGTGCGTGCCTTCCAGTGGCTGCCCAATGAGCATGCTCCATGGCCGTGTTGGCGGTGCTCAATGTCGCTGGCCAATCACTCACTAGGGACACGGACCCTCCAGGCGTGTCCAAGCACACTGGCCAATGAGATTGCTCGCAAGGTTACTGGACTTGGCCTAGGCCTCTGGCCTATCAGAGCATGGCTGGCGCCCTGTGGGCGGGCCTTTTGAAGGAAGCCTGATTATGGGAGCTTAGAGCTGGTCTTAAAAGCCTGGGCGTGCTACCAGGAAGTGTGGAGCTGGGTTCAGCCCAGGGCCCTGCCTTGCAGAAGCTCTCCAGTGCACCTGTGTATAACTCCATTTGTGCCTGTGCCTCTGTGGATGTGTGCGTGTGTGTCACTGTGAGATTGTGTGTTTGTGTGTGTGTTTGTGTGTGTGTATGAGGGAGGGAGAGACAGAGAACAACAGAATTACTGTGGCAAACGTGATTTTGTGCAAAACACTTAGTACATTCCAATTTACAGCTCAATATTGACACCATTGTAGCTCTCCTTGGCCCTTGGTCACTTTTCTTCTTTTCAGATGTGAAGACACTGAAGAGGGAGAGGTTTTTGCCCTGAGGCTTGCACTGGGAACTAGCAGCTGCCCTGTGTCTGTTGCCAGACTAGGAAACTTGTGGTGCCTGTCCATGTGTATAATCTCCTGGATGAGTTCCTTCTCGAGCCTATTTCGCTCGGTACCATTGGAGCTGCATATAGCTAATGATATTACAGGAGGGGTCATTTCTTCTGCTTGATAGATTTTTCTCTTATAATTGAAGGGAAATTTACATTCATAATACATTTCCTGTCGTAAATAATACACACATATGGTGAAGGCTGGGGTTGTCTGCGGTCTGTGGACATGAGACTGCTACCTTACAATCTCTACAACCCAGGTTTGATCCTGACATGTATGAACACAGGGTAGAAGGATTTTGAATACTGCTCTCTTTCCAAATCTTCTATTTCTCTTCTCGGCTACTCTGTCACTGACTCTCACATGCTCTCTCACACTCTCTCTTCACTCTTTAATATTTTACTTATATACTTATTTTACTGACAGGCCCAGATATACAAAGAGAGTCACCAGAGTACTGCTGAGCTCTGGCTGCTTGTGTTGGCGATTTCACCTAGGCTACTGGAGCCTCCGTTTGTAAGTCTTTCTGACACAAGCCATATTCTGTCTCCTCATTTCCATGACAGTATCACTCAGAGTTTATAATAAAGATATACATATATATATACATATATATTTATATATATGTCATTTTTAGAATTGTCAACCTATGTATTTGACCTTAATTCAGAATTACCAATTTATAACAGCCTAGTTTTTCAGAAATAATTGGCCATATAGTTGGAGCAGCATTCAATACAATTATAAATAATAGAACCTTCCAGTAGCATTTGTAATCATGTTTCTATCAGCATCCTTATTGTAATTATCATAGCCCAGAACTTCCCTTCTTTTTCTAGTGAAAGCTTCAATACGTATGTGTTTGTTTTCCTTTTCCGGAAATCTTAATTTCCCTGGACCCTGAAGTGTTAGGGAATTTTTGAAGCAGCCCTCTGTTCCTCAGCAGATGGTTTCTACCTTTCCGCTGTAATCAGGCCTTCTTGTGGTTTTGGTTTTCTTTTTTTTTATTTTTTCAAGTCCTCCTAAATCATCTCCATTTATTTGCATATTTTTTTGTTTATTCAGGATCACATGAGGGTCATTTCTTCTGTTTGATATATTTTCTCTTTAATTGAAGGAAATTTTGAAGCAGAATACATTTCCTGGGGCAAATACTACACACTTATGGTGAAGGCTTGGTTTGTCTGGGGTCTGTGGGCATTAGAGTTGCTGCCTTACAATCTCTACAACCCAGGTTTGAACCTGTCATGAATGAACACAGTCTAGGGGGGTTTTGACTTCTGGTCTATTTCCAACTCCTCTATTTCTTTTCTCTCCTACTCTGTCTCTGACTCACAGGCTCTCACTCACTCTGTCTGCACTCAGTAATATTTTACTTAGATCCTTATTTTATTGACACTGCCAGATATACAAAGAGAGTTGCCATAGCACTGCTGAGCTCTGGCTTGTTTTCTTGGCGATTTTACCTAGGCTACTGGAACCTCAGCTTTGTAACTCTCTCTGACACAAGCCATATTCTGTCTCCTCATATCCATGGTAGTATGTCCCAGACTTTATAATAAAAATATACATCCATATACATATATAAATAAATATATATATATGTCATTTTTAGAATTGTCGACCTATGGTATTCCTGTGTTTTTTTTATTTAAGAAAGGATTAGTGAACAAAAACATAAGGTAGGAGGGGTACAACTCCACACAATTCCCAACACCTAATCCCCATAACCCACCCCCTCCCATGGTAGCTTTCCCATTCTCTAGCCCTCTGGGAGCATGGACCCAGGGTCGTTGAGGGTTGCAGAAGGTAGAAGGTCTGGCTTCTGTACTTGTTTCCCCGCTGAACATAGGCGTTGACTGGTCGGTCCATACTCCCAGTCTGCCTCTCTCTTTCCCTAGTAAGGTGTGTCTCTGGGAAAACTGAGCTCCAGGACACATTGGTGGGGTCTTCAATACAGGGAAGCCTAGCCAGCATCCTGGTGGCATCTGGAACCTGGTGATTGAAAAGAGAGTTAACATATGAGGCCAAACAGTTTGTTGAGCAATCATGGATCCCAAGCTTGGAATAGTGGAGAGGAAGTGTTAGGGAGGTACTCACTGCAAACTCTAGTGTACTTCTGCTTTCAGGTATATATTTTGCAGTAGTTTATGGATATGTGTGCACATAAGCTCTCTCTCACAGAAACTGGTGTATATCTATATTATGGGACTTTGTTAGAATGTGAACTACCTGAGATGAAATTAGAGTGTACTATAAAAGGAAAGGACTCACCCGAGTAATGATGTTGAAGGGTTGTCATTCCACACGTGAAGTCTCTGGATACAGTCTGAGGTGAAGCATATTGAGGTGGCAATCGTTGCTTTGGTTAGGTTGTGATCAGCGGATACAATATTATTTGGTATGGATTGGGAGATGCATACAGGAAAGTGGGCCCTATCCAAGGGTTCTAGGACTGGGGGAAGTAGGGGCTCTATAGTGAAGATGTGAGGTTCCTGCTGTCTTAGGGTTCAAAAAGACAATTGATAGTTAATATTATCATCACTTAATATTATCATCACACCATTCCCACCACCAAAGGGCTGTGACCCACCCCTTCCGCCCACTCCCACCCCCCACTGGCCCAGGAAGCTACATGTCTACCCCTCACCACTGGGTTTTAACAAGATCTTGGCCAACTGGATACAGCAACACATCAAAAAGATTGTTCATCATGACCAAGTGGGATTCATCCCAGGAATGCAAGGCTGGTTCAATATCCATAAGTCAATCAATGTCATTCACCACATCAATAAAAGCAAAGCCAAAAACCACATGATTATCTCAATAGACGCAGAGAAAGCCTTTGACAAAATCCAACACCCATTCATGCTCAAAACTCTACAAAATATGGGAATAGATGGGAAATTTCTCAAGATAGTGGAGTCTATATATAGCAAACCTACAGCCAACATCATACGCAATGGACAGAAGCTGAAAGTATTCCCCCTCAGATAGGGGACTAGACAGGGCTGTCCACTGTCACCTTACTCTTCAACATAGTATTGGAAGTTCTTGCCATAGCAATCAGGCAAGAGAAATAAATCAAAGGGATACAGATTGGAAGGGAAGAAGTCAAGCTTTCACTATTTGCAGATGATATGATAGTATACATAGAAAGACCTAAAGAATCCAGTAGAAAATTACTGGAAGTTATTAGGCAATATAGCAAGGTATCAGGCTACAAAATCAATGTACAAAAATCAGTGGCATTTCTTTATGCAAACACTAAATCTGAAGAAGAAGACATCCAGAAATCACTCCCACTTACTGTTTCAGCAAAATCAATCAAATACCTAGAAATAAAGTTGACCAAAGAAGTGAAAGACTTGTATACTGAAAACCATGAATTGCTACTCAAGGAAATAGAAACTGATACCAAGAAATGGAAAGATATCCCATGCTCATGTATTGGAAGAATAAATATCATCAAAATGAATATTGTCCCCAGAGCCATATATAATTTAATGCAATACCCATCAAAGTTCCACCAAGCTTCTTTAAGAGAATAGAACAAACACTACAATCATTTATCTGGAACCTGAAAACACCTAGAATTGCCAAAACCATCTTAAGGAAAAGAAACAGAAATGGAGGCATCACACTCCCAGACCTTAAACAATATTATAAAGCCATCATCATCAAAACAGCATTCCTATACCTCCTATCAGTCTACAAATCTCACATGTAGAGGTCTGAAAATAATTTTTAGCTAGAGACCTGCACAGCTCTGGATTAGGGTAAGAATGCGGATATATTTGGCCCTTCTCTCTTAGCACAAACTACTGCTGCCAAATCATCTACTTCCCTCTTGCTCTTTTTGTCCACCGAGTCCTATCCCAAAACTGTAAATCAAAGAGGAAATAGACACAGTGCAGTTCCCTGCACACAGCAAAGTCTGAGGCTGGACAAGGGAGATGCAATACACCAACCTGCATCTTGGCTGGAGCATCACTAAGACTATTTCCAAATGGAGAGGCAAGGGCAGTTTTGAAGAGTGGGCTACAGGCCAAGTGTTGCTTCTCATAGTGGGCTAAGACATAGATGTTCTAAGTGTAACCTTTCCTCACAAACATAAAATAACAATGCCACTTGTAAGAAGTATGCATGGGCATGGAGGCTTTGTCTTCAGTGCCCTGGCACTGATCAACACAGGGCCAGCATTTCATTCCTTTTCTGTCACTGTCATTCTGTCTCTCTGACTGTCTCTAGGTGCCTTCTTCACTGGGCCCTTATTGGAAGTCAGTGCATGCATCGTGATCTCGGACTTCCTGGTGCTGAAATTTTCCTTTCTTTGCCCTTTGGATTATTCAGTCTCCTGAATATGTCCTAGTACATTGGGGAACTGAGGAGACAGCGATCCTGCCGCATGTAACAGGCCTATGTCCATCTCCAGCTGCAGCTGTCCAGGCCCTCTGTGCTTGATTCCCATTCTCCAGGGCCCTGAGGCTGTCAATCAGCCTAAATGCAGCCCTCCTCAATTTCCTGCACCGCATCCTTGTCCTTATTCCATGAGAGCCCAGTTCAAGAGAAGTGAAACTCTATCCCCCTGGCACACACATTGTGCTTTCCCTCTATTGGGCCGAATGTAAAGGATCTGTGGTACTGATGGCCACACCAGTGTCCAGATTTTCCAGGACTACTATAGGTGAGTTCTGAGCACACACAGACACACACAGACAGACAGACACACACACACACACACACACATTACTGTCAGGTCTGGTAGTACAGCATATGGTGAAGGCTGGGGCATCTGGGGTCTATGGACATGAGAGCTGCTGCCTTACAATCTCTACAAGCCAGGTTTGAACCTGTCATCAATGAACACAATGTAGCAGGTTTTTGAATTCTGGTCTCTTTCCAACTCATCTATTCCTCTTCAGCCTTCTATGTCTCTAATTCTCACATGCTCTCACATACTCTGTCTTCTCTCATTAATATTTTACTTATATACTTATTTTACTGACAGGCCCAGATATACAAAGAGAGTTACCAGAGCACTGCTGAGCTCTGGCTTGTTGTGTTGGCGATTTCACCGAGGCTACAGGAGCCTCAGTTTGTAAGTCTTTCTGACACAAGACATATTCTGTCTCCTCATTTCCATGCCAGTATCACTCAGAGTTTATATTAAATATATATACATATATAAATATATATACATATATAAATATATATACATATTTATTTATATATCTGTCATTTTTACAATTTTTGACATATGTATTTGACCTTAATTCAGAAATACCACATTTAGAACAGCCTAGTTTTTCAGAAATAATTGGCTATATAGTTGGAGCAGCATTCAATACAAATATAAATAATAGAACCTTCCAGTAGCATTTCTAATAGTGTTTCTATCAGCATCCTTATTGTAATTATCATAGCCCAGAACTTCCTTTCTTTTTCTAGTGTAAGCCTCAATACATGTGTGTTTGTTTTCTTTTTCTGGAAATCTTAATTTCCCTGGATCCTGAAGTGTTAGGGAATTTTTGAAGCAGCCCTCTGTTTCTCAACAGATGGTTTCTATGTTTCTGCTGTAATCAGGTCTTCTTGTGGTTTTTGTTTTCATTTTTTTAATTTTTCGAATTCCTCCTAGATCATCTCCATTTATTTGCATATTTATTTATTTGGTCAGGTATCACATGAGGGGTCATTTCTTCTGCTTGATAGATTTTTTCTTATAATTGAAGGGAAGTTTTGACGCACAATACATTTCCTGGGGAAAATATTACACACATATGGTGAAGGCATGGGTTGTCTGGGGTCTGTGGGCATTAGAGCTGTTGCCTTACAATCTCTACAACCCAGGTTTGAACCTGTCATGAATGAACACAGTCTAGGGCGGTT
The DNA here is from genome assembly GCF_950295315.1 of Erinaceus europaeus. Lineage (NCBI taxonomy): Eukaryota > Metazoa > Chordata > Mammalia > Eulipotyphla > Erinaceidae > Erinaceus > Erinaceus europaeus. Next base: position 125,359 of record NW_026647131.1, on the reverse strand, counting down.
TTGTCTTCTGGTCTATTTCCAACTCTTCTATTTCTCTTCTCGCCATCTCTGTCTCTGACACTCACAGGCTCTCTCTCACTCGGTCTGCACTCAGTAGTATTTTACTTATGTCCTTATTTTATTTACAGGCCCAGATATACAAAGAGAGTTGCCAGAGCACTGCGGAGCTCTGGCTTGTTTTGTTGGTGATTTCACCTAGGCTACTGGAGCCTCAGCTTTGTAAGTCTCTCTGACACAAGCCATATTCTGTCTCCTCATATCCATGGCAGTATGTCTCAGACTTTATAATAAAGATATAAATCCATATACATATATATATATATATATATATATATATATATATATATATATATATATATATATATATATACATATATATCTGTCATTTTTGGAATTGTCAACCTATGTAATTGATCTTAATCCGAATTAACACATTTATAACAGCTTCCTTTTTCATTAATAATTGGCTACATAGTTGAAGCAGGATTCAATACAATTATAAATAATAGAACCTTCCAGTAGCATTTCTAATAGAATTTCTATCAGCATCCTTATTATACTACAGAACTTGCCTCCTTTCTCGAGTGTAAGCTTCAATACATATGAGTTTCTTTTCAATGTCCTGAAGTCTTAATTTCCCTGGACTCTGAAGTGTCTCAGAATTTTTGAAGCAGCCCTCTGTTTCTCACCTGATGGTTTCTATGATGATCTCTATGCCTTACGTGATTTTCTCACTCCTGCATTAAAGAAAAGTGGCCCTTAATGTAGCCCCTGAGAAGATACAGGTAATCCCTCCAATATCCTTCCTAGGTTCAGATTTTTCTCTAACGCATATTCGTCCCTTAAAACCTAGGGAGTCGGGCTGTAGTGCAGCGGGTTAAGCGCAGGTGGTGCAAAGCACAAGGACCGGCATAAGGATTCCGGTTCGAACCCCGGCTCCCCACCTTCAGGGGAGTCACTTTACAGGCAGTGAAGCAGGTCTGCAGGTGTCTATCTTTTTCTCCTCCTCTCTGTATTCCCCTCCTCTCTCCATTTCTCTCTGTCCTATCCAACAACGACAACAACAATAATAACTACAACAATAAAAACAACAAGGGCAACAAAAGGGAATAAATAAATAAAATAAATAAAATTTTTTAAAAAACCTAATGATACCTTCCCTTCTAACCTTACTCTTGCTTCTTTACAAAGTTTTCTAGGAAATTTAAATTGGCTTAGGCAGTATCTCTATCTGCCCACAAGCTGCCTCCAACCACTGTTTGACCTGTTGAAAGGAAACAAACAGCCCTCTTCAAAACATAAGTTAACTCCTGAGGCCTCCTTGTCACTGGAAATGGTTAACCAGGCCCTCCAGGACATGCTCCTTGTTCGATTCTCCCCCTCCTCTCCGGTAAACCTTCTAATCTTCAACTCCACCCCCACAATAGTAGGGGCACTGTGGCAAGACCATGGGGTACTCGAGTGTGGCTTCACACTCCAGTAGGAGGAGCTCCAAGACACCTCACTGAGATAGACGCATTAGCATTCATGGTTCGCCAAGGGAGAAATAGGTCTGTGCAGGTCTTAGGGAAAGAACCGGATTTAATCATTCTGCCCTTTTCTCTCACAGATACAGAGTGGCTTTTACGCCATCATTCCCGCTTTGCCATAAGCTTCGTGGGGTTTCCAGGACAAATAGATAACCATTTTCCTTCTAATAAATTGATAGCTTCTTTACCTCTTCTGCCTCTACTAGCACCTAAACTTTTCTTTTGGGATCCCATTACCTCTGCTCCTACAATCTTTACTGATGGCGGAAAAAGGGGACCTGCTGCCCTTATATATTACCCAGACAAACAATCTCCTAAACCTCTCTTTACTGAGCTTCCTGATAATTCCCCTCAGTGCAAATAACTTTATGCTGTTTTTCTTGCACTAAAAGCTGTACCAGAATCCTTCAACCTTTTTTCTGACAGTGTGTATACTGTTAACTTACTTCCATGGCTTGCTCATTCTTATGTGAAAATTGATGACAACCCACTTTCCCCTCTCTTGATTCAAATCGCCTCTATGCTCAGTTCTCGAACCCAACCACCTTATATTCAACACCTTCATTCCCTCTTCCTGGTTCCCTGTCCGAAGGGAATGCTGAAGTTGACCGCCTTGCCTCCATGGGAACTTTCCCAGTCTCTGTCTCTGATCCTGCTGATTTTCATTCTCTAACCCATGTTAATCTTAAAGGCCTTCGAGCTCGATTCCCTGATGTTCCTGTACCACAGTTAAAACATATCCTCACTACATGCTCTTCTTGTGCAAGTCTCATAAAGACACCTGCTATCCTGAGCCTTGGGGTTAACCCCCAAGGTTTAAAAGCTAATGCTATTTGGCAAATTGATGTCACCCACATACCAAACTTTGGGAAACAAAAATATGTGTTTGTCTCAATTGATACCTTTTCTAAATTTATGTGGGCTACAGCTCAGACAGGAGAGAGTGCTAAAAAGCTTGTAAGCCATATGCTCTCTTGTTTTGCCATTATGGGGGTCCCATTATTTTTGAAAACAGACAATACACCTATGTTTACAAGCAAACAATTTAAAGATTTTTGTTCCCTCTGGAATATTACTCATACCATGGGCATTCCCTACAATCCACAGGGACAAGGCATTGTCGAGAAGGCCCATCAAACTCTGAAGGCTAAACTATAGAAAGATAAAGGAGGAACATATCCCCCCAATATCCAGCTAGCAAAAGCCTTAACTACGTTAAATCTCTTTAATATTTACAATAACTCGGCCTTACCCCCTATTATTCTTCACTGGCAAACACCATCTACCCTCCCATCTATTAAGGTCAAATGGAGAGACCCACTCGATAAAATTTGGAAAGGGCCTGACCCATTATTGACCATGGGAAGGGGTTTTGCATGCATTTTTCCTCAAAATTTCTCCAAACCTGTCTGGGTTCCTGCCCGCCATGTCCGATAATACCCGCAGGATGGCGCTGTTATTCCTGAAGAACAAGAAATACTACAAGAGGACCAGATGCAGGATACATCCCAGGACCCGTAATACGACATGGCAGAACCTACAAAATCAGGCTCACAGAGACCTCTCTCCTACCCTTTCCCTGTATGTCTTATGTTATTACTGGCCAGTTGTTTTTGTGAATGAGTATGTTGAATGATAAAAAAACACTTTTTTTTGCATGACCCATCTGCTTGGAGTACTCTAAAAGGTAATTGGCTTTATATAAAAATGCTGGACACAGCCAAATTTTCTGGAGAAGTCCAGAAACATTCCAAATTTTTTTTTCTTTCTCCCTCTTTTGAATTTTATATATAGTTTTGGTATATATGTAAGTGTTTAGTCTTAAACTGTGTGACTAATGACAGATTTAAATTTGTTTTTAAATAATGTGTTTTATTACAAAAGTTCTTTTTCCTCCAGTTTGTTATAACTAAATGTTTATGGGTGTGTCTCAAGTTTGGTAACACTAAATTAACGGTCAAATGTGTAACCCTACAGCTACACTTTTACCAGACAAGGTAAAAATTAATTTGTTAAGGTAACTTACTATTTAGGTAAAAGTCTAAATGTGACTATTCATTCCCAAAACTAAACTATATAAATTTTATATACAGGACACCTTTGAAGAGCCCCCAAAGGTGCCCTGTAAACTATCTTGTGGAAATTAATACATAACAGATCTGTCATCAATCTGGCACTGTAAACATTAAAATCATTGTCACGAATATGTGTTAACTCCCTAAGCAATTTGAGTCTGTTTAATATACATATTTTAGCTAAAATTGGTCTCAAGATCCTGCGGTAGAGGCTGCTACAGGAGGTCACATTAGATGACCTTTAAATAAAATCATAGAGATTCTAAACCAATTATAATCATCGAGGTATCAACTATAACAAACCTATAACTTGTTACAAGTTCAAATTAACCATGAGAAGCAGATTGTTTGTGTTTCTTTCACAGGAATCCCGTAAAAACCATCTGAACCCCTGCACACCCTGACATCACCCACTGGATGGGACGACTACCATGGCACACCCCCCGAAACCCTAGATGTCACTCAACGCGATCTGAAGAACCTGATACACAGACTCCAAGGACAGAACTTTGTTCATGCCTGGTTACCGTTCCTGCTTCTGACCTGCTTGTCACATGTTGTCAGTTCCAGCTGGCTATCTACAGAAAAGCAACATTCCAGCGGCTGACCTCCCTCATGCAGTGTTGCATCCCCTGCCAATTCTTCCCCTAGCCATCTACTTCGGACTGAGACTTGTATCGGACTTTCTGACATACCCTATATACATTTTACACAATTTTGAAGCAGCTTATTTCCATTCACGCTGCTGGAGTTCCTTCTCGAGCCTTTTTCGATAGGTTCCCTTGGAGCTGCATATAGCTAATGATTTGGAGATTTTACTCTTTGGACAATTCTTTTCCTGATGCACAGTTTCTCTCCAGGTTTTAGCAATCAATTGTCTGAATGTAATATCGCATCCATTGTAGAAAATGACTACATCAGTGTCTTGCTCTCTCTCTCTCTCCATATATATATATAGAGAGAGGTCTCAAAATATATTTTAGCTAGAGACCTGCACAGCTCTAATTAGGGTATTAATGCGGATACACCTGGCCCTTCTGATCCACAGTCATGAGAGACATCTCACAGAGCCATTCATATACCTCTTGCCACTCTACAAATCTCTCTCAGCACAAACTACAGCTTCCAAATCATCTACTTACCTCTTGCTCATTTGTCAACCAAGTCCTATCCCAAAATTGTAAATCTAATAAGAAATAATCATAGTGCAGTTCCCTGCACACAGGACAGGTTGAGCCTGGACCAGGGAGAAGAAATACGCCAGCCTGCATCTTGGCTAGAGCATCACTAAAACTACTTCCAATTTGGAGAGGCAAGGGCAGAGACTTTGTATGGGACACTCATGCATGCCTACTTCTGAGAATTTCTCTGAGTGTGATTTGTGGACACCAGGACTAGGGAGATGCAATACGCCAACCTGCATCTTGGCTGGAGCATCACTAAGACTACTTTCAAATTGGAGAGGCAAGGGCAGTTTTGGAGAGTGGGTTGCAGGTCAAGTTTTGCTACTCAGAGTGGGCTAAACCTAGATGATCAAGTGTAACCTTTCCTCAGAAACATAAAATAGCAATTCCACTTTTAAGAAGTATTCATGGGCATGGAGGTTTGTGTTCAGTGCTCTGGCACTGATCAACACAGGGCCAGAATTTCAGTTCTTTTCTGTCTCTGTCATCCTGTCTCTCTGACAGTCTCTAAGTGTCTTCTTCACTGGGCCCTTATGGAAGTCAGGGCATGCATCATGAACTCGGTCTTCCTGGTGTTGAAAATTTTCCACTCTTTTGCCCTTTGGATTATTCAGTCTCCTGCATATGGCATAGTACATTGGGGACTGAGGGGGCAGCGATCCTGCTGTAGGTAACAGGCATATGTAAATCTCCAGCTGCAGCTGTCCAGGCCCTCTGTGGTTGACTCCCATTCTCCAGGACCCTGAGGCTAACACTCAGCCTAATGCAGGCCTCTTCATTTTCCTGCACCGCATCCTTGTCTTTATTCCATGAAAGCCCAGGTAAAGAGAAGTGAAACTCTACCCCCCTGGCACACACGTTGTGCTTTCCCTCTATTGGGCCGAATACAAAGGATCTGTGGTACTAATGGCCACACCAGTGTCCAGATTTTCCACGCAAAAAGGAAGCTTCCAGGGTTCTGAAAGTGGGTATTCTGATGGCTGTGAAATGTCTTTTCCAAGTGCCTCCTGGGGTTTCAAATCCTTTTGAAACCTGAAGTTCTTTCTTGTATCTAGGGAATATTCTCACCTCTGGCCAGAAGGGCTCCCAACTAGGAGCACAGCTATCTTGGGCTCAGGAGGTCTGTCAGCCTGCTAGCTCCTGGAGGGATTCCTGAGTATTATGTCCTCAGGTCACAAGTGGTAACAGGTGTTTCCAACTGCCTTCATTAGCAGCAGCCAGGCCCTCAGGTGAGGGGCGGGGTTGTGATATCCACTGGAACCTCCTAATTCAGCCAATGGAGGCATCCATCTTCCTTTTGTCTCTCCATAGCAAGGGCCCAGGGAGTTTGTGCTTCCTGCAAGCAGAGTGTCTTTGTATGGGACACTCATGGATGCCTTCTTCTGGGAATCTCTCTGAGTGTGATGTGTGGACACCAGGACACCATGATCAGGGATTGTGAGGAAACAGGTGAAATTGCCTTAGCTGGACCCAAAGGGTAGGTGTGAGGGGCCGGTTTCATCCACTATTGTTTGGTCAAACACAGTTCCCATATATGTTGAGACACAGCTCTTTCTGGGTTATTTCTGGGCTTCTAATCTGCTGTCAACTGAGAAGTGGACTGAGAGCCTGGTGGCTGAGTATGCGGCCAAACGTGACTGGACAGGCTAATGCCCCTGAATTCTGAGGGGTGCCCCAGCTTCTCTCGTTGAAAGTGTTTGGATGAGAGTGAGGCATGAGATTTAATCGGTAACTCTGGAGAGCAAGACATGAGAGTCTCTTTGCATATGCATTCTTGCTTAGCCAGAATCTGGGCTAGCTGACTTTCCCTAACCATCTAGGATCTCTGTACCTAAGTTGCAGGTGAGGCTGACTACCTTGCCAACCATGCTCTGAGACTACTATAGGTGAGTTCTGACCACACACAGACACACACAGACAGACAGACAGACACACACAAACACATATTACTGTCAGGTCTGGTAGTACAGCATATGGTGAAGGCTGGGGCTGTCTGGGGTCTTTGGGCATGAGAGCTGCTGCCTAACAATCTCTACAAGCCTGGTTTGAACCTGTCATCAATGAACACAGTGTAGGAGGTTTTTGAATTCTAGTCTCTTTCCAACTCATCTATTTCTCTTCTCGCCTTCTCTGTCTCTAACTCTCACATGCTCTCACACACTCTGTCTTCACTCATTAATATTTTACTTATATACTTATTTTAATGACAGGACCAGATATACAAAGAGAGTTACCAGAGCACTGCTTAGCTCTGGCTTGTTGTGTTGGCGATTTCACCTAGGCTACTAGAGCCTCAGTTTGTAAGTCTTTCTGACACAAGCCATATTCTGTCTTCTCATTTCAATGCCAGTATCACTCAGAGTTTATAATAAAGTGATTTTTTGCAAAACACTTGGTACATTCTGAGAGTCTGACACCATTATTGACACCATTGTAGCTGAGAGTCTGACACCAATATTGACACCATTGTAGCTCTCTTTGGCCCTTGGTCACTTTGCTTCTTTTCAGATGTAAATACACTGAATAGGAAGAGGTTTTTGCCCTTAGGCTTGCACTGGGAACTACCAGCTGCCCTGTGTCTGTTGCCAGACTAGGAAACTTGTGGTGCCTGTCCATGTGGAGAGTCTCCTTGATGAGTTCCTTCTCGAGCCTTTTTCGATCGGTCCCTTTGGAGCTGCAAATAGCTAATGATTTTGAGGTTTTACTCCATTGGACAATTCTTTTCCTGATACACAGCTTCTCTCAAGGTTTTAGCAATCAATTGTCTGAATGTCATATCGAATCCATTGTAGAAAATGAATACATCAGTGTCTCTCTCTCTCACTCTCTCTCTCTCTCTCTTTCTCTCTCTCTCTCTCTCTATATATATATACATATATATATATATATATATATATATATATATATATATATATATATATATATATATAGGTAACATGTAGAGTTCTGAAAATATTTTTTAGCTAGAGAACTCCACAGCTCTGGATTAGGGCAAGAATGTGGATACACATGGCCCTTATGAACCACAGTCATGGGAGACATCTCAGAGAGCCATTCATATACCTCTTACCACTCTACAAATCTCTCTCAGCACAAACTACCTCTGCCAAATCATTTACTTCCCTCTTGCTCTTTTTGTCCACCGAGTCCTATCCCAAAACTGTAAATCAAAGAAGAAATAGACATAGTGGAGTTCCCTGCACACAGGACAGTCTGAGGCTGGACCTGGAGATGCAATACACCAGCCTGCATCTTGGCTGGAACATCACTAAGACTATTTCCAAATGGAGAGGCGAGGGCAGTTTTGGAGAGTGGGCTGCAGGCCAAGTGTTGCTTCTCAGAGTGGCTAAGACCTAGATGTTCTAAGTGTAACCTTTCCTCACAAACATAAAATAGCAATGCCACTTGAAAAAAGTATGCATGGGCATGGAGGGTTTGTCTTCAGTGCTCTGGCACTGCTCAACACAGGGCCAGAATTTCAGTCCTTTTCTGTCTCTGTCATCCTGTCTCTCTGACTGTCTCTACGTGCCTTCTTCACTGGGCCCTTACTGGAAGTCAGTGCATGCATCGTGATCTCGGACTTCCTAGTGTTGAAATTTTCCTTTCTTTGCCCTTTGGATTATTTAGTCTCCTGCATATGGCGTAGTACATTGGGGAACTGAGGAGACAACGATCCTGCTGCAGGTAACAGGCATATGTCCATCTCCAGCTGAAGCTGTCCAGGCTCTTTGTGCTTGACTCCCATTCTCCAGGGCCCTGAGGCTGACACTCAGCCTAAATGCAGCCCTCCTCAATTTCCTGCACCGCATCCTTGTCCTTATTTCATGAGAGCCCAGGTCAAGAAAAGTGATATTCTATCCCCTTGGCACACACATTGTGCTTTCCCCCTATTGTGCTGAATGTAAAGGATCTGTGGTACTGATGGCCACACCAGTGTCCATATTTTTCACGCAAAATGGAACCTTCCAGGGTTCTGAAAGAGGGTGTTTTGATGGCTTTGAAAAGTCTTTTCCAAGTGCCTCATGGGGTTTCAAATCCTTTTGAAACCTTAAGTTCTTTCTTGTATCTAGGGAATATTCTCACCTCTGGCCAGAAGGCCCTCCCAACTAGGAGCACAGCTATCCTGGGCTCAGGAGGTCTGCCAACCTGCTAGCTCCTGGAGGGATTCCTGAGTATTATGTCCTCAGGTCCCAAGTGTAACAGTTGTTGCCAACTGCCTTTATTAGCAGCAGCCATGCCCTCAGGTGATAGGCGGGGCTGTGATCTCCACTGGAAACTCCTAATTCAGCCAATAGAGGCATCCATCTTCCTTTTGTCTCTGCATAGCAAGGGCCCAGGGAGTTTGTGCTTCCTGCAAGCAGAGTGTCTTTGTATGGGACACTCATGGATGCCTACTTCTGGGAATCTCTCTGAGTGTGATGTGTGGACACGAGGACACCATGATCAGGGATTGTGAGGCCACAGGAGCAATTGCCTTAGCAGGACCCAAAGGGGAGGTGTAAAGGGCCAGGTTCATCCACTATTGTTTGATAAAACACAGTTCCCATCTCTGTTGAGACACAGATCTTTCTGGGTTCTTTCTGGGCTTATAATCTGCTGTCCACCGAGAAGTGGACTGGGAGCCTGGAGGCTGAGTATGCAGCCAAACGTGACTGGACAGGCTCATGCCCCTGAATTCTGAGGGGTGCCCCAGCTTCCCTCGTTGAAAGTGTTTGGATGATAGTGAGGCATGAGATTGAATCGGGAACTCAGGAGAGCAAGACATGAGAGTCCCTTTGCATATGCACTCTTGCTTAGCCAGAATCTGGGATACCAGGCTTTCTGCAACCAGCTAGGTACTCTGTACATAAGTTGCAGGTGAGGCTGGCTACCTTGCCACCCATTCTCTGAGACTACTATAGGTGAGTTCTGAGCACACACAGACACACACTGACAGACAGACAGACACAAACACACACACATTACTGTCAGGTCTGGTAGTACAGCATATGGTGAAGGCTGGGGCTGTCTGGGGTCTGTGGGCATGAGAGCTGCTACCTAACAATCTCTACAAGCCAGGTTTTAAACTGTCATCAATGAACACAGTGTAGGAGGTTTTTGAATTCTGAGACACTGAAGATGAGAGGTTTTTGCCCTGAGGCTTGCACTGGGAAATAGCAGCTGCCCTGTGTGTGTTTCCTGACTAGGAAACTTGTGGTGCCTGTCCATGAGGAGAGTCTACTGAATGAGTTCCTTCTCGAGCCTTTTTCGATTGGTCCCATTGGAGCTGCATATAGGTAATGATTTGGAGATTTTACTCCTTTGGACAATTCTTTTCCTGATGCACAGTTTAATTCCAGGTTTTAGCAATCAATTGTCTGAATGTCATATCGGTTCTATTGTAGAATATTACTTCATCAGTGTCTCTCTCTCTATATATATATATGTATATATATGTATATATATATATACATATATATATATATATATATATATATAACATGTAGAGGTCTGAAAATATTTTTTAGCCAGAGACCTGCACAGCTCTGGATTAGGGTAGTAAAGTGGATACACCTGGCCCTTCTGAGCCACAGTAATGAGAGACATCTCACAGAGCCATATCATTAATCACACTACAAATCTCTCTCAGCACAAACTACAGGTGCCAAAACATCTACTTCCCTCTTGCTTATTTTGTCCACTGAGTCCTATCACAAAACTGTAAATCAAAGAAGAAATAGACATAGTGCAGTTCCCTGCACACAGGACTGGCTGAGGCTGGACCAGGGAGATGCAATACACCAGCCTGCATCTTGGCTGGATCATCACTAAGACTACTTCCAATTTGGAGAGGCGGGGCCAGTTTTAGAGAGTGGGCTGCCGGCCAAGTGTTGCTTCTCAGAGTAGCTAAGACCTAGATGTTCTAAGTGTTACCTTTCCTCAAAAACATAAAATAGCAATGCCACTTGAAAAAGTATGCATGGGCATGGAGGGTTTGTCTTCAGTGCTCTGGCACTGATCAGCACAGGGCCAGAATTTCAGTCCTTTTCTGTATCTGACATTCTGTCTCTCTGACTGTCTCTACTTGCCTTCTTCACTGGGCCCTTACTGGAAGTCAGTGCATGCATCGTGAACTCAGTCATTCTGGTGTTGAAATTTTCCTTTCTTTGCCCTTTGGATTATTTAATCTCCTGCGCATGGTGTAGTACAGAGTGGAACTGTGGAGACAGCTTTGCTACTGCAGGTTCCATGCATATGTCCATCTGAAGCTGTGGATGTACAGGCTCTCTGTGCTTGACTCCCATGCTCCAGGGCCCTGAGGCTGACACTCAGCCTAAATGCAGCCCTCCTCACCTTCCTGCATAGCGTCCTTGTCCTTATTCCATGAGAGCCCAGGTGAAGAGAAGGGAAACTCTATCCCCCTGGCACACACATTGTGCTTTCCCTCTATTAAGCCGAATGTAAAGTATCTGTGGTACTGATGGCCACAACAGTGTCCAGATTTTCCCTGCAAATCAGAAGCTACCAGGGTTCTGAAAGAGGGTTTTTGAAGGCTGTGAAATGTCTTTTCCAAGTGCCTCATGGGGTTTTCAAATCCTTTTGAAACCTGAAGTTCTTTCTTGTATCTATGGAATATTCTCACCTCTGGCCAGAAGGGCCGCCCAACTAGGAGCACAGCTATCCGGGGTCAGGAAGTCTGCCAGCCTGCTAGCTCCTGGAGGGATTCTTCAGTATATCCTCAAGGCCCAAGTGGTAACAGGTGTTTCCAATCGCCTTTATTAGCAGCAGCCAGGCCCTCAGGTGAGTTGCAGGGCTGTGATCTCCACTGGAAGCTCCGAATTCAGCCAATGGAGGCATCAATCTTCTTTTTGTCTGTCCATAGCAACGGCCCGGTGAGTTTGTGCTTCCTGTAAGCAGAGCGACTTTGTATGGGACAGTCATGCATGCCTACTTCTGGGAATCTCTCTGAGTGTGATGTGTGGACACCAGGACACCATGATCAGGGATATAGGCCACAGGAGCAATTGCGTTAGCCGGACCCAAAGGGTAGGTGTAAGGGACCGGCTTCATCCACTATTGTTTGGTGGAACACAGTTCCCATCTATGTTGAAACACAGCTCTTTATGGGTACTTTCTGTGCTTGTAATCTACTGCCCTGAGCAGTGGACTTAGAGCCTGGAGGCAGAGTAGGCAGCCAAACGTGACTGGACAGGCTCATGCCCCTGAATTCTGAGGGGTCCCCCAGCTTCCCCTGGATGATAGATAGTGAGGCACGGGATTGAATAGGGAACTCAGGAGATTTAGACATGAGAGTCCCTTTGCATATGCATTCTTGCTTAGCCTGAATCTGGGCTAGCTGGCTTGCCCTGACCATCTAGGTTATCTGTACATAAGTTGCAGGTGAGGCTGGATACATTGCCACCCATGCTCTGAGACTACTACAGGTTAGCTCTGAGCACACACAGACACACACAGTCAGACAGACCGACAGATAGATAGACAGACACACACACATTACTGTCAGGTCTGGTAGTACAGCATATGGTGAAGGCAGGGGCTGTCTGCAGTCTGTGGGCATGAGAGCTGCTGCCTTACAATCTCTACAAGCCAGGTTTTAACCTGTCAGCAATGAACACAGTGTAGGAGGTTTTTGAATTCTGAGACACTGAAGAGGGAGAGGTTTTTGCCCTGAGGCTTGCACTGGGAACTAGCAGCTGCCCTGTGTGTGTTGCCAGACTAGGAAACTTGTGGTGCCTGTCCATGTGGAGAGTCTCCTGGATGAGTTACTTCTGGAGCCTTTTTCGATGGGTCCCGATGGAGCTGCATATAGCTAATGATTTGGAGATTTTACACCTTTGGACAATTCTTTTCCTGATGCACAGATTCACTCCAGGTTTTAGCAATCAATTTTCTGAATGTCATATTGAATCCATTGTAGAAAATGACTACATCACTCCCTCTCTCTCTCTCTCTCTCTCTCTCTCTCTCTCTCTCTCCATATATATATATATATATATATATATATATATATATATATATATATATATGAAACATGTAGAGGTCTGAAAATATTTTTAGCTAGAGACCTGCACAATCTGGATTAGGGTAGTAAAGTGGATACACCTGGCCCTTCTGAGCCACAGTCATGAGAGACACCTCACAGAGCCATATCGTTTAACACACTACAAATCTCTCTCAGCACAAACTACAGCTGCCAAAACATCTACTTCCCTCTTGCTTATTTTGTCCACTGAGTCCTATCCCAAAACTGTAAATCAAAGAAAAAATAGACATAGTGCAGTTCCCTGCACACAGGACTGGCTGAGCCTGGACCAGGGAGATGCAATACGCCAGCCTGCATCATGGCTGGAGCATCACTAAGACTACTTCCAATTTGGAGAGTCGGGGGCAGTTTTGGAGAGTGGGCTGCCGGCCAAGTGTTGCTTCTCAGAGTGGTTAAGACCTAGATGTTCTAAGTGTTATCTTTCCTCAAAAACATAAAATAGAAATGCCACTTGAAAAAAGTATGCATGGGCATGGAGGGTTTGTCTTCAGTGCTCTGGCACTGATCAACACAGGGCCAGAATTTCAGTCCTTTTCTGTCTCTGTCATTCTGTCTCTCTGACAGTCTCTACGTGCCTTCTTCACTGGGCCCTTACTGGAAGTCAGTTCATGCTTCGTGAACTCAGTCATCCTGGTGTTGAAATTTTCCTTTCTTTGCCCTTTGGATTATTTAATCTGCACATGGTGTATACAGAGTGGAACTGTGGAGACAGCGTTGCTGCTGCAGGATCCATGCATATGTCCATCTGCAGCTGGGGATGTCCAGGCTCTCTGTGCTTGACTCCCATGCTCCAGGGCCCTGAGGCTGACACTCAGCCTAAATGCAGAGGTCCTCACCTTTTGCACAGAGTCCTTGTCCTTATTCCATGAGAGCCCAGGTGAAGAGAAGTGAAATTCTATCCCCCTGGCACACACATTGTGCTTTCCCTCTATGAAGCCGAATGTAAAGGATCTGTGGTACTGATAGCCACAAAAGTGTCCAGATTTTCCACACAAATCAGAAGCTTCCAGGGTTCTGAAAGAGGTTTTTTTGATGGCTGTGAAATGTCTTTTCCAAGTGCCTCTTGGGGTTTCAAATCCTTTTGAAACCTGCAGTTCTTTCTTGTATCTAGTGAATATTCTCATCTCTGGCCAGAAGGGCCGCCCAACTAGGAGCACAGCTATCCTGGGGTCAGGAAGTCTGCTAGCCTCCTAGCTCCTGGAGGGATTCCTGAGTATGTCCTCAAGGCCCAAGTGGTAACAGGTGTTTCCAATTGCCTTTATTATCAGCAGCTAGGCCTTCAGGTGAGGTGTGGGGCTGTTATCTCCACTGGAAGCTCCTAATTCACCCAATGGAGGCATCCATCTTTCTTTTGTCTGTCCATAGCAAGGGCCCGGGGACTTTGTGCTTCCTGCAAACAGAGCGACTTTGTATGGGACACTCATGCATGCCTACTTCTGGGAATCTCTCTGAGTGTGATGTGTGGACACCAGGACACCATGATCAGGGATGTGAGTCCACAGGAGCAGTTGCCTTAGCCGGATCCAAAGGGTAGTTGTAAGGACCAGGTTCATCCACTATTGTTTGGTCGAACACAGTTCCCATCTATGTTGTAACACAGCTCTTTCTGGGTACTTTCTGTGATTGTAATCTGCTGCCCTGAGCAGTGGACTGAGAGCCTGGAGGTTGAGTAGGAAGCCAACCATGACTGGACAAGCTCATGACCCTGAATTCTGAAGGGTTCCCCAGCTTCCCCCGTTGGGAGTGTTTGGATGATATATAGTGAGGCATGGGATTGAATAGGGAACTCAGGAGAATTAGACATGAGAGTCCCTTTGCACATGCATTCTTGCTTAGCCAGAAACTGGGCTAGCTGGCTTGCCCTGAGCAGCTAAGTTCTCTGTACATAAGTTGCAGGTGAGGCTGGCTACCTTGCCTCCAATGCTCTAAAACTACTACAGGTGAGAGCTGAGCACACACAGACACACACAGTCAGTCAGACATACAGACACACACACACACACAAATTACTGTCAGGTCTGGTAGTACAGCATATGGTGAAGGCTGGTGCTGTCTGTGGTCTGTGGACATGTAGCTGCTGCCTTACAATCTCAACAAGACAGGTTTGATCCTGTCATCAATGAACACAGTGTAGGAGGTTTTTGCATTCTGAGACACTGAAGAGGGAGAGGTTTTTGCCCTGAGGCTTGCACTGGAAACTAGCAGCTGCCCTGTGTGTTTTGGCAGACTAGGAAACGTGTGGTGGCTGTCCATGTGGAGAGTCTCCTGGATGAGTTCCTTCTTGAGCCTTTTCCAATAGATCCCGTTGGAGCTGCATATAGCTAATGATTTGGAGATTTTACTCCTTTGGACAATTCTTTTCCTGATGCAGTTTCACTACAGGTTTTAGCAATCAATTGTCTGAATGTCATATCGAATCCACTGTAGAAAATGACTACATCAGTGTCTCTCTCTATATATCTATCTCTCTCTATCTCTCTCTCTCTCTCTCTCTCTCTCTCTATATATATATATATATATATATATATATATATATATATGTAACTTGTAGAGGTCTGTAAATATTTTTTAGCTAGAGACCTGCACAGCTCTAGATTAGGGTAGTAAAGTGGATACACCTGGCCCTTCTGAGTCACAGCATTGAGAGACATCTCACAGAGCCATATCGTTTATCACTCTACAAATCTCTCTCAGCACAAACTACTGCTGCCAAATCATCTACTTCCCTCTTGCTCATTTTGTCCACCGAGTCCTATCCCAAAACTATAAATCAAAGAAGAAATAGGTATAGTGCAGTTGCCTGCACACAGGACAGGCTGAAGCTGGACCAGGGAGATGCAATACTCCAGCCTGCATCTTGGCTGGAGCATCACTAAGACTACTTCCAATTTGGAGAGGAGGGGGCAGTTTTGGAGAGTGGGCTGCTGGCCAAGTGTTGCTTCTCAGAGTGTTAAGACCTAGATGTTCTAAGTGTTACCTTTCTTCAAAAACATCAAATAGCATTGCCACTTGTAAGAAGTATGCATGAGCATGGAGGGTTTGCCTTCAGTGCTCTGGCACTGATCAACACAGGGCCAGAATTTCAGTCCTTTTTTGTCTCTGTCATTCTGTCTCTCTGACTGTCTCCACGTGCCTTCTACCCTGGGCCCTTACTGGAAGTCAGTGCATGCATCGTGAACTCAGTAATTTTGGTATTGAAATTTTCCTTTCTTTGCCCTTTGGATTATTTAGTCTCCTAAACATGGTGTAGTACAGAGGGGAACTGTGGAGACATCGTTGCTGCTGCAGGTTCCAGGCATATGTCCATCTGCAGCTGCAGCTGTCCAGGCCCTCTGTGCTTGACTCCCATTCTCCAGGGCCCTGAGGCTGACACTCAGCCTAAATGCAGCCCTCCTCAACTTCCTGCACAGCGTCCTTGTCCTTATACCATGAGAGCCCAGGTGAAGAGACGTGAAACTCTATCCCCCTGGCACACATATTGTGCTTTCCCTATATTAAGCCGAATGTAAAGGATCTTTGGTAATGATGGCCACACCAGTGTCCAGATTTTCCATGCAAAACGGAAGCTTCCAGTGTTCTGAAAGAGGGTTTTTTGATGGCTGTGAAATGTCTTTTCCAAGTGCCTCCTGGGGTTTCAAATCCTTTTGAAACCTGAAGTTCTTTCTTGTATCTAGGGAATATTCTAACCTCTGGCCAGAAGGGCCGCCCAACTAGGAGCACAGCTATCCTGGGCTCAGGAGGTCTGCAAGCCTGCTAGCTCCTGGAGGGATTCCTGAGTATGTCCTCAGGCCCCAAGTGGTAACAGGTGTTTCCAATTGCCTTTATTAGCAGCATCCCGGCCCTCAGGTGAGGGACGGGGCTGTGATCTCCACTGGAGACTCCTAATTCAGCCAATGGAGGCATCCATCTTCCTTTTGTTCCTCCATAACAAGGGCCCGGGTAGTTTGTGCTTCCTGCAAGCAGAGCGACTTTGTATGGGATACTCATGCATGCCTACTTCTGGGAATCTCTCTGAGTGTGATGTGTGGACACCAGGACACCATAATCAGGGATTGTGAGGCCACAGGAGCAATTGCCTTAGCCGGACCCAAAGAGTAGGTGTGAGCTGCCGGGTTCATACACTATTCTTTGGTCAGAGTTCCCATCTATGTTGAAACACAGGTCTTTCTGGGTTCATTCTGGGCTTGTAATCTGCTGCCCTGAGCAGTGGACTGAGAGCCTGGTGGCTTAGTAGGCATCCAAACGTGACTGTACAGGCTCCTGCCCCTGAATTCTGAGGGGTGCCCCAGCTTACACCGTTAGCAGTGTTTGGATGATAGTGAGGCAAGAGATTGAATCGGGAAATCAGGAGAGGGAGACATGAGAGTCCCTTTGCATGTGCTTTCTTGCTTAGCCAGAATCTGGGCTAGCTGGCTTGCCCTGACCAGCTAGGTTCTCTGTACATAAGTTGCAGGTGAGGCTGGATACCTTCCCACCCATGCTCTGAGACTACTATAGGTGAGCTCTGAGCACACACAGACACAGACAGACATACAGACACACACACACACACACACACACACACACACATTACTGTCAGGCTGGTAGTACAGCATATGGTGAAGGCCTGGGCTGTCTGGGGTCTGTGGGCATGAGAGCTGCTGCCTTACAATCTCTACAAGCCTGCTTTGAACCTGTCATCAATGAACACAGTGTAGGAGGTTTTTGAATTCTCATCACTTTCCAGCAGATGTGGCTGGTGGGCGGGCCTTCCAGAGGCTGCCCAATGAGCGTGCTGCAGGGCCGTGTGGGCGGTACAAAAGGTTGCTGTCCAATCACTCACTAGGGACCTTGACACTCTTGGGTGTGTCCTAGAACACTGGCCAATGATATTGCTGGCAGGGGTTCTGGGCGTGGCCTAGGCCTTTGGCATATCAGAGCATGGCTTGTGCCCTGTCTGCAGGCCTTCTGAAGTAAGACCGACAATGGGAGCTCAGAGCTGGCCTTAAAAGGCTGGGCGAGCTTCCAGGAAGTGCGAAGCAGGGTCCACCCTGGGCACTGCCTTGCAGTAGCTGTCCAGTGTGCTTGTGTATAACTCCGTTTGTGCCTGTGCCTCTGTGGATGTGTGCGTGTGTGTAACCGTGAGAGTGTGTGTTTGTGTGTGTGTGTGTGTGAGGGAGGGAGAGTGAGAGAGAACAATGGAATCATTGTGGCACAGGATATTTTGTGCAAAACACTTGGCACATTCTGATTTACAGCTCAATATTGACACCATTGTGGCTCTCCTTGGCACTTGGTCACTTTTCTTATATTCAGATGTAAAGACACTGAAGAGGGAGAGGTTTTTGCCCTGAGGCTTGCACTGGGTACTGGAACCTGCCCTGTGTGTGTTGCCAGACTAGGAAACTTTTGGTGCCTGTTCATGTGGAGAGTCTCCTGGATGAGTTCCTTCTCAAGACTTTTTCGCTAGGTCCCGTTGGAGCTGCATACAGCTAATGATTTGGAGATTTTACTCCTTTGAACAATTCATTTCCTGATGTACAGTTTCTCTCCAGTTTTAGTAATCAATTGTCTGAATGTCATATCGCATCCATTGTTGAAAATAACTACATCAGTGTCTTGCTCTCTCTCTCTCTCTCTCTATATATATATATATATATATATATATATATATATAT
The DNA here is from genome assembly GCF_950295315.1 of Erinaceus europaeus. Lineage (NCBI taxonomy): Eukaryota > Metazoa > Chordata > Mammalia > Eulipotyphla > Erinaceidae > Erinaceus > Erinaceus europaeus. Next base: position 106,870 of record NW_026647131.1, on the reverse strand, counting down.
ATATATATATAACATGTAGAGATCTGAAAATATATTTTAACTAGAGATGTGCACAGCTCTGGATTCAGGTAGTAATGCGGATACACCTGGCCCTTCTGAGGCACAGTCATGAGAGACATCTCACAAAGCCACTCCTATACCTCTAATCACTCTACAAATCTCTCTCAGCACAAACTACCGCTGCCAAATGATCTGCTTCCCTCTTGCTCTGTTTCTCCTCCGAGGCCTATCCCAAAACTGTAAATCAAAGAAGTAATAGACATAGTGCAGTTCCCTGCACACAGGACAGGCTGAGGTTGGACCAAGGAGATGAATACGCCAGCCTGCATGTGGCTGGAACATTACTAAAACTACTTCCAATTTGGAGAGGTAAGGGCAGTTTTGGGAGTGGGCTTCCGGCCAAGTGTTGCTTTTCAGTGTGGTCTAAGAGCTATATGTTCTAAGTGTAACCTTTCCTCAAAAACATAAAATAGCAATGCCACATGAAAAAAGTATTCTTGGGCACGGAGGGTTTGTCTTCAGTGCTCTGGTACTGATCAACACAGGGCCAGAATTTCAGTCCTTTTCTGTCTCTGTGATTCTGTCTCTCTCACGTCTCTATGTACCTTCTTCCCTGGACCCTTCGTGTAATTCAGTGCATGCATCGTGAACTCGATCTTCCTGGTATTGAAATTTTCCTTTCTTTCCCCTTTGGATTACTTCGTCTCGTGCATATGGCTTAGTACAGAGCGGAACTGAGGAGACAGCGTTCCTGCTGCAGGTAACTGGCATTGTCCATCTCCAGCTGCAGCTTTCCAGGCCCTCTGTGCTTGACTCCCATTCTCCAGGGCCCTGTGGCTGACACTCAGCTTAAATACAGCCCTCCTCAATTTCCTGCACCGCATCCTTGTCCTTATTCCATGAGAGCCCAGGTCAAGAGAAGTGAAACTCTACCACTCTGGCACACACATTGTGCTTTCCCTCTATTGGGCCGAATGTAAAGGATCTGTGCTACTGAAGGCCACACCAGTGTCCAGATTTTCCACGCAAAACGGAAGCTTCCAGGGTTCAGAAAGAGGGTGTTTTCTTGGCTGAGAAATGTCTTTTCTAAGTGCCTCCTGGGGTTTCAAATCCTTTTGAAACTTGAAGTTCGTTCTTTTATCTAGGAAATATTCTCACCTCTGGCCAGAAGGCTCTCCCAACTAGGAGCACAGCTATTCCAGTGTCAGGAGGTCTGCCAGCCTGCTAGCTCCTGGAGGGATTCCTGAATATGTCCTCAGGGGCCAAGTGGTAACAGGTGTTTCCAATTGCCTTTATTAGCAGCAGCCAGGCTCTCAGGTGAGGTGAGGGGCTGTGATCTCCACTGGAAGCTCCGAATTCAGCCAATGGAGGCACCATCTTCTTTTTGTCTGTCCATAGCAAGGGCCTGGGGAGTTTGTGCTTCCTGCAAGCAGAGCGACTTTGTATGGGACAGTCATGCATGCCTACTTCTGGGAATCTCTCTGAGTGTGATGTGTGGACACCAGGACACCATGATCTGGGATGGAGGCCACAGGAGCAATTGCCTTAGCTGGACCCAAAGTGTAGGTGTAAGGGATCGGCTTCATCCACTATTGTTTGGTCGAACACAGTTCCCATCTATGTTGAAACACAGCTCTTTCTGGGTACTTTCTGTGCTTGTAATCTACTGCCCTGAGTAGTGGACTGAGAGCCTGGAGGCTGAGTAGGTAGTCAAACGTGACGGGACAGGCTCATGCCCCTGTATTCTGAGGGGTCACCCAAATTCCCCTGGATGATAGATAGTGAGGTATGGGAAGGAATAGGGAACTCAGGATATTTAGACATGAGAGTCCCTTTGCATATGCATTCTTGCTTAGCCAGAATCTGGGCTAGCTGGCTTGCCCTGACCAGCTAGGTTATCTGTACATAAGTTGCAGGTGAGGCTGGATACATTGCCACCCATGCTCTGAGACTACTACAGGTGAGCTCTGAGCACAGACACACACAGTCAGACAGACCGACAGACAGACAGACAGACACACACACACACTACTGTCAGGTCTGGTAGTACAGCGTATGGTGAAGGCTGGGGCTGTCTGCGGTCTGTGGGCATGAGAGCTGCTGCCTTACAATCTCGACAAGCCAGGTTTTAACCTGTCAGCAATGAACACAGTGTAGGAGGTTTTTGAATTCTGAGACACTGAAGAGGGAGATGTTTTTGCCCTGAGGCTTGCACTGGGATCTGGCAGCTGCCCTGTGTGTGTTGCCAGACTAGGAAACTTGTGGTTCCTGTCCATGTGGAGAGTCTCCTGGATGAGTTCCTTCTCGAGTCTTTTTCGATCGGTCCCGATGGAGCTGCATATAGCTAATGATTTGGAGATTTTACTCCTTTGGACAATTCTTTTCCTATGCACAGATTCACTCCAGGTTTTAGCAATCAATTGTCTGAATGTCAAATCGAATCCATTGTAGAATATGACTACATCACTCTCTCTCTCTCTCTCTCTCTCTATATATATATATATATATATATATATATATATATATATATATATGAAACATGTAGAGGTCTGATAATATTTTTTAGCTAGAGACCTGCACAGCTCTGGATTAGGATAGTAAAGTGGATACACCTGGCCCTTCTGAGCCACAGTCATGAGAGACATCTCACAGAGCCATATCGTTTATCACACTACAAATCTCTCTCAGCACAAACTACAGCTGCCAAAACATCTACTTCCCTCTTGCTTATTTTGTCCATTGAGTCCTATCCCAAAACTATAAATCAAAGAAGAAATAGACATAGTGCAATTCCCTGCACACAGGACTGGCTGAGTCTGGACCAGGGAGATGCAATATGCCAGCCTGCATCTTGGTTGGAGCATCACTAAGACTACTTCCAATTTGGAGAGGCGGGGGCAGTTTTGGAGAGTGGGCTGCCGGCCAAGTGTTGCTTCTCAGAGTGTCTAAGACCTAGATGTTCTAAGTGTTACCTTTCCTCAAACACATAAAATAGCAATGCCACTTGAAAAAAGTATGCATGGGCATGGAGGGTTTGTCTTCAGTGCTCTGGCACTGATCAACACAGGGCCAGAATTTCAGTCCTTTTCTGTCTCTGTCATTCTGTCTCTCTGACTATCTCTATGTGCCTTCTTCACTGGGCCCTTACTGGAAGTCAGTGCATGCATCGTGAACTCAGTCATCTTGCTGTTGAAATTTTCATTTCTTTGCCCTTTGGATTATTTAATATGCACATGGTGTAGTACAGAGTGCAACTGTGGAGACAGCGTTGCTGCTGCAGGTTCCATGTATATGTCCATCTGCAGCTGGGGATGTCCAGGCTCTCTGTGCTTGACTCCCATGCTCCAGGGCCCTGAGGCTGACACTCAGCCTAAATGCAGAGCTCCTCACCTTCCTGCACAGCGTCCTTGTCCTTATTCCATGAGAGCCCAGGTGAAGTTAAGTGAAACTCTATCCCCCTGGCAAACACATTGTGCTTTCCCTCTATTAAGCCGAATGTAAAGGATCTGTGGTACTGATAGCCACAACAGTGTCCAGATTTTACACACAAACCGGAAGCTTCCAGGGTTCTGAAAGAGGTATTTTTGATGGCTGTGAAATGTCTTTTCCAAGTGCCTCATGGGGTTTCAAATCCTTTTGAAACCTGAAGTTCTTTCTTGTATGTAGGGAATATTCTCACTTCTGGCCATAAGGGCCACCCAACTAGGAGCACAGCTATCCCGGGGTCAGGAAGTCTGCCAGCCTCCTAGCTCCTGGAGGGATTCCTGATTATGTCCTCAGGTCACAAGTGGTAACAGGTGTTTCCAATTGCCTTTATTAGCAGCAGCCAGGCCCTCAGGTGAGGTGCGGGGCTGTGATCTCCACTAGAAGCTCCTAATTAACCCAATGGAGCATCCATCTTTCTTTTGTCTGTCCATAGCAAGGGCCCGGGGAGTTTGTGCTTCCTGCAAGCAGAGCGACTTTGTATGGGACACTCATGCATGCCTACTTCCGGGAATCTCTCTGAGTGTGATGTGTGGACACCAGGATACCATGATCAGGGATGTGAGTCCACAGGAGCAGTTGCCTTAACCGGACCCAAAGGGTAGGTGTAAGGGACCGGCTTCATCCACTATTGTTTGGTCAAACACAGTACCCATCTATGTTGAAACACAGCTCTTTCTCGGTACTTTCAATGCTTGTAATCTGCTGCCCTGAGCAGTGGACAGAGAGCCTGGAGGCTGAGTAGGCAGCCAACCATGACTGGACAGTCTCATGAGCCTGAATTATGAGGGGTGCCCCAGCTTCCCTCGGATGATAGATAGTGAGGCATGGGATTGAATAGGGAACTCAGGAGAGGGAGACATGAGAGTCCCTTTTCATATGCATTCTTGCTTAGCCAGAATCTGGGCTAGCTGGCTTGTCCTGACCAGCTAGGTTCTCTGTACATAAGTTGCAGGTGAGGCTAGCTACCTTGCCACCCATGCTCTGAAACTACTACATGTGAGCTCTGAGCACACACAGACACACACAGTCAGACATACAGACAGACAGACACACATTACTGTTAGGTCTGGTAGTACAGCATATGGTGAAGGGTGGAGCTGTCTGCGGTCTGTGAGCATGAGAGCTGCTGCCTTACAATCTGTACAAGCCAGGTTTGAACCTGTCATCAATGAACACAGTGTAGGAGTTTTTTGAATTCTGAGACACTGAAGAGGGAGAGGTTTTTGCCCTGAGTTTTGCACTGGAACCTAGCAGCTGCCCTGTGTGTGTTTCCAGACTAGGAAACTTGTGGTTCCTGTCCATGTGGAGAGTCTCCTGGATGAGTTCCTTCTCAAGCTTATTTCGCTCGGTACCTTTGGAGCTGCATATAGCTAATGATTTGGAGATTTTACTCCTTTGGACAATTCTTTTCCTGTTGCACAGTTTCTCTCCAGGTTTTACAATCAATTGTTTGAATGTCATATCGAATCCATTGTAGAAAATGACTACATGAGTGTCTGACTATCTCTCTCTCTTTCTCTCTCTATATATATGTAACATTTAGAGGTCTGAAAATATTTTTATCTAGAGACCTTCACAGCTCTGGATTATTGTAGTAATGCGGATACACCTGGGCCTTATTAGCCACAGTCAAGAGAGACATCTCACAGAGCCATTCCTATACCTTTTAGCACTCTACAAATCTCTCTCAGCACAAACTACCGCTGCCAAATGATCTACTTCCCTCTTGCTCATTTTCTCCACCGAGGCCTATCCCAAAACTGTAAATCAAATAAGAAATAAACATAGTGCCGTTCCCTGCACACAGGACAGGCTGAGGCTGGACCAGGGTGATGCAATACACCAGCCTGCATCTTGGCTGGAGCATCACTAAGATTACTTCCAATTTGGAAATGTGAGGGCATTTTTCGAGAGTGGGCTGCAGGCCGAGTGTTGCTTCTCAGAGTGGGGTAAGACCTAGATGTTCTAAGTGTAACCTTTCCGCACAAACATAAAATAACAATGCCACTTATAAGAAGTATGCATGGACATAGAGGGTTTGGCTTCAGTGCTCTGGCACTGATCAACACAGGGCCAGAATTTCTGTACTTTTCTGTCACTGTCATTCTGTCTCTCTGACTGTCTCTATGTGCCTTCTTCACTGGGCCCTTACTGGAAGTCAGTGCATGCATCGTTAACTCAGTCTTCCTGGTGTTGAAATTTTCCTTTCTTTGCCCTTTTTATTTTTTAATCTTGTGCATATGGCATAGTACAATGGGTAACTGAGGAGACAGCGATCCTACTGCAGGTAACATGCATGTGTCCATTTCCAGATGCAGTTTTCCAGGCCCTCTGTGCTTGACTCCCATTCTCCAGGGCCCTGAGGGTGACGCTCAGCCTAAATGCAGAGCTCCTCACCTTTCTGCACAGTATCCGAGTCCTTATTCCATGAGAGCCCAGGTTAAGAGAAGTGAAACTCTATCCCCCTGGCACACACATTGTTCTTTCCTCTATTAGGTCGAATGTAAAGGATCTGTGTTACTGATGGCCACACCAGGGTCCAGATTTTCCACGCAAAAAGGAAGCTTCCAGGGTTCAGAAAGAAGGTGTTTTGATGGCTGTGAAATGTCTTTTCCAAGTGCTAATGGGGTTTCAAATCCTTTTGAAACCTGAAGTTCGTTATTGTATCTAGGGAATATTCTTACCTCAGGCCACAAGTCCCTCCCAGCTAGGAACACAGCTATCCCGGTGTCAGGAGGTCTGTCAGCCTGCTAGCTCCTGGAGGGATTCCTGAGTATGTCCTCAGGGCCCAAGTGGTAACAGGTATTTCAAGTTGCCTTTATTAGCAGCAGCCAGGCCCTCAGGTGAATGGCGGGGCTGTGATCTCCACTGGAAGCTCCTAATTCAGCCAATGGAGGCATCCATCTTCCTTTTGTCTCTCCATAGCAAGGGCCTGGGGAGTTTGTGCTTCCTGCAAGCTGAGCAACTTTGTATGGGACACTCATGCATGCCTACTTCTGGAATCTCTCTGAGTGTGATGTGTGTACACCAGGACACCATGATCAGGGATTGTGAGGCCACAGCAGCAATCGCCTTTGCCGGACCCAAAGGGAAGGTGTAAGGAGCCAGGTTCATCCACTATTGTTTGGTCAAACACAGTTCCCATCTATGTTCGAACTCTTTCTGGGTTCTTTCTGGGCTTGTAATCTGCTGCCCTGAGAAGTGGACTGGGAGCCTGGAGGCTGAGTATACAGCCAAACGTGACTGGACAGGGTCCTTCCTCTGAATTCTGAGGGGTGCCACTTGTAAGAAGTATGCATGGTAATGGAGGGTTTGTCTTCAGTGCTCTGGCACTGATCAACACAGGGCCAGAATTTCAGTCCTTTTCTGTCACTGTCATTCTGTCTCTCTGACTGTCTCTAGGTACCTTCTTCACTGGGCCCTTATTGGATGTCAGTGCATGCATCGTGATCTCAGACTTCCTGGTGTTGAAAATTTGCCTTTCTTTGCCCTTTGGATAATTTAGTCTCCTGCATATGGCATAGTACATTGGGTAACTGAGGAGACAGTGAATCTGCTGCAGGTAACAGGCGTATGTCCATCTCCAGTTGCAGCTGTTCAGGCCCTCTGTACTTGACTCCCATTCTCCAGGGCCCTGAGGCTGACACTCAGCCTAAATGCAGCCGTCCTCACCTTCCAGAACAGCATCCTTGTCCTTATTCCATGAGAGCTCAGGTGAAAAGAAGTGAAACTCTACCCCCCTGGCACACACATTGTGCTTTCCCTCTACTAAGCCGAATGTAAAGGATATGTGGTACTGATGGCGACACCAGTGTCCAGATTTTCCACGTAAAACGGAAGCTTCCAGGGTTCTGAAAGAGGGTGTTTTGATGGCTGTGAAATGACTTTTCCAAGTGCCTCATGGGGTTTTCAAATCCTTTTGAAACCTGAAGTTCTTTCTTGTATCTAGGGAATATTCTCACCTCTGGGCAGAATGGCTGCCCAACTCAGAGCACAGCTATCCCGGGGTCAGGAGGTCTGCAAGCCTGCTAGCTCCTTGAGGGATTCCTGAGTATGTCCTCAGGGCCCAAGTGGTAACAGGTGTTTCCAATTGCCTTTATTAGCAGCAGCCAGGCCCTCAGGTGAGAGGCTGGGGCTGCGATATCCAATGGAAGCCCCGAATTCAGCCAATGGAGGCATCCATCTTTCGTCTGCCCATAGTAAGGGCCCAGGAAGTTTGTGCTTCCTGGAAGCAGAACGACTTTGTATGGGACACTCATGCATGCCTACTTCTGGAAATCTCTATGAGTGTGATGTGTGGATACCAGGACACCGTGATAAGGAATGTGAGGCCACAGGAGCAATTGCCTTAGCCGGACCCAAAGGGTAGGTGTAAGGGACCGGGTTCATCCACTATTGTTTGGTCGAACACAGTTCCCATCTATGTTGAAACACAACTCTTTCTGGGTACTGTCTATGCTTGTAATCTGCTGCCCTGAGCAGTGGACTGAGAGCCTGGAGGCTGAGTAGGCAGCCAAATGTGACTGGACAGGCTCATGCCCCTGAATTCTGAGGGGTGCCCCAGCTTCCCCCGGATGATAGATAGTGAGGCATGGGATTGAATAGGGAACTCAGGAGATTTAGATATGAGAGTCCCTTCGCATATGCATTCTTGCTTAGCCAGAATCTAGGCTAGCTGACTTGTCCTGACCAGCTAGGTTATCTGTACATAAGTTGCAGGTGATGCTGGCTACCTTGACACCCATGCTCTGAGACTACTACAGGTGAGCTCTGAGCACACACAGACACAGAAAGTCAGACAGACAGACAGACACACACACACACACACATTACTCTCAGGTCTGGTAGTACAGCATATGGTGAACGCTGTGGTCTCAGGTCTGGTAGTACAGCATATGGTGTGTCTGTGGACTGTGGGCATGAGAGCTTCTGCCTTACAATCTCTACTAGCCAGGTTTGATCCTGTCATCAATGAACACAGTGTAGGAGGTTTTTGAATTCTGAGACACTGAAGAGGGAGAGGTTTTTGCCCTGAGGCTTGCACTGGGAACTAGCAGCTACCCTGTGTGTGTTGCCAGACTAGGAAACTTGTGGTGCCTGTCCATGTGGAGAGTATCCTGGATGAGTTCCTTCTGGAGCCTTTTTCCATCGGTCCCGATGGAGCTGCATATAGCTAATGATTTGGATATTTTACTCATTTGGACAATTCTTTTCCTGATGCACAGTTTTTCTCCATGTTTAAGCAATCAATTGTCTGAATGTCATATCGAATCCTTTGTAGAAAATGACTACATCAGTCTCTCTCTCTCTGTCTCTCTCTCTCTCTCTCTCTCTCTCTCTATATATATATATATATATATATATATATATACATATATACATATATATATATGTAACATGTAGAGGTCTGAAAATATTTTTTAGTTAGAGACCTGCACAGCTCTGGATTAGGGTAGTAAAGTGGATACACCTGGCCCTTCTGAGCCACAGTCATGAGAGACATCTCACAGAGCCATATCATTTATCACTCTACAAATCTCTCTCAGCACAAACTACTGCTGCCAAATCATCTACTTCCCTCTTGCTCTTTTTGTCCACCGAGTCCTATCCCAAAACTGTATATCAAAGAAGAAATAGACATAGTGCAGTTCCCTGCACACAGGACAGGCTGAGGCTGGACCAGGGAGATGCAATGCGCCAGCCTGCATCTTGGCTGGAGCATCACTAAGACTATTTCCAATTTGGAGAGGCGGGGGCAGTTTTGGAGAGTGGGCTGCCGGTCAAGTGTTGCTTCTCAGAGTGGCTAAGACCTAGATGTTCTAAGTGTTACCTTTCCTCAAAAACATAAAATAGCAATGCAACTTGACAGACAGACACACACACACAAAGACACATTACTGTCAGGTCTGGTAGTACAGCATATGGTGAATGCTGGGGCTGTCTGGGGTCTGTGGGCGTGAGAGCTGCTGCCTTACAATCTCTACAAGCCATGTTTGAACCTGTCATCAATGAACACAGTGTAGGAGGTTTTTGAATTCTGAGACACTGAAGAGGGTGAGTTTTTTTCCCTGAGGCTTGCACTGGGAACTAGCAGCTGCCCTGTGTGTGTTGCCAGACTAGGAAACTTGTGGTGTCGTTCGATGTGGAGAGTCTCCTGGATGAGTTCCTTCTCGAGCCATTTTCGATCGGTCCCATTGGAGCTACATATAGCTAAAGATTTGGATATTTTACTCCTTTGGACAATTCCTTTCCTGATGCACAGTTTCTCTACAGCTTTTAGCAATCAATTCTTGAATGTCATATCGAATCCATTGTAGAAAATGTCTACATCAGTGTCTCTCTCTCTATATATATGTAGATGTCTGAAAATATTTTTAGCTTGAGACCTGCACAGGTCTGTATTAGGGTAGTAAAATGGATACACCTGGCCCTTCTGAGCCAGTCATGACAGACATCTCACAGAGCCATATCGTTTATCACTCTACAAATCTCTCTCAGCACAAACTACCACTGCCAAATCATCTACGTCCCTCTTGCTCATTTTGTCCACCGAGTCCTATCCCAAAACTGTAAATCGAAGAAGAAATAGACATAGTGCAGTTCCCTGCACACAGGACAGGCTGAGGCTGGACCAGGGATGAAATATGCCAGCCTGATTTTGGCTGGAGCATCACTAAAACTACTTCCAATTTTGAGAGGCAAGGGCAGTTTTGGAGAGTGGGCTGCAGGCCAAGTGTTGCTTCTCAGAGTGGGCTAAGACCTAGGTGTTCTAAGTGTAACCTTTCCTCACAAACATAAAATAACAATACCACTTGTAAGAAGTATGCATGGGAATGGAGGCTTTGTGTTCAGTTCTCTGTCATTTATCAACACAGGGCCAGAATTTCAGTCCTTTTCTGTCTCTGTCATTCTGTCTCTCTGACTGTCTCTACGTGCCTTCTTCATTGGTCCCTTATGGAAGTCAGTGCATGCATCGTGAACTCGGACTTCCTGGTGTTGAAATTTTCCTTTCTTTGCCCTTTGGATTATTCAGTCTCCTGCATATGGCTTAGTATATTGGGGAACTGAGGAGACAGCGATCCTGCTGCAGGTAACAGGCATATGCCCCTCTCCATCTGCAGCTGTCCAGGCCCTCTGTGCTTGACTCCCATTCTACTGGGCCCAGAGGCTGACACTCACCTAAATGCAGCCCTCCTCAATTTCCTGCACCGCATCCTTGTCCTTATTCCATGAAAGCCCAGGTCAAGAGAAGTGAAACTCTATCCCCCTGGCACAAACATTGTGCTTTCCCTCTATTAAGCCGAATATAAAGTATCTGTCGTACTTATGGCCACACCAGTGTCCAGATTTTCAACTCAAATTGGAAGCTTCCAGGGTTCAGAAAGAGGGCTTTTTGATAGCTGTGAAATGTCTTTTCTAAGTTCCTCATGGGGTTTCAAATCCTTTTGAAACCTGAAGTTCTTTCTTGTATCTAGGTAATATTCTCACCTCTGGCCAGAATGCCCTCCCAACTAGGAGCACAGCTATCCTGGGGTCAGGATGTCTGCCAGCCTGCTAGCTCCTTGAGGGATTCCTGAGTATGTCCTCATGGCCCAAGTGGTAACAGGTGTTTCAAATTTCCTGTATTAGCAGCAGCCAGGTCCTCAGGTGAGGGGCAGGGCTGTGATCTCCACTGAAAACTCCTAATTCAGCCAATGGAGTCATCCTTCTTCCTTTTGTCTCTCCATAGCAAGGGTCTTGGGAGTTTTTGCTTCTGCAAGCAGAGCGACTTTGTATGGGACACACATGGATGCCTACTTCTGGGAATCTCTCTGAATGTAATGTGTGGACACCAGGACACCGTGATCAGGGATTGTGAGGCCACAGGAGCAATTGCCTTAGCAGAACCCAAAGGGGAGGGATAAGGGGCCGGGTTCATCCACTATTCTTTGGTCAAAAACAGTTCCCATCTAAGTTGAGACACAGCTCTTTCTGGGTTCTTTCTGGGCTTGTAATCTGCTGTCCACAGAGAAGTGGACTGGGAGTCTGGAGGCTGAGTATGCAGCCAAACGTGACTGGACAGGTTCCTGCCCTGAATTCTGAGGGGTGCCCCAGCTTTCCCCGTTGGCAGTGTTGGATGATAGTGAGGCATGAGATTGAATCAGGAACTCAGGAGAGCAAGACATGAGAGTCCCTTTGCATATGCATTCTTGCTTAGCCAGAATCTGAGCTAGCTGGCTTTCCCGAACCAGCTAGGTTCTCTGTACATAAGTTGCAGGTGAGGCTGGATACCTTGCCACCCATGCTCTTAGACATATACAGGTGAGTTCTGAGCAACGACAGACACACACACAGACAGACAGACAGACACACACACACACACATTACTGTCAGGTTTGTTAGTACAGCTGTGAAATGTCTTTTCCAAGTGCCTCATGGGGTTTCAAATCCTTTTGAAACCTGAAGTTCTTTCTTGTATCTAGGGAATATTCATACCTCTGGCCAGAATGCCCTCCCAACTAGGAGCACAGCTATCCTGTGGTCAGGAGGTCTTCCAGCCTGCTAGCTCCTGGAGGGATTCCTGAGTATGTCCTCAGGTCACAAGTGGTAACAGGTGTTTCCAATTGCCTATATTAGAAGCAGACAGGCCCTCAGGTGAGGGGCGGGGATGTGATCTCCACTGGAAACTCCTAATTCAGCTAATGGAGGCATCCATCTTCCTTTTGTCTCTCCATATCAAGGTCCCAGGCAGTTTGTGCTTCCTGTAAGCAGAGCGACTTTGTATGGCACACACATGGATGCCTACTTCTGGGAATCTCTCTGAGTGTGATGTATGGACACCAGGACACCATGATCAGGGATAGTGAGGCTACAGGAGCAATTGCCTTATCAGGACCCAAAGGGGAGGTGTAAGGGGCCGGGTTCATCCACTATTGTTTGGTCAAACACAGTTCCCATCTATGTTGGATCTCTTTCTGGGTTATTTCTGGGCTTGTAATCTGCTTTCCACTGAGAAGTGGACTGGGAGCATGTAGGCTGAGTTTGCAGCCAAACGTGACTGGACAGGGTCCTGCCCCTGAATACTGCGGGGTGCCCCAGCTTCCCCCGTTGGCAGTGTTTGGATGATAGTGAGGCATGAGATTGAATGGGGAACTCTGGAGAGCCAGACATGAGAATCCCTTTGCAAATGCATTATTGCTTAGCCAGAATCTGGGCTAGCTGGCTTTACCTAACCATCTAGGTTCTCTGTACATAAGTGGCAGGTGAGGCTGGCAACCTTGACACCCATGCTCTGAGACTAATATAGGTGAGTTCTGAGCACACACAGACACACACTGACAGACAGACAGAGAGACACACACACACAAACACACACACATAACTGTCAGGTCTGGTAGTACAGCATATGGTGAAATTTGGGGCTCTCTGGGGTCTGTGGGCATGAGAGCTGCTGCCTAACAATCTCTACAAGCCAGGTTTGAACCTGTCATCAATGAACACAGTGTAGGAGGTTTTTGAAATCTGGTCTCTTTCCAACTCATGGATTTCTCTTCTCGCCTTCTCTGTCTCTAACTCTCACATGCTCTCACACACTCTGTCTTCACACATTTATATTTTACTTATATACTTATTTTTACTGACAGGCCCAGATATACAAAGAGAGTTACCAGAGCACTGCTGAGCTCTGGTTTGTTGTGTTGGCGATTTCACCTAGGCTAAAGGAGCCTCAGTTTGTAAGTCTTTCTGACACAAGCCATATTCTGTCTCCTCATTTCCATGCCAGTATCACTCAGATTTTATAATAGAGATATACATACATATATATTTATATATCTGTCATTTTTAGAATTGTCGAACTATGTGTTTGACCTTAATTCAGAATTACCACATTTATAACAGCCTAGTTTTTCAGAAATAATGGCCATATAGTTGGAGCAGCATTCAATACAAATATAAATAATAGAACCTTCCAGTAGCATTTCTAATCGTGTTTCCATTAGCATCCTTATTGTAATTATCATATCCCAGAACTTCCCTATTTTTTCTAGTGTAAGCTTCAATATATATGTGTTTGTTTTCTTTCTCCGGACATCTTAATTTCCCTGGACCCTGATGTGTTAGGGGGTTTTTGAAGCAGCCCTCTGTTTATCAGCGGATGGTTTCTATGTTAATGTTGTAATCAGGTCATCTTGTGGTTTTTGTTTTTATTTATTTTTTATTTTTTCAATTCCTCCTAGATCATCCCCATTTATTTGCATATTTATTTATTTAGTCAGGTATCACATATTGGGTCATTTCTTCTGCTTGATAGATTTTCTTGTATAATTGAAGGAAACTTTTGAAGCACAATACATTTCCTGGGGCAAATAGTACACAAATATGCAGAAGGCCTGGGTTCTCTGTGGTCTGTAGGCATTATAGCTGCTGTCTTACAATCTCTACAACCCAGGTTTGAATCTGTCATGAATGAACAAAATCTAGGGGGGATTGACTTCTGGTCTATTTCAAACTCTTCTATTTCTCTTCTCGCCTTTTCTGTCTCTGACTCTCACCGGCTCTCACTCACTCTGTCTGCACTCAGTAATATTTTACTTATATCCTTATTTTATTGACAGGCCCAGATATACAAAGTGAGTTGCCAGAGCACTGCTGAGCTCTGGCTTTTTTGTTGTTTTCACCTAGGCTACTTGAGCCTCAGCTTTGTAAGTCTCTTTGATTCAAGCCATATTCTGTCTCCTCATATCCATGGCAGTATCTCTCAGACTTTATAATAAAGATATACATCCTTTTACATATATAAATATACTTATATATATATCTGTCATTTTTGGAATTGTCAACCTATGTAATTGATCTTAATCAGAATTAACACATTTATAACAGCTTCCTTTTTCATTAAATTGGCCACATAGCTGGAGCAGGATTCAATACAATTATAAATAATAGAACCTTCCAGTAGCATTTCTAATAGCATTTCTATCAGCATCCTTATTGAAATTATCATAGTACAGAACTTGCCTCCTTTCTCTAGTGTAAGCTTCAAGACATAAGAGTTTCTTTTCATTCTCCTGAAATCTTAATTTCCCTGGACTCTGAAGTGTCTCAGAATTTTTGAAGCAGCCATCTGTATCTCAGCATATGGTTTCTATGTTTCTACTGTAATCAGGTCTTCTTGTGATTTTTGTTTTTATTTTTCATATTTTTCAATTCCTCCTAGATCATCCTCATTTATTTGCATATTTATTTATTTATTTAGTTCTATATAACATGAGGGGTCATTTCTTCTGCTTGATAGATATTTCTCTTATAATTGAAGGGAAGTTTACACTCACAATACATTTCCTGTCGTAAATCATACACACATATGTTGAAGGCTGGGGTTGTCTGGGGTATGTGGACATGAGACTGCTGCCTTACAATATCTACAACCCAGGTTTGAACCTGTCATGTATTAACACAGTGTGGGAGGTTTTTGACTTCTGGTCTTTTTCCAAATCATCTATTTCTCTTCTTGCCTTCTCTGTCTCTGACTCTCACAGGCTCTCACTCACTATGTCTGCACTCGTTAATATTTTACTTAAAAATTATTTTACTGACAGGCCCAGATATACAAAGAGAGTCACCAGGGCACTGCTGAGCTCTGGCTTGTTTTGTTGGTGATTTCACCTAGGTTTCTGGAGACTCAGCTTTGTAAGTCTCTCTGGCACAAGCCATACTCTGTCTCCTCATAGACATGCCAGTATACCTCATAGTTTATAATAAAGAAACACATACATATATGTACATACATATATATATATATATATATATGTATATATATCAGTCATTTTTAGAATTGTTGACCTTTTTATTTGATCTTAATGCAGAATTTCCACATTTATAAAAGCCTCTTTATTCATAAATAACTGGTCACATATTTGGAGCAGGTTTCAATACAATTATAAATTATAAACCTTCCAGGAGCATTTCCAATAGCATTTCTATCAGTATCCTTATTGTAATTATCATAGCACAGAACTTGCCTCCAATTTTTAGTGTAAGTTTCAATATGTATGTGTTTCTTTTCATTCACAGGAATTCTTAATTTGCCTGGACCCTGAATTTTCAAGGAATTTTAGAAGCAGCCCTCTGTTTCTCAGCATACGTTTTCTATATTTCTGCTGTAATCATGTCTTCCTGTGGTTTTTGTTTTTATTTTTTATTTTTTTCAAATCCTCCTGGATCATCCCCATATATTTTCATATTTATTTATATATTTATTCCGATATCACATGAGGGGTCATTTCTTCTGCCTGATAAATTTTCTCTTATAATTGAAGGGAACTTTGGACACACAATACATTTCCTTTTGCAGATACTACACACTACTACAACTACTACTGCACTGTTTTTGACAGTGACATACAATGCACAATGAATTAGTATTGCATGGCTCTAATAAATGTTCCCTATTTAACCTACAGTGTTTTTTACCTCACAAATATTTATTCTGTTCTTTCTTGGGGGATGAATGGTTTACAGTCAACAGTTACATGTAATAGTGGCTATGGGGGTGATTTTTCCCAATTTCCTTGTATTTCTGTACATCATTTATAACTTTGTTATTGAGTCGAAGGAAACAGTAATAAATTGAGAGAGCAGGAAGAGAGACAGAGAGACAGCCGCAGCTCTGATTTGCCACTAGGCCAGCTTTTCCCTAGCTGGGTAAGTGGTGACCAGGGGCTCAAAATGGGCTCCTGGGCTTCCACATAGTTCTCTGGCATTCTTGCTTAGCCAGAATCTGGGCTCGCTGGCTTGCCCTGACCAGCTAGGTTCTCTGTACATAAGTTGCAGGTGAGGCTGGCTACCTTGAAACCCACGCTCTGAGACTACTACAAGTAAGCTCTGAGTACACACAGACACACACAGACAGACACACACACACACAGACACACACACACACATTAGTGTCAGGTCTGGTAGTACAGCATATGGTGAAGGCTGGGGCTGTCTGGGGTCTGTGGGCATGAGAGCTGCTACCTTACAATCTCTACAAGCCAGCTTTGAACCTGTCATTAGTGAACACAGTGTCGGAGGTTTTTGAATTCTGGTCTCTTTTCAACTCTTCTATTTCTCTTCTCGCCTTCTCTGTCTCTGACTCTCACAGGCTCTCACTCACTCTGTCTGCACTCAGTAATATTTTACTTATATCCTTATTTTATTGACAGGCCCAGATATACAAAGAGAGTTGCCAGAGCACTGCTGAGCTCTGGCTTTTTTGTTGGTGTTTTCACATAGGCTACTTGAGCCTCAGCTTTGTAAGTCTCTTTGACTCAATCCATGTTCTGTCTCCTCATATCCATGGCAGTATGTCTCAGACTTTATAATAAAGATATCCATCCATATACATATATAAATATACATATATAAATCTATATATATATATATATCTGTCATTTTTGGAATTGCCAAACTATGTAATTGGTCTTAATCCGAATTAACACATTTATAACAGCTTCCTTTTCATGAATAATTGGCCACATAGCTGGAGCAGGATTCAATACAATTATAAATAATAGAACCTTCCAGTAGCATTTCTAATAGCATTTCTATCAGCATCCTTATTTAAATTATCATAGTACAGAACTTGCCTCCTTTCTCAAGTGTAAGCTTCAATACATATGTGTTTCTTTTCATTCTCCTGAAATCTTAATTTCCCTGGACTCTGAAGTGTCTCAGAATTTTTGAAGCAGCCCTCTGTTTCCCAGCGGATGGTTTCTATGTTTCTGCTGTAATCAGGTCTTCTTGTGCTTTATTTATTATTTTTTTCAAATCCTCCTCGATCATCCCCATTTATTTGCATATTTATTAATTTATTTCGTCCCATATTCCATGAGAGGTCATTTCTTCTGCTTGATAGTTTTTTCTCTTATAATTGAAGGGAAGTTTACACTCACAATACATTTCCTGTCATAAATACTACACACATATGTTCAAGGCTGGGGTTGTCTGGGGTCTTTGGACATGAGACTGCTGCCTTACAATCTCTACAACCCAGGATTTAAACTGTCATGTATGAATACAGTGCGGGAGGTTTTTGACTTCTGGTCTCTTTCCCACTCTTCTTTTTCTCTTCTTGCCTTTTCTGTCTCTGACTCTCACAGGCTCTACCTCACTCTGTCTGCACTCATTAATATTTTACTTATATATTATTTTACTGACAGGCCCAGATATACAAATTGAGTCACCAGGCCACTGCTGAGCTCTGGCTTGTTTTGTTGGTGATTTCACCTAGGTTTCTGGAGCCTAAGCTTTGTAAGTCTCTCTGGCACAAGCCATACTCGGTCTCCTCATAGCCATGCCAGTATACCTCATATTTTTTAATAAAGAAACACATACATATATGTATATATATAAACATATATATATATCAGTCATTATATATATATATATATATATATATATATATATATATATATATATATATATATATATATATATATATCATGCCAGTGCCTCGATGGATGTGTCTGTTACTGTGACAGTGTGTGTTTGTTTGTGAGTGTGTGAGGGAGTGAGAGAGGGAAAGAACAACAGAATCACTGTGGCACAGGTGATTTTGTGCAAAAC
Source organism: Erinaceus europaeus (assembly GCF_950295315.1). Taxonomy (NCBI): domain Eukaryota; kingdom Metazoa; phylum Chordata; class Mammalia; order Eulipotyphla; family Erinaceidae; genus Erinaceus; species Erinaceus europaeus. The sequence goes on along the minus strand of NW_026647131.1, from coordinate 88,795 downwards.
ACATGGTACATTCTGATTTACAGCTCAATATTGACACCATTGTAGCCCTCTTTGGTCCTTGGTCACTTTTCTTCATTTCATATCTAAAGACACTGAAGAGGGAGAGGTTTTTGTCCTGAGGCTTTTACTGGGAACTAGCAGCTACCCTGTGTGTGTTGCCTGACTAGGAAACTTGTGGTGCCTGTCCATGTGGAGAGTCTCCTGGATGAGTTCCTTCTAGAGCCTTTTTTCGCTCGGTCCCGTTGGAGCTGCATATAGCTAATGATTTGGAGATTTTACTCCTTTGGACAATTCTTTCCCTGATGCACAGCTTCTCTCCAGGTTTTAGCAATCAATTATTTGAATGTCATATCGAATCCATTGTAGAAAATGACTACATCAGTGTCTCTCTCTCTCTCTCTCTCTCTCTCTCTATATATATATATATATATATATATATATATATATATATATATATATTGTTGTTAAAATTCGGAAGGCTCTTGCCAGCCGGCTAGCTTCACGGGCGGGTAACAGAGACCCGGAGACAACGGCTGGGCAGGGAAGCTGTATTTCTTTATTCAGGAACAACGATTCTTAAACTAAGACAAACTAATCACCAAACAGAACTCTGTTGTCTCTTTGCAGCGGCGCAAGCCCTCTTTCTTTTACTCTCAAACTCAGGAACCCTCCAACTCTGGAACTCTGGAACTCTCTCACTCAGGAACCCTCTCTCAGGGTTCCTTGGGGTGGGGCCAAGCAGGCCCGCAAAATTAACAGGACTGATCCAATTCTCTTGGCGGGGGAGGGCTAGAATAAACCAATGTAAAGCATACGACAATTCCCCCTTTTCTTTTTAACTAAATGGCTACAGTATCAAGGGTTTGGGGTGAACAGAAACCTACATCGTACAGGCATTTTTTAAAAAAGAAACTGGCACAAACTAAACTTATCAGCTTAAAAAAAACATTTCTTGCCTCTGGGGGAGTACTTTCTTTGACGGGCATTTGCATGGGGGCAGGGAACGGCCTAGAGTCCCACAGGCAGCTGGCTGCAACTTACTTACTATGAAACAAAACTTGTTATTAGCATATCTACTGCAGGATACAACTTTTCCAATAGAGAAGAAATTTGAGACTTTTACATATCAACAAAGTCTTTTCACCTTTTGTTACACCCATTCAAGATGGAGACAAACCCTAGGTGTGGGCCGGAGAGGAAACCTCAGGCATGAGATTAATTAGCATAGCCATTGTGCGATCTACCATTTCTAATAAAGAAGATAATGGAGAATTTTACATATCAACAAGTCTATTTAACCTTTTGTTTAGACTAACGTAGTTAAAATATATTGATTGTTAACTAATTTTTACCTTAGACTTTAAATGGAAGTTAATTTTATCTTTATGAGAATTACATTGAAAACCTTTTTCATTTAACTTTGACTAGTAAGAATTTAGCCTTAAAGCTATGGTTTACCAAACTTTAAACATACACATAAACATGGTCATTAATACACAAGGAGAGAAACCTTTGTTACGAAGACATGTCATTTTAAACACGAATTTAAATCTGTACTATCTTAGTGGTTGGGGGGGGTCACCATTCGGAGGTGGCTTCCCGCACAGCTTCACTTTTAGGAATTGCAGGTTGCGATCTCTGCACAAATCTCTGAGTACTCCAGCTTGTCTGTCTTCAGTCCGGACCTGCGGCTGGAGATCTCGTGTTCCCAGTTTCGGCAGGGAGCCCGGGGGTCCAGGAGGCCCGGGATGGTTCCAAAATTCATAGAAAGAGGGCAGGCAGGCCAGCTTTGCAGAAGGCGTGGGCCTAGGTTCCCAGGGGTGGCGGCCATGATGGGCCGCCGAGGCCCTGCCCCATGACCCTGCCATGTCTGATGCCCTGTTCGCATTGGCCAAGCAGCATGGAGGGATCACACGTCCAGTGCCCTGCACCACGCGGTGGAGAGCCGACTCCTGTGGGCTGGCCTTGGGCTCTTGCGTGTTGGCCTCGGGCTCTTGCTTGTTGGCTTCGGGCTCCAGGGGCTCTTGTGTGCTGGCTTCGGCCTCCTGCGGGCTGCAGGGCTGCGGGGCTGCGGGCGCAGTGCGCAGGTTGTCTTGGCGCAGGCAGCTGGCTGGCTGTTTAACCAGGTGGAAAAAGCAGCTCCGCGCCTTGCCTCCCTCCCGCTGGCTCTTCCCGCTGGCTGTTCTGAGTTCGCCCGAGTGAGTGGAAACCTCAGAGTGGTCCATAGGTAAATGTTCCAGAAACAGAAAAATAGTCTCGTGAAGAAAGAGCAGAGGCCTTTGGAGATCTCTTCACAAGCAGAAGAGAAGGCCATAGTGCATAGGTAGCCAAATTGTCTTTACTTATCTGAGACATGCGCAGGTCAGGTCCACGTGGGCGCCATAACAAAAGTTATTTTTCCTCCAGTTTGTTATAACTAAATGTTTATGGGTATGTCTCAAGTTTGGTAACACTAACTTAACGGTCAGAAGTGTAAACCTACAGCTACACTTTTACCAGACAAGGTAAAAATTAATTTTTAAGGTAACTTACTATTTAGGTAAAAGTCTAAATGTTCAACATGACTATTCATTCCCCAAACTAAACTATATAAATTTTATATACAGGACACCTTTGAAGGGCCCCCAAAGGTGCCCTGTAAACTATCTTGTGGAAATTAATTCACAACAGATCTGGCATCAATCTGGCACTGTAAACGTTAAAATCATTGTCATGAATATGTGTTAACTCTCTAAGCAATTTGAGTCTGTTTAAAATACATATTTTAGCTAAAATTGGTCTCAAGATCCTGCGGTAGAGGCTGCTACAGGAGGTCACATTAGATGACCTTTAAATAAAATCATAAAAAGATTCTAAACCAATTATAATCATCGAGGTATCAACTATAACAAACCTATAACTTGTTACAAGTTCAAATTAACCACGAGAAGCAGAATGTTTGTGTTTCTTTCACAGGAATCCCGGAAAAACCATCTGAACCCCTGCACACCCTGACGTCACTCACTAGATGGCACAACTACTGTGGCACACCCCCGAAACCCTAGATGTCAATCAACGCGATCTGAAGAACCTGATACACGAACTCCAAGGACAGAACTTTCTTCATGCCTGGTTACCGTTCCTGCTTCTGACCTTCTTGTTACGTGTTGGCAGTTCCAGCTAGCTATCTACAAAAGAGCAACATTCCAGCGGCTGACCTCCCTCATGCAGCATTGCATCTTCTGCCATTTCTTCCCCTAGCCATCTACTTCGGACTGAGACTTGTATCGGACTTTCTGACATACCCTATATACATTTTACACAATTTTGAAGCAGCTTATTTCCCTTCACGCTGCTGGTTTTTCATAGACTGATCCTGAGTAATTCATAGACTTTACAGACTGTTGCCTTGAGGACTATACAATGCCAAATATCCCCTCTGTTTGGTGGGTCATGCCTCCCACCTCCCCCTCATTATGTACCCTTGCCACTTTCCCCACCCAAACAGGGAATGTTCCTTTACACACCAATCCTTCCCTTCACACCACACTGGCTTTTACTTCTCCCCTACTTGTCCCTTCCTATTTTGTTATATCATTTAGGCTTATGCCCAAAAGGTTTCTGCCCCATGATAGTCTTTTATAGACTTTGTACATCTTATGCAATTACTAGATAGAAAGATAGAAAAGATGTAGAGATATTGTGAAGAGATGGTTGAGCAGGCTGCGCTTAAACCTATGAGATGAGTCTCTCCAGGTAAGTCTCTCTCTCCAAAGAGGGGTTGAGCACAGGAGGACGCATAAATCTCACAAGGTTGGCAGCCATTTAAGCATTCCCTCCTCCACAGAAAGTCCTACATCTTCCCACCTGAGCATGGCATTCCTCTAAAACATTTAAGCCTGCTCCATTCCATTTTTCTTTACTGTGTCCATTTAGATATAAAGGGATAGGAGGAGATGTTGCAGAGGAGTTATTCTGATGCAGTCTCCGCCCCCAGGTTTTTCTATGCCCCGCTAAATCCTAGAGTGCCCCCTTTCAACCAATCCTGGCCCTACACGTCACCCCTGGTTGTCGCCCAATAAAAAGCCCCCTCACCCTTCCCCTCTCTCTCTCTGAGCTCTTGGCTCTTCCTCTCTGAGGTCTCGCTCCCTGCTCTCCCCCCATGGTCGGCCATTGCCGGCTGGCTCCACGTGGTCTGAACCAAACCTCCCCCCCATCCTATAATAAAGATTTGTGTAAGCCTTTGCTCTGGACGTCCGCTCTCTTCTCCGTGGTGCAGCCCAACACCAGACTGCCACAACAACAACAACAACAATATATATATATATATATATATATATATATATATATATATATATATATATATCATGTAGAGGTCTGAAAATATTTTTTAGCTAGAGACCTGAACAGCTCTGGATTAGGGTAGTAATGTGTATACACCTGGCCCTTCTGAGCCACAGTCATGAGAGACATCTCACAGAGTCATTCATATACCTCTTATCACACTACACATCTCTCTCAGCACAAACTACCGCTGCCAAATCATCTACTTCCCTCTTGCTCTTGTTGTCCACCAAGTCCTATCCGAAAACTGTAAATCAATGAAGAAATAGACATAGTGCAGTTCCCTGCACACAGGACAGGCTGAGGATGGGCCAGGATGATGCAATATGCCAGCCTGCATCTTGGCAGGAGCATCACTAAGACTACTTCCAAATTGGTGAGGCGAGGGTAGTTTTGGAGAGTGGGCTGCAGGCCAAGTGTTGCTTCTCAGAGTGGGCTAAGACCTAGATGTTCTAAGTGTAACCTTTCCTCACAAACATAAAATCACAATGCCACTTGTAAGAAGTATGCATGGGCATGGTGGGTTTCTCTTCAGTGCTCTGGCACTGATCAACACAGGGCCAGAATGTGTCATTTTCTGTCACTGTCATTCTGTCTCTCTGATTGTCTCTATCTGCCTTCTTCCCTGGACCCTTCGTAGAAGTCAGTGCATGCATCGTGAACTCGGTCTTCCTGGTGTTGAAATTTTCCTTTCTTTACCCTTTGGATTACTTAGTCTCGTGCATATGGCGTAGTACAGAGGAGAACTTAGGAGACAGCATTCCTGCTGCAGGTAACAGGCATATGTCCAACTCCAGCTGCAGCTGTCCAGGCCCTCTGTGCTTGACTCCCATTCTCCAGGGTCCTGTGGCTGACACTCAGCCTAAATGCAGCCCTGCTCTATTTCCTGCACCACATCCTTGTCCTTATTCCATAAGAGCCCATGTCAAGAGAAGTGAAACTCTTCCACCCTTGCACACACATTGTGCTTTCCCTCTATTGGGCCGATAGTAAAGGATCTGTGGTACTGATGGCCACAACAGTGTCCAGATTTTCCATGCAAAACGGAAGCATCCAGGGTTCAGAAATAGGGTGTCTTGATGGCTGTGAAATGTCATTTCCAATTGCCTCCTGGGGTATCAAATCGTTTTGAAACCTGAAGTTCATTCTTGTATCTAGGGAATATTCTCACCTCTGTCCCGAAGGCCCTCCCAACTAGGAGCACAGCTATCCCGGGATCAGGAGGTCTGCCAGCCTGCTAACTCCTGGAGGGATTCCGGAGTATGTCCTCAGGCCTCAAGTGGTAACAGGTGTTTCCAATTGCCTTTATTAGCAGCATCCAGACCTTCAGGTGAAAGGAGGGGCTGTGATCTCCACTGAAAGCTCCTAATTTAGCCAATGGAGGCTTCCATCTTCCTATTGTCTCTCCATAGCAAGAGCCCGGGAAGTTTGTGCTTCTACAAGCATAGCGACTTTGTATGGGACACTCATGCATGTCTACATCTGGGAATCTCTCTGAGTGTGATGTGTGGACACCAGGACACCATGATCAGGAATTGTGAGGCCACAGGAGCAATGGCCTTAGCCAGACCCAAAGGGTAGGTGTAAGGGGCCGGTTTCATCCAATAATGTTTGGTCAAACACAGTTCCCATCTATGTTGAAACACAGCTCTTTCTGGGTTCATTCTGGGCTTGTAATCTGCTGCCCTGAGCAGTGGACTGAGAGTCTGGTGGCTGAGTAGGCAGCCAAACGTGACTGGACAGGCTCCTGCCCCTGAATTCTGAGGCGTGCCCTAGCTTACCCAGTTGACAGTGTTTGGATGATAGTGAGGCATGAGATTTAATCGGGAACTCAGGTGAGGGAGACATGAGAGTCCCTTTGCATGTGCTTTCTTGCTTAGCCAGAATCTGGGCTAGCTGGCTTGCCCTGACCAGCTAGGTTCTCTGTACATAAGTTGCAGGTGAGGCTGGCTACCTTCCCACCCATGCTCTGAGACTACTATAGGTGAGCTCTGAGCACACACAGACACAGACAGACAGACAGACACGCACACAAATTACTGTCAGGTCTGGTAGGAGAGCATATGGTGAAGGCTGGGGCTGTCTGGGGTCTGTGGGCATGAGTGCTGGTACCTTACAATCTCTACAAGCCAGCTTTGAACCTGTCATCAATGAACACAGTGTAGGAAGTTTTTGAATTCTCATCTCTTTCCATCAGAAGTGGCTGGTGGGCGGGCCTTCCAGAGGCTGACAGAGCGTGCTGCAGGGCCTTGTGGGCAGTGCTCAATGTTGCTGGCCAATCACTGACTAGGTGCCTTGACACTCCTGGGCGTGTCCTAGCACACTGGCCAATGATATTGCCGGAAGGGGTTCTGGGCGTGACCTAGGCCTCTGGCATATCAGAGCATGGCTGGTGCCCTGTCTCTAGGCCTTCTGAAATAAGCCCGAAAATGGGAGCTCAGAGCTGGCCTTAAAAGGCTGTTCATGCTTCCAGAAAGTGCGAAACAGGGTTCACCCAGGGCCCTGCCTTCCAGAAGGTGTCCAGTGTGCATGTATATAACTCCGTTTGTGCCTGTTCCTCTGTGGATGTGTGCGTGTAACTGTGAGAGTGTGTGTTTGTGTGTGTTTCTGTGTGTGTGTGCGTGAGGGAGGGAGAGAGAGAGAACAACAGAATCACTTTGGCACAGGTGATTTTGTGCAAAACACTTGGCACATTCTGATTTACAGCTCAATATTGACACCATTGTAGCTCTCCTTGGCCCTTGGTCACTTTTCTTCTTTTCAGATGTAAAGACACTGAAGAGGGAGAGGTTTTTTTCCCTGAGGTATGCACTGGGAACTAGCAGCTGCCCTGTGTGTGTTGCCAAACTAGGAAACTTGTGGTGCGTGTCCATGTGGAGAGTCTCCTGGATGAGTTCCTTCTCGAGCCTTTTTAGCTAGTTCCCGTTGGATCTGCATATAGCTAATGATTTGGAGATTTTACTTCTTTGGACAATTCTTTTCCTGATGCACAGTTTCTCTCCAGGTTTTAGCAATCAATTGTCTGAATGTCATATCGCATCCTTTGTAGAAAATGACTGCATCAGTGTCTTGCTCTCTCTCTCTCTCTCTCTCTCTCTCTCTCTATATATATATATATATATATATATATATATATATATATATATATATATATATCAGGTTGAGGTCTGAAAATATATATTTTAGCTAGAGACCTGCACAGCTCTGGATTAGGGTAGTAATGCGGACACACCTGGCACTTCTGAGCCAGAGTCATGAGAGACATTTCACAGAGCCATTCGTTTACCTCTTGTCACTCTTCAAATCTCTCTCAATACAAACTACAGCTGCCAAATCATCTACTTCACTCTTGCTCTTTTTGTCCACCGAGTCCTATCCCAAAACTGTAAATCAAAGAAGAAATAGACATAGTTCAGTACCCTGCAAACAGGAAAGGGTGAGGTTGGACCGGGGTGATGAAATAAGCAAGCCTGCAATTGGCTGGAGCATCACTAAAACTACTTCCAATTTGGAGAGGCAATTGCAGTTTTGGAGAGTGGGCTGCAGGCCAAGTGTTGCTTCTCAGAGTGGGCAAAGACCTAGATGTTCTAAGTGTAACCTTTCCTCACAAACATAAAATCACAATGCCACTTGTAAGAAGTTTGCATGGGAATGGAGTGTTTGTCTTCAGTGCTCTGGCACTGATCAACACAGGGCCATAATTTCAGTCCTTTTCAGTCAATGTCATTCTGTCTCTCTGACTGTCTCTATGTGACTTCTTCCCTGGACCCTTCGTAGAAGTCAGTGCATGCATCGTGAACTCGGTCTTCCTGGTGTTGAAATTTTCCTTTCTTTGCCCTTTGGATTACTTAGTCTTGTGCATATGGCGTAGTACAGAGGAGAACTTAGGAGACAGCATTCCTGCTGCAGGTAATAGGCATATATCCAACTCCAGCTGCAGCTGTACAGGCCCTCTGTGCTTGACTCCCATTCTCCAGGGTCCTGTGGCTGACACTCAGCCTAAATGCAGCCCTCCTCCATTTCCTGCACCACATCCTTGTCCTTATTCCATGAGAGCCCAGGTCAAGAGAAGTGAAACTCTACCACCCTGGCAGACACATTGTGCTTTCCTTCTATTGGACCAAATGTAAGGGATCTGTGGTACTGATGGTCACACCAGTGTCCAGATTTTCCATGCAAAACGGAAGCATCCAGGGTTCAGAAATAGGGTGTCTTGATGGCTGTGAAATGTCTTTTCCAAGTGCCTCCTGCGGTTTCAAATCGTTTTGAAACCTGAAGTTCATTCTTGTATCTAGGGAATATTCTCACCTCTGGCCCGAAAGCCCTCCTAACTAGGAACACAGCTATCCCGGGGTCAGGAGGTCAGACAGCCTGCTAGCTCCGGGAGGGATTCCTGAGTATGTCATCAGGCCCCAAATAGTAACAGGTGTTTCCAATTGCCTTTATTAGCAGCAGCCAGGACCTCAGGGGAGGGGTGGGGCTGTGATCTCCACTATAAGATCCTAATTCAGCCAATGGAGGCATCCATCTTCCTTTTGTCTCTCCATAACAAGGGCCTGAAGAGTTTGTGCTTCCTGCAAGCAGAGCGAATTTGTATGGGACACACATGCATGCCTACTTCTGGGAATCTCTCTGAGTGTGATGTGTGGACACCAGGACACCGTGATCAGGGATTGTGAGGCCACACGAGCAATTGCCTTAGCCAGACCCAAAGGGTAGGTGTAAGGGGCTGGGTTCATCCACTATTGTTTGTTCAAAAACAGTTCCCATCTATGTTGAAACACAGCTCTTTCTGTGGTCACTCTGGGCTTGGAATATGCTGCCCTGAGCAGTGCACTTAGAATCTGGAGGCTGAGTAGGTATCCAAACGTGAGTGGACAGGCTCCTACCCTTGAATTCTGATGGGTGTCCCAGCTTACCCTGTTGGAAGTGTTTGGATGATAGTGAGGCATGAGAGAGAATCGGGAACTCAGGAGAGGAGACATGAGAGTCCCTTTGCATGTGCATTCTTGCTTAGCCAGAATTTGGGCTAGCTGGCTTGCCCTGACCAGCTAGTTTCTCTGTACATAAGTTGCAGGTGAGGCTGGATACCTTCCCACCCATGCTCTGAGACTACTATAGGTGATCTGTAAACTCTGAGCACACAAAGACACAGACAGACAGACAGACACACACACACACATTACTGTCAGTTCTGGTAGTACAGCATATGATGAAGGCTGGGGCTGTCTGGGTTCTGTGGGCATGAGTGATGCTGCATTATAATCTTTACAAGCCAGCTTTGAACCTGTCATCTATGAACACAGTGTAGGAGGTTTTTGAATTCTCATCTTTCCAGCAGAAGTGGATGGTTGGCGGGCCTTCTAGAGGCTGCCCAATGAGCGTGCTGCAGAGCCGTGTGGGCGGTGCTCAAGGTTGCTGGCCAATCACTGACTAGCTGCCTTGACACTCCTGGGCGTGTCCTAGCACACTGGCCAATGATATTGCTGGCAGGGGTTCTGGGCGTGGCCTAGGTCTCTGGCATTTCAGAGCATGGCTGGTGCCCTGTCTGCGGGCCTTCTGAAGTAAGCCCGACAATGGGAGCTCAGAGCTGGCCTCAAAAGGCTGGGCATGCTTCCAGGAAGTGCGAAGCAGGGTTCACCCAGGGCCTTGAATTCCAGAAGCTGTCCAGTGTGCATGTGTATAACTCCCTATGTGCCTGTGCCTCTGTGGATGTGTGCGTGTGTGTAACTGTGAGAGTGTGTGTTTGTGTGTGTATGAGGGAGGGGGAGAGAGAGAGAACAACAGAATCACTGTGGTACAGGTGATTTTGTGCAAAACACTTGGCACATTCTGATTTACAGCTCAATATTGACACCATTGTAGCTCTCCTTGGCTCTTGGTCACTTTTCTTATTTTCAGATGGAAAGACACTGAAGAGGGAGAGGTTTTTGCCCTGAGGCTTGCACTGGGAACTAGCAGCTTCCCTGTGTGTGTTGCCAGACTAGGAAACTTGTGGTGCCTTTCCATGTGGAGAGTCTCCTGGATGAGTTCCTAATCAAGCCTTTTTCGCTAGGTCCCTTTTGAGCTGCATATAGCTAATGATTTTGAGATTTTACTCCTTTGGACAATTTTTTTATTGATGCACAGTTTCTCTCCTGGTTTTAGCAATCAATTGTCTGAATGTCATATCGCATCCATTGTAGAAAATGACTATATCAGTGTCTTGCTCTCTTTCTCTCTCTCTCTTTATATATATATATATATATATGTATATGTATATATATATATATATATACATGCATATATATATATATATCATGTATAGATCTGAAAATATATTTTAGCTAGATACCTGCACAGCTCTGTATTTGGGTAGCAATGCGGATACACCTTGCCCTTCTTAGCCATAGTCATGAGAAACATCTCACAGAGCCATTGTTTACCTCTTGTCACTCTACACATCTCTCTCGCACAAACTACAGCTGCCAAATCATCTACTTCCCTCTTGCTCTTATTGTCCACCGAGTCCTATCCCAAAACTGTAAATCAAAGAAGAAATATACATAGTGCAGTTCCCTGCAAACAGGACAGGCTGAGGGTGGACCGGGGAGATGAAATATGCCATCCTGAATTTGGCTGGTGTATCACTAAAACTACTTCCAATTCGGAGAGGCGGGGGAAGTTTTGTTGAATGGGCTGCCGGCCAAGTGTTGCTTCTCATAGTGGCTAGGACCTAGATGTTCTCAGTGTAACCTTTCCTCACAAACATAAAATAATGATGCCACTTGTAAGAAGTATGCATGGGAATGGAGGGATTCTCTTCAGTGCTCTGACACTGATCAACACAGGGTCAGAATTTCAGTCCTTTTCTGTCACTATCCTTCTGTCTCTCTGACTGTCTCTACATGCCTTCTTAACTGGACCCTTCCTGGAAGTCAGTGCATGCATTGTGAACTCGGTCTTTCTGGTGTTGAAATTTTCCTTTATTTGCCCTTTGGATTACTTTGTCTCATGCATATGGCGTAGTACAGAGGGGAACTTAGGAGACAGCGTACCTGCTGCAGGTAACAGGCATATGTCCATCTCCTGCTGCAGCTGTCCAGGCCCTGTGGGCCTGACTCCCATTCTCCAAGGCCCTGTGGCTGACACTCAGCCTAAATGCAGCCCTCCTCAATTTCCTGCACCACATCCTTGTCCTAATCCCATGAGAGCCCAGTTCAAGAGAAGTGAAACTCTACCCCCCTGGCACACACATTGTGCTTTCCCTCTATTGGGCCGAATGTAAAGGATCTGTGGTACTGATGGCCACACCAGTGTCCAGATTTTCCATGCAAAACGTAAGCTTCCAGGGTCAGAAACAGGGTGTTTTGATGGCTGTGAAATGTCTTTTCCAAGTGCCTCCTGGGGTTTCAAATCCTTTTGAAACCTGTAGTTTGTTCTTGTATCTAGGGAATATTCTCACCTCTGGCCCGAAGGCCCTCCCAACTAGGAGCACAGCTATCCAGGGGTCAGGAGGTCTGCCAGCCTGCTAGCTCCTGGAGGGATTCCTGAGTATGTCCTAAGGCCTCAAGTGGCAAGAGGTGTTTCCAATTGCCTTTATTAGCAGCAGCCAGGCCCTCAGGTGAGGGGCGGGGATGTGATCTCCTCTGAAAGCTCCCAATTCAGCCAATGTAGGCATCCATCTTATTTTTGTCTCTCCATAACAAGGGCCCAGGGAGTTTGTGCTTCCTGCAAGCAGAGCGACTTTGTTTGTGACACTCATGCATGCCTAATTCTGGGAATCTCTCTGAGTGTGATGTGTGGACACCAGGACACCATGATCAGGGATTGTGAGGCCACAGGAGCAATTGCCTTAGCCGGACCCAAAGGGTAGGTGTGAGGGTCCGGGTTCATCCACTATTGTTTGGTCAAACACAGTTCCCATCTATGGTGAAACACAGCTCTCTCTGGGTTCATTCTGGGCTTGTAATATGCTGCCCTGAACAGTGGACTGAGAGTCTCGAGGCTGAGTAGGCAGCCAAATGTGACTGGACTGGCTCCAGCCCCTGAATTCTGAGGGGTGCCCCAGCTTCCCCCATTGGCAGTGTTTGGATGATAGTGAGTCATGAAATTCAATTGGGAACTCAGGAGAGGGAGACATGAGAGTCCCTTTGCATGTGCATTCCTGCTTAGCGAGAATCTGGGCTAGCTGGCTTGCCCTGACCAGCTAGGTTCTCTGTACATAAGTTGCAGGAGAGGCTGGATACCTTCCCACCCATGCTCTGAGACTACTATAGGTGAGTTCTGAGCACACACAGACACAGACAGACAGAATGACACACACAGACACAAACACATTACTGTCAGTTCTGGTAGTACATCATATGGTGAAGGCTGGGGCTGTCTGGGGTCTGTGGGCATGAGAACTGCTGCCTTACAATCTCTACAAGCCAGCTTTGAACCTGTCATCAAGGAACACAGTGTAGGAGGTTTTTGAATTCTCATCTCTTTCCAGAAGAAGTGGCTGGTGGGCGGGACTTCCAGAGGCTGCCATATGAGCATGCTGCAGGGCCGTGTGGGCGGTGCTCAAATTTGCTGGACAATCACTGACTTTGGGCATTGACACTATTTGGTGTGTCCTAGCACACTGGCCAATGATATTGCTACAGGGGTTCTGGGCGTGGCCTAGGCCTCTGACATATCAGAGCATGGCTGGTGCCCTGTTTGTGGGCCTTCTGAAGTAAGCCCAATAATGGGAGCTCAGAGCTGGCATTAAAGGGCTGGGCGTGCTTCCAGGAAGTGCGAAGCAGGGTTCACCCAGGGCCCTGCCTTACAGAAGCTGTCCAATGTGCATGTGTATAACTCCGTCTATGCCTGTGCCTCTGTGGATGTGTGCGTGTGTATAACTATGAGAGTGTTTGTTTGTGTGTGTTTCTGTGTATGTGTGAGGGAGGGAGAGAGAGAGAGAGAAAACAACAGAATCACTGTGGCACGGGTGATTTTGTGCAAAACACTTTGCACATTCTCTTTTACAGCTCAATATTGACACCATTGTAGCTCTCCTTGGCCCTTGGTCACTTTTCTTATTTTCAGATGTAAAGACACTGAAGAGGGAGAGGTTTTTGCCCTGAGGCTTGTACTGGGAACTAGCAGCTTCCCTGTGTGTGTTGCCAGACTAGGAAACTTGTGGTGCCTGTCCATGTGGAGAGTCTCCTGGATGAGTTCCTTCTCAAGCCTTTCTCGCCAGTTCCCATTAGAGCTGCATATAGCTAATGATTTGGAGATTTTACTCCCATGGCAATTTTTTTCCCGATGCACAGTTTCTCTCCAGTTTTTAGCAATCACCTGCACAGCTCTGGATTCGGGTAGTAATGTGGATACTCCTGGCCCTTCAGAGCCACAGTCATGAGAGATATCTCAAGAGCCATTTGTTTTCCTCTTGTCACTCTACAAATCTCTCTCAGCACAAACTACAGCTCCCAAATCATCTACTTCACTCTTGCTATTTTTGTCCACCGAGACCTATCCTAAAACTGTAAATCAAACAAGAAATAGACATAGTTCAGTTCCCTGCACACAGGACAGGCTGAGGCTGGAACGGAGAGATGAAATACGCCAGCCTGCATTTGGCTGGATCATCACTAAAACTACTTCCAATTTGGAGAGCCAAGGGAAGTTTTGGAGAGTGGGCTGAAGGCCAAGTGTGGCTTCTCAGAGTGGGCTAAGACCTAGATGTTCTAAGTGTAAACTTTCCTCACAAACATAAAATAACAATGCCACTTGTAAGAAGTATGCATGGGCATGGAGGGTTTGTCTTCAGTGCTCTGGCACTGATCAACACAGGGCCTGAATTTATGTCCTTTTCAGTCACTGTCATACTGTCTCTCTGACTCTCTCTAAGTGCTTTCTGCCCTGGACCCTTCCTGGAAGTCAGTGCATGCATCGTGAACTCGGTCTTACTGGTGTTGAAAATTTCCTTTCTTTGCCCTTAGGATTATTTAATCTCGTGCATATGGCATAGTACAGAGGAGAACTTAGATGACAGCTTTCCTGCTGCAGGTAACAGTCATATGTCCCACTCCAGCTGCAGCTGTCCTGGCCTTCTGAGCTTGACTCCCATTCTCCAGGGCCCTGTGGCTGACACTCAGCCTAAATGCCGCCCTCCTCAATTTCCTGCACAACATCCTTGTCCATATTTCCATGAGAGCCCAGGTTAAGAGAAGTGAAACTCTACCACCCTGGCACACACATTGTGCTTTCCCTCTATTGGGCAGAATGTAAAGGATCTGTGTTACTGTTGGCCACACCAATGTCCAGATTTTCCATGCAAAAACGAAGCTTCCAGGGTTCAGAAAGTGGGTGCTTTGATGGCTGTGAAATGTCTTTTCCAAGTGCCTCCTGGGGTTTCAAATCCTTTTGAAACCAGAATTATGTTTTTGTAACTAGGGAATATTCTCACCTCTGGCCCGAAGGCCCTCCCAACTAGGAGCACATCTATCCAGGGGTGAGGAGGTCTGCCAGCCTGCTAGCTCCTGGAGGGATTCCTGAGTATGTCCTCCGGCCCCAAGTGGTAACAGGTGTTTCCAATTGCCTGCATTAGCAACATCCAGTCCCTCAGGTGAAGGGCGGGGCTGTGATCTCCACTGGAAGCTCGTAAGTCAGCTAATGGAGCCATCCATCTTCCTTTTGTCTCTCCATACCAAGGGCCCGGGGAGTTTGTGCTCCCAGCAAGCAGAGCGACTTTGTATGGGACACGCATGCATGCCTACTTCTGGGAATCTCTCTGAGTGTGATGTGTGGACACCAGGACACCATGATCAGGGATTGTGAGGCCACAGGAGCAATTGCCTTAGCCAGACCCAAAGGGTAGGTGTAAGGGGCCGGGTTCATCCACTATTGTTTGGTCAAACACAGTTCCCTTCTATGTTGAAACACAGCTCTTTCTGGGTTCTTTCTGGGCTTGTAATCAGCTGCCAGGAGCAGTGGAATGAGAGTCTTGAGGCTGAGAAGGTAGCCAAATGTGACTGGACAGGCTCCTGCCCTAAATTCTGTGGGGTGCCCCAGATTACCCTGTTGGCAGTGTTTGGATGATAGTGAGGCATGAGATTGAATGGGGAACTCAGGAGAGGGAGACATGAGAGTCCCTTTGCATGTGCATTCTTGCTGAGCCAGAATCTGGGCTGCTGGCTTGCCCTGACCAGCTAGGTTCTCTGTTTATAAGTTGCAGGTGAGGCTGGCTACCTTCGCAACCCATGCTCTGAGACGACTATAGGTGAGTTCTGAGCACACACAGACACACATAAACAGACAGACAGACAGACACACACACATTACTGTCAGGTCGGGTAGTACAGCATATGGTGAAGGCTGGGGCTGTCTGCGGTCTGTGGGCATGAGAGCTGCTGCCTTACAATCTCTACAAGCCAGCTTTGAACCTGTCATCAATAAACACAGTGTAGGAGGTTTTTGAATTCTCATCTCTTTCCAGCAGAAGTGGCTGGATGGAGGGCCTTCCAGAGGCTGCCCAATGAGCATGCTAAGGGCCGGGTGTGGGGTGCTCAAGGTTGCTGGCCAATCACTGCCTAGGGGCCTTGACACTCCTGTGTGTGTCCAAGAACACAGGCCAATGATATTGCTGTCAGGGTTTCTGGCCGTGGCCTAGGCCTCTGGCATATCAGAGCATGTCTGGTGCCGAGTCTGAGGGCCTGAAGTAAGCCCGACAATGGGAGCTAAGAGCTGGCCTTAAAAGGCTGGGCATGCTTCCAGGAAGTGCGAAGCAGGGTTCACCCAGGGCCCTGCCTTGCAGAAGCTGTCCAGTGTGCATGTGTATAACTCCCTTTGTGCCTGTGCCTCTGTGGATTTGTGCGTGTGTGTAACTGTGAGAGTGTGTGTTTGTGTGTGTGTGAGAGGGAGGGAGAGAGAGAGACAATAGAATCACTGTGGCACAGGTGATTTTGTGCAAAACACTTGGCACATTCTGATTTACAGCTCAATATTGACACCATTGTAGCTCTCCTTGGCCCTTGGTCACTTTTCTTATTTTCAGATGTAAAGACACTGAAGAGGGAGAGGTTTTTGCCCTGAGGTATGCACTGGGAACTAGCAGCTGCCTTGTGTGTTTTGCCAGACTAGGAAACTTGTGGTGCCTGTCCATGTCGAGAGTGTCCTGGACGAATTCCTTCTCGAGCCTTTTTCGCTAGGTCCCGTTGGAGCTGCATATAGCTAGTGATTTGGAGATTTTACTCCTTTGGACAATTCTTTTCCTGATGCACAGTTTGTCTTCAGGTTTTAGCAATCAATTGTCTGAATGTCATATCGCATCCATTGTAGAAAATGACTACATCAGTGTCTTGCTCTCTCTCTCTCTCTCTCTCTATATATATATATATATATATATATATATATATATATATATAAAACATGTAGAGATATGAAAATATTTTTAGCTAGAGACCTGCACAGCTCTTCATTAGGGAATTAATGCGGATACACCTGGCCCTTCTGAGCCACAGTCATGAGAGACATCTCACAGAGACATTCCTATACCTCTTATCACACTACAAATCTCAGCACAAACTACCGCTGCCAAATCATCTACTTCCATCTTGCTCTTTTTGTCCACCGAGACCTATCCCAAAACTGTAAATCAAAGAAAAAATAGACATAGTGCAGTTCCCTGTACAGAGGACAGTCTGAGGCTGGACCAGGGAGATGCAATACGCCTGCCTGCATCTTGGGTGGAGCATCACTAAGACTACTTCCAAATTAGAGAGGCGAGGGCAGTTTTGGAGAGTGGCATGCAGACCAAGAGTTGCTTCTCAGAGTGGGCTAAGACCTAGATGTTCTAAGTGTAACCTTTCCTCACAAACATAAAATAACTAAGCCACTTGTAAGAAGTATGCATGGGCATGGAGGGTTTATCTTCAGTGCTCTGGCACTGATCAACACAGGGCCAGAATTTCAGTCCTTTTCTATCACTGTCATTCTGTCTCTCTGACTGTCTATACATGCCTTCTTCACTGGGCCCTTATTGGATGTCAGTGCATGCATTGTGATCTCGGACTTCCTGGTGTTGAAATTTTCCTTTCTTTGCCCTTTGGATAATTTAGTCTCCTGCATATGGTGTAGTACATTGGGGAACTGAGGAGACAGCAATCCTGCTGCAGGTAACAGGCATATGTCCATCTCCAGCTTCAGCTTTCCAGGCCCTCTGTGCTTGACTCCCATTCTCCAGGGCCCTGAGGCTGACACTCACCCTAAATGCAGCCCTCCACAATTTCCTGCACCGAATTCTTGTACTTATTTCATGAGAGCCCAGGTGAAGGGAAGTGAAACTCTATCCCCCTGGCACACACATTGTGCTTTCCCTCTATTGGGCTGAATGTAAAGGATCTGTGGTACTGATGGCCACACCAGTGTCCAGATTTTCCACATAAAACGGAAGCTTCCAGGGTTCTGAAAGAGGGTGTTTTGATGGCAGTGAAATGTCTTTTCCAATTGCCTCCTGGGGTTTCAAATCCTTTTGAAACCTGAAGTTCTTTCTGTATCTAGGGAATATTCTCATCTATGGCCTGAAGGCCCTCCAAACTAGGAGCACAGCTATCCCGGGGTCAGGAGGTCAGACAGCCTGCTAGCTCCTGGAGGGATTCCTGAGTATGTCATCAGGCCCCAAATAGTAACAGGTGTTTCCAATTGCCTTTATTAGCAGCAGCCAGGACCTCAGGGGAAGGGTGGGGCTGTGATCTCCACTGGAAGCTCCTAATTCAGCCAATGGAGGCATCCAACTACCTTTTGTCTCTCCATAACAAGTGCCTGAAGAGTTTGTGCTTCCTGCAAGCAGAGCGACTTTGTATGGGACAATCATGCATGCCTACTTCTGGGAATCTCTCTGAGTGTGATGTGTGGACACCAGGACACCGTGATCAGGGATTGTGAGGCCACACGAGCAATTGCCTTAGCCAGACCCAAAGGGTAGGTGTAAGGTGCTGGGTTCATCCACTATTGTTTGGTCAAAAACAGTTCCCATCTATGTTGAAACACAGCTCTTTCTGGGGTCACTCTGGGCTTGTAATCTGCTGCCCTGAGGAGTGGACTTAGAGTCTGGAGGCCGAGTAGTTATCCAAACGTGAGTGGACAGGCTCCTACACTTGAATTCTGATGGGTGCCCCAGCTTACCCTGTTGGAAGTGTTTGGATGATAGTGAGGCATGAGATTGAATCGGGAACTCAGGAGAGGAGACATGAGAGTCCCTTTGCATGTGCATTCTTGCTTAGCCAGAATTTGGGCTAGCTTGCTTGCCCTGACCAGCTAGTTTCTCTGTACATAAGTTGCAGGTGAGGCTGGATACCTTCCCACCCATGCTCTGAGACTACTATAGGTGATCTGTGAACTCTGAGCACACAAAGACACAGACATACAGACAGACACACACACACATTACTGTCAGTTCTGGTAGTACAGCATATGATGAAGGCTGGGGCTGTCTGGGGTCTGTGGGCATGAGTGATGCTGCATTATAATCTCTACAAGCCAGCTGTGAACCTGTCATCTATGAACACAGTGTAGGAGGTTTTTGAATTCTCATCTTTCCAGCAGAAGTGGATGGTGGGTGGGCCTTCTAGAGGCTGCCCAATGAGCGATCTGAAGAGCCGTGTGGGCGGTGTTCAAGGTTGCTGGCCAATCACTGACTAGCTGACTTGACACTCCTGGGCGTCTCCTAGCACACTGGCCAATGATATTGCTGGCAGGGGTTCTAGACGTGGCCTAGGCCTCTGGCATTTCAGAGCATGGCTGGTGCCCTGTCTGCGGGCCTTCTGAAGTAAGCCCGACAATGGGAGCTCAGAGCTGGCCTCAAAAAGCTGGGCGTGCTTCCAGGAAGTGTGAAGTAAAGTTCACCCAGGGCCCTGAATTGCAGAAGCTGTCCAGTGTGCATGTGTATAACTCCCTATGTGCCTGTGCCTTTGTGGATGTGTGCGTGTGTGTAACTGTGAGAGTGTGTGTTTGTGTGTGTATGAGGGAGGGGGAGAGAGAGAGAACAACAGAATCACTGTGGTACAGGTGATTTTGTGCAAAATACTTGGCACATTCTGATTTACAGCTCAATATTGACACCATTGTAGCTCTCCTTGGCTCTTGGTCACTTTTCTTAGTTTCAGATGTAAAGACACTGAAGAGGAAGAGGTTTTTGCCCTGAGGCTTGCACTGGGAACTAGCAGCTTCCCTGTGTGTGTTGCCAGACTAGGAAACTTGTGGTGCCTTTCCATGTGGAGAGTCTCCTGGATGAGTTCCTAATCAAGCCTTTTTCGCTAGGTCCCTTTTGAGCTGCATATAGCTAATGATTTTGAGATTTTACTCCTTTGGACAATTTTTTTCCTGATACACAGTTTCTCTCCTGGTTTTAGCAATCAATTGTCTGAATGTCATATCGCATCCATTGTAGAAAATGACTATATCAGTGTCTTGCTCTCTTTCTCTCTCTCTCTTTATATATATATATATGTATATATATATATACATGCATATATATATATATATATATCATGTATAGATCTGAAAATATATTTTAGCTAGATACCTGCACAGCTCTGTATTTGGGTAGCAATGCAGATACACCTTGCCCTTCTTAGCCACAGTCATGAGAAACATCTCACAGAGCCATTGTTTACCTCTTGTCACTCTACACATCTCTCTCGCACAAACTACAGCTGCCAAATCATATACTTCCCTCTTGCTCTTATTGTCCACCGAGTCCTATCCCAAAACTGTAAATCAAAGAAGAAATATACATAGTGCAGTTCCCTGCAAACAGGACAGGCTGAGGGTGGACCAGGGAGATGAAATATGCCATCCTGAATTTGGCTGGTGTATCACTAAAACTACTTCCAATTCGGAGAGGCAGGGGAAGTTTTGTTGAGTGGGCTGCCGGCCAAGTGTTGCTTCTCATAGTGGCTAAGACCTAGATGTTCTCAGTGTAACCTTTCCTCACAAACATAAAATAACAATGCCACTTGTAAGAAGTATGCATGGGAATGGAGGGATTCTCTTCAGTGCTCTGACACTGATCAACACAGGGCCAGAATTTCAGTCCTTTTCTGTCACTGTCATTCTGTATCTCTGACTGTCTCTACGTGCCTTCTTAACTGGACTCTTCCTGGAAGTCAGTGCATGCATTGTGAACTCGGTCTTTCTAGTGTTGAAATTTTCCTTTCTTTGCCCTTTGGATTACTTAGTCTCCTGCATATAGCGTAGTACAGAGGGGAACTTAGGAGACAGCGTACCTGCTGCAGGTAACAGGCATATGTCCATCTCCTGCTGCAGCTGTCCAGGCCCTGTGGGCCTGACTCCCATTCTCCAAGGCCCTGTGGCTGACACTCAGCCTAAATGCAGCACTCCTCAATTTCCTGCACCACATCCTTGTCCTAATTACATGAGAGCCCAGTTCAAGAGAAGTGAAACTCTACCCCCCTGGCACACACATTGTGCTTTCCCTCAATTGGGCAGAATGTAAAGGATCTGTGGTACTGATGGCCACACCAGTGTCCAGATTTTCCAAGCAAAACGTAAGCTTCCAGGGTCAGAAAGAGGGTGTTTTGATGGCTGTGAAATGTCTTTTCCAAGTGCCTCCTGGGGTTTCAAATCCTTTTGAAACCTGTAGTTTGTTCTTGTATCTAGGGAATATTCTCACCTCTGGCCCGAAGGCCCTCCCAACTAGGAGCACAGCTATCCAGGGGTCAGGAGGTCTGCCAGCCTGCTAGCTCCTGGAGGGATTCCTGAGTATGTCCTAAGGCCTCAAGTGGCAAGAGGTGTTTCCAATTGCCTTTATTAGCAGCAGCCAGGCCCTCAGGTGAGGGGCGGGGATGTGATCTCCTCTGGAATCTCCGAATTCAGCCAATGTAGGCATCCATCTTAATTTTGTCTCTCCATAACAAGGGCCCAGGGAGTTTGTGCTTCCTGCAAGCAGAGCGACTTTGTTTGTGACACTCATGCATGCCTAATTCTGGGAATCTTTCTGAGTGTGATGTGTGGACACCAGGACACCATGATCAGGGATTGTGAGGCCACAGGAGCAATTGCCTTAGCCGGACCCAAAGGGTAGGTGTTAGGATCCGGGTTCATCCACTATTGTTTGGTCAAACACAGTTCCCATCTATGTTGAAACACAGCTCTCTCTGGGTTCATTCTGGGCTTGTAATATGCTGCCCTGAACAGTGGACTGAGAGTCTCGAGGCTGAGTAGGCAGCCAAATGTGACTGGACTGGCTCCAGCCCCTGAATTCTGAGGGGTGCCCCAGCTTCCCCCATTGGCAGTGTTTGGATGATAGTGAGTCATGAAATTAAATTGGGAACTCAGGAGAGGGAGACATGAGAGTCCCTTTGCATGTGCATTCCTGCTTAGCGAGAATCTGGGCTAGCTGGCTTGCCCTGACCAGCTAGGTTCTCTGTACATAAGTTGCAGGAGAGGCTGGATACCTTCCCACCCATGCTCTGAGACTACTATAGGTGAGCTCTGAGCACACACAGACACAGACAGACAGACTGACACACACACACACACACACATTACTGTCAGTTCTGGTAGTACATCATATGGTGAAGGCTGGGGCTGTTGGGGTCTGTGGGCATGAGAACTGCTGCCTTACAATCTCTACAAGCCAGCTTTGAACCTGTCATCAAGGAACACAGTGTAGGAGGTTTTTGAATTCTCATCTCTCCAGAAGAAGTGGCTGGAGGGCGGGCCTTCCAGAGGCTGCCCAATGAGCATGCTGCAGGGCCGTGTGGGCGGTGCCCAAATTTGTTGGACAATCACTGACTTTGGGCATTGACACTATTTGGTGTGTCCTAGCACACTGGCCAATGATATTGCTACGGGGTTCTGGGCGTGGCCTAGGCCTCTGACATATCAGAGCATGGCTGGTGCCCTGTTTTCGGGCCTTCTGAAGTAAGCCCAATGATGAGAGCTCAGAGCTGGCATTAAAGGGCTGGGCGTGCTTCCAGGAAGTGCGAAACAGGGTTCACCCAAGGCCCTGCCTTACAGAAGCTGTCCAATGTGCAGGTGTATAACTCCGTCTGTTCCTGTGCCTCTGTGGATGTGTGCGTGTGTATAACTGTGAGAGTGTTTGTTTGTGTGTGTTTGTGTGTGTGTGTGTGAGGGAGGTAGAGAGAGAGAGAAAACAACAGAATCACTGTGGCACAGGTGATTTTGTGCAAAACTCTTTGCACATTCTGTTTTACAGCTCAATATTGACACCATTGTAGCTCTCCTTGGCCCTTGGTCACTTTTCTTATTTTCAGATGTAAAGACACTGAAGAGGGAGAGGTTTTTGCCCTGAGGCTTGCACTGGGAACTAGCAGCTTCCCTTGTGTGTTGCCAGACTAGGAAACTTGTGGTGCCTATCCATGTGGAGAGTCTCCTGGATGAGTTCCTTCTCAAGCCTTTCTCGCCAGTTCCCATTAGAGCTGCATATAGCTAATGATTTGGAGATTTTACTCCCATGGCAATTTTTTTCCTGATGCACAGTTTCTCTCCAGTTTTTAGCAATCACCTGCACAGCTCTGGATTCGGGTAGTAATGTGGATACTCCTGGCCCTTCAGAGCCACAGTCATGAGAGATATCTCAAGAGCCATTTGTTTTCCTCTTGTCACTCTACAAATCTCTCTCAGCACAAACTACAGCTCCCAAATCATCTACTTCACTCTTGCTATTTTTGTCCACCGAGACCTATCCTAAAACTGTAAATCAAACAAGAAATAGACATAGTTCAGTTCCCTGCACACAGGACAGGCTGAGGCTGGAACGGGGAGATGAAATACGCCAGCCTGCATTTGGCTGGATCATCACTAAAACTACTTCCAATTTGGAGAGCCAAGGGAAGTTTTGGAGAGTGGGCTGAAGGCCAAGTGTGGCTTCTCAGAGTGGGCTAAGACCTAGATGTTCTAAGTGTAAACTTTCCTCACAAACATAAAATAACAATGCCACTTGTAAGAAGTATGCATGGGCATGGAGGGTTTGTCTTCAGTGCTCTGGCACTGATCAACACAGGGCCTGAATTTATGTCCTTTTCAGTCACTGTCATACTGTCTCTCTGACTCTCTACATGCCTTCTGTCCTGGACCCTTCCTGGAAGTCAGTGCATGCATCGTGAACTCGGTCTTACTGGTGTTGAATTTTTCCTTTCTTTGCCCTTTGGATTAATTAATCTCGTGCATATGGCGTAGTACAGAGGAGAACTTAGATGACAGCTTTCCTGCTGAAGGTAACAGGCATATGTCCCACTCCAGCTGCAGCTGTCCTGGCCTTCTGAGCTTGACTCCCATTCTCCAGGGCCCTGTGGCTGACACTCAGCCTAAATGCCGCCCTCCTCAATTTCCTGCACAACATCCTTGTCCATATTTCCATAAGAGCCCAGGTTAAGAGAAGTGAAACTCTACCACCCTGGCACACACATTGTGCTTTCCCTCTATTGGGCCGAATGTAAAGGATCTGTGTTACTGTTGGCCACACCAATGTCCAGATTTTCCATGCAAAAACGAAGCTTCCAGGGTTCAGAAAGTGGGTGCTTTGATGGCTGTGAAATGTCTTTTCCAAGTGCCTCCTGGGGTTTCAAATCCTTTTGAAACCAGAATTATGTTTTTGTATCTAGGGAATATTCTCACCTCTGGCCCGAAGGCCCTCCCAACTAGGAGCACATCTATCCAGGGGTGAGGAGGTCTGCCAGCCTGCTAGCTCCTGGAGGGATTCCTGAGTATGTCCTCCAGCCCCGAGTGGTAACAGGTGTATCCAATTGCCTGCATTAGCAACATCCAGTCCCTCAGGTGAAGGGCGGGGCTTTGATCTCCACTGGAAGCTCCTAAGTCAGCCAATGGAGCCATCCATCTTCCTTTTGTCTCTCCATACCAAGGGCCCGGGGAGTTTGTGCTCCCTGCAAGCAGAGCGACTTTGTATGGGACACGCATGCATGCCTACTTCTGGGAATCTCTCTGAGTGTGATGTGTGGACACCAGGACACCATGATCAGGGATTGTGAGGCCACAGGAGCAATTGCCTTAGCCAGACCCAAAGGGTAGGTGTAAGGGGCCGGGTTCATCCACTATTGTTTGGTCAAACACAGTTCCCTTCTATGTTGAAACACAGCTCTTTCTGGGTTCTTTCTGGGCTTGTAATCAGCTGCCAGGAGCAGTGGAATGAGAGTCTTGAGGCTGAGAAGGTAGCCAAATGTGACTGGACAGGCTCCTGCCCTTGAATTCTGTGGGGTGCCCCAGATTACCCTGTTGGTAGTGTTTGGATGATAGTGAGGCATGAGATTGAATCGGGAACTCAGGAGAGGGAGACATGAGAGTCCCTTTGCATGTGCATTCTTGCTGAGCCAGAATCTGGGCTGCTGGCTTGCCCTGACCAGCTAGGTTCTCTGTTTATAAGTTGCAGGTGAGGCTGGCTACCTCGCAACCCATGCTCTGAGACGACTATAGGTGAGTTCTGAGCACACACAGACACACATAGACAGACAGACAGACAGACACACACACATTACTGTCAGGTCGGGTAGTACAGCATATGGTGAAGGCTGGGGCTGTCTGCGGTCTGTGGGCATGAGAGCTGCTGCCTTACAATCTCTACAAGCCAGCTTTGAACCTGTCATCAATGAACACAGTGTAGGAGGTTTTAGAATTCTCATCTCTTTCCAGCAGAAGTGGCTGGATGGAGGGCCTTCCAGAGGCTGCCCAATGAGTGTGCTAAGGGCCGGGTGGGGGGTGCTCAAGGTTGCTGGCCAATCACTGCCTACGGGCCTTGACACTCCTGTGTGTGTGCTAGAACACAGGCCAATGATATTGCTGTCAGGGTTTCTGGCCGTGGCCTAGGCCTCTGGCATATCAGAGCATGTCTGGTGCCCAGTCTGAGGGCCTTCTAAAGAAAGCCCGACAATGGGAGCTAAGAGCTGGCCTTAAAAGGCTGGGCATGCTTCCAGGAAGTGCAAAGCAGTGTTCACCCAGGGCCCTGCCTTGCAGAAGCTGTCCAGTGTGCATGTGTATAACTCCCTTTGTGCCTGTGCCTCTGTGGATTTGTGCGTGTGTGTAACTGTGAGAGTGTGTGTTTGTGTGTGTGAGAGAGGGAGGGAGAGAGAGAGAACAATAGAATCACTGTGGCACAGTGCCGCCGACCACCCAACTGGGGGCTCAGCAGGCCGATCCAGGGAGAATGAGACTTATAGGTGGGAGGTGGATTCGGCGCGACAGACAACACTGAGACACATGAGTTTCAATGCTGCTGCGAGATCAAGCCCTGCACTACCCGGGGTGGCTCGAGGAAGGTCATGAATAGTTTTAGAGGGGGGCTCAATCTGTGTCCCTGTGTCTGGACATTCTGCCCCTTTTGGATCCTCTCTTGGCGTGGGGCTGAGAGGCAGCCCCTCAATTAGTTTTTTGTCTCTGTTTCCTTTAAAGTGGTCCCATCTTTGTGGAACTTTGACCTGCATTCATTTTTCCAATGTCTCCCTTTATTACATCGGGGACATATTCCTGGTGCCACACCCTTACTGGCCGACTCTCTGTTCTGGCCTTTATTGGGACATGCTGCTCTTTTATGACCAGGCTTACCGCAACCAAAGCAGTTCAGGTCTTTGTCTGACCGCCCACCCCCATAAGTAGTCTTGATAAATTTGGTAATGGGGGTACGATGCATTGCAGCTGCATATGCCATTCCCTGTACCACCGCAGGTGAGGCATCAGCACAGGCTCGTATGTAATCCTGTAGGGACCCTGTCCTACGTATGGGACGAATTAGGTCCCGACACAGCTGATTGGCATTTTCCCAAGCCAATTGCTTTAATAATATGGCTGTCCCTTCACTTTGGGGCATCATCCTATTTATGGCTTCTTCTAACCTAGCAATGAAACTCTGATAAGGTTCCTCAAGTGACTGCTGGATACCTGCTAAGGCAGTACCTGTTGTTCCCGCAGGTGGAATGGCTCTCCATGCCAAAACAGCATTTGTAGTGATTTCCTTCAATACCTGTTTTGGTATTTTTACTTGTGCCTGCTGTTTTATGAAGTCTCCTGTACCCAACATCATGTCCATTGTGGGAGATTTACCTCTCCTGCCTGATATGCTCTTTTTTACTGAGTCTTTACATCTTTCCTCATAATCAGTGCGCCACAAAACATAATCTCCTGGGCTAAGCACCGATCTGGCTGTTTGATGCCAGTCACTCGGGGTTAGCCATTGGCTAGCCACCAAATCTACCAGTTGCAATGTAAACGGCGCGGACGGCCCTGAGGCTTTGACGGCCGCTTGCAACTCCTTTATGGTTTTCAATGCCAATGGTTCCCATTCAGCTTCCCCTCCGTCCTCATTAAAATCAAGGGCAACAACAGGGAAACTGAAAGTAAGATCACCTGTCCTGCGAGCCTCCTGAACAGCAGCCTGAAACCCGACAGGAGGAAGTAGCTTCCTTCGTGGTTTAGGTACGGGTGGCTGTTTACTTTTTCTGGGTAATGGGACCATCGCCACCACCTCATGATCCCTCTCATCAGGATAATGCTGGTCATTATATTCCTGTTCTTCCTCAGCTAGATCATCCCAATCATCAAACACCTCAGTGTAAAGTGGCGCGGTGGGGTGCTTGCCCTTCTCTTCCTTTCCCAGAACCGTCCCGTACCTGTTTTCACCTTCTGAGTCAATTAGTGGCTGACCCTCTTCGAGGGACATTACTTCCTCTGCAAGGAGTTCCAAGTCTGACTTTTCTGTCAATGCGTCCCTGATTTGTAACCATATAGGAAACATCTGTTTGGGCACAGGAGTATCCTCATGCACAGTGGCATACCTTTTTAAGTCTTTCCCAAGTCTTTTCCAATCTGGGAGAGTCAATGTTCCCTCCTGTGGAAACCAGGGGGCCGCCTTCATCATATATTCATAAAATTCTGCGGCAGTGTCTTCTGACACTCGGAGCCCACGCTCTAACAGCATGTGCCGCAATACTGAGAGGAACATACGTTTTCCCTTTGATCCTGACAATCCCATACTGTTAATGATTACCTGCCCTTAACCAAATACTTCTGGCGGGTCTGCAGCACCCTCCGGCAGGAACCGATCCCCTCCTGACAATATACTCACCTGTCTTCAAGTCCCTGTTCGGGCGCCAGGTGCCGCCGACCACCCAACTGGGGGCTCAGCAGGCCGATCCAGGGAGAATGAGACTTATAGGTGGGAGGTGGATTCGGCGCGACAGACAACACTGAGACACATGAGTTTCAATGCTGCTGCAATCTTTTACTGATATAGAGATTCCTTTTATAATAGCATAACAAAGAAGCATAAATCAAAAGCTGGCCAAGTCAGTTGACCACAAAGTACGCAGGGTACATTTTTTATAAGTAACACAGACAGGAGGAACTGAAGGCATACAACTACCAACAAAACGAAAGCACAGCCATACTGTTCTTTCATGGGTTATTAACCACATCCCTTTGGTTTCAGACAAAAGTCAATTTATCAGTAAGAACTAAATGCTTTCACTGCTCTCATTTATCCAAAGGGCTATTCTTTCTCCTTCCAAGCACTGGACCTTAATACCCAGAATAGGGGGGGGGGCACTAGTGGGAACACGGCGCCTTGCTCTGATCCTTAAGCCAAGCTCACTTTCCTGTAACCTACCTAAGACAATATGCAGGTGCATTTCAGGGTTGCTATGTAACATGTTTCCTGGGAAAGCTAAAGGACCATTGTCTGTATGATTGAATGTAATATTTCTGAGAATAGTGCTCAGTCCTTGCTCAACCTGGATAGCCAAGTCATTGGGGCTTGAAGTGCTGGGATTTACTGTTGTAAGGGGCTTTTCATCCAGTGGGGTCTCATCTGGAATGTCCAGACTAGACTTGGGGGGTTGCACTGTAAGCGTCTCCGGAGTCTCCTGGACATTCCCTGGGTGGCCTGCATAAAGCATGATAAACAACAACAGTAAGCTTTCAGAAGCGAAACCAAGTCCACCTAGCCCTCCAAGGCCTTTCCGCCAACCGGGAGATCCAGGGATCCGTCCACACAAATATCCAGGCTTCTGTCCACCACCTATCTTGGGTACGGTCTACCGTACAGGAGCTTGTAAGGCCCCTGTCCGGTTCCCTAACCAGGTCACCCGCACTGTTTTGTCACACCGCGGTCGTGGCCTGCCTATCTGGCCAGACAGGTGTGGCAGCACAGGTGATTTTGTGCAAAACACTTGGCACATTCTGATTTACAGCTCAATATTGACACCATTGTAGCTCTCCTTGGCCCTTGGTCACTTTTCTTATTTTCAGATGTAAAGACACTGAAGAGGGAGAGGTTTTTGCCCTGAGGTATGCACTGGGAACTAGCAGCTGCCTTGTGTGTTTTGACAGACTAGGAAACTTGTGGTGCCTTTCCATGTGGAGAGTGTCCTGGACGAATTCCTTCTCGAGCCTTTTTCGCTAGGTCCTGTTGGAGCTGCATATAGCTAGTGATTTGGAGACTTTACTCCTTTGGACAATTCTTTTCCTGATGCACAGTTTGTCTTCAGGTTTTAGCAATCAATTGTCTGAATGTCATATCGCATCCATTGTAGAAAATGACTACATCAGTGTCTTGCTCTCTCTCTCTCTCAATATATATATATATATATATATATATATATATATATATATATATATATGTAACATGTAGAGATCTGAAAATATTTTTAGCTAGAGACCTGCACAGCTCTGCATTAGGGTATTAATGCGGATACACCTGGCCCTTCTGAGCCACAGTCATGAGAGACATCTCACAGAGACATTCCTATACCTCTTATCAAACTACAAATCTCAGCACAAACTACCACTGCCAAATCATCTACTTCCATCTTGCTCTTTTTGTCCACCGAGACCTATCCCAAAACTGTAAATCAAAGAAAAAATAGACATAGTGCAGTTCCCTGTACAGAGGACAGTCTGAGGCTGGACCAGGGAGATGCAATACGCCTGCCTGCATCTTGGGTGGAGCATCACTAAGACTACTTCCAAATTAGAGAGGCGAGGGCAGTTTTGGAGAGTGGCATGCAGACCAAGTGTTGCTTCTCAGAGTGGGCTAAGACCTAGATGTTCTAAGTGTAACCTTTCCTCACAAACATAAAATAACTAAGCCACTTGTAAGAAGTATGCATGGGCATGGAGGGTTTATCTTCAGTGCTCTGGCACTGATCAACACAGGGCCAGAATTTCAGTCCTTTTCTATCACTGTCATTCTGTCTCTCTGACTGTCTATACATGCCTTCTTCACTGGGCCCTTATTGGATGTCAGTGCATGCATTGTGATCTCGGACTTCCTGGTGTTGAAATTTTCCTTTCTTTGCCCTTTGGATAATTTAGTCTCCTGCATATGGTGTAGTACATTGGGGAACTGAGGAGACAGCAATCCTGCTGCAGGTAACAGGCATATGTCCATCTCCAGCTTCAGCTTTCCAGGCCCTCTGTGCTTGACTCCCATTCTCCAGGGCCCTGAGGCTGACACTCACCCTAAATGCAGCCCTCCACAATTTCCTGCACTGAATCCTTGTACTTATTTCATGAGAGCCCAGGTGAAGAGAAGTGAAACTCTATCCCCCTGGCACACACATTGTGCTTTCCCTCTATTGGGCTGAATGTAATGGATCTGTGGTACTGATGGCCACACCAGTGTCCAGATTTTCCACGTAAAACGGAAGCTTCCAGGGTTCTGAAAGAGGGTGTTTTGATGGCAGTGAAATGTCTTTTCCAATTGCCTCCTGGGGTTTCAAATCCTTTTGAAACCTGAAGTTCTTTCTGTATCTAGGGAATATTCTCACCTCTGGCCTGAAGGCCCTCCAAACTAGGAGCACAGCTTTTTCGGGGTCAGGAGGTCTGCCAGCCTACTAGCTCCTGGAGGGATTCCTGAGTATGTCCTCAGGTCCCAAGTGGTAACAGGTGTTTCCAATTGCCTTTATTAGCAGCAGCCAGACCCTCAGGTGATGGGCGGGGCTGTGATCTCCACTGGAAACTCCTAATTCAGCCAATGGAGGCTTCCATCTTCCTTTTGTCTCTCCACAGCCAGGGCCCAGTGAGTTTGTGCTTCCTGCAAGCAGCACGACTTTGTATGGGACACTCATGAATGGCTACTTCTCGGAATCTCTCTGATTGTGATATGTGGACACCAGGACACTATGATCAGTGATTGTGAAGAAACAGGTGCAATTGCCTTACCTGGACCCAAAGGGGAGGTGTAAGGGGCTGGGTTCATCCACTATTGTTTGGTCAATCAGAGTTCCCTTCTATGTTGGAACTCTTTCTGGGTTCTTTCTGGACTTGTAATCTGCTGTACACTGAGAAGTGGACTGGGAGCCTGGAGGCTGAGTATGCAGCCAAGCGTGACTGGACAGGGTCCTGCCCCTGAATTCTGAGGGGTGCCCCAGCTTCCCTCATTGGCAGTGTTTGAATGAAGTGAGGCATGAGATTGAATAGGGAACTCAGGAGAGCGAGACATGAGAGTCCCTTTGCATATGCATTCTTTCTTAGCCAGAATCTGGGCTATCTGGCTTTCTCTAACCAGCTAGGTTCTCTGTACATAAGTCTCTGGTGAGGCAGGATACCTTACCACCCATGCTCTTAGACTACTATAGGTGAGTTCTGAGCACACACAGACACACACTGACAGACAGACACACACACACACACACACATTACTGTCAGTTCTTATAGTACAGCATATGGTGTAGGCTGGGGCTGTCTGGGGTCGGTGAGCATGAGAGTTGCTGCCCTACAATCTCTACAAGCCAGTTTTGAACCTGTCATCAGTGAAGACAGTGTAGGCGGTTTTTGAATTCTGGTCTCTTTCTAACTCTTCTATTTCTCTTTTCGTCTTCTCTGTCTCTAACTCTCACATGCTCTCACACACTCTGTCTTCACTCATTAATATTTTACTTATATACTTATTTTAATGACAGGCCCAGGTATACAAAGAGAGTTACCAGAGCACTGCTGATCTCTGGCTTTTTTGTTGGTGTTTTCATCAAGACTACTTTAGCCTCAGCTTTGTAATTCTCACTGACACAAGCCATATTCTGTCTCCTCATATCCATGGCAGTATCTCTCAGACTTTATAATAAAGACATATATATATATATATATATATATATATGTGATTTTTGTAATTATCAACCTATGTAATTGATCTAAATCAGAATTAACACATTTATAACAGCTTCCTTTTTCATTAATAATTGGCCACATAGCTGGAGCACGACTCAATACAATTATAAATAATAGAACCTTCCAGTAGCAATTCTAATAGCATTTCTATCAGCATCCTTACCTTACCATCTGTGGTACTGATGGCCACACCAGTGGACAGATTTTCTATGTAAAATGGAAGCTTCCAGGGTTCATAAAGAGGGTGTTTTGATGGCTGTGCAATGACTTTTCCACATGCCTCATGGGGATTCAAATCCTTTTGAAACCTAAAGTTTTTTCTTGTATCTAGGGAATATTCTCACTTCTGGCCATAAGGCCTTCCCAACTAGGAGCACATCTATCCCGGGGTCAGGAGGTCTGCCAGTCTGCTAGCTCCTGGAGGGATTCCTGAGTATGTCCTCAGGCCCCAAGTGGTAACAGGTGTTTCCAATTTCCTTTTTTAGCAGCAGCCAGGTCCTCAGGTGAGGGGCGGAACTGTGATCTCCACTGGAAGCTCCTAATTCAGCCAATGGAGGCATCCATCTTCCTTTTGTCTCTCCATAGCAAGGGCCCGGGGAATTTGTGCTTCCTGCAAGTGGAGAGACTTTGTATGGGACACTCATGCATGCCTACTTCTTTTTTTAAATTTTTTATTTAAGAAAGGATTAGTGAACAAAAGCATAAGGTAGGAGGGGTACAACTCCACACAATTTCCAACACCCAATCCCCATAACCCACCCCCTCTCATGGTAGCTTTCCCATTCTCTATCCCTCTGGGAGCATGGACCCAGGGTCGTTGAGGGTTGCAGAAGGTAGAAGGTCTGGCTTCTGTAATTTCTTCCCCACTGAACATGGGCATTGACTGGTCGGTCCATACCCCCAGTCTGCCTCTCTCTTTCCCTAGTAGGGTGTGACTCTGGGGAAGCTGAGCTCCAGGACACATTGGTGGGGTCTTCAATTCAGGGAAGCCTAGCCAGCATCCTGGTGGCATCTGGAACCTGGTGATTGAAAAGAGAGTTAACATATGATGCCAAACAATTTGTTGAGCAATCATGGATCCCAAGCTTGGAATAGTGGAGAGGAAGTGTTAGGGAGGTACTCACTGCAAACTCTAGTGTAGTCCTGCTTTCAGGTATATATTTTGCAGTAGTTTATGGATACGTGTGCACATAAGCTCTCTCTCACAGAAACTGGTGTATATCTAGGTTATGGGACTTTGTTAGAAAGTGAACTACCTGAGATAAAATTAGAGTGTACTATTAAAGGAAAGGTCTCACCCGAGTAATGAAGCTGAAGGGTTGTCATTCCACACGTGAAGTCTCTGGATACATTCTGAGGTGAAGCATGTTGAGGTAGCAATCGTTGCTTTGGTTAGGTTGTGATCGGCAGATGCAATGTTATTTGGTTTGGATTGAGAGATGCATACGGGAAAGTGGGCCCTATCCAAGGGTTCCAGGACTGGGGGAAGTAGGGGCTCTATAGTGAAGATGTGAGGTTCCTGCTGTCTTAGGGTTCAAAAAGACAATAAATAGTTAATATTATCATCACATTATTTGTTAATTGGGTTAACTTTGAAAAGTCCCTTTGTTATGGTTTGCTGGACAGTACCCAGTATCTTATATATAGCTGTGCTATTGGAAGCTTCTAATCTACTTGGTCTAGGCTTTTGAGAGAGTCCGCATATCAAATACATAGCCTATATATTAAAAAGATTCAGTTTGTCTTTTGAGAAACTTTGAGACATACAATTGATTTCCCCCTCTCATATTAATTAGCTACTGATTTATATGTCTACATTTTGCTAGGAGTGTACATAAACACCATTCCCACCACCAAAGGACTGTGACCCATCCCTCCTGCCCACTCCCACCCCCCACTGGCCCAGGAAGCTACATGCCTACCCCTCACCACTGGGTTTTTACTTTGGTGCCCTACTTACAATTTGATCAGTTCCTGCTTTTAGTTTCCCTTTCATATCTTCTTAGTCAGCTTCTGTTGATGAGTGGGATCATCCCATACTCATCTTTATCTTTCTGACTTAGTTCACTTAACATAATTCCTTCTAGCTCTGTCCAAGATGGGTCAGAGAAGGTGGGTTCATTGTTCTTGATAGCTGCATAGTATTCCATTGTGTATATATACCACAGCTTTCTCAGCCACTCATCTGGTGTTGGGCACCTACAGCCAACATCATACACAATGGATAGAAGCTGAAAGCATTCCCCCTCAGATCGCGGACTAGACAGGGCTGTCCACTGTCACCGTTACTCTTCAACATAGTATTGGAAGTTCTTGCCATAGCAATCAGGCAAGAGAAAGAAATCAAAGGGATACATATTGGAAGGGAAGAAGTCAAGCTCTCACTATTTGCAGATGATATGATAGTATACATAGACAGACCTAAAGAATCCAGTAGAAAATTACTGGAAGTTGTTAGGCAATATAGCAAGGTATCAGGCTACAAAATCAATGTACAAAAATCAGTGGCATGCCTACTTCTGGGAATCTCTCTGAGTGTGATGAGGGGACACCAGTACACCATGATCAGGGATTGTGAAGCCACAGGAGCAATTGCCTTAGCCGGACCCAAAGGGTAGGTGTAAGGGGTCGGGTTCACCCACTATTATTTGGTCAAACACAGTTCCCATCTATGTTGAAACACAGCTCTCTCTGGGTTCTTTCTGGGCTTGTAATCTGATGCCCTGAGCAGTGTACTGTGAGCCTGGAGGCTGAGTAGGCAGCCAAACATGAATGGACAGGCTCATGCCCCTGAATTCTGAGGGTTCGCCAGGTTCCCCCATTCGCAATATTTGGATGATAGTGAGGTATGGGATTGAATGGGGAACTCAGGAGAGCAAGACATGAGAGTCCCTTTGCATATGCATTCTTGCTTAGCCAGAATCTGGGCTAGCTGGCTTGCCCTGACAAGCTAGGTTATCTATCCATAAATTGCAGTTGAGGCTGGCTACCTTCCCACCCATGCTCTGAGAATACTATAGGTGAGTTCTCAACACACACAGACACAGACAGACAGACACACACACACACACACATTACTGTCAGGTCTGGTAGTACAGCATATGGTGAAGGCTGGGGCTGTCTGTGGTCTGTGGGCATTAGAGCTGCTGCCTTACAATCTCTACAAGCCAGGTTTGAACCTGTCATCAATGAACACAGTTTAGGAGGTTTTTGAATTCTGGTCTCCTTCCAACTCATGCATTTCTCTTCTCGCCTTCTCTGTCTCTAACTCTCATATGCTCTCATACACTCTGTCTTCACTCATTTATATTTTACTTATATACTTATTTTACTGACAGGCCCTGATATACAAAGAGAGTTACCAGCGCACTGCTGAGCTCTGGTTTGTTGTGTTGGCGATTTCACCTAGGGTACTGGAGCATCAGTTTGTAAGTCTTTCTGACAGAAGCCATATTCTGTCTCCTCATTTCCATGCCAGTATCACTCAGAGTTTATAATAAAGAGATACATACATATATATAAACATATATATTTATATATCTGTCAATATGTGAGTTGTCGACCTATGTATTTGACCTTAATTCAGAATTACTACATTTATAACAGCCTAGTTTTTCAGAAATAATTGGACATATAGTTGGAGAAGGATTCAATACAGTTATAAATAATAGAACCTTCCAGTAGAATTTATAATCGTGTTTCTATCAGCATCCTTATTGTAATTATCATAGCCCAGAATTTCCCTCCTTTTTCTAGTGTAAGCTTCAATACGTATGTGTTTGTTTTCTTTTTCCAGAAATCTTAATTTCCTTGGGCCCTGAAGTGTTAGGGAGTTTTTGAAGCATCCCTCTGTTTCTCAGCAGATGGTTTCTTTGTTTCTGCTGTAATCAGGTCTTCTTGTGGTTTTTGTTTTCATTATTTTTTATTTTTTCAAGTCCTCCTAAATCATCTTCATTTATTTGCGTATTTATTTATTTAGTCAGGTATAACATGGGGGTCATTTCTTCTGCTTGATAGATTTTCTCTTATAATTTAAGGGAACTCTTGACTCACAAAGCATTTCCTGGGTCAAATACTACACACATATGGTGAAGGCTTGGGTTGTCTGGGGTCTGTGGGCATTAGAGCTGCTGCCTTACAATCTCTACAACCCAGGTTAGAACCTGTCATGAATGAAGAGTCTATGGGGTTTTTGACTTCTGGTCTATTTCCAATCCTCTATTTCTTTTCTCTCCTTCTCCATCTCTGACTCCCACAGGACCTCACTCACTCTGTCTGCACTCAGTAATAGTTTACTTATATCCTTATTTTATTGACAGGCCCAGATATACAAAGAGAGTTGCCAGAGCACTGCTGAGCTCTGGCTTGTTTTGTTGCTGATTTCACGTAAGCTTCTGGAGCCTCAGCTTTGTAAGTCTCTCTGACACAAGCCATATTCTATCTCCTCATATCCATGGCAGTATCTCTCAGACTTTATAATAAAGATATACATACATATACATATATAAATATACATATATATATATCTGTCATTTTAAGAATTGTCGACCTATGGTCTTCCTGTGTTTTTTATTATTTTTTTATTTCTTCAAATCCTCCTAGATCATCCCCATATAATTGCATATTTATTTATATATTTAGTCCGATATCACATGAGGGGTCATTTCTTCTGCCTAATAGATTTTCTCTTATAATTGAAGGGAACTTTGGACACACAATACATTTCCTTTTGCAGATACTACACACTACTACAACTACTACTGCACTGTTTTTGAGAGTGGCATCCAGTGCACAATGGATTATTTTTGGATGGCTCTACAGAATGTTCCCTATTTAACCTACAATGTTTTTAACCTCAAAAATATTTATTCTGTTCTTTCTTGGTGGATGAAAGTTTTACAGTCAATAGTTACATGTAATAGTGGCTATGGGGGTAATTTTTCCCACCTTCCCTATATTTCTGTACATCATTTGTAACTTTCCTATTGAGGAGAAGGAAACAGTCATAAATTGAGAGAGCAGGGCCCAAGCAGGAAAGGAGTCAGTGAGACAGCTCCAGCTCTGATTTGCCACTAGCCCAGGTTTTCCCTAATTATGTAAGTGGTGACCAGGGCCTCAAAATGGGGACTTGGGCTTCCACATAGTTCTCTGGCATTCTTGCTTAGCCAGAATCTGGCCTAGCTGGCTTGCCCTGACCAGCTAGGTTCTCTGTACATAAGTTGCAGGTGAGGCTGGCTATCTTGACACCCATGCTCTGAGACTACTATAGGTGAGCTCAGAGCACACACAGACACACACAGACAGACAGACAGACAGACACACACACACACACACACACATTACTGTCAGGTCTGGTAATACAGCATTTGGTGAAGACTGGGGCTGTCTGGCGTCTGTGGGCATGAGAGCTGCTGCCTTACAATCTCTACAAGCCAGGTTTGAACCTGTCATCAATGAACACAGTGTAGGAGGTTTTTGAATTCTGGTCTCTTTCCAACTCATCTATTTCTCTACTCGCCTTCTCTAACTCTCACATTCTCTGGCTGGCTGGGGGCGTGTCGCTGGGACAACAGGCCAATCAGAGTGGAGCGGATGTGGCTGGTGGGCCGGCCTTCCAGAGGTGGCCCAATGAGCGTGCTCCAATGCATTGTTGGCATTGCTCAAGGCCGCTGGCCAATCACTGACTAAGGGCCCCGACCCTCCTAGGCGTGTCCAAGCACACTGGCCAATGATATTGCTGGCAGGGGTTCTGGGCATAGCCTAGGCATCTGGCCTATCAGAGCATGGCTGGCACCCTGTGGGCGGGCCTTTTGAAGGAAGCCAGAATATGGGAGCTCAGAGCTGGCCTTAAAAGGCTGGGCATGCTTCCAGGAAGTGCGAAGTAGGGTTCAGCCCAGGGCCCTACCTTGCAGAAGCTGTCCAGTGTGCATGTGTATAACTACTTTTGTGCCTGTTCCTCTGTGAATGTGTGCGCGTGTGAGACTGTGAGAGTGTGTGTTTGTATGTGTTTGTGTGTGTGTGTGTGTGAGGGAGGTAGAGATAGAGAGAACAACAGAATCACTGTGGAACAGGTGATTTTGTGCAAATCACTTGGCACAATCTGATTTACAGCTCAATATTGACACCATTGTAGCTCTCATTGGCCCTTGGTCACTTTTATTCTTTTGAGATGTGAAGACACTGAAGAGGGAGAGGCTTTTGCCCTGAGGCTTGCACTGGGAACTAGCAGCTGCCCTGTGTGTGTTGCCAGACAAGGAAACTTGTGGTGCGTGTCCATGTGGAGAATCTCCTGGATGAGTTCCTTCTCCAGCCTATTTCTCTCGACACCGTTGGGGCTGCATATAGCTAATGATTAGGAGATTTAACTCCTTTGGACAATTATTTTTCTGATGCACAGTTTCTCTCCAGGTTTTAGCAATCAATTGTTTGAATCTCATATCTAATCCATTGTGGAAAATAACTACATCAGGGTCTCTCTCTCTCTACATATATATATATATATATATATATATATATATATATATATATATATATATATATATGAAAATATTTAAGCTAGAAACCTGCACAGCTCTGGATTATTGTAGTAATGTGGATACACCTGGCCCTTCTGAGCCACAGTCATGAGAGACTTCTCACAGAGCCATTCCTATAACTCTTATCAGTCTACAAATCTCTCTCAGCACAAACTACTGCTGCCAAATGATCTACTTCCCTCTTGCTCTTTTTCTCCACCGAGTCCTATCCAAAAACTATAAATCAAAGAAGAAATAAACATAGTGCAGTTACATGCACACAGGACAGGCTGAGGCTGGAACAGGGAGATGCCAGCCTGCATCTTGGCTGGAGCATCAATAAGACTACATCCAATTTGGAGAGGCAAGGGCAGTTTTGGAGAGTGGGCTGCAGGCTGAGTGTTGCTTCTCAGAGTGGGGTAAGACCTAGATGTTCTAAGTGTAACCTTTCCTCACAAACATAAAATAACAATGCCACTTGTAAGAAGTATGCATGGGCATGGAGGATTTGTCTTCAGTGCTCTGGCACTGATCAACACAGGTCCAGAATTTCTGTACTTTTCTGTCACTGTCATTCTGTCTCTCTGACTGTCTCTATGTGCCTTCTTCACTGGGCCCTTACTGGAAGTCAGTGCATGCATCATTAACTCGGTCTTCCTGGTGTTGAAATTTTCCTTTCTTTGCACTTTGGATTATTTAATCTCGTGCATAAGGCATAGTACAGTGGGGAACTGAGGAGGTAGCGATCCTACTGCAGTTAACAGTCATGTGTCCATTTCCAGCTGCAGCTGTCCAGACCCTGTGTGCATGACTCCCATTATTCAGGGCCCTAAGGCTGACACTCAGCCTAAATGCAGCACTCCTCACCTTCCTGCACAGCATCCTAGTCCTTATTCCATGAGAGCCCAGGCTGGGGCTGTCTGGGATCTGTGGGTATGAGAACTGCTACCTTACAATCACTACAAGCCAGGTTTGATCCTGTCATCAATGAACCAAGTGTAGGAGGTTTTTGAATTCTTCGACACTGAAGACTGAGAGGTTTTTGCCCTGAGGCTTGCACTGGGAACTAGCAGCTGCCCTGTGTGTGTTGCTAGACTAGCGGTGCCTGTCCATGTGGAGAGTCTCCTGGATGAGTTCCTTCTCGAGCCTTTTTCTATCTGTCCCGTTGGAGCTGCATATAGCTAATGATTTGGAGATTTTACTCCTTTAGACAATTCTTTTCCTGATGAACAGTTTCTCTCCAGGTTTTAGCAATCAATTGTCTGAATGTCATATCGAATCCATTTTAGAAAATGACTATAATGACTATATCAGGGTCTCTTTCTCTGTATATATATATATATGTATGTGTATATATATATATATATATATATATATATATATATATATATATATATATATATAACATGTAGTGGTCTGAAAATATTTTTTAGCTAGAGAACTGCACAGCTCTGTATTAGGTTAGTAAAGTGGATACACCTGGCCGTTCTGAGCCACAGTCATATGAAACATCTCACAGAGCCATATCATTTTTCACTCTACAAATCTCTCTCAGCACAAACTACAGCGGCCAAATCATCTACTTCCCTCTTGCTCATTTTGTTCACCGAGTCCTATCCCAAAACTGTAAATCAAAGAAGAAATAGACATAGTGCAGTTCCCTGAACACAGGACAGGCTGAGTCTGGAACAGGGAGATGCAATATGCCAGCCTGCATCTTAGCTGTAGCATCACTAAGACTACTTCCAAATTGGAGAGGTGGGGGCAGTTTTGGAGAGTGGGCTGCCGGCCAAGTGTTGCTTCTCAGAGTGGCTAAGACCTAGATGTTCTAAGTGTTACCTTTCCTCAAAAACATAAAATAGCAATGCCACTTGTAAGAAGTATGCATGGGCATGGAGCATTTGTCTTCAGTGCTCTGGCACTGATCAACACAGGGCCAGAATTTCAGTCCTTTACTGTCTCTGTCATCCTGTCTCTCTGACTGTCTCTACGTGCCTTCACTGGGCCCTTACTGGAAGTCAGTGCATGCATCGTGAACTCACTCATCCTGGTGTTGAAATTTTCCTTTCTTTGACCTTTGGATTATTTAGTCTCCTGCACATGGTTTAGTACAGAGGTGAACTGCGGAGACAGCATTGCTGCTGCAGGTTCCAGGAATATGTCCATCTGCAGCTGCAGCTGTCTAGGCCTTCTGTGATTGACTCCCATTCTCCAGGGCCCTGAGGCTGACACTCAGCCTAAATGCAGCCCTCCTCACCTTCCTGCACAGCGTCCTTGTCCTTATTCCATGAGAGCCCAGGTAAAGAGAAGTGAAACTCTATCCCCCTGGCACACACATTGTGCTTACCCTCTATTAAGCCGAATGTAAAGGATCTGTGGTACTGATGCCTACACCAGTGTCCAGATATTCCACGCAAAACAGAAGCTTCCAGGGTTCTGAAAGAGGGTGTTTTATGGCTGTGAAATGTCTTCTCCAAGTGCCTCATGGGGTTTCAAATACTTTTGAAACCTGAAGTTCTTTCTTGTATCTAGGGAATATTCTCACCTCTGGCCAGAAGGGCCGCCCAACTTGGAGCACAGCTATCCCGGGGTCAGGAGGTCTGCCAGCCTGCTAGCTCCTGGAGGGATTCCTGAATATATCCTCAGTACCCAAGTGGTAACACGTGTTTCTTTTTTTTTTTTTGTTATTAGTGATGTAATATTTATCTACAAAACTATTTTAGGAGTATAACGAAATACCTTTTACAACTACAGAGTTCTGGTTCTCCATTTCCTTTATTGGAAAATGCAGTAGTTCTCTATGTCTATATATATACAGATATATATATATATTATATACATATATATATATTTGCCCATTTATTCCTATTTCTCTAACTTCTCTTCCTTTCTAAGTCACACCTACTACTTCTTTTTTTTAAATTTTTTATTTAATAAAGGATTAATTAACAAAACCATAGGGTAGGAGGGGTACAAATCCACACAATTCCCACCACCCAATCTCCATATCCCACCCCCTCCCCCGATAGCTTTCCCATTCTCTATCCCTCTGGGAGCATGGACCCAGGGTCATTGTGGGTTGCAGAAGGTAGAAGGTCTGGCTTCTGTAATTGCTTCCCTGCTGAACATGGGCGTTGACTGGTCGTTCCATACTCCCTGCTCAAAAATTTGTTTGGCTTTG
This sequence comes from Erinaceus europaeus, assembly GCF_950295315.1. NCBI lineage: Eukaryota > Metazoa > Chordata > Mammalia > Eulipotyphla > Erinaceidae > Erinaceus > Erinaceus europaeus. The sequence continues at coordinate 47,668 of NW_026647131.1, read as the reverse complement.
TATGTTAACTCTCTTTTCAGTCACCAGGTTCCAGGTGTCATCAGGATGCCAGCCAGACTTCCCTGGATTGAAGACCCCACCAATGTGTCCTGGAGCTCAGCTTCCCCAGAGACCCACCCTACTAGGGAAAGAGAGAGGCAGACTGGGAGTAACACGTGTTTCTAATTGCCTTTCTTAGCAGCAGCCAGGCCCTCAGGTGAGGTGCGGGGCTGTGATCTCCACTGGAAGCTCCGAATTCAGCCAATGGAGGCATCCATCTTTCTTTTGTCTGTCCATAGCAAGGGCCCGTGGATTTTCTGCTTCCTGCAAGCAGAGAGACTTTGTATGGGACACTCATGCATGCCTACTTCTGGGAATCTCTCTGAGTGTGGTGTGTGGACACCAGGACTCCATGATCAGGGATTTGAGGCCACAGGAGCAATTGCCTTAGCCGGACCTAAGGGGAGGTGTAAGATACCGGGTTCATCCACTATTTTTTGGTTGAACAGAGTTCCCATCTATGTTGAAACACAGCTCTTTCTGGGTACTGTATGTGCTTGTAATATGCTCCCCTGAGCAGTGGACTGAGAGCCTGGAGGCTGAGTAGGCAGCCAAATGTGACTGGACAGGCTCATGCCCCTGAATCCTGAGGGGTGCCCCAGCTTCCCCCTGATGATAGATGTGAGGCATAGGATTGAATAGGGAACTCAGGAGATTTAGACATGAGAGTCCCTTTGCATATGCATTCTTCCTTAGCCAGACTCTGGGCTAGCTGGCTTGCACTGACCAGCTAGGTTCTCCGTATATAAGTTGCAGCTGAGGCTGGCTACCTTGACACCCATGCTCTGAGACTACTACTACAGGTGAGCTCTGAGCACACACAGACACACACAGTCAGATGGACAGACAGACAGACACACACATTACAGTCAGGTCTGGTAGTACAGCATATGGTGAAGGCTGGGGCTGTCTGTTGTCTGTGGCGATGAGAGCTGCTGCCTTACAATCTCTACAAGCCAGGTTTGAACCTATCATCAATGAACACAGTTTAGGAGGATTTTGAATTCTGAGATTTTCCACGCAAAACGGAAGCTTCCAGGTTTCTGAAAGAGGGTGTTTTGATGGCTGTTAAATGACATTTCCAAGTGCCTCATGGGGTTTTCAAATCCTTTTGAAACCTGAAGTTCTTTCTTGTATCTAGGGAATATTCTCACCTCTGGCCATAAGGGCCAACCAACTCGGAGCACAGCTATCCCGGAGGCAGGAGATCTGCCAGCCTGCTAGCTCCTGGAGGGATTCCTGAGTATGTCCTCAGGGCCCAAGTGGTAACAGGTGTTTCCAATTGACTTTATTAGCAGCAGCCAGGCCCTCAGTTGAGGTGCGGGGCTGTGATATCCACTGGAGGCTCTGAATTCAGCCAATGGAGGCATCCATCTTTCTTTTGTCTGTCCATAGCAAGGGCCCAGTGACTTTGTGCTTCCTGCAAGCAGAGCGACTTTGTATGGGACACTCATTCATGCCTACTTCTGGGAATCTCTATGAGTGTGATGTGTGGACAGCTGGACACCATGATCTGGGGTGTGAGGCCACAGGAGCAATTTCATTAGCCGGACCCAAAGGGTAGGCGTAAGGGACCGGGTTCATCCACTATTGTTTGGTCGAACAAAGTTCCCATCTATGTTGAAACACAGCTCTTTCTGGGTACTTTCTGTGCTTGTAATCTGCTGCCTTGAGCAGTGGACTGAGAGCCTGGAGGCTGAGTTGGCAGCCAAATGTGACTGGCCAGGCTCATGGCCCTGAATTCTGAGGGGTGCCCCAGCTTCACCAGGACGATAGATAGTGAGGCATGGCATTGAATAGGGTACTCAGGAGATTTAGACATGAGAGTCCCTTTGAATATGCATTCTTGCTAAGCTAGAATCTAGGCTAGCTGGGTTGCCCTGACAAGCTAGGTTCTCTGTACATAAGTAGCAGGAGAGGCTGGATACCTTGACACCCATGGTCTGAGACTATTACAGGTAAGCTCTGAGCACACACAGACACACACAGTCAGACAAACATACACACACACATTACTGTCAGGTCTGGTAGTACAGCATATGGTAAAGGCTGGGGCTGTCTGGGGTCTGTGGGCATGAGAGCTGCTGCCATACAATCTCTACAATCCAGGTTTGAACCTGTCATCAATGAACACAGTGTAGGAGGTTTTTGAATTCTGAGACACTGAAGAGGGAGAGGTTTTTTGCCCTGTTGCTTGCACTGGGAACTAGCAGCTGCCCTGTGTTTGTTGCCGGACTAGGAAACTTGTGTTGCCTGTCCATGTGGAGAGTCTCCTGGATGAGTTCCTTCTCGAGCCTTTTTTGATCGGTCCCGTTGGAGCTGCATATAGCTAATGATTTGGAGATCTTACTCCTATGGACAATTCGTATCCTGATGCACAGATTCTCTCCCGGTTTTAGCAATCAATTGTCTGAATGTGATATCGAATCCATTGTAGAAAATGAAAACATGAGTGTCTCTCTCTCTGTCTCTCTCTCTTTCTATATATATATATGTATATATAAATTTATATTTATATGTATATATGTAACATGTAGAGGTCTGAAAAAATATTTTACCTGGAGACCTGCACAGCTCTGGATTAGGGTAGTAAAATGGATACACCTGGCTCTTCTGAGCCACAGTCATGAGAGACATCTCACAGAGCCATATCGTTTATTTAAGAAGAAATAGTCATAGTGCAGTTCCCTGCACACAGGACAGGCTGAGGCTGGACCATTCTGTCTCTGTCATTCTATCTCTCTGACTGTCTCTACGTGCCTTCTTCCCTGGGCCCTTACAGGAAGTCAGTGCATGCATCGTGAACTCAGTCATCCTAGTGTTGAAATTTTCCTTTCTTTGCCCTTTGGATTATTTAGTCTCCTGCACATGGCGTTGCTGCTGCAGGATCCATGCATATGTCCATCTGCAGCTGGGGATATCCAGGCTCTCTGTGCTTGACTCCCATGCTCCAGGGCCCTGAGGCTGACACTCAGCCTAAATGCAGAGGTCCTCACCTTTTGCACAGCATCCTTGTCCTTATTCCATGAGAGCCCAGGTGAAGAGAAGTGAAACTCTATCCCCCTGGCACACACATTGTGCTTTCCCTCTATTAAGCCGAATGTAAAGGATCTGTGGTACTGATGGCCACACCAGTGTCCAGATTTTCCACCCATATAGCTCCTGGAGGGATTCTTGAGTATGTCCTCAGGGCTCAAGTGGTAACAGGTGTTTCCAATTGCCTTTATTAAGAAGCAGGCAGGCCCTCAGGTGAGGTGCAGGGCTGTGATCTCCACTGGAAGTTCCGAATTCAGCCAATGGAGGCATCCATCTTTCTTTTGTCTGTCCATAGCAAGGGCCTGGGGAGTTTGTACTTCCTGAAAGCAGTGTGACTTTGAATGGGACTCTCATGCATGCCTACTTCTGGGAATCTCTATGAGTGTGATGTGTGGACACCAGGACACCATGATCAGGGATGTGAGGCCACAGGAGCAATTGCCTTAGCCGGACCCAAAGGGTAGGTGTAAGAGACCGGGTTCATCCTCTATTGTTTGGTAGAACACAGTTCCCATCTATATTGAAACACAGCTCTTTCTGGGTACTTTCTGTACTTGTAATCTGCTACCCTGAGAAGTGGACTGAGAGCTTGGAGGTTGAGTAGGCAGCCAAACATGACTGGACAGGCTCATGCCCCTGAATTCTTAGGGGTGCCCCAGCTTCCCCCGGATGATAGATAATGAGGCATTGGATTGAATAGAGAACTCAGGAGATTTAGACATGAGAGTCCCTTTGCATATGCATTCTTGCTTAGCCAGAATCTGGGCTAGCTGGCTTCCCTGACCAGCTAGGTTCACTATACATAAGTTGCAGGTGAGGCTGGTTACCTTGCCACCCGTGCTCTGAGACTACTACAGGTGAGCTCTGAGCACACACAGACACACACACAGTCAGACAGACAGACAGACAGACACACACACATTACTGTCAGGTCTGCTGGACAGCATATGGTGAAGGCTGGGGCTGTCTGGGGTCTGTAGGCATGAGAACTGCTGCCTTACAATCTCTACAACCCAGGTTTGATCCTGTCATCAATGAACACAGTGTAGGAGGTTTTTGAATTCTGAGACACTGAAGACAGTGAGGTTTTTGCCCTGAGGCTTGCACTGGGAACTAGCAGCTGCCCTGTGTGTGTTGCCAGACTAGGAAACTTGTGGAGCCTGTCCTTGTGGAGAGTCTCCTGGATTAGTTCCTTATGGAGCCTTTTTTGATCGGTCCCGATGGAGCTGCATATAGCTAATGATTTGGAGATTTTACTCCTTTGGACAATTATTTCCCTGATGCACAGTTTCTCTCCAGGTTTTAGCAATCAATTGTCTGAATGTCATATCGAATCCATTGTAGAAAATGACTATATCAGTGTCTCTCTCTCTAAAACTCTTCTATTTCTCTTCTCGCCTTCTCTGTCTCTGACTCTCACAGGCTCTCACTCTGTCTGCACTAATTAATATTTTACCTATTTATTATTTTACTGACAGGTCCAGATATACAAGAGAGTCACCAGGGCACTGCTGAGCTCTGGATTGTTTTGTTGGCGATTTCACCTAGATTTCTGGAGCCTCATCTTTGTAAGACTCTCTGGCACAAGCCATACTCTGTCTCCTCATAGCCATGCCAGTATCCCTCATAGTTGATAATAACGATACACATACATATATGTACATATATATCAGTTATTTTTAGAATTCTTGACGTTTTTATATGATCTTAATGCAGAATTACCACATTTATAACAGCCTCCTTATTCATAAATAAATGGTCACATAGGTGGAGCAGGATTCACTACAATTATAAATTATAAACCTTCCAGGAGCATTTCCAATAGCCTTTCTATCAGTATCCTTATTGTAATATCATAGCACAGAACTTGACTGCATTTTCTAGTGTAAGCTTCAATATGTATGGTCTTTCTTTTCATTCTTGGGAATTCTTAATTTGCTTGGAACCTGAAGTGTCAGAAAATTTTTAAAGCAGCCCTCTGTTTCTCAGCAGACGTTTTCTATATTTCTGCTGTAATCAGGTCTTCCTGTGGTTTTTGTTTTTATTTTTTATTTTTTTCAAATCCTCCTAGATCACCCCATATATTTGTATATTTATTTATATATTTACTCACATAAGACATGAGGGGTCATTTCTTCTGCCTGATAGATTTTCTCTTATAATTTAAGGGAAATTTGGACACACAATACATTTCTTTTTGCAGATACTACACATTACTACAACTACTACTGCACTGTTTTTGACAGTAACATCCAATGCACAATGGATTAGTATTGCATTTTCCTTTTTTTGCCCTTTAGATTATTCAGTCTCCTGCATATGGCGTAGTACAGAGGGGAACTGAGGAGACAGTGTTCCTGCTGCAGGTAACAGGCATATGTCCATCTCCAGCTGTAGCTGTCCAGGCCCTCTGTGCTTGACTGCAATCTCCAGGGACCTGTGGCTGACACTCAGCCTAAATGCAGCCCTCCTCAATTTCCTGCACCACATCCTTGTCCTTATTCCATGAGAGCCCAGGTGAAGAGAAGTGAAACTCTATCCCCCTGGCACACACATTGTGCTTTCCCTCTATTGGGACGAATGTAAAGGATCTGTGGTTTTATGGCCATACCAGTGTCCAGATTTCCAGGCAAAAAGGAAGCTTCCAGGGTTCAGAAAGAGGGTGTTTTGATGGCTGTGCAATGTTTTTTCCAATTGCCTCCTGGGGTTTCAAATCCTTTTGAAACCTGAAGTTCGTTCTTGTATCTAGGGAATTTTCTCACCTCTGGCCCGAAGGCCCTCCCAACTGGGAGCACACCTATGCCGGGGTCAGGAGGTCTGCCAGCCTGGTAGCTCCTGGAGGGATTCCTGAGTCTGTCCTCAGGGGCCAAGTGTAAAAGGTGTTTCCAATTGCATTTATTAGCAGCAGCCAGGTGGTCAGGTGATGGGCGGTGCTTGATCTCCACTTGAAGCTCCTAATTCAGCCAATGGAGGCATCCATCTTCCTTTTGTCTCTCCATAGCAAGGGCCCGGGGAGTTGTGCTTTTGGCAAGCAGAGCGACTTTGTATGGGACCCTCATGCAGGCCTACTTCTGGGAATCTCTGCGTGTGATGTGTGGACACCAGGACACCATGATCAGGGATTGTGAGGCCACAGGAACAATTGCCTGAGCTGGACCCAAAGGGTAGGTGTGAGGGGCTGGATTCATCCACTATTGTTTGGTCAAACACATTTCCCATCTATGTTGAAACACAGCTCTTTCTGGGTTCATTCTGGGCTTGTAATCTGCTGCCCTGAGCAGTGGACTGAGAGTCTGGAGGCTGAGTAGGCTGCCAAACGTGACTGGACAGGCTCCAGCCCCTGAATTATGAGGGGTGTCCCAGCTTACGGCATTGGCAGTGTTTGGATGATAGTGAGGCATAAGATTGAATCAGGAACTCGGGAGAGGGAGACATGAGAGTCCCTTTGCATGTGCATTCTTGCTTAGCCAGAATCTGGGCTTCCTGGCTTGTCCTGACCAGCTAGGTTCTCTGTAACTTAGTTGCAGGTGAAGCTGGCTAACTTGACACCCATGCTGTGAGACTACTACAAGTGAGCTCTGAGCACACACACACACACACACACACACAGACAGACAGACACACACACACACACACACACACACACACACATTAGTGTCAGTTCCGGTAATACACCATATGGTGAAGGCTGGGGCTGTCTGGGGTCTGTGGGCATGAGAGCTGCTACCTTACAATCTCTACAAGCCAGGTTTGAACCTGTAATTAATGAACACATTATAGGAGGTTTTTGAATTCTGGTCTCTTTTCAACTCTTCTATTTCACTTCTCAACTTCTCTGTCTCTGACTCTCACAGGCTCTCACTCACTCTGTCTGCACTCAGTAATATTTTACTTATATCCTTATTTTATTGACAGGCCCAGATATACAAAGAGAGTTGCCACAGCACTGCTGAGCTCTGGCTTTTTTGTTGGTGTTTTCACCTAGGCTACTTAAGCCTCAGCTTTGTAAGTCTCTTTGACTCAAGCCATATTCTGTCTCCTCATATCCATGGCAGTATCTCTCAGACTTTATAATAAAGATATACATCCATATATATATAAATGTTCATATATAAATACACACACACACACATATATATATATATATATGTCATTTTTGGAATTGCCAACCTATGTAATTGATCTTAATCAGAATTAACACATTTATAACAGCTTCTTTTTCATGAATAATTGGCCACATAGCTGGAGCAGGATTCAATACAATTATAAATAATAGAACCTTCCAGTAGCATTTCTAATAGCATTTATATCAGCATGCTTATTAAAATTATCATAGTACAGAACTTGCCTCCTTTCTCTAGTGTAAGCTTCAAGAAATATGAGTTTCTTTTCATTCTCCTGAAATCTTAATTTCCCTGGACTCTGAAGTGTCTCAGAATTTTTGAAGCAGCCCTCAGTTTCTCAGCAGATGGTTTCTATGATTCTGCTGTAATCAGGTCTTTCTGTGCTTTATTTTTTATTTTTTTTCAAATCCTCCTCGATCATCCCCATTTATTTGCATATTTATTGATTTATTTAGTCCTATATTCCATGAGAGGTCATTTCTTCTGCTTGATAGATTTTTCTCTTATATTTGAAGGGAAGTTTACACTCACAATACATTTCCTGTCATAAATACTAAACACATATGGTGAAAGCTGGTGTTGTCTGGGGTCTGTGGACAAGAGACTCTTACCTCACAATCTCTACAACCCAGGATTGAAACTGTCATGTCTGAATACAGTGTGGGAGGTTTTTGACTTCTGGTGTCTTTCCAACTCTTCTGTTTCTCTTCTTGACTTCTGTCTCTGACTCTCACAGGCTCTCCCTCACTCTGTGTGCACTCATTAATATTTTACTTATATATTATTTTACTGATAGGCCCAGATATATAAAGAGAGTCACCAGGCCACTGCTGAGCTCTGGCTTGTTTTCGTGGCGATTTCACCTAGGTTTCTGGAGCCTCAGCTTTGTAAGTCTCTCTGGCACAAGCCATACGCGGTCTCCTCATAGCCATGCCAGTATACCTCATAGTTTATAATAAAGAAACACATACATATATGTACATATATATATACATATATATATATCAGTCATTATATATATATCATGCCTGTGCCTCGATGGATGTATGTGTGTGTGTGACTGTTACAGTGTGTGTTTGTGTGTGTGTGAGTGTGTGAGGGAGGAAGAGAGGGAAAGAACAACAGAATCACTGTGGCACAGGTGATTTTTTGCAAAAAACAAGGCACATTCTGATTTACAGCTCAATATTGACACCATTGTAGCTCTCCTTGGCCCTTGGTCGCTTTTCTTTTTTCAGATCTAAACACACTGAAGAGGGAGAGGTTTTTGCCCTTAGGCTTTTTCTAGGAACTAGCAGCTACCCTGTGTGTTGCCTAACTAGGAAACTTGTGGTGCCTGTCCATGTGGAGAGTCTCCTGGATGAGTTCATTCTCGAGGCTTTTTCTCTCGGTCCCCTTGGAGCTGCATATAGCTAATTATTTGAAGATTTTACTCCTTTGGACAATTCTTTTCCTGATGGACAGCTTCTCTCCAGGTTTTAGCAATCAATAGTTTGAATGTAATATCAAATCCATTGTAGAAAATGACTACATCAGTCTCTCTCTATATATATATCTATCTATCTATATCTATATCTATATCTATATCTATATCTATATCTATATCTATATCTATATCTATATCTATATCTATATCTATATCTATATCTATATCTATATCTATATCTATATCTATATCTATATCTATATCTATAACAATATCTATATATGTAACATGTAGAGGTCTGTAAATATTTTTTAGCTAGCGACCTGAACAGCTCTGGAATAGGGTACTAATGCGGATACACCTGCCCCTTCTGAGCCACTGTCATGAGAGACATCTCACAGAGCCATTCGTTTACCTCTTATCACTCTACACATCTCTCTCAGCACAAACTAACACTGCCAAATCATCTACTTCCCTCATGCTCTTGTTGTCGATCAAGTCCTATCCCAAAACTGTAAATCAATGAAGAAATAGACACAGTGCAGTTCCCTGCACACAGGACAGTCTGAGGCTGGGCCAGGGAGATGCAATACGCCAGCCTGCATTTTGGCTAGAGCATCACTATGTCTACTTCCAAATTGGAGAGACGAGGGCAGTTTTGGAGAGTGGGCTCCAGGCCAAGTGTTGCTTCTCAGAGTGGGCTAAGACCTACATGTATTAAGTGTAACCTTTCCTCACAAACATAAAACAACAAAGCCACTTGTAAGAAGTATGCATGGGCATGGAGGGTTTGTCTTCAGTGCTCTGGCACTGATCAACACAGGGCCAGAATTTCAGTCCTTTTCTATCACTGTCATTCTGTCTCTCTGACTGTCTCTACATGCCTTCTTCACTGGGCCCTTATTGGTACTCATGCATCTTGATCTTGGACTTCCTGGTTTTGAAATTTTCCTTTCTTTGCCCTTTGGATTATTTAGTCTCCTGCATATGGCGTAGTACATTGGGGAACTGAGGAGACAGCGATCGTGCTGCAGGTAACAGGCATATATCCATCTCCAGCTTCAGCTGTCCAGGCCCTCTGTGCTTGACTCCCATTCTCCAGGGCCCTGAGGCTGACACTCAGCCTAAACACAGCCCTCCTCAATGTCCTGCACCGCATCCTTGTCCTTATTCCATTAGAACCCAGGTCAAGAGAAGTGAAAATCTATCCCCATGGCACACACATTGTGCTTTCCCTCTATTAAGCCGAATGTAAAGGATCTGTGGTACTGATGGCCACACTAGTGTCCAGATTTTTCACGCAAAACGGAAGCTTCCAGGGATCTGAAAGATGGTGTTTTGATGGCTGTGAAATGTCTTTTCCAAGTGCCTCATGGGGTTTTCAAATCCTTCTGAAACCTGAAGTTCTTTCTTTTATCTAGGGAATATTCTCACTTTTGCCCAAAAGGGCTTCCCAACTAGGAGCACAACTATACCGGGGTCATGAGGTGTGCCAGCCTGCTAGCTCCTGGAGTGATTCCTGAGTATGTCCTCAGGGCCCGAGTGATAACAGGTGTTTCCAATTGCCTTGATTAGCAACAGCACGCCCTCAGGTGAGGTGCGGGGCTGTGATCTCCACTGGAAGATCCGAATTCAGCCAATGGAGGCATCCATCTTCCTTTTGTCTGTCCATAGCAAGGGGCCGGGGAGTTTGTGCTTCCTGCAAGCAGAGCGACTTTGTATGCATGCCTACTTCTGGGAATCTCTCTGAGTGTGATGTCTGGACACCAGGACACCATGATCAGGGATGTGAGGCCACAGGAGCAATTGCCTCAGCTGGACCCAAAGGGTTTGTGTAAGGGAGCGGGTTCATCCACTATTATTTGGTCAAACACACTTCCCATCTTTGTTGAAACATAGCTATTTCTGTGTACTTTCTGTGCTTGTAATCTACTGCCCTGAGCAGTGGACTGAGAGCTTGGAGGCTGAGTAGGCAGCCAAATATTACTGGACAGGCTCATGCCCCTGAGTTCTGAGGGGTTCCCCAGCCTCCCCCGTTGGCAGTGTTTGGATGATAGATAGTGAGGCATGGGATTGAATAGGTAACTCAGGAGATTTAGACATGAGAGTCCTTTTGCACATGCATTCTTGCTTAGCCAGAATCTGGGCTAGCTGGCTTGCCCTGACCAGCTAGGTTTTCTGTAAAGTTGCAACTGAGGCTGGCTACTTTCCACCCATGCTCTGACTACTACAGGTAAGCTCTGAACACATACAGACACACACAGTCAGACACACAGACAGACACACACACACACACACACACACACACACATTACTGTCAGGTCTGGTAGTACAGCATATGGTGAAGGCTGGGGCTGTCTGGGGTCTCTGGGCATGATAGCTGCTGCCTTACAATCTCTATAAGCCAGGTTTGATCCTGTCATCAATGAACACAGTGTAGGAAGTTTTTGAATTCTGAGACACTGAAGAGGGAGAGGTTTTTGCCCTGAGGCTTGCACTGGGCACTAGCAGCTGCCCTGTGTGTGTTGCCAGACTAGGAAACTTGTGGTGCCAGTCCATGTGGAGAGTCTTTTGGATGAGTTCCTTCTCAAGACTTTTTCGATTGGTACCGATGGAGCTGCATATTGCTAATGATTTGGAGATTTTACTCATTTGAACAATTCTTTTCCTGATGCACTGTTTCTCTCCAGGCTTTAGCAATCAATTTTCTGAATGTCATATCGCATCCATTGTAGAAAATGACTACAGCAGTGTCTTGCGCTCTCTCTCTCTCTCTGTCTCTCTCTCTCTCTCTCTCTCTCTCTCTCTCTCTCTCTATATATATATATATATATATATATATATATATATATATATATATATATATATATATATAACATGTAGAGGTCTGAAAATATATTTTAGTTAGAGACCTTCACAGCTCTGGATTAGGGTAGTAATGCGGATACAGCTGGCCCTTCTGAGCCACAGTCATGAGAGACATCTCACAGAGCCATTCATATACCTCTTATCACTCTATAAATCTCTTTCAGCACAAACTACAGCTGCCAAATCATCTACTTCCCTCTGGCTCTTTTTGTCCACCAAGTCCTATCCCAAAACTGTAAATCAAAGAAGAAATAGACATAGTGCAGTTCCCTGCACACAGGAGAGTCTGAGGCTAGATCAGGGAGATGCAATACACCAGTCTGCATCTTGGCTGGAGCATCACTAAGACTACTTCCAAATTGGAGAGGTGAGGGCAGTTTTGGAGAGTGGTTGCAGGCCAAGTGTTGCTTCTCAGAGTGGGATAAGACCTAGATGTTCTAAGTGTAACCTTTCCTCACAAACATAAAATAACAATGCCACTTGTTAGAAGTATGCATTGGCATGGAGGGTTTGTCTTCAGTGTTCTGTCACTGATCAACACAGGGCCAGAATTTCAGTCCTTTTCTGTCTCTTTCATCCTGTCTCTCTGACTGTCTCTACTTGCCTTCTTCACTGGGCTCTTATGGAAGTCAGTGTATGCATTGTGACCTCGGACTTCCTGGTGTTGAAATTTTCCTTTTTGCCCTTTGGTTTTTTCAGGCTCCAGCATATGGCGTAGTACATTGGGGAACTGAGGAGACAGCGATCCTGCTGCAGGTAACAGGCATATGTCATTCTCCAGATGCAGCTGTCCAAGCCTTCTGTACTTGACTCCCATTCTCCAGGGCCCTGAGACTGACACTCAGCCTAAATGCAGCCTCCTCAATTTCCTGCACCGCATCCTTGTCCTTATTCCATGAGAGCCCAGGTCAAGAGAAGTGAAACTCTATCCCCCTGGCACACACATTGTGCTTTCCCTCAATTGGGTCGAATGTAAAGGATCTGTGGTACTGATGGCCACACCAGTGTCCAGATTTTCCATGAAGATCGGAAGTTTCCAGGGTTCTCAAAGAGGGTGTTTTGATGGCTGTTAAAAGTCTTTTCCAAGTGCCTCATGGGGTTTCAAATCATTTTGAAACCAGAAGTTCTTTCTGGTATCTAGGGAATATTCTCACCTCAGGCCAGAAGGCCCTCCCAACTGGGAGCACAGCTTTCCCAGGGTCAGGAGGTCTGCCAGCCTGCTAGCTCCTGGAGGGATTCCTGAGTATTATGTCCTCAGGTCCCTGGTGGTAACATGTTTTTCCAATTGCTTTTATTAGCTGCAGCCAGGCCCTCAGGTGAGGGGCGGGGTTGTGATCTCCACTGGAAACTCCTAATTCAGCCAATGGAGGCATCCATCTTCCTTTTGTCTCTCCATAGCAAGGACCCAGGGAGTTTGTGCTTCCTGCAATCAGAGCGTCTATGTATGGGACACTCATGGATGCCTACTTCTGGGAATCTCTCTGCGTGTGATGTGTGGACACCAGGACACCATGATCAGGGATTGTGAGGCCACAGGAGCAATTGCCTAAGCTGATCCCAAAGGGGAGGTGTAAGGGGCCGGGTTCATCCACTATTGTTTGGTCAAGCACAGTTCCCATCTATGTTGAGACACAGCTCTTTCTGGGTTCTTTCTGGGCTTGTAATCTGCTGCCCTGAGAAGTGGACTGGGAGCCTGGAGGCTGAGTATGCAGCCAAACGTGACTGGACAGGGTCCTGCCCCTGAATTCTGAGGGGTGCCCCAGCTTCCCCCGTTTACTGTGTTTGGATGATAGTGAGGCATGGGATTGAATCGGGGACTCAGGAGAGCAAGACATGAGAGTACCTTTGGATATGCATTGTTGCTTAGCCAGAATCTGGGTTAGCTGGCTTTCCCTAACCAGCTAGGTTATCTGTATTTAAGTTACAGGTAAGTCTGGCTACCTTGCCACCCATGCTCTGAGACTACTATAGGTGAGTTCTGAGCACACACAGACACACACTGACAGACAGAGAGATAGACAGACACACACACATTCATATCATGTTTGGTAGTACAGCATATGGTGAAAGCTGGGGCTGTCTGGGTCTGTGGGCATGAGAGCTGCTACCTTACCATCTCTACAAGCCAGGTTTGAACCTGTCATCAATGAACACATTGTAGGAGGTTTTTGAATTCTGGTCTCTTTTCAACTCATCTATTCCTCTTCTCGCCTTCTCTGTCTATAACTCTCACATGCTCTCACACACTCTGTCTTTAATCATTAATATTTTACGTATATACTTATTTTACTGACAGGCCCAGATATACACAGAGAGTTAGCAGAGCACTGCTGAGTTCTGGCTTGTTGTGTTGGCGATTTCACCTAGGCTACTGGAGCCTCAGTTTGTAAGTCTTTCTGTCACAAGCCATATTCTGTTTGTTTTCTTTCTCCGGAAATCTTAATTTCCCTGGACCCTGATGTGTTAGGGGATTTTTGAAGCAGCCCTCTGTTTCTCAGTAGATGGTTTCTATGTTTCTGTTGTAATCAGGTCTTCTTGTGGTTTTTGTTTTTATTTATTTTTTTTATTTTTTCAAGTCCTCCTAGATCATCCCCATTCATTTGCATATTTATTTCTTTAGTCAGGTATCACATATGGGGTCATTTCTTCTGTTTGATAGATTTTCTCTTATAATTGAAGGGAAGTTTACACTCACAATACATTTCCTGTGGTAAATAATACACACATATGGTTAAGGCTGGGATTGTCTGGGGTCTGTGGACATGAGACTGCTGCCTCACAATCTCTACAACCCAGGATTGAACCTGTCATGTATGAACACAGTGTGGGAGGTTTTGGACTTCTGGTCTCTTTCCATCTCTTCTATTTCTCTTCTTGCGTTCTCTGTCTCTGACTCTCACAGGCTCTCACTCACTCTGTCTGCACTCATTAATATTTTACTTATATATTATTTTACTGACATGCCCAGATATACAAAGAGAGTCACCAGGGCACTGCTGAGCTCTGGCTTATTTTGTTGGCGATTTCACCTAGGTTTCTGGAGCCTCAGCTTTGTAAGTCTCTCTGGCACAAACCATACTCTGTCTCCTCATTTCCATGCCAGTATCCCTCATAGTTGATAATAAAGATACACATACATATATGTACATATATATACATATATAAATATAAGTTATTTTTAGAATTGTTGACCTTTATATTTGATCTTAACGCAAAATTACTGCATTTATAACAGCCTTCTTATTCATAAATAATTGGTCACATAGTTGGAGCATGATTCACTACAATTTTAAATTAGAAACCTTCCAGGAGCATTTCCTATATCCTTTCTATGAATATCCTTATTGTAATTATCATAGCACAGAACTTGCCTCCATTTTCTAGTGTAAGCTTCAATAAGTATGCGTTTATTTTCATTCTCCAGAATTCTTAATTTGCCTGGACCCTGAAGTGTCAGGGAATATTTGAAGCAGCCCTATTTTTCTCACCAGGCATTTTCTATATTTCTGCTGTAATCAAGTCTTCCAGTGGTTTTTGTTTTTATTTTTTATTTTTTTCAAATCCTCCTAGATCATCGCCAATATCACATAAGGGGTCATTTCTTCTGCCTGATAGACTTTCTCTTATAATCGAAGGTAACTTTGGACACACAATACATTTCCTTTTGCAGATACTACACACTACTACAACTACTACTGCACTGTTTTGACAGTGACATCCAATGCACAATGGATTAGTATTGCATGGCTTTAGAGAATGCTCACTATTTAACCTACAATATTTCTAACCTCCCAAATATTTATTCTGTTCTTTCTTGGGAATGAATGCTTAACAGTCAACAGTTACATGTAATAGTGGGCAAGTGTGTAATTTTCTCACTTTCCCTGTATTTATGTACATCACTTGTAACTTTCTTATTGAGGAGAAGGAAACAGACATAAATTGATAGAGCAGGGCCCAAGCAGGAAGAGAGACAGAGAGACAGCTGCAGCTCTGATTTGCCACTAGCCCAGCTTTTCCATAGCTGGGTAAGTGGTGACCAGGGTCTCAAAATGGGGTCCAGGGCTTCCACATAGTTCTCTGGCATTCTTGCTTAGCCAGAATCTGGACTAGCTGGCTTGCCATGACCAGCTAGGTTCTCTGTACACAAGTTGCAGGTGCGGCTGGCTACCTTGACACCCGTGCTCCGAGACTACTACAGGTGAGCTCTGAACACACACAGACACACAGAGAGGGAGAGACTGACACACACACACACACACACACACACATTACTGTCAGGTCTGGTAGTACTGCATATGCTGAAAGCTGGAGCTGTCTGGGGTCTGTGAGCATGAGAGCTGCTGCCTTACAATCTCTACAGGCCTGGTTTGAACCTGTCATCAATGAACACAGTGTAGGAAGTTTTTGAATTCTGGTCTCTTTCCAACTCAACTATTTCTCTTCTTGCCTTCTCTGTCCCTAACTCTCACATGCTCTCACAAACTTTGTCTTCACTCATGGTACTCAAAGCTGCTGGCCTATCACTGACTAGGGGACCTGACCCTCCTGGGCGTGTCCAAGCACACTGGCCAATGAGATTGCTGGCAGGGGTTCTGGGCGTGGCCTATGCGTCTGGTCAAGGAGAGCCTGGCTGGCGACCTGTGGGCAGGCCTTCTGAAGGAAGCCCGCCAATGGGAGCTCAGAGCTGGCCTCAAAAGGCTGGGCATGCTTTCAGGAAGTTGGAAGCAGGGTTCATCCCAGGGCCCTGCCTTGCAGAAGCTGTACAGTGCGCATGTGTATAACTCCGCTGGTGCCTGTGCCTCTGTGGAGGTGTGCCTGTGTGTGACAGTGAGAGTGTGTGTGTGTGTGTGTGTGAGGGGGGAAGAGACAGAGAGATCAACAGAATCACTGTGGCACAGGTGATTTTGTGCAAAACACTTGGCACATTCTGATTTACAGCTCAATATGACACCATTATAGTCTTCTTGGCCATTGGACACTTTTCTTCTTTTCAGATGTGAAGACACTGAAGAGGGAGAGGTTTTTGCCCTGTGGCTTGCACTGGGAACTAGCAGCTGTCCTGTGTGTGCTGCCATACTAGGAAACTTTTGAGCCTGTCCATGTGGAGTGTCTCCTGGATGAGTTCATCTCGAGCTTTTTTCGATTGGTCCCATTGGAGCTGCATATAGCTAATGATTTGGAGATTTTGCTCCTTTGGACAATTCTTTTCCTGATGCACAGTTTCCCTCCAGGTTTTAGCAATCAATTGTTTGAATGTCATATCGAATCCATTGTAGAAAATGACTACATCAGTATCTCTCTCTCTCTCTCTCTCTCTCTCTCTATATATATATATATATATATATATATATATATATATATATGTAACATGTAGAGGTCTGAAAATATTTTTTAGCTACAGACCTGCACAGCTCAGGATTAGGGTAGCAATGTGGAAACCCCTGGCCCTTTTGAGCCACAGTCATGAGATACATCTCGCAGAGCCATTCATATACCTCTTATCACTCTAAAAATCTCTCTCAGCACAAACTACAGCTGCCAAATCATCTACTTCCCTCTTGCTATTTTTGTCCACCAAGTCCTATGCCAAAAGTGTAAATCAAAGAACGAATAGACATAGTGCAGTTTTCTGCACACAGGACTGGCTGAGGCTGGACCAAGAGATGAAATACGTCAGAATGCATCTTGTCTGGAGCATCACTAAGACTACTTCCAATTTGGAGAGGCAAGGACAGTTTTGGAGAGTGGGATGCAGGCCAAGTGTTGCTTCTCAGAGTGGCTAAGATCTAGATGTTCTAAGTGTTACTTTCGTCATAAACATAAAATAGCAATACCACTTGTAAGAAGTATGCATGGGCATGGAGTGTTTGTCTTCAGTGCTCTGGCACTGATCAACACAGGGCCAGAATTTCAGTCCGTTTCTGTCTCACTCATTCTGTCTCTCTAACTGTCTCTACATGCCTTCTTCACTGGACCCTTACTGGAAGTCAGTGCATGCATCGTGAACTCAGTCATCCTGCTGTTGAAATTTTCCTTTCTTTGCACTTTGGATTATTTAGTCTAGTGCATATGGTGTAAAACAGAGGGGAACTGTGGAGACAGTGTTGTTGCTTCAGGTTCCAGGCATATGTCCATCACCAGCTGGAACTGTCCAGGCCCTCTGTGCTTGACTCCCATTCTCCAGGGCCCTGAGGCTGACACTCAGCCTAAATGCAGCCCTCCTCACCTTCCTGCACCGCATCCTAGCCCTTATTCCATGAGAGATCAGGTCAAGAGAAGTGAAACTCTATCCCCCTGGCACACACTCTGTGCTTGCCCTCTATAGGGCCGAATGTAAAGGATCTGTGTTACTAATGGCCACACCAGTGTCCATGGAAAACGGAAGATTCCAGGGTTCAGAAAGAGGGTGTTTTGATTGCTGTGAAATCTCTTTTCCAAGTGCCTCATTGGGTTTCAAATCCTTTTGAAACCTGAAGTTCTTTCTTGTATCTAGGGAATATTCTCACCTCTGACCAGAAGGTCCGCCCAACTAGGAGCACAGCTATCCAGTGGTCAGGAGGTCTGCCAGCCTGCTAGCTCCTGGAGGGATTCCTGAGTTTGTCCTCAGGGCTCAAGTGGTAAAAGGTGTTTCCAATTGCCTTTATTAGCAGCATCCGGGCCCTCAGGTGAGGTGTGGGGCTGTGATCTCCACTGGAAGCTCCTAATTCAGCCAATGGAGGCATCCATCTTCCTTTTGTCTCTCCATAGCAAGGGCCTGGGGAGTTTGTGCTTCCTGCAAGCAGACTGACTTTGTATGGGACACTCACGCATGCCTACTTCTGGGAATCTCTCTGAGTGTGATGTGTGGACAACAGGACACCATGATCAGAGATTGTGAGGCCAAAGAAGCAATTGCCTTAGCTGGACCCAAAGGGTAGGTGTAAGGGGCTGTGTTCATCCACTATTGCTTGGTCGAACACAGTTCCCATCTATGTTGAAACAGCTATTTCTGGGTTCTTTCTGGGCTTGTAATCTGCTGCCCTGAGCAGTGGACTGAGAGCCTGGAGGCTGAGTAGGCAGCCAAACGTGACTGGACAGGCTCATGCCCATGAATTATGAGGGGTGCCCCAGCTTACCACGTTGGCAGTGTTTGGATGATAGTGAAGCATGAGATTGAATCAGGAACTCAGTAGAGTGAGACATGAGAATCCCTTTGCATATGCATTCTAGCTTAGCCAGAATCTGGGCTAGCTGGACTTCCCTAACCAGCTAGGTTCTCTGTACATAAGTTGCAGGTGAGGCTGGCTACCTTGCCACCCATGCTCTGAGACTACTATAGGTGAGTTCTGAGCACACAGAGACACACACAGACAGACACACAAACACAAACACATTACTGTCAGGTCTGGTAGTACAGCTTATTGTGAAGGCTGGGGATGTCTGGGTTCTGTGGGCATGAGAGCTGCTGCCTTACAATCTCTAAAAGCCAGCTTTGAACCTGTCATCAATGAACACAGTGTAGGAGGTTTTTGAATTCTGGTCTCTTTCCAACTCATCTATTTCTCTTCTTGCCTTCTCTGTCTCTAACTCTCACATGCTCCCATACACTCTGTCTTCACTCATTTATATTTTACTTATATACTTATTTTAATGACAGGCCCAGATATACAAAGAGAGTTTCCAGAGCACTGTTGAGCTCTGGCTTGTTTTGTTGGCAATTTCACCTAGGCTACTGGAGCATCAGTTTGTAAGTCTTTCTGACACAAGTCATATTCTCTCAGCTCATTTCCATGCCAGTATCACGCAGAGTTTATAATAAATAGATACATACATATATATAAACATATATATTTATATATATGTCATTTTTTGAATTTTCTACCTATGTATTTGACCTTAAATCAGAATTTCCACATTTATAACAGCCTAGTTTTTCAGAAATAATTGGCCATGTAGCTGGAGCAGTATTCAATACAATTATAAATAATAGAACATTCCAGTAGCATTTCTAATCGTGTTTCTATCAGCATCCTTATTGTAATTATGATAGCCCTGAACTTCCCTCCTTTTTCTAATGTAAGCTTCAATACGTATGTGTTTGGTTTCTTTTTCCAGAAATCTTAATTTCCTTGGACCCTGAAGTGTTAGGGAATTTTTGAAGCAGCCCTCTGTTTCTCAGCAGATGGTTTCTATGTTTCTACTGTAATCAGGTCTTCTTGTGGTTTTTATTTTCATTATTTTTATTTTTTCAAGTCCTCCTAAATCATCCCCATTTATTTGCATATTTATTTATTTAGTCAGGTATCACATGAGGGTCCTTTATTCTGTTTGATATATTTTCTCTTATAATTGAAGGGAACTCTTGACGCCCAATACATTTCCTGGGGCAAATACTACACACAAATAGTGAAGGCTTGGATTGTCTGGGGTCTGTGGACATTAGAGCTGCTGCCTTACAATCTCTACAACCCAGGTTTGAACCTCTCATGAATGAAAACAGTCTAGGGGGTTTTGACTTCTGGTCTATTTCCCAGTCTATTTCTTTTCTCTCCTTCTCTGTCTCTGACTCTCACAGGGTCTCACTCACTCTGTCTGCACTCAGTAATATTTTACTTATATCCTTATTTTATTGACAGGCCCAGATATACAAAGAGTTGCCAGAGCACTGTTGAGCTCTGGCTTGTTTTGTTGGTGATTTCACCTAGGCTACTGGAGCCTCAGCTTTGTAAGCCTCTGACAGAAGCCATATTCTGTCTCCTCATATCCATGGCAGTATCTCTCAGGCTTTATAATAAAGATATACATTCATATACATTTATAAATACACATATATATCTGTCATATTTAGAATTGTTGACCTATGGTCTACCTGTGGTTTTTATTATTTTTTAATTTTTTCAAATCCTCCTAGATAATCCGCATATATTTGCATATTTATTTATATATTTAGTCCGATATCACAAGAGGGGTCATTTCTTCTGCCTGATAGATTTTCTCTTATAATTGAAGGGAACTTTGGACACACAATACATTTCCTTTTGCAGATACTACACACTACTACAACTACTACTGCACTGTTTTTGACAGTGACATCCAATGCACAGTGTATTAGTATTGTAAGAATGTTCCCTATTCAACCTATAATGTTTTTAACCTCAAAAATATTTATTCTGCTCTTTCTTGGGGGATGAATGGTTTACAGTCAACAGTTACATGTTATAGTGGCGAAGGGGGTAATTTTTCCCTCTTTCCCTGTATTTATGTACATCATTTGTAACTTTCCTATTGAGGAGAAGGAAACAGTCATAAATTGAGAGAGCAGGGCCAAAGCAGGAAGAGAGACAGAGAGACACCTAAACCTCTGATTTGCCACTAGCCCAGCTTTTCCCTAATTGGGTAAGTGATGACCAGGGACTCAAAATGGGGTCTTGGGATTACACATAGTTCTCTGGCATTCTTTCTTAGGCAGAATCCTGACTAGCTGGCTTGCCCTGACCATCTAGGTTCTCTGTACATAAGTTGCAGGTGAGGCTGGCTAAACCTTGACACCCATGCTCTGAGACTACTACAGGTGAGCTCTGAGCACACACAGACACACACAGACAGACAAACAGACACACACACACACACACATTACTGTCAGGTCTGGTAGTACAGCATATGGTGAAGACGGGCTGTCTGGGGTCTGTGGGCATGAGAGCTTCTGCCTTACAATCTCTACAAGCCAGGTTTGATCCTGTCATCAATGAACACAGTGTAGGAGGTTTTTGAATTCTGAAACACTGAAGAGGGAGAGGTTTTGCCCTGAGGCTTGCACTGGTAACTAGAAGCTGCCCTGTGTGTTGCCTGACTAGGAAACTTGTGGTGCCTGTCCATGTGGAGAGTTTCCTGGGTGAGTTCCTTCTGAGCCTTTTTCGATCGGTCCCGATGGAGCTGCATATAGCTAATGATTTGGAGATTTTACTCCTTTGGACAATTATTTTCCTGTTGTACAGTTTCTCTCCAGGTTTTAGCAATCAATTGTCTGAATGTCATATCGAATCCATTGTAGAAAATGACTACATCAGTGTCTCTCTCTCTCTGTCTCTCTCTCTATATATATAATATGTAGAGGTCTGAAAATATTTTTTATAGCTAGAGACCTGCACAGCTCTGGATTAGTGTAGTAAAGTGGATACACCTGGCCCTTCTGAGCCACAGTCATGAGAGACATATCACAGAGCCATATCGTTTATCACTCTACAAATCTCTTTCAGCAAAACTACTGCTGCCAAATCATTTACTTCCCTCTTGCTCATTTTGTCCACTGAGTCTTATCCCAAAACTGTAAATCAAAGAAGATATAGAGATAGTGCATTTCCCTGCACACAGGACAGGCTGAGGCTGGACAAGGGAGATTCAATACGACAGCCTGCATCTTGGCTGGAGCATCACTAAGACTACTTCCAATTTGGAGAAGCGGGGGAAGTTTTGGACAGTGGGCTGCCGGCCAAGTGTTGCTTCTCAGAGTGTCTAAGACCTAAATGTTCTAAGTGTTACCTTTCCTCGAAAACATAAAAAGGCAATGCCACTTGTAAGAAGTATGCTTGGGCATGGAGTGTTTGTCTTCAGTGCTCTGTCACTGATCAACACAGGGCCATAATTTCAGTCCTTTTCTGTCTCTGTCATTCTGTCTCTCTGACTGTCTCTATGTGCCTTCTTCCCTGGGCCCTTACTGGATGTCAGTGCATGCATCTTGAACTCAGTCATCATTGGTGTTGAAATTTTCCTTTCTTTGCCCGTTGGATAATTTAGTCTCCTGCACATGGTGTAGTACAGAGGGGAACTGTGGTGACAGTGTTGTTGCTGCAGGTACCAGGCATATGTCCATCACCAGCTGGAACTGTCCAGGCCCTCTGTGCTTGACTCCCATTCTCCAGGGCCCTGAGGCTGACACTCAGCCTAAATGCAGCCCTCTTCACCTTCCTGCACAGCGTCCTTGTCCTTATTCCATGAGAGCCCAGGTGAAGAGAAGTGAAACTCAACCCCCCTGGCACAAACATTGTGCCTTCCCTCTATTAAGCCAAATGTAAAGGATATGTGGTACTGATGGCCACACCAGTGTCCAGATTTTCCATGCAAAACGGAAGCTTCCAGGGTTCTGAAAGAGGTTGTTTTGATGGCTGTGAAATGACTTTTACAAGTGCCTCATTGGGTTTTCAAATCCTTTTGAAACCTGAAGTTCTTTCTTGTATCCTGAAAATATTCTCACCTCTGGCAAGAAGGGCCACCCAACTCAGAGCACAGCTATCCCGGGGTCAGGAGGTCTGCCAGCCTGCTAGCTCCTAGAGGGATTACTGAGTATTATGTACTCAGGGCCCAAGTGGTAACAGGTGTTTCCCATTGCCTTTATTAGCAGCAGCCAGGCCCTCAGGTGAGGTGCGGGGTTGTGATCTCCACTGGAAGCTCCGAATTAAGCCAATGGAGGCATCCATCTTTCTTTTGTCTGTCCATAGCAAGGGCCAGGGGAGTTTGTCCTTCCTGCAAGCAGAGAGACATTGTATAGGACACTCATGCATGCCTACTTGTGGGAATCTCTCTGGGTGTGATGCGTGGACACCAGGAAACCATGATCAGGGATGTGAGGCCACAGAAGCAATTGCCTTAGCCAGACCCAAAGGGTAGTTGTAAGGGACCGGGTTCATCCACTATGGTTTGGTCAAACACATTTCCCATCTATGTTGAAACACAGCTCTTTCTGGGTTCATTCTGGGCTTGTAATCTGCTGCCCTGAGCAGTGGACTGAGAGTCTGTAGGCTGAGTAGGCTGCCAAACGTGACTGGACAGGCTCATGCCACTGAATTTTGAGGGTTGCCCCCGCTTATGCCCTTAGCAGTGTTTGGATGATAATGAGGAATGAGATTGAATAGGGAACTCAGGAGAGGGAGACATGAGAGTCCCTTTGCATGCGCATTCTTGCTTAGCCAGAGTCTGGGCTACCTGGCTTGCCCTGACCAGCTAGGTTCTCTGTACATAAGTTGCAGGTGAGGCTGGCTACCTTGACACCCATGCTCTGAGACTACTACAAGTGAGCTCTGAGCACACACAGACACACAGACAGACAGACAGACAGACACATACACACACACACACACACACACACATTAGTGTCTGGTCTGGTAATACAGCATATGGTGAAGGCTGGGGCTGTCAGGGGTCTGTGGGCATGAGAGCTGCTGCCTTACAATCTCTACAAGCCAGGTTTGAACCTGTCATTAATGAACACATTATAGGAGGTTTTTGAATTCTGGTCTCTTTTCAATTCTTCTATTTCACTTCTCGACTTCTCTGTCTCTGACTCTCACATGCTCTCACTCACTCTGTCTGCACTCAGTAATATTTTACTTATATCCTTATTTTATTGACAGGCCCAGATATACAAAGAGAGTTGCCAGAGCACTGCTGAGCTCTGGCTTTTTTGTTGGTGTTTTCACCTGGGCTACTTGAGCCTCAGCTTTGTAAGTCTCTTTGACTCAAGCCATATTATGTCTCCTTATATCCATGGCAGTATCTCTCAGACTTTATAATAAATAAATAAATAAATATATATATAAATGTTCATATATAAATACACACACATATATATATATATATATATATATATATATATATCTGTCATTTTTGGAATTCCCAACCTATGTAATTGATCTTAATCAGAATTAACACATTTATAACAGCTTCTTTTTCATGAATAATTGGCCACATAGCTGGAGCAGGATTCAATACAATTATAAATAATAGAACCTTCCGGTAGCCTTTTTAATAGCATTTCTATCAGCATCCTTATTAAAATTATCATAGTATAGAACTTGCCTCCTTTCTCTAGTGTAAGCTTCAAGAAATATGAATTTATTTTCATTCTCCTGAAATATTAATTTCCCTGGACTCTGAAGTGTCTCAGAATTTTTGAAGCAGCCCTCTGTTTCTCAGCAGATGGTTTCTATGTTTCTGCTGTAATCAGGTCTTTCTGTGCTTTATTATTTATTTTTTTTCAAATCCTCCTCGATCATTCCCATTTATTTGCATATTTATTGATTTATTTAGTCCTATATTCCATGAGAGGTCATTTCCTCTGCTTGATAGATTTTTCTCTTATATTTGAAGGGAAGTTTACACTCACAATACATTTCCTGTCATAAATACTACACACATATGGTGAAGGCTGGGGTTATCTGGGGTCTGTGGACAAGAGACTGCTACCTTACAATCTCTACAACCCAGGATTGAAACTGTCATGTATGAATAGTGTGGGAGGTTTTTGACTTCTAGTCTCTTTCCAACTCTTCTGTTTCTATTCTTGCCTTCTCTGTCTCTGACTCTCACAGGCTCTCCCTCACTCTGTCTGCACTCATTAAAATTTTACTTATATATTATTTTACTGACAGGCCCAGATATACAAAGAGAGTCACCAGGCCACTGCTGAGCTATGGCTTGTTCTCTTGGCGATTTCACCTAGGTTTCGGGAGCCTCAGCTTTGTAAGTCTCTCTGGCACAAGCCATACTCTGTCTCCTCATAGCCATGCCAGTATACCTCATAGTTTATAATAAAGAAACACATACATATATGTACATATATATATACATATATATATATATATATCAGTCATTATATATATTTCATGCCTGTGCCTCGATGGATGTATGTGTGTGTGTGACTGTGACAGTGTGTGTTTCTGTGTGTGTGAGTGTGTGAGAGAGGGAGAGAGGGAAAGAACAACTGAATCACTGTGGCACAGGTGATTTTTTGCAAAAAACAAGGCACATTCTGATTTACAGCTCAATATTGACACCATTGTAGCTCTCCTTGGCCCTTGGTCGCTTTTCTTTTTTTCAGATCTAAAGACACTGAAGAGGGAGAGGTTTTTGCCCTGAGGCTTTTTCTAGGAACTAGCAGCTACCCTGTGTGTTGCCTGACTAGGAAACTTGTGGTGCCTGTCCATGTGGAGAGTCTCCTGGATGAGATCATTCTCGAGGCTTTTTCGCTCAGTCCCGTTGGAGCTGCATATAGCTAATGATTTGGAGATTTTACTCCTTTGGACAATTCTTTTCTTGATGCACAGCTTCTCTCCAGGTTTTAGCAATCAATTGTTTGAATGACATATCAAATCCATTGTAGAAAATAACTACATCAGTCTCTCTCTCTCTCTCTCTCTCTATATATATATATATATATATATATATATATATATACATATATATATATGTAACATGTAGAGGTCTGAAAATATTTTTTAGCTAGAGACCTGAACAGCTCTGGATTAGGGTACTAATGTGGATACACCTGCCCCTTCTGAGCCACAGTCATGAGAGACATCTCACAGAGCCATTCATTTACCTCTTATCACTCTACACATCTCTCTCAGCACAAACTATCACTGCCAAATCATCTATTTCCCTCTTGCTCTTGTTGTCCACCAAGTCTTATCCCAAAACTGTAAATCAATGAAGAAATAGACATAGTGCAGTTCCCTGCACACAGGACAGTCTGAGGCTGGGCCAGGAGATGCAATATGCCAGCCTGCATTTTGGCTAGAGCATCACTACTTCTACTTCCAAATTGGAGAGGCGAGGCAGTTTCGGAGAGTAGGCTGCAGGCCAAGTGTTGCTTCTCAGAGTGGGCTAAGACCTACATGTTTTAAGTGTAACCTTTCCTCACAAACATAAAATAACAATGCCTCTTGTAAGAAGTATGCATGGGCATGGAGGGTTTGTCTTCAGTGCTCTGGCACTGATCAACACAGGGCCAGAATTTCAGTCTTTTTCTATCACTGTCATTCTGTCTCACTGAGTGTCTCTACATGCCTTCTTCACTGGGCCCTTATTGGTAGTCATGCATTGTGATCTTGGACTTCCTGGTGTTGAAATTTTCCTTTCTTTGCCCTTTGGATTATTTAGTGTCCTGCATATGGCATAGTACATTGGGGAACTGAAAAGAAAGCGATCCTGCTGCAGCTAACAGGCATATGTCCATCATAAGGTGCAGCTGTCCAGGCTCTCTGTGCTTGACTGCCATTCTCCAGTGCCCTGAGGTTGACTCTCAGCCTAAATGCAGCCCTCCTTAATTTCCTGCACCACACTTGTCCTTATTCCATGAGAGCCCAGGTCAAGAGAAGTGAAACTCTATCCCCCTGGCACACACATTGTGCTTTCCCTCTATTAAGCCGAATGTAAAAGATCTGTGTTTCTGATGGCCACACCAGTGTCCAGATTTTCCAAGCAAAACAGAAGCTTCCAGGGTTCTGAAAGATGGTGTGTTGATGGCTGTGAAAATGTCTTTTCCTAGTGCCTCATGGGGTTTTCAAATCCTTTTGAAACCTGAAGTTCTTTCTTGTATCTAGGGAATATTCTCACCTCTGGCCAGAAGGCCCTCCCAACTAGGAGCACAGCTATACTGTGGACAGGAGGTCTGCCACCCTTCTAGCTCCTGGATGGATTCCTGAGTATGTCCTCAGGGCCCAAGTGGTAACAGGTGTTTCCACTTGCCTTTATTAGCAGCAGCCAGGTCCTCAGGTGAGGTGCAGCGCTGTGATCTCCACTGGAAACTCCTAATTCAGCCAATGGAGGCATCAATCTTCCTTTTGTCTCTCCATAGCAAGGGCCCGGGGTGTTTGTGCTTCCTGCAAGCAGAGCGACATTCTATGGGCCACTCATGCATGCCTACTTCTGGGAATCTCTCTGAGTGTGATGTGTGGACACCAAGACACCATGATCAGGGATGTGAGGCCACAAGAGCAATTGCCTTAGCCAGAGCCAAAGTGTAGGTGTAAGGGACCGGATTCATCCACTATTTTTTTGTCAAACACAGTTCCCATCTATGTTGAGACACAGCTCTCTCTGGGTTCTTTCTGGCCTTGTAATCTGCTGTCCAGTGAGAAGTGGATTGGGAGCCTGGGGGCTAAGTATGCAGCCAAACGTGACTGGACAGGTCCCTGCCCCTGATTTCTGAGGGGTTCCCCAGCTTCCCACGTTGGCAGTGTTTGGATGATAGTGAGGCATGAGATTGAATCGGGAACACAGGGTAGTGAGACATGGGAGTCCCTTTGCATATGCATTCTTGCTTAGCCAGAATATGGGCTAGCTGGCTTTCCCTAACCAGCTAGGTTCTCTATACATAAGTTGCAGGTGAGGCTGGCTACCTTGCCACCCATGCTCTGAGACTACTATAGGTGAGTTCTGAGCACACACAGACACACACTGACAGAGAGATAGACAGACACACACACACACATATCAGGTCTGGTAGTACAGCATATGGTGAAGGCTGGGGCTGTCTGGGGTCTGTGGGCATGAGAGCTGCTACCTTACAATCTCTACAAGCCAGCTTTGAACCTGTCATCAATGAACACATTGTAGGAGGTTTTTGAATTCTGGTCTCTTTCCAACTCATCTATTCCTCTTCTCGCCTTCTCTGTCTATAACTCTCACATGCTCTCACACACTCTGTCTTCACTCATTAATATTTTACTTATATACTTATTTTACTGACAGGCCCAGATATACAAAGAGAGTTACCAGAGCACTGCTGAGCTCTGGCTTGTTGTGTTGGCGATTTCACCTAGGCTACTGGAGCCTCAGTTTGTAAGTTTTTCTGACACAAGCCATATTCTGTCTCCTCATTACCATGCCAGTATCACCCACAGTTTATAATAAAGTGATTTTTTTGCAAAAAACTTGGTGCATTCTGATTTACAGATCAATATTGACAACATTGCAGCTCTTTTTGGCCCTTGGTGACTTTTCTACTTTTCAGATGTAAAAATACTGAAGAGTGAGAGGTTTTTGCCCTGAGTCTTACATTGGGAACTACCAGAGGCATTGTGTCTGTTGCCAGACTAAGAAACTTGTGGTGTCTGTCCATGTGGAGAGTCTCCTTGATGAGTTCCTTCTCGAGCCTTTTTTGCTCTGTCCCGTTGGAGCTGCATATAGCTAATGATTTTGAGATTTTACTCCTTTGGACAATTCTTTTCCTGATGCAGTTTCTCTCCAAGATTTAGCAATCAATTGTCTGAATGTCATATAGAATCCATTGTAGAAAATGACTACATCAGTGTCTCGCTCTCTCTCTCTGTCTCTCTCTCTCTGTCTCTCTCTCTCTCTCTCTCTCTCTCTCTATATATATATATATATATATACATATATATATATATATATGTAATATGTAGAGATCTGGAAATTTTTTTAGCTAGAGACCTGCACTGCTCTGGATTAGGGTAGTCATGAGGACACACCTGGCCCTTCGGAGCCACAGTCATGAGAGACATCTCACAGAGCCATTCTTATACCTCTTATCACTCTACAAATCTCTCTCAGCACAAACTACCACTGCCAATCATCTACTTCCCTCTTGCTCTTTTTGTCCACCGAGTCCTACCCAAAAACTGTAAATCAAAGAAGAAATAGACATAGTGCAGTTCCCTGCACACAGGACAGTCTGACGCTGGACCAGGGAGATGCAATATGCCAGCCTGCATCTTGGCTGGAGAATCACTAAGACTACTTCCAAATTGGAGAGGGGAGGGCAGTTTTGTAGAGTAGGCTGCAGGCCAAGTGTTGCTTCTCAGAGTGGGCTAAGACCTAGATGGTCTAAGTGTAACCTTTCCTCACAAACAGAAAATAACAATGACACGTATAAGAAGTATGCATGGGCATGGAGGGTTTGTCTTCAGTGCTCTGGCACTGATCAACACAGGGACAGAATTTCAGTCCTTTTCTGTCTCTGTCATCCTATCTCTCTGACTGTCTCTATGTGCCTTCTTCTTTGGTCCCTTATGGAAGTCAGTGCATGCATCGTGAACTCGGACTTCCTGGTGTTGAAATTTTCCTTTCTTTGCCCTTTGGATTATTCAGTCTCCTGGATATGGCGTAGTACATTAGGGAACTTAGGAAACAGCGCTCCTGCTGCAGGTAACAGGCATATGTCCATCTCCAGTTGCAGCTGTCCTGGCCTTCTGTGCTTGACTCCCATTCTCCAGGGCCCTGAGGCTGACACTCAGCCTAAATGCAGCCTCCTCAACTTCCTGCACCGCATCCTTGTCCTTATTCCATGAGAGCCCTGGTCAAGAGAAGTGAAACTCTATCCCCCTGGCACACACATTGTGCTTTCCCTCTATTGGGCCGAATGTAAAGGATCTGTGGTACTGATGGCCACACCAGTGTCCAGATTTTCCATGCAAAACGGAGGCTTCCAGGGTTCTGAAAGAGGGTGTTTTGATGGCTGTGATAAGTCTTTTCCAAGTGCCACATGGGGTTTCAAATCATTTTGAAACCAGAAGTTCTTTCTTGTATCTAGGGAATATTCTCACCTCTGGCCAGAATGCCCTCCCAACTAGGAGCACAGCTATCCAGTGGTCAGGAGGTCTGCCAACGTGCTAGCTCCTGGAGGGATTAATGAGTATGTCCCCAGGTCCCAAGTGGTAACAGGTGTTTCCAATTGCCTTTATTAGCATCAGCCAGGCCCTCAGGTGAGGGGCGGGGCTGTGATGTCCAGTGGAAACTCCTAATTCAGCCAATGGAGGCATCCATCTTCCTTTTGTCTCTCCATAGCAAGGGCCCGGGGAGATTGTGCTTCCTGCAAGCAGAGCGACTTTGTATGGGACACTCATGGATGCCTCATTCTGGGAATCTCTCTGAGTGTGATGTGTGTACACCAGGACACCATGTTCAGGGATTGTGAGGCCACAGGAGCAATTGCCATAGCCAGACCCAAAGGGGAGGTGTAAGGGGCCGGATTCATCCACTATTGTTTGGTCAAATACAGTTCCCATCTATGTTGGAACTCTTTCTGGGTTCTTTCTGTGCTTGTAATCTGCTGCCCTGAGCAGTGGACTGAGAGCTTGGAGGCTGAGTATGCAGCAACAAGTGACTGGAACGGGTCCTGCCACTGAATTCTGAGGGGTGCTCCATCTTCCCCCATTGACAGTGTTTGGATGATAGTGAGGCATGAGATCAAATGGGGAACTCACGAGAGCAAGACATGAGATTCCCTTTGCATATGCATTCTTGCTGAGCCAGTATCTGTGCTAGCTGGCTTTCCCTAACCAGCTAGGAACTCTGTACATAAGTTGCAGGTGAGGCTGGCTACCTTGCCCCCCATGCTCTGAGACTACTACATAACAGTTCTGAGCACACACAGACACACACTGACAGACAGACAGACACACACACACACACACACACATTACTGTCAGGTCTGGTAGTAGAGCATATGGTGAAGTCTGGGGCTGTCTGGGTTCTGTGGGCATTAGAGCTGCTGCCTTACAATCTCTTAAAGCCAGGTTGAAACCTGTCATCAATTAACACTGTGTAGGAGGTTTTTGAATTCTGGTCTCTTTCCAACTCATCAATTTCTCTTCTCGCCTTCTCTGTCTCTAACTCTCACATGCTCTCACACACTCTGTCTTCTCTCATTAATATTTTACTTATATACTTATTTTACTGACAGGCCCAGATATACAAAAAGCGTTACCAGAGCACTGCTGAGCTCTGGCTTGTTGTGTTGGCGATTTCACCTAGGCTACTGGAGCCTCAGTTTGTAAGTCTTTCTGACACAAGCCATATTCTGTTTCCTCATTTCCATGCCAGTATCACTCACAGTTTATAATAAAGTTATTTTATTTGCAAAACACTTGGTACATTCTGATTTACAGTTTAATATTGACACCATTGTAGCTCTCTTTGGCCCTTGGTATCTTTTCTTCTTTTCAGATGTAAAAACACTGAAGAGGGAGAGGTTTTTACCCTGAGGCTTGCACTGGAAACTACCAGATGCACTGTGTGTGTTGTCAGACTAGGAAACTTGTGGTGCCTGTCCATGTGGAGAGTTTCCTGGATGAGTTCCTTCTCTTGCCTTTTTCAGTCTGTCCCGTTGGAGCTGCATATTGCTAATGATTTTGAGATTTTACTCCTTTGGACAATTCATTTCCTGATGCACAGTTTCTCTCCAGGTTTTATCAATCAATTGTCTGAATGTCATATCGAATCCATTGTAGAAAATGACTACATAAGTCTCTCTCTCTCTCTCTCTCTCTCTCTCTCTCTATATATATATATATATATATATATATATATATATATGTAACATGTAGAGGTCTGAAAAAAATTTTAGCTAGAGACCTGCACAGCTCTGGATAGGGTAAGAATGTGGATACACTTGGCCCTTCTGATCCACAGTCATGGGAGACATCTCACAGAGCCATTCGTGTACCTCTTATCACTCTACAAATGTCTCTCAGCACAAACTACCGCTGCCAAATCATCTACTTCCCTCTTGCTCTTTTTGTGCACCGAATCCTATCCCAAAACTATAAATCAATGACGAAACAGACATAGTGAAGTTCCCTGCACACAGCAATGTCTGAGACTGAACCAGGGAGATGCAATACACCAGCCTGCATCTTGGCTGGAGCATCACTAAGACTACTTCCAAATGGAGAGGTGAGGGCAATTTTAAAGAGTGGGCTGCAGGCCATTGTTGCTTCTCAGAGTGGGCTAAGACCTAGATGTTCTAAGTGTAACCTTTCCTCACAAACATAAAATAACAATGCCACTTGTAAGAAGTATGCATGGGAATGGAGGGTTTGTCTGGTATCACATGAGGGGTCATTTCTTCTGCTTGATAGATTTTCTCTTATAATTGAAGGGAACTTTTGACGCACAATACATTTCCTGGGGAAAATACTACACACATATGGTGAAGGCATGTGTTGTCTGCGGTCTGTGGGCATTAGAGCTGCTGCCTTACAATCTCTACAACCCAGGTTTGAACCTGTCATGAATGAACCCAGTCTAGGGGGGGGTTGACATCTGGTCTACTTCCAACTCTTCTATTTCTCTTCTCGCCATCTCTGTCTCTCACTCTCACAGGCTCTCACTCGCTCTGTCTGCACTCAGTAATATTTTACTTATATCCTTATTTTATTGACAGGCCCGGATATACAAAGAGAGTTGCCAGAGCACTGCTGAGCTCTGGTTTGTTTTGCTGGTGATTTCACCTAGGCTACTGGAGCCTCAGATTTGTAAGTCTCTCTGACACAAGCCATATTCTGTCTCCTCATATCCATGGCAGTATGTCTCAGACTTTATAGTAAAGATATAAATCCATATACATATATATACACATATATAAATATACATATATATCTGTCATTTTTGGAATTGTCAACCTATTCAATTGATCTTAATCAGAATTAACACATTTATAACAGCTTCCTTTTTCATTAATAATTGGCCACATAGTTGGAGCAGGATTCAATACAATTATAAATAATAAAAGCTTCCAGTAGAATTTCTAATAGCATTTCTATCAGCATCCTTATTGTAATTATTATAGTATAGAACTTGCCTTCTTTCTCTAGTGTAAGCTTCAATACATATGAGTTTCTTTTCAATCTCCTGAAATCTTAATTTCCCTGGACTCTGAAGTGTCTCAGAATTTTTGAAGCAGCCCTCTGTTTCTCAGCAGTGGTTTCTTTGTTTCTGCTCTAATCAGGTCTTCTTGTGCTTTTTGTATTTATTTTTCATTTTTGTCAAATCCTCCTAGATCGTCCAAATTTATTTGCATATTTATTGATTTATTTACTCCTATATTACATGAGGGGTCATTTCTTCTGCTTGATAGATTTTTCTCTTATAATTGAAGGGAAGCTTACACTCACAATACATTTCCTGTGGTAAATACTACAAACATATGGTTAAGGCTGGGGTTGTCTGCAATCTGTGGACATGAGACTGCTGCCTCACAATCTCTACAACCCAGGATTGAACCTGTCATATATGAACACAGTGTGGGAGGTTTTGGACTTCTGGTCTCTTTCCAACTCTTCTATTTCTCTCTTGCCTTCTCTGTCTCTGACTCTCACAGGCTCTCACTCACTCTGTCTGCACTCATTAATATTTTACTTATATATTATTTTACTGACAGGCCCAGATATACAAAGAGAGTCACCAGGGCACTGCTGAGCTCTGGCTTGTTGTGTTGGCGATTTCACCTAGGTTACTGGAGCCTCAGTTTGTAAGTCTTTCTGACATAAGCCATATTCTGTCTCCTCATTTCCATGGCAGTATCTCTCAGACTTTATAATAAAGATATACATCCATATACATATATAAATGTTCATATATAAATATACACTCATATATATATATATGTCGTTTTTGGAATTGCCAACCTATGTAATTGATCTTAATCACAATTAACACATTTATAACAGCTTCTTTTTCATGAATAATTGGCCACATAGCTGGAGCAGTATTCAATACAATTATAAATAATAGAACCTTCCAGTAGCATTTCTAATAGCATTTCTATCAGCATCCTTATTGTAATTATCATAGTACAGAACTTGCCTCCTTTCTCTAGTGTAAGCTTCAAGACATATGAGTTTCTTTTCATTCTCCTGAAATCTTAATTTCCCTGGACTCTGAAGTGTCTTGCAATTTTTGAAGCAGTCCTCTGTTTCTCAGCAGATGGTTTCTATGTTTCTGCTCTAATCAGGTCTTCTTGTGCTTTCTGTATTTATTTTTTATTTTTTCAAATCCTCCAATATCATCCAAATTTATATGCATATTTATTTATTTATTTACTCCTATATTACATGAGGGGTCATTTCTTCTGCTTGATAGATTGTACTCTAATAATTGAATGGAAGTTTACACTCACAATACATTTCCTGTGGTAAATACTACACACATATGGTGAAGACTGGGGTTGTCTGGGGTCTGTGGACATGAGACTGCTGCATTACAATCTCTACAACCCAGGTTTGAACCTGTCATCAATGAACACAGTGTGGGACTAGAAGCCTTGACACTCCTGGGCGTGTCCTAGCACACTGGCCAATGATATTGATGGCAGGGTTTCTGGGCGTTGCCTAGGTCTCTGGCATATCAGAGCATGGCTGGTGCCCTGTCTGCAGGCCTTCTGAAGTAAGCCCGACAATGGGAGCTCAGAGATGGCTTTAAAAGGCTGTGCGTGCTTGCAGGAAGTGCGAAGCAGGGTTCACCCAGGGCCTTACCTTGCAGAAGCTGTCCAGTGTGCATGTGTATAACTCTGCTGGTGCCTGTGCCTCTGTGGAGGTGTGCCTGTGTGTGACAGTGAGAATGTGAGTTTGTGTGTATGTGTGTGAGGGGGGGAGAGACAGAGAGAACAACAGAATCACTGTGGCACAGGTGATTTTGTGCAAAACACTTGGCACATTCTGATTTACAGCTCAATATGACACCATTATAGTCTTCTTGGCCATTGGACACTTTTCTTCTTTTCAGATGTGAAGACACTGAAGAGGGAGAGGTTTTTGCCCTGTGGCTTGCACTGGGAACTAGCAGCTGCCCTGCATGTGTTGCCAGACTAGGATACTTTTGGCGCCTGTCCATGTGGAGTATCTCCTGGATGAGTTCCTACTAAAGGTTTTTTCGATAGGTCCCATTGGAGCTGCATATAGCTAATGATTTGGAGATTTTACTCCTTTGGACAATTCTTTTCCTGATGCACAGTTTCCCTCCAGGTTTTAGCAATCAATTGTTTGAATTTCATATCGAATCCATTGTAGAAAATGACTACATCAGTATCTCGCTCTCTCTATATATATAGTGTAAGAAGTATGCATGGGCATGGAGTGTTTGTCTTCAGTGCTCTGGCACTGATCAACACAGGGCCAGAATTTCAGTCCTTTTCTGTCTCTCTCATTCTGTCTCTCTGACTGTCTCTACATGCCTTCTTCACTGGACCCTTACTGGAAGTCAGTGCATGCATCGTGAACTCAGTCTTCCTGCTGTTGAAATTTTCCTTTCTTTGCCCTTTGGATTATTTAGTCTAGTGCATATGGTGTAAAACAGAGGGGAACTGCGGAGACAGCGATCCTGCTGTAGGTTCCAGGCATATTTCCATCTCCAGCTGCGGCTGTCCAGGCCCTCTGTGATTGACTCCCATTCTCCAGGGCCCTGAGGCTGACACTCAGCCTAAATGCAGCCCTCCTCACCTTCCTGCACCGCATCCTAGCCCTTATTCCATGAGAGCTCAGGTCAAGAGAAGTGAAACTCTATTCCCCTGGCACACACTCTGTGCTTGCCCTCTATAGGGCCAAATGTAAAGGATCTGTGTTACTAATGGCCACACCAGTGTCCATGGAAAACGGAAGATTCCAGGGTTCAGAAAGAGGGTGTTTTGATTGCTGTGAAATCTCTTTTCCAAGTGCCTCATTGGGTTTCAAATCCTTTTGAAACCTGAAGTTCTTTCTTGTATCTAGGGAATATTCTCACCTCTGACCAGAAGGCCCGCCCAACTAGGAGCACAGCTATCAAGTGGTCAGAAGGTCTGACAGCCTGCTAGCTCCTGGAGGGATTCCTGAGTTTGTCCTCAGGGCTCAAGTGGTAACAGGTGTTTCCAATTGCCTTTATTAGCAGCATCCGGGCCCTCAGGTGAGGTGCGGGGCTGTGATCTCCACTGGAAGCTCCTAATTCAGCCAATGGAGGCATTCATCTTCCCTTTGTCTCTCCATAGCAAGGGCCTGGGGAGTTTGTGCTTCCTGCAAGCAGAGTGACTTTGTATGGGAAACTCATGCATGCCTACTTCTGGGAATCTCTCTGAGAGTGATGTGTGGACACCAGGACACCATGATCAGGGATTGTGAGGCCACAAGTGCAATTGCCTTAGTCGGAACCAAAAGGTATGTGTGAGGGGCCGGGTTCATGCACTATTGTCTGGTCAAACACAGTTCCCATCTATGTTGAGACACAGATCTTTATGGGTTCATTCTGGGCTTTTAATCTGCTGCCCTGAGCAGTGGACTGAGAGTCTGGAGGCTGAGTAGGCAGCAAAACGTGACTGGACTGGCTCCTGCCCCTGAATTCTGAGGGGTGCCCCAGCTTACACCGTTGGCAGTGTTTGGATGATAGTGAGGCATGAGATTGTATCTGGAACTCAGGAGAGGGAGACATGAGAGTCCCTTTGCATGTGCATTCTTGCTTAGCCAGAATCTGGGGTAGCTGGCTTGCCCTGACCAGCTAGGTTCTCTGTACATAAGTTGCAGGTGAGGCTGGCTACCTTCCCACCCATGTTCTGAGACTACTATAGGTGAGTTCCTAGCACACACAGACAGACAGACAGATAGACAGACAGATAGACACACATACACACATTACTGTCAGGTCGGGTAGTACAGCATATGGTGAAGGCTGGGGCTCTCTGGGGTCTGTGGCCATGAGAGCTGCTGCCTTACAATCTCTACAAGCCCGCTTTGAACCTGTCATTCATGAACACTGTGTAGGAGGTTTTTGAATTCTCATCTCTTTCCAGCAGAAGTTGCTGGTGGGCGGGCCTTCCAGTGGCTGCCCAATGAGCGTGCTGCAAGGCCATGTGGGCGGTGCTCAAGGTTGCTGACCAATCACTGACTAGGGGCCTTGACACTCCTGGGCGTGTCCTCGCACATGGCCAATGATATTGCTGGCAGGGGTTCTGGGTGTGGCCTAGGCCTCTGGGCTGTCAGAGCATGGCTGTTGCCCTGTCTGCAGCCCTTCTGAAGTAAGCACGACAATGGGAGCTCAGAGCTGGCCTTAAAAGGCTGGGTGTGCTTCCAGGAAGTGCGAAGCAGGGTTCAGCCCAGGGCCCTGCCTTGGAGAAGCTGTCCAGTGTGCATGAGTATAACTCCGTTTGTGCCTGTGCCTATGTGGATGTGTGCGTGTGTGTAACTGTGAGAGTGTGTGTGTGTGTGTGTGTGTGTGTGTGTGTGTGTGTGTGTGTGTGTGAGGGAAAGAGAGAGAGAACAACAGAATCACTGTGGCAAGGTGATTTTGTGCAAAACACTTGGCACATTCTGATTTACAGCTCAATATTGACACCATTGTAGCTCTCCTTGGCCCTTGGTCACTTTTCTTCTTTTCAGATGTAAAGACACTGAAGAGGGAGAGGTTTTTGCCCTGAGGCTTGCACTGGGAACTAGCAGCTGCCCTGTGTGTGTTACCAGACTAGGATACTTGTGGTGCCTGTCCATGTGGATAGTGTCCTGGATGAGTTCCTTCTCGAGCCTTTTTCGGTAGGTCCCGTTGGAGCTGTATATAGCTAATGATTTTGACATTTTACTCCTTCGGACAATTCTTTTCCTGATGAACTGTTTCTCTCCTGATTTAGCAATCAATTGTCTGAATGTCATATCGCATCCATTGTAGAAAATGTCTACATCAGTGTCTTGCTCTCTCTCTCTCTCTCTCTCTCTCTCTCTCTCTATATATATATATATATATATATATATATATATATATATATATATATATATATATATATCATGTAGAGGTCTGAGAATGTTTTTTAGCTAGAGACCTTCCCAGCTGTGGATTCGGGTAGTAATGCGGATACACCTTGCCCTTCTGAGCCACAGTCATGAGAGACATCTCACAGAGCCATTCGTTTACCTCTTGTCACTCTACAAATATCTCTCAGCACAAACTACAGCTGCCAAATCATCTACTTCCCTCTTGCTCTTTTTGTCCACCGAGTCCTATACCAGAACTGCAAATCAATAAAGAAATAGACATAGTGCAGTTCCCTGCACACAGCACAGTCTGAGGCTGGACCAGGGAGATGCAATACGCCAGCCTGCATCTTGGCTGGAGCATCACTAAGATTACTTCCAATTTGGAGAGGCGGGGGAAGTTTTGGAGAGTGGGCTGCAGGCCAAGTGTTGCTTCTCAGAGTGGGGTAAGACCTAGATGTTCTAAGTGTAACCTTTCCTCACAAACATAAAATAACAATGCCACTTGTAAGAAGTATGCATGGGCATGGAGGCTTTTTCTTCAGTGCTCTGACACTGATCAACACATGGCCAAAATTTCTGTCCTTTTCAGTCACTGTCATTCTGTCTCACTGACTGTCTCTACGTGCCTTCTTCACTGGACCCTTGGTGGAAGTCAGTGTATGCAATGTGAACTCGGTCTTCCTGGTGTTGAAATTTTCCTTTCTTTGCCCTTTGGATTACTTAGTCTCCTGCATATGGCGTAGTACGGAGGGGAACTGAGGAGACAGCGTTCCTGCTGCAGGTAACAGGCATATGTCCATCTCTAGCTGCAGTTGTCCAGGCCCTACGTGCTTGACTCCCATTCTCCAGGGTCCTGTGGCTGACACTCAGCCTAAATGCAGCCTCCTCAATTTCCTGCACCGCATCCTTGTCCTTATTCCATGAGAGCCCAGGTCAAGAGAAGTGAAACTCTACCACCCTGGCACACACATTGTGCTTTCCCTCTATTGGGCCAAATGTAAAGTATCTGTGGTACTGATGGCCACACCAGTGTCCAGATTTTCTACGCAAAACGGAAGTTTCCAGAGTTCTGAAAGAGGGTGTTTTGAAGGCTGTGGAAAGTCTTTTCCAAGTGCCTCCTGGGGTTTCAAATCCTTTTGAAACCTGAAGTTCGTTCTTGTATCTATGGAATATTCTCACCTCTGGACTGAAGGCCCTCCCAACTAGGAGCACAACTATCCCGGGGTCAGGAGGTCTGCCAGCCTACTAGCTCCTGGAGGGATTCCTCAGTATATCCTCAGTCCCCAAGTGGTAACAGATGTTTCCAATTGCCTTTATTAGCAGCAGCCAGGCCTTTAGGTGACGGTCGGGGCTTTGTTCTCCACTGTAAACTCCTAATTCAGCCAATGGAGGCATCCATCTTCCTTTTGTCTCTCCATAGCAAGGGCTCGGGGAGTTTGCGCTTCCTGCAAGCAGACCGACTTTGTATGGGACACTCATGCATGGCTACTTCTGGGAATCTCTCTGAGTGTGATGTGTGGACACCAGGACACCATTATCAGGGATTGTGAGTCCACAGGAGCAATTGCCTTAGCCGGACCCAAAGTGTAGGTGTGAGGGGCCAGGTTCATCCACTATTGTTTGGTCAAACACAGTTTCCATCTATGTTGAAACACAGCTATTTCTGGGTTCCTTCTGGGCTTGTAATCTGCTGCCCTGAGCAGTGGACTGAGAGTCTGGAGGCTGAGTAGTCAGCCAAACATGACTGGACAGTCTCATGCCCCTGAATTCAGAGGGGTGCCCCAGCTTACCCCGTTGGCAGTGTTTGGATGATAGTGAGGCATGAGATTGAATCCGGAACTCAGGAGAGGGAGACATGAGAGTCACTTTGCATGTGCATTCTTGCTTAGCCAGAATCTGGGCTAGCTGGCTTGCCCTGACCAGCTAGGTTCTCTGTACATAAGTTGGAGGTGAGGCTGGCTACCTTCCCACCCATGTTCTGAGACTACTATAGGTGAGCTCTGAGCACAGACAGACACTGACAGACAGACAGACACACACACACACACACACACACACATTACTGTCAGGTCTGGTTGTACAGCATATAGTGAAGGCTAGGGATCTATGGGGTCTGTGATCATGAGAGCTGCTGCCTTAAAATCTCTACAAGCCAGCTTTGAACCTGTCATCAATGAACACAGTGTAGGAGGTTTTTAGATTCTCATCTCTTTCCAGCAGAAGTTGCTGGTGGGCGGACCTTCCAGAGTCTGCCCAATGAGCGTGCTGCAGGGCCATGTGGGCGGTGCTCAAGGTTGCTGGCCAATCACTGACTAGGCGTCTTGACACTCGTGGGAGTGTCCTAGCACACTGGCCAATGATATTGCTGGCAGGGGTTATGGGCGTGGCCTAGACCTGTGGCCTATCAGAGCATGGCTGGTGCCCTGTCTGTGGGCCTTCTGAAGTAAACCCGACAATGGGAGCTCAGAGCTGCCCTTAAATGGCTGGTCGTGCTTCCAGGAAGTTCGAAGCAGGGTTCACCTAGGGCCCTGCCTTGCAGAAGCTGTCCAGTGTACATGTGTATAACTCTGTTTGTGCCTGTGCCTATGTGGATTTGTGCGTGTGTGTAACTGTGAGAGTGTGTGTTTGTGTGTGTTTGAGTGTGTGTGTGAGGGAGGGAGAGAGAGAAACAACAGAATCACTTTGGCACAGATGTTTTTGTGCAAAACACTTGGCACATTCTGATTTACAGCTCAATATTGACACCATTGTAGCTCTCCTTGGCCCTTGGTCACTTTTCTTTTCAGATGTAAAGACACTGAAGAGGGAGAGGTTTTTGCCCTGAGGCTTGCACTGGGAACTAGCAGCTGCCCTGTGTGTGTTGCCAGACTAGGAAAATTGTTGTGTCTGTCCATATGGAGAGTGTCCTGGATGAGTTCCTTCTCGAGCCTTTTCGGTAGGTCCTGTTGGAGCTGCATATAGCTAATGATTTGGAGATTTTACTCCTTTGGACAGTTCTTTTCCTGATGCACAGTTTCTCTCCAGGTTTTAGCAATCAATTGTCTGAATATCATATCGCATCCATTGTAGAAAATGACTACATCAGTGTCTTGATATCTCTCTCTCTCTCTCTCTCTCTCTATATATATATATATATATATATATATATATATATATATATATATATGTGTGTGTGTGTGTGTGTGTGTGTGTGTGTGTGTGTGTGTGTGTGTGTATATATATATATATATCATGTAGAGGTCTCAAATATATTTTCGCTAGAGAACTGCACAGCTCTGGATTCAGGTAGTAATGCGGATACATCTGGCCTTTCTGTGCCATAGTCATGAGAGACATCTCACAGAGCCATTCGTTTACCCCTTGTCACTCTACAAATTTCTCTCAGCACAAAGTACAGCTGCCAAATCTTCTACTTCCCTCTTGCTCTTTATCCACCGAGTCCTATCCCAAAACTGTTAGTGACAGGCCCAGATAACAAAGAGAGTTACCATAGCACTGCTGAGCTTTGGCTTGTTGTGTTGGCGATTTCACCTAGGCTACTGGAGCCTCAGTTTGTAAGTCTTTCTGACACAAGCCATATTCTGTCTCCTCATTTCCATGCCAGTATCACTCAGAGTTTATAATACAGATATACATACATATATATATATACATATATATTTATACATCTGTCATTTTTTGAATTGTCTACCTATGTATTTGACCTTATTCAGAATTACCACATTTATAACAGCCTAGTTTTTCAGAAATAATTGGCCATGTCGTTGGAGCAGGATTCAGTACAATTATAAATAATAGAACCTTCCAGTAGCATTTCTAATCGTGTATCTATCTGCATCCTTGTTGTAATTATCATAGCCCAGAACTTCCCTCCTTTTTCTAGTGTAAGCTTCAATGCGTATTTGTTTTCTTTTTTGGAAATCTTAATTTCCTTGGACCCTGAAGTGTTAGGGAATTTTTGAAGCAGCCCTCTGTTTCTCAGCAGATGGTTTCTATGTTTCTGCTGTAATCAGGTCATCTTGTAGTTTCTGTTTTTATTTTTGTTTTATTTTTTCAAGTCCTCCTAGATCATCCCCATTTATTTGCATATTTATTTATTTAGTC
The DNA here is from genome assembly GCF_950295315.1 of Erinaceus europaeus. Classification (NCBI taxonomy): domain Eukaryota; kingdom Metazoa; phylum Chordata; class Mammalia; order Eulipotyphla; family Erinaceidae; genus Erinaceus; species Erinaceus europaeus. Next base: position 5,804 of record NW_026647131.1, on the reverse strand, counting down.
AGGTATCACATGTGAGGTCATTTCTTCTGCTTAATAGATTTTCTCTTATAATTGAAGGGAACTTTTGACGAAAAATATATTTCCTGGGGAAATACTACATACATATGGTGAAGGTTTGGGTTGTCTGGGGTCTGTGGGCATTAGAGCTGCTGCCTTATAATCTCGACAAGCCCGATTTGAACCTGTCATGAATGAACACAGTGTAGGAGGTTTTTGAATTCTAGTCTCTTTCCAACTCATTTATTTCTCTTCTCGCCTTCTCAGTCTCTATCTCTCACATGCTCTCACACACTCTGTCTTAACTCATTAATATTTTATTGATATACTTATTTTACTGACAGGCCCAGGTATACGAAGAGTGTTACCAGAGCACTGCTGAGCTATGGCTTGTTGTGTTGGCGATTTCACCTAGGCTACTGGGCCTCAGTTTGTAAGTCTTTCTGACACAAGCCATATTCTGTCTCCTATTTCTATGGCAGTATCACTCAGAGTTTTTAATAAAGATATACATATATATTTATTTATTTATTTATATATCTGTTATTTTTTGAATTGTCGACCTATGTACTTGACCTTAATTCAGAATTACCACATTTATAACAGCCTAGTTTTTCAGAAATAATTGGCCATATAGTTGGCGTAGCATTTAATTCAAATATAAATAATAGAACTTTCCAGTAGAGTTTCTAATCGTGTTTCTCTCAGCATCCTTATTGTAATTATCATAGCACAGAAATTCCCTCCTTTTTCTAGTGTAAGCTTCAATACGTATGTGTTTGTTTTCTTTTTCCGGAAATCTTAATTTCCATGGACCCTGAAGTGTTAGGGAATTTTTGAAGCAGCCCTCTGTTTCTCACCAGATGGTTTCTATGTTTCTGCTGTAATCAGGTCTTCTTATGGTGTTTGTTTTCATTTTTTTTTTATTTTTTCAAGTCCTCCTAGGTCATCCCCATTTATTTGCATATTTTTTATTATGTCAGGTATCACATGAGGGGTCATTTCTTCTGCTTGATAGATTTTCTCTTATAATTGAAGGGAACTTTTGATGCACAATACATTTCCTGGGGCAAATACTACACAAATATGGTGAAGGCTTGGGTTGTCTTGGGTCTGTGGGCATTAGAGCTGCTGCTTACAATTTCTACAAGCCAGGTTTGAACCTGTCATGAATGAACACAGTCTAGGGGGTTTGACTTCTGGTCTATTTCCAACTCTTCTATTTCTCTTCTAGCCTTCTCTGTATCTGACTCTCATAGGCTTCCACTCACTCTGTCTACACTCAGTAATAATTTACTTATATCTTTATTTTATTGACAGGCCCAGATATACAAAGAGAGTTACCAGAGCCCTGCTGAGCTCTGGATTTTTTTGTTGGTGTTTTCATCAAGGCTACTTGAGCCTCATCTTTGTAATTCTCTCTGACTCAAGCCATATTCTGTCTCCTCATATCCATGGCAGTATCTCTCAGACTTTATAATAAAGATATATATATATATGTATATATATATATATATATATATTCTGCCATTTTTGGAATTATCAACCTATGTAATTAATCTAAATCAGAATTAACACATTTATAACAGCTTCCTTTTTCATTAATAATTGGCCACATAGCTGGAGCGGGATTCAATACAATTATAAATAATAGAACCTTCCAGTAGCAATTCTAATAGCATTTCTATCAGCATCCTCATTGTAATTATCATAGTACAGAACTCACCTCCTTTCTCTAGCTTAAGCTTCAATACATATGAGTTTCTTTTCATTCTCCTGAAATCTTAATTTCCCTGGACTCTGAAGTGACTCAGAATTTTTGAAGCAGCCCTCTGTTTCTCAGCAGATGGTTTCTATGTTTCTGCTGTAATCAGGTCTTCTTGTGCTTTTTGTTTTTATTTTTCATTCTTTTCAAATCCTCCTAGATCATCCCCATTTATATGCATATATAAATATGCATATATGCATATTGAATATATGCATATTGAATATATGCATATTGAATTATATGCATATATCATTTCTTCTGCTTGATAGATTATTCTCTTATAATTGACGGGAAGTTTACACTCACAATACATTTCCTGTCATAAATAATACACACATATGGTGAAGGCTGGGGTTGTCTGGGGTCTGTGGACATGAGACTGCTGCATTACAATCTCTACAACCCAGGTTTGAACCTGTCGTCAATGAACAGGGTGTGGGAGGTTTTTGACTTCTGGTGTCTTTCCAACTATTCTATTTCTCTTCTTGTCTTCTCTGTCTTTGACTCTCACATGCTCTCACTCACTCTGTCTGCACTCATTAATATTTTACTTATTTATTATTTTACTGACAGGCCCAGATATACAAAGAGAGTCACTGCTGAGCTCTAGCTTGTTTTGTTGGCGATTTCACCTAGGTTTCTGGAGCCTCAGCTTTGTAAGACTCTATGTCACAAAACATACTCTGTCTCCTCATAGCCATGCCAGTATACCTCATAGTTTATAATAAACACATACATATATGTACATATATATATACATATATATAGATATCAGTCATTTTTAGAATTTTTGACCTTTTTATTTGATCTTAATGCAGAATTACCACATTTATAACAGCCTCCTTATTCACAAATAATTGGTCAAATAGTTGGAGCAGGTTTCACTACAATTATAAATTATAAACCTTCCAGGAGCATTTCCAATAGCCTTTTATCAGCATCTTATTGTAATTATCATAGTACAGAACTTGCCTCCTTTCTCTAGTGTAAGCTTCAATATGTATGTGTTTCTTTTCATTTTCCAGAATTCTTAATTTGCCTGGACCCTGAAGTGTCAGGGAATTTTTGAAGCAGCCCTCTGTCTCAGCAGATGTTTTCTATATTTCCCTCGTAATCAGGTCTTCCTGTTGTTTTTGTTTTTATCTTTTATTTTTTTTAAATCCTCCTCAATCATCCCCATATATTTTCATAATTATTTATATATTTAGTCCAATATCACATGAGGGGTCATTTCTTCTGCCTGATAGATTTTCTCTTATAATTGAAGGGAACTTTGGACACACAACACATTTCCTTTTGCAGATACTACACACTACTACAAATACTACTGCACTGTTATTGACAGTGACATCCAATGCAGAATGGATTAGTATTACATGGCTCAAAGAATGTTCCCTATTTAACCTACAATGTTTTTAACCTAACAAATATTTATTCTGTTCTTTCTTGGGGGAGGTTTACAGTCTACAGTTACATGTAATAGTGGGCACGGGGGTAATTTTTTGCCACTTTCCATGTATTTCTGTACATCATTTATAACTTTATTATTGAGGAGAAAGAAACAGTCATAAATTGAGAGAGCAGGGCCCAAGCAGGAAGAGAAACAGAGAGACAGCTGCAGCTCTGATTTGCCAGTAGCCCAGCTTTTCCCTAGCTGGGTAAGTGGTGACCAGGGGCTCAAAATGGGGTCCTGGGCTTCCACATAGTTCTCTGGCATTCTTGCTTAGCCAGGATCTGGGCTAGATGCCTTGCACTGACCATCTAGGTTCTCTGTACACAAGTTGCAGGTGAGGCTGGCTACCTTGACAACCATGCTCTGAGACTACTATAGGTGATCTCTGACCACACACAGACACACACAGACAGACACACACACACACATTACTGTCAGGTCTGGTAGTACAGAATATGTTGAAGGCTGGGGCTTTCTGGGGTCAGTGGGCATGAGATATGCTGCCTTACAATCAATACAAGCCAGGTTTGAACCTGTCATCGATGAACACCGTGTAGGAGGTTTTTGAATTCTGGTCTCTTCCCAACTCATCTATTTCTCAAGTGACCCAAGTGGTAGCAGGGTACCAGGTGGTGCCACACCCAATTAAGCACTCATGTTCCAATGCAGGGGGACTGGGCTTCAAGACCCTGGTCCCCACCTGCCGGGGGAAATCTTTACAAGTGGTGAAGAAGTGCTGCAGGTGACTCTCTCTGTGTCACAAACTCTCTATCCCTCCCTTCCCTCTCAATTCCTGTCTATTTATTCCCATAAGTAATCAAGAAAATTGAAAGTAAAAATAGAAAAAGGAAAAGGAAATATTCCATTACTTCAATGGGGCTACTCAGGACATTGCTTTCCTTGTTAAGATCCTCAGAGCATACCATATGCAGAAAGGCAAAGACGCCATACATTTTTTAACCCAGTTTTTATATTTAATTATTTACTTATTTATTAGGTGCTTATTCATTTTTGTTATTGATGAATTAATCTTTTACATTTGACATAGACTCTGGCTCTGACACCAGCGGTCTCAAGTGCCCCTAGATGGTACTCTGCCTCTACAAAACCAATCCATTGAGCTCTCCATGCATCCATCCATTCACCCATCAATCTATACATCAATCCATCCATCCATCCATACATGCATCCATGCATCCATCCATCCATCCACCAGTCAACCAAGCTAAGTACAAAAGGAGATCTCTCCTTGAATGGTGAAGACAAACCAGGATGCATAGGAAGGTTGCAAAGGGGCGAGATCGGCTGAATAGGGGAGAGGGGCTGAACCAGGGAATGTGTTGGGGGGTGTGGGTGTGGGTGGGGTGAGCCGGAGACCTGTGAGTTGGGTCACCTCAGGGGCAGGAAGGGGGTGGAAGGGGTTGGGAACAGCTGTCACTGGAGAACCATCACAAGTGCTGGAGCTGTTGAGCAGGGCACCCGCAATAGAAGACAGTCAAAGGAGAGAAGCAAAGTGCAGAGGAGAGGAGAGGGGAGAGGATGGTGAGGGCAGGAGAGGACAGGAGAGGACAGGAGAGGACAGCAGTGGAGGGCACCTGAGAAACCTACCTGGACAAAGGCAGCATACAGACATCCAGGAGGGCAGGCTGGCATGCAGGCATCTCTGGCCTGGGCTCCCTGGATCCTGGGCACACCTCCACCTGTCTTCTCTTGGCTGCCAGCCCTGAGGTCCCTTGTCGGTCAGCACTGGCTTCCCATCCTTTCGTCCCTCTGTGCCAGTGCCCAGGCGTCTGGGCGCTGCTGGCTGACCTAGTGGCAGGGCAGTTGGGCTGCCCAGTGCCAGTGTGGACAGCACAGAATGCCAGGGGCTAGGACATCACAGAGGGCACCTGTGGTTTCTAGGCCATGGGGACCCCGCCCATCCAGTTGACCAGCAGCCATGACCCCCACCCTGAACTTGACCTTGAGGGGTGGTGGCCAGCCACTAGAGCCAGAGCCCCAGGCCAAAGCAGGTGCAGGTCGGCCGGGCCAAGGGGCTATGGGCAGATTGGTGTGTGTCTGGGCATGGGGCTGGCATCTGAGAGCCCAGGGCTGGGGACTAAGGTCCGACAGGCCCCTGTCCCACCATTTGCACTGACACACAGTCTTGCTGACTGACTGACAGTCCCCGCCCCACAGATACCCACACCAGGTCCCTGGGTGCCCTGAGCTGCCCCTGAGGATTCTTGGGTGCCTGCCTGGACACATGCCTCCTTAATGGAGGCCTTTATAAATCCCATTGCCTACTGATAGCTGCCCTCCTGCCCCTCCTCCTCCTCCTCCTCTTCCTCCTCCTCTTCCTCCTCCTCCTCATGCTCCTCCACTACCTCCTCCTTCTCTTCCTTATCCAGAGGGACTCACTCAGGGCCCTTGGTCTAGGCAAGCCAGGGCTGCTGCTATGGCTGCTGCAGCTTCTATCCAGTGGGTGGGTGCAGGAATCTGTTCCTGTCAATCCCTGGTTCCTGGGACCTTCCAGGCCTCCAGCTCCCCCCACTCTCTACTCCAGACCCCTCCTCAAGGATGCCCCCTTTCCCCTTGCCCTCTGTC